>NC_041403.2:69626617-70266617 GCF_900747795.2 Erpetoichthys calabaricus
TACATGACTCCGCCTCCTCCATTACAGTGTATGGACAAAAAATATGTTCCAGTTATGACCATTACGCTTTGAATTTCGAAATGAAACCTGCCTAACTTTTGTAAGTAAGCTGTAAGGAATGAGCCTGCCAAATTTCAGCCTTCTACCTACACGGGAAGTTGGAGAATTAGTGATGAGTGAGTCAGTGAGTGAGTGAGTCAGTCAGTGAGGGCTTTGCCTTTTATTAGTATAGATATATGTGAATGTATGTATGTATGTATATATGTATGTCTATATTTATATGTATATATATATATATGTAGATATGTAAATTTGTATATGTATATATATATGTATATGTGGATGTGTATATGTAGATATGTATATATATGTATATATGTTTATGTATATATATGGTTACATAACCTCTTTAACACACTACTTCTCCGCTGCGAAGTGCAGGTATTTTGCTAGTGTATTATATAAGAAACAAATCCTAAGCTGAGAGTACAACTTCCAGAAAGCAGATGATCAAAACAAGTACTTAACAAAAAACTCAACAATGAAAGAAGCCAAAGCACACAATTGAAAGTTAACTATTACGTCAGTGAAGTGCTGAGGCTTCCAAAGCCTTTATGTACATTGAGAACAGTCTGTCAGTATCCATATTAGAGGGTCGCACCCTCTTGAGTATAAAATACAGAGGACAAGACACATAAGAAAAAGAATTACACACTAAGAAAAATACAGTTATGAAAATCCATTAATACTCAGTACTCAAAAGAAATAATAAAACACAAAAGGAAAAGAATGCAGAAATATGTTCAATAATGTACTGTAAATTACAAAAAAAATACTCAAAAGACAATAAAGTAAAACAAATAGATGTGAAAGAAGCTACAGGCAGTGGTAGAGTCCTGACAAATCCATAATACAAAAGAGCAGAGTGTGGATTACCCTGATGAAGGAGAAAAAATATTCACGATTGACAGGGATACCCAATGTGGGGCTTTAGTGTTTGGCGATAAGGAATATTCATGCATGTTAATTGGATAAGCGCTTGTATTTGACACACTCTGCCTCAGCACAGCTGGAGCATTTCAGAGCATTTATGTACTGAAGCCTTACGGATATAGTGAACAGAAGACAAGAATAATTATGTAAAAACTATGAAAGAAAAAGATGAACATAGGTCAGAAGAGATTAACAGAATTTCTCTGTCCCAGGATCCAATAACCCCCCATTTAACTCTCACTCACTTTCTGTAAAACCCAGAGTGATCTTTAGAAAATGGAATTGTTATTTGACATTGCAACGTATGATAGTTTGATAGTTTCTGTCTTACTTAACAGGTAGAAAATTCTTTGTTAGTTGTGGTGATTATACCTTGGAGACCCATGAAATTTTATATGGTGTACCACAAGGATCTATTCTGGATCCACTGCTCTTTATGATTAATATGCTTCCATTAGGTCAGATCATGTCAAAAAACAAGGTGAACTACAACAGCTATGTAGATGACACACGACTGTATTTATTTATAGCACCTGATGACCCTGATGCTCTTGGCTCTCTAAGGAGAAAACAGAAATCTTAGTGATTTGCAAAAATGGATGAAATAAACTTGATCATTTAGGTTTAAAAGGCAAGTCAGTGGTAAAGAATTTAGGGGTAACTATTGACTCTGACCAAATTTTAAATCACATATTAATCAGATTACTAGGACTGCATTTTTTCACTTAAGGAATACAGCTAAAGTTAGACCTCTTATAACTTTACAAGATGCTGAAAAATTAGTTAACACGTTTGTTTTCAGTTAACTTGATTACTGTAATGCACTCCTCTCAGGACAACCTAAGAAAGACATCAATCGGTTACAGTTAGTGCAGAATACAGCAGCAAGAATCTTAACTACAAAAAGAAAATCTGAGCACATTTCACCAGTCTTAGCATTGTTATATTGGTTACCTGTGTCATTTAGAATTGACTTTAAAATACTATTAATGGCTTACAAAGCCTCATTTAATCTTGCACCATCCTATACTTTGGAATGTTTGTCCCCTTGCATTCCAGGTCTTAACCTCAGATCTTAAAATGAAGGCCTGCTTATAATTACAAGAGACAACCTGAAAAGAAGTTTGCTGTTATGCACCTGAAATTTGAAATACTTTACCAACAGAAATTCACCTGGCTAATACTGTAGAACAATTTAAAACACTGCTAAAAATTCATTATTTTAAAATGGCTTTTTGATATCAACATTTTAATTGTATCCCTGTTAATCTATATGTACTTTGAATTATCATTTTCCTCTGGGTTCTTCAATTCCATACTAATCTGTGCTATTCTTTGCTCTCTTTTCTGGTTCTTCTGTGGTGGCGATTTGTGCTGCCATCACCTGATCAAGGTACCCTGCTGCCCCCTGTGCTTATGGATTGAATGGTGGGTGTCCCAGATGTCCACATGACCACCATCATCTTCATTTTTTTCAGCGTGAAGCCTAAAATCCATAAGGACTGATTTATAATGTTAGGTAGAATGCCCAGTGAGCAATTTGGCCTTGGAACCCCCGCAGATTTTGTTTTTTTTTTTCTGTTCTCCTGTCCATTTGACCTTACTTATTTGTTTGTTTCATACTGTATAACATTATTGCCAAATTTTGTTTATGTTTTATAGTAACTTCCTCATATTTTATTTTGTAAAGCACTTTGAGCTACATTGTTTGTATAAAAATGTGCTATATAAATACATGTTGATTTTGTTTTAACAATACAATGATTATGTTATTTTCATGCTCAGCTATATTTCTCACAAGTTACTTTTTAAATAATCACATTGGTGTTATTTTCAGGGGCTGATTTGGTCAAAAATGATGGCATTTACTCTTCTTATATGACTGATTATGATGGAACTGGCAGGTACAACTTCAAAGTCCAAGTCTCAAAACTTCAGAATGAAACTAAGGCTGCAGCTGGACACACCTCAGGTGCCATGTACGTTCAAGGATATCTGGAAAATGGTAAGAGTATTAATATAGATATTTGTATCATTCCAATCATGCAGCATGCTACGATATTTTTAACATTCATTTTAATGTGATTATACAGCAAGTAAGTGTAAATGAAGTTTTAAAACATAGCAAACTGTCTTATATTGGTGAATAATCACTAAAATGAATGTTAATCATGCACTTCTATAAGATTTCTAAAAAACTTATTTTTTGCATTGCACTAACAAAAATATTTTTATTAATAGAGCTACTGTTTATCACAGGTACTCTGTTTATAATCATAATGAACTAAATTAAGATGAAATAATTACAACTCATAATTTTTAAAGTTTAATACATGATATGTCATCCTTAATCTCAATCATGACCATTAAGAAATTGGCCTGTGATTCACATTTCATTACATAAAATATGGTAACCAGAAAGTACTTGTGACAAGTTTAAATTTAAGTAAGTTTGCAAGGTGCCCATGTGTAGAGTGTAATACAATATCGTGATTGGGTGATGTTGTCCATTTAGGTTTTAACAGGCTGTTTTTAATGATGTGGCTACACATCACTAAGTGGCTCATCAGAAGTGATCGAATGTCATGGTCACCTTCTGACGTCTTCCATTGTAGATCTCTATAATGATCATCTATGTGATGTTATATTTAGGTACTGTTCATCTGAACCCACCAAAACCAGTTGCTGCTGATGAGGACTTTCCTGTTGAAAATTTTGTCAGAACTAAGTCTGGAGGGACATTCATGGTGAAGGTGGTGCCTCCTGCCAACCAAGATGTTTTTCCTCCTTGTCAAATTACTGATTTGTCAGCAGAATTATTAAATAATACTGTTATTCTGGCATGGACAGCACCAGGTGATGACATGGATAAAGGCACAGGTAACTTTTTAGCACTATATATGAAAGTTGTGGTCAGTCTCTGCGGTGCACCACTTACAAATTTTTACCAGATCAATCCTTACAGCTTAATGGAACACTGGAGTTGGTGTGAAATGGTGATGAGAATACCATTAAGAACTAAATAATCTTTACTAAAAGCACTTTGTAGTAGTAAGGTGTTGTACCGTGTTAGCCATTATGGATGCAATGAGAAGTCAAGCAAAATGACACCTTTTATAGGCTAACTAAAAAGACTACAATAGAAATGGGGCCTGAGCTGCCTCAAAACCTTGTATATTGTAATCTTTTTATTTAGCCAATAAAAGGTGTCATTTTGTTTGACTTCTTACTGCATAAAAAAAATTTTAAAATTAATTTTAGTTTAATATAATACATTAGATCCATTTTGACACCTAGCATCATAAACACAAAGGCTTTGAATTCAGAATAAACAAGAAGTCTACCTTTAGAGTGTCCAGAAATGCTTTTGAGCTCTGGCATATTGTGTTCAAATGAACATTTATGTGGGTTTTTTCACATTCTCCACATGTCTCACCAGGGTTACTCTTGGTTTCGTCCACATCAAAAAGATGTGCAGATTAGACTGACTGCTAACTCTGTGCATTACATTGGTTTAGAGTCATGTGGAGAAAATTCCTGCCTTGTGGCTAACACTGCTGGACAGACTCCCAAACCACTGCAACAGATAAAGTGGATCACCAGAGCATTTTAACTGTAACATTGAAACCTGAGAGGTTCTGTACTGAATAAATTGCCTTTCATTGCTTAGAATTCATTGAATGAATTTACAGCAACAGACAATGGAGCCAGTCTTAGACAAATACCTAAAATATCCAGAATCATGCTTAAATCTTACCTACAAAATTGGAACCAATTTTGTGAAATGTGACTTCTGAATGAAACTGAATAATGAGTCAATACATGAGGCTGAGGTTTGGGGCCTGCTGTATTTAACTCATTCTGATATTCTGCATTATCTGTGTTTCTTAGTGGCAGAGTATGAGATACGAAAGAGCAAGCAAGCAGTGGACCTGAGAGACAATTTTCACAATGCTACCCAGATCAACACTTCCAGCATTATTCCCTTGACAGCGAGATCGAGAGAGCAGTTCTCATTTGACCTGGAAGAGGAAGAAAAAGTTAACAACAGTGCCATATTTTTTGCTGTTGTTTCACGTGATGAAAGTCTTCTTGCTTCAGATGTGTCCAACATAGCCCATGTAGTGATTTATCATCCAAGTCCTAAAAGCCGGGATCCTGATACTAGCAATCAAAACAGGAAGCTCACAGTGGGCCTAGCTGTGTCTTTAGTCACAATTATTTTATGTTCTGTTCTTGGCCTAATTGCCTTAATTATTAACAAAAGGAACAGTGGAATGATGGTATTAGATGAAGAACATGTTAGGAAAAAGTTAAATATAGTTGCAGATGCTTAATAAACAAAGAACTGTTTTAAATGATATATCTAAATAAGATCATCTACTGGCAATCAAAGTGAAAAGAAAGACTGTGGTATTTTCCTATTGGCTTTTTTTAACTTATATTTTGCAATATTTTATGCTATTTAATGCTGATGGATGTGTTTTGTAAATATGAACTTTTAATGATACAATATTTGAATGTTATTAAAATTATATTACCAAAAATCTGTTGTAAGTAGGAGTTTGGGTTCTTTGGTAATCTCCTAAGATTCCAAAAGATGTGTACATTAGGTTGACTTGTGATGCCTAGCTAGCCATTGTATAGCATCATTGTATATTTTTTATTCTTTTTTATATATTTATTAATATATTCCTACTGAAGTGTATTTGAATTTGTTTTTTGTGAAATACTGCTTTTTCATTATGTTTATTATGTCATTAATAATGCTACCCTACTGTACTTTATCTTGATTTAGCACTGAATTGAGGTCAGTTCTTTGTGGAGTGCTCAAGTTCTCCTCATGTTCAAGTGGAGACCCCAGATCTCTTCCACAGTTCAAAGGGATTTCTGTTGGACTGTATTGGCTTGGTGTATCTTAGTGCGGTTGTGAGTTTCCATAGCTAGAATAGTACTACTGTATGATCAGCCAGGGTGGGTTCTGGCTTGAAATGATTCTGAATAGCTAAATCAGTGAATGACAATGTGTATAAAATAACTTAAAGATTTTTTCAGTTGTGTAATTATCAATTTTCTTCTTTCAACTTTTTTTTGTCTGCTTATTCCCTTTCCATTCATTGAATGAAAGTGAAAAGATTAGGATATACCCACAGAGCTGAATTCATTTAGTAATTAGAGTTTAAATTGAGTGTAGGACAGTGGTGTAATATCTAGTGCTGCTGCCTCACAGTCTGTGAGTTCTTGCTTCATATCCCAGTCTGGTCACTGCCTATTTGGACTAGGCAACTGAGCTTTTCTCCAGATACTCAGCTTTCTTTCCAGATCCTAGAGATATGTGTACTTTGTTAATTAAATTGGACTGTTATGTGTGAGGGTGTTGGGTGCTCTTTGATGGACTGGCATCCCATCCAGTGATGGTCCCTGTCACTCATCTGCTGTTGCTAGGAAGAGCTCTGGCATCCCAACACCCTCAACTGGAATGGGGTTGTTTGGAAAGTGGATGGATGGGTATACAGTATAGCTAGATATTTATAGATATTTAAAATAAGAAAGAATTCAAAGAGATGTTCACCTAAGGCAGCAAATCAGCAGTCAGAGTTAGACAAAATGAAATTCTGGAGAGGAAGGAAGGAGTTATGGCACCTGGACAGAGGCATTTGTATGTTTTTTTCTCTCATTTTAAAGGAACATATCAGCTGTCAAAAGCTCATTACAGAAACATAAAGTTACTTATACTATGGTTTAATATAGTATTGCATTTCATAGTGTTGAGTAGAATCTGAATATTTTATAACTAACAATAAATAAAAAATGTGTTCTGCAAGTTGTTTTAGTGTATTTTTTAAGTAGTAAATATTTGCCTAAAAATTTGAGGTGCCTTATGTTTTATTATGTTTCAAAAATACTGCTAAAGAGCAAAAGATATCCTTCTATGTACAAATAATGATTCATGATTCAACATTCAAGGGTTGTATCCATTACACACAGTTAGACATGTACAATGTGCAGTGAAATGAAAAATGTTAGCCTACTCCAAGACTGTGCAAAACAAAAGCAAACACGCAATAGAAGAAAAATATAAAATTAAGAGGATAATAAAATTAACTAAATTAAATAAAATTAACTAAATTAAGTTAAATTAAAATTAAGTTAAAATCCAAAATCTGAAACAGTAAAAAGTGTAAATTGACTGTGCAGCAAGATAAAGTAAGGGTGCCAGGAGTTTTAAGATTGAATGTTTGCTTGGCCTGTCAGATTTCAGGATCGTAATGGCCAAAGGGTAAAAGCTCCCCTTGAATCTCTCAGTCTCTGCCATTAGTCTGTACACACCCTGGTACCTGAAGCCGCTCATCCTCTCAACAGGAGCTCCATTTATGCTTATGGGGCTGTAGATCTGCTGCTGCTTCCGTCTGAAGTTCACCACTATCTCCTTTGTCTTGCTGACATTCAGTAAGAGGTTATGAGCCTGGCACCATACTACCAAGTTCTCTGCCCTGTCCAAATAAGCCTCCTCATTGTTGTTGGAAATGTATCATCAGCAAACTTAACAATGGTGTTGGAGCTGTGTTTGGCCACACAGTCGTGCATGTAAAAGGGAGCACAGAAGAGGACTCAGTACACAGCCTTGTTTAACTCCTGTGTTGATAGTGTTGGAGAAACAGTTGCCTTCACTCACCACCTGAGGCCTGCCTGTTAGAAAATCCAACCCCCAGTCACAGAGGGGAAAGTTCAATCCCAGGTCTTTGAGCTTTGTTGCCAATAAATGGGGGACAATGGTGTTAAAGAACAAGATGTAGTCTATAAACAGCAGTCTTGCGTAATTCCCCTTGTTGCTGTCCACATGGGACAGAGAGTTGTGCAGAATAGACCTTTTTATATGGTATGCAGACTGGAGTGGATCAAAGTTGCTTGGAAGGAAACAACAGATGTAGTTGCCTACCTATCAAGGACAAAGACTAACATCATTTCATGCAGACAGAGACGTCACTGCTTCTGGTAAGACACGCAGTGGGGGACTCTGTGTTTATCTAAACAATGATCGGTGTGTCGATGCTATGGCAGTCATGACTTATTGCTTATTGCAGCTGGAGTTTTTAGTGGTGAAATGTCGATTGTTTTATCTGCAAAGAGTATTCATTGCCATTATAGTTGTTGCAGTGTTCATCCCGCATCGCCCCCACCAGTGCAATTGCAAATGCATTGCTTGACTTGCATGGCGTCATCAGTGAGCAGGAAACGGCCCATCCCGATGGCTTTTTTTATCATTGCTGGTGATTTCAACCATGCCAATTTTGGGGTGAGAATATGCTGGACCTTTTTTACACAAACAATAAAGATTCTCACAAGGCTATACCTTGCCTCCATTTGGGATTCTCAGATTACCTTTGTGTTATGCTGTCCCCAGCATACAGGTTACTGCTGACAATCCAGGGTAGCACAAATAACCATAGGAGTCTGGCCTGAAGGAGCCAACTCAGCATAGCAGGATTGCTTTGAATCTACAGACTGGAATATGTTCAGGGAGGCAGCCAACTATGACCAGCATATTAATTTAGAGGAATACACTGACTCTGTTACTGGGTACATAGGAAAGGGCATTGAGGATGTCACTGTTGAAAAAAATATCATTATACTAGCCAACCAGAAGTCACGGCTCTGCTGAGACCAAGAGATACTGATTAGGAGATGAAGGGGCTCTCAGACAAGCAAGGGCTGAACATTCCAAATCCTTCTGGAAAGCTAAAAGTCAGTATGCCCATAAAAAAACCAACAACTTCTGTGACTTGAAAGTACCTAGATGCATGTAGCAGGACATCTGGGCCTTAACGGATTATAAAATCTCACCACAGACCTATAGCATTGATACTTGCTTCTCTGACATGCTCAACAACTTTTATGCATGTATTGAGGCTCAAAACAACACACAAGTAATAAGTCCATGCTCTCCCTTAAGGAACAGGAACTCCATCTGGACCCTGCTGATGTAAGGCAGACACTTTCCAGAGTCAACCCATGGAAAGATGCAGGACCAGACAACATTCATGGGCATGTGCTTAGAGACTGTGCTGACCTACTGGCCAATGTCTTCACAGACATCTGTAACATCTCTTTGAGCCAGATTGTGGTCCTCACATGCTTCAAAAAGCCATTCTAATGTCAAAGAAGTCAACGGTGACGTGTCTTAATGACTACCGCCCTGTACCACTGACTCCCATCATGATAAACTGCTTCAAACACTTGTTGAAAGAACACATCAACTCCATCCTCCCCACCTCTCCGGACCCACTCCAGTTTGCTTACCATCCAAATTGCTCCACTGATGATACCATCTCCCATACCTTGTGCACTGTACTGTTTCACCTGAACACCAGGGATATGTATGTCAGAATGCTGTTTGCTCATTTCAGCTCAGTGTTCAACAATATTATTCCCCAGCAGATGGTGAGAAAACTCTATCTGCTGGGCCTTGATATCCCTCTTTGTAATTTGATTCTGGACTTTAATAGAGAGGCCACAATCAGTGTGCATTGGCAGAAGACCATCTAATACCATCAAGCTGAGCATAGGTGCCCCCCAAGGCTGCATGCTGAGCCCACTATTGTTTATGCTGCTCAGCAATGACTGCACTGCCAAGTCTGAGTCCAACATCATTGTCAAGTTTGTGGATTATACAAACATAGTGGGTCTCATTAGCAACGATGATGAAGCATCCTTCAGAGAGGTGGTTGAACGCCTGGTGAGGCAGTGTGGTGAATGCCGTGTGTGTGAATGTTGATAAGACAAAAGAGATGCTAGTCAATTTCAGAAGAACATTGGCTAACTATTCACCACTGCTCACCAATGGCTCTGCTGTGGAGAGAGTCAGTAGCAACAAGTTTCTTGGGATGCTAATTTCTAATGACATTTCCTGGACAATCAATACCAACTCTTTTGTCAATAAGGTAGAACAACACCTCTTTTTCTGTGGAGACTGAAGCAAATCACCTTGCCACAACCCATTCTTACCACCTTTGACAGATGAACTGTGGGGAGCGTTGTGACAAACTTTATCACTGTGTGGTTTGGGAACAGCAAAGCCCATGGGTGTAAGATTCTGCAGCATGTAGTGAGGACCATTGTGGGAATCAAAGGGGTCTCCCTCTCATTAATTCAGGATATCTTTCAGACATGCTGACTGTGTAGAGCCTATGCCATTGTGAAAGACATTTCTCAACTGTCACATGCATTGTTTGACCTCCTGCAGTCAGATAGAAGATACCACAACATTAGAACCAGCACAGCCAGATCCTATAACAGCTTCTTTCTCCAGGCTGTCAGACTTTTGAAATCCTACATGTTACCTAGTACCATATTCCTATAACATCCCCCCAATTATGCACTCACTGTCACTTTGCACTCTGCACTTTAATATGGATATCGAGCATTGTTCAAGCTTTATAGTCCAGTATCTTTTGTCTTGTTATATTTTATTGTTTCTCTGGTTTTTGGCAATGTCATGGTGTATGTTAAATGTATATTGCTTTGCCTACGAAACGGGAACTGTAATGAACGAAATTGTGTTCAATCATGACAATAAAAATTGAGTTGAGTTGAGTCTTTAATAATCCCCTTGAAGCACTTCATGACAATAGATGTAAGTACTACAGGTTGATAATCATTTAGGCACATTAGTTTGTTGTTCCCTGGTATGGGAACAATAACAAATTTTTAAAAAACATGTAGGAACCACAGACTAGGCTAAACAGTCATTGAGGATGGATGTAAACACTTCAGCTAGCTGATCAGCACTGACCTGGTGCTTTTCTGTAGTTCACACTCCTTAGAGCATGCAGGGCATCGCGTTGTGAAACAGAGACAATAAGTCTGTTGTTCTGAACGTTGTTAATGCTAGCTCTATTATCCTTGTTAGCTGGCAAGTTAATGCTAGCTCTATTAGTGACAAACCATGCATAGAAAGTGTTCAGGTCGTCAGCCAGAGGAGAGTCAACTCACACAGTGGGTTTACCTCTAAAGTCTGTAATGGTCTGTAGTCTCCGCCACATTTGTCTGCTGTCCCCCAGATGCAAATTAGACTCCACTTTCTCCTTGTACAGCCTCTTTGCCTTTTTCACGACCATTCCTTAGACAGTAGTAGGCTGCCTTGTACACAGAATAGTCTCCAGTCACAGTCCCACAATGTGTGTGTTCGCCAAGTCCCATATGATTTTGTCCACCCACGGCTTCTGATTGGGGATACACATGCTTATTTATGTTGGAATGATGAACTCTGCTAGCATTGCAGCAAAGCTAACTGCTACATCCACAAACTTGTTGACATCATTAGAGCTCAACAGGAATGTGTCCCATTCCACATCATCAAACATGTCCTGTAGCATAGCTTCTGAACGGGCGGACCAGCATATAGAGCTCTTTTGTCACCAGAGCCTCTCTCATGATGCATTGTTTATACATGGTGAGAAGGAAAATGGTGGTGTGGTCTGACCTGCTGAAAGTTGGTTGTAAAAGTGCATTGTAGCCTGACTAAATGTAACAATGATACAGTGTGTTTCTCCCTCTGGTTGGGCATGTGACATGCTAGTGAAAGTCCCCCGCCACAATCAATGCTGCGTCCAGGTGCTTGATTAGATGTTCGCTAAGCACATTGTTGAGTTTAGACAAAGCCTGATCTATGTTAGCCTGAGGGTTAATATAGACAGAGGTGATGATAACAGCAGAAAACTAGTGTGGCAAGTAATGAAGACAGCAAATGAGCATAAGATCTTTCAGAACAGGAGTGCAAGAGAGTCAAGATGTTCCTGGGATCACACCATTTATTGTTTATTATAAAATAGAAACCTCCACATTTTACTTCACCGTACTGAACCATTCTGTTTATCTGAAAGATGGAGAACTACTCAGATGGGGTTACTGTTTGGTTCAGTATTACAGTTGAAAGCCACCTTTTGGTCAAACAAAGAACTTTGCAGTCTCTGATGTCCCACTGGAATTTAATCCTGGCTTGGAGATCATCCATCTTGTTTTCGAGTGACTGCACAATTGCAAGCATGATAGTGGATAGAGGAAGGTGTGGTTTATTCCTCAGTCTGTTCTGCATGCTGACTCTTTTGTCGTGGTGTTTCTTTCTCCATCACCATGGTTTGGCTCCTGTAGCACTTTTGTTATTGTTGCCCTCACCATGTAAATTCACCACGGAGAATCTTACCTGGACTTGACAGGTCAATAGGTAAGTTGCCTGGAAATTGCTCCCAAAGTTTAAAAGTGTTCCCCTGTCTAAATGATCAAAGTGGTGGAAGTTTGGGCAAACAATGTGATGGAAAATAACCAAAACGTTATTTAAGCACACAATCTTAACAGAGTGAGCAAGACGTCAGCCAGGAGGTTATTGATTCCTATTCCAGTTGTGATAAAAAAAATAATGGATCAACTGGAAGATTCTGAACAGTTCATTCATCAGTATGAGTGAGGGATGGGGGGGGGGATGGGGGGGTAGGGGGGGGGGGGGGGGGCTGGAGGTGCATTGCTCCTCTGGTTTGGTCCCAGCCTGGACACCTGAAGGGTTGTCTAGAACTTGTAATTTCAAAAGGCAGCCTTGTTGTGGTCCTTGGGTGCTGCCAGAGGGTACTGTTGAGAATACACTTCCATATGACCCGGAAGTGCTTCCATTATACGAGGCCATGGCTCGAGAAGTACTTCCGGGTCTATCATAAAAGGAAGCCATCTCACTTCAAATATTGAGTCAGAGTTGGGAGGCAGAGGGCAAAACTCAACTGGAGGAGGGGAAATATGTATTGTGTTCATTGGAGATTGTGGTGTGAACTTTGAAAAAGAAAGGTATTGTGAATAAAAAAAAACAATTTGTTTGCACCCATGACTGTCTTTGTGTGATTGTGTTCGGGTTTGAGGCTTGGTGGTGTCCCCTGGACGTCACAACAGTAAAGCAATGCTATTCACAAAAAAAATTTAGACGGCAGAAAATAAAAAACTTAGGACTGTCACGATGATTATCCATATTAGTTTATAAAGTAATTAAGGTCAGGTGCTGCTAATTGGGTGTACTTAAATAATTAATGACCAGGAAGTGGTGACATCTCAAAATAAAAGTAGTTCCCTCTGGAGTTTGGTCTAGAGGGTTGATAACAACATACTAGGGACAGATGGCACCAGCAGTGATCTCAGAGAAACAACTGTTACTGCTCATCAGTGCAGAGAAGGATTATCATCTCTTTCGAAACCATCTGAAGTCCGTCATTATGCAATGAGAATATTATTTACAAATGGAAAACATTCAGGATGGTTGCCAATCATTCCAGGTATGAACAACCCACTAAATTCATCCAAAGCTAACACCATTTGATACTCAGAGAATTTGCAAGGAACCCTAAAGGCATCTGTCAGCATTCCAAATATGATAATTCATGACTCTAACATCAGAATAAGTTCAAACAAGAATGGCTTTTAAGAAAATGTAGCAAGTGGAGAGTCTGTTTCTCTAAAAGATGTATATTGCAGAACAGCATAGATCTGCAAAGTTGCTCTTGAATGAACAACAAGAGTTTTAGGACAATATTCTCTGGATTTATGGGGTCATTACACACAATACCATATTTGGCAAAAGCCCAAGCAAAACATATTGCTACAATAACCACTCATCCATTGTCAAGTACTGTGGTGGAGGCATGATGATGTAAAGCTGTTTTGCAGTCAGAAGATCTGGGACACCTCACAGTAATCAAGTTTAACATGAAATCACATTTATACAAGACTGTTCTACAGGAAAGTGTGAGGCCATTTGCCCAAAATTTAAAGTTTGAATGAAACTGTATCATACCATGGGACAATGATCCCAATCACACCAACAAATGTAGAAGAATCAAATGTTTGGAATGGTCATGTCAAAGTCAAGACCAAAACCCAATTGAGAAACTGTGATGGGATCTTCCAAGGTTTTAATTTTCCTTGTACTGAAGCAGTGTTGTGAAGAGGAAAGAGAGGGGTTGGGAGTATTCAATGATACAGCACACTGCCGTACCAACTACACAACGAACCATTTCATGATATCAATTAGGACTATTTTTGAAAACGTGTGCCATGAAAGAAAATTTCATTATATATATCATTATAATAATATATCAAGTAACGGTAAAATGCATTAAACTAGCTGTCAACACTGGTGGATACTGCCTTGCAAGGGTCACCAGACTTTATAGACCAGTTGTAATGAAATCCTTTGTAGTGCTTTTATTTGTGACCTGGGCTGTTTCCCTAGTGCCAGGTTTAGGACAGTTGGGCAGAAGGCTGCCAAGAAGATGCTGTGCATGGAATGAGTTAGTAGAAGTGAGTCTGAGCCACCGATGCACAGGGACTGGCCCTCTCTTCTTGCTGCATCCCATAAAAGGTCTATAGGTGTAGGGGCTGACAAGGTGGATGTAAGTCCTGTGGCTACTGCCGTGGATTAGAGAGATGGGTCTGCTTAGATAGGCGAAAGTATTCTGCTGGGACGGTCTCAATTCGAGTGTGAGATTGAGAGGGCTGGAGTCCCAGTAGGTGGGAGGCTGCGAGTGAGCTAATGTAATATAGATAGCAATAGTATAGTCTGCTAAAAGAAAAAAATAATAATAAATATATATATATATATATATATATATATATATATATATATATATATATATATATATATATAGAACAGCCTAGGATAAATTTATATTATAATATTAGATAGTTTAGCAGTTTAGCATACGTTAGTATAGGGGTTACGGAGAATGTGAGGAAGCAGTGACAACTGAGAGAATATAAATTCTGTGCAGATGTAAATACAGCATTTCTTGTGGGTTTGTGTATACGTGTATTACAGGCTTGGATAGAATATAACGTTGTGTAAGCAAGTAGGCACATCTATACATATATATATATATATATATATATATATATATATATATATATATATATATATATATATATATATATATAAATATGGAGTGATTGGGTGATTGATTGCAAGCTAAAGGTGTGTCTGTATGAGCTCCGCTTTCCTTCAGTGGTAGAGAAAAGCCAAGCAAAATGACACCTTTTATTGGCTAACTAGAAAGATTACAATATGCAAGCTTTCGAGGCAACTCAGGCCCCTTCTTCAGGCAAGATGTAATCAGTGGTAGTGAAATAAACCACAAGGATTGGAAGCAAGTGTGATTGTGAATGAGCTCCGGGACCCAAGTAGTGGGTAATGAGAGACACAGTAAAGTGACTAAGCACATAAAAAGTGTAAGTGGGATCTTGTAATAAAATACCATTTTCATAGAGGCATATTAAGAGATTTTTTAATCAAGGCAGTGTGACTGTAAGGAGGTTTAGAAATGCAAAATATATATATATATGAAAAAGAACAATAGCAATTGAGAGTATTTGAGTAAAGCGGATAAAACACATTTTAGAAACCAGAGTGCATTTAGAAGAGATTGGTGTGTCAGAAACTAAAAAAAAAGACAAAAAAGATGAGAGAACAGAGAATACGCTGCAAAAATGCATACGCAAAAACTGACAAAAAAACTGTTAATGGAAGTTTCTTTGCTTGTATTTAGAAAAAATCTGCCAAAGGAGTCAGTAAAGTTTACTTGACAAGATTTCTTAAAGTAAGTTTAATGCCATGATTTAAATACTTTTCACTTAGCTCAGATTTCGTTTTTGTGCTGTACTAGGATTTGATAAAAAGAAAACAAAAATTTATAGACGAAAATAATAGAACTTGCTATTAAGAAACATCACTGAAATAAGCATAAGAAAATTAGAAGGAGAGGAACAGGTGTGAGTATATATGAATTAGAAAGGTATTTTAAGTAGCATTTAGATAACAAAAATGTAAGAGAAGTGTTGAAAGAGTTAACTCGATCCAAATACTTGTGTTTGATATATTGAAGAATAATCTGAACCATATTTACAGTTTGCTAAGCAAAACAGCCCTGAGACAAGAGTAGAAAGAAAGCATTAAAAGAAAGATGAGGCAACAGAAAAATTGGAGAGCACATAGATTATGTGTGTATGTTTATATATATGTGGGAAAAGAATATAATTAAATGGGACAAAAAGCAGCATGTATCATATTCAGTTCTGAAGGTACCTGGTGCACGCTGACATTTGTGTGTGTATGTATTATTTGTTCTGTGTATCCTCGTGTGTGTGTGTGTGTGTGTGTTAGTGCTGAACCTATTCAGTGAGTGTGTGTCTCTCCCATGCATAGTAGTGGCCTTTGTGTAAAGTCTCTTCTAATCCCCTTATCATCTCTCTAGTGCTGTTTGAGTGGAAAACAGTTTGTTGAAATTTATTAATATATGAGCTTGGACAGAGCTGTATGTTTGTGGGAAGAGAAAATGAAACCTGGAGACCTCTGGGTAATGTAGTTCTATTGTAATGAGAGTGACTGTTCATAGGCTGAACTGAGTATTGAGGAAAGTCAGAAGAGCGACGTTTGGAGGCTTACAGACTTTGAGCAAGTGATGTTTTAATGAATGGACTGATGTTATACACGGTGGATTAACGATACTCAGATTGTGAAATGCAGAACAGTATGATTGTGGAGGAAACCATGTTGTGAGTGACTGAATGTGTTAAACCAATGCTTTGTGTATTTGAAAGTGTATTCGTTCAAGCAATTGCTGAAAATATGTCAGTCAGTCATCATCCAACCAACCAACCATTATCCAACCCGCTATATCCTAACACATGATCACAGGGTCTGCTGGAGCCAATCCCAGCCAGCACAGGGCACAAGGCAGGAAACAAACCCCGGGAAAGGTGCCAGCCCACTGCAGGGCACACACACACACACACCAAGCACACACTAGGGACAGTTTAGGATCGCCAATGCACCTAACCTGCATGTCTTTGGATGGTGGGAGGAAACCGGAGCATCCGGAGGAAACCCACGCAGACAAGGGGAGAACATGCAAACTCCACGCAGGGAGGACCCGGGAAGCAAACCCAGGTCTCCTAACTGCGAGGCAGCAGCGCTACCACTGGGCCACCGTGCTGCCCTAAAAATATGTTGTGCACACAAATTTTTAAAATGTTGGATATAAATTTCCAGAGCTCTAATCTAATTTGGGTTGAAATGAATATTGAGTATGTGTAATATTTGATAAAATGAAAACGTCTCCACTTTTGCTTATAAAAAATGTTTATGAATGTGCAAAATATCTTTCCTTCAAACCCTGACCAAGTTTTAAGGAAAATGATCTTTTGATAAGTATAAAATACAAGGGAGACAATTTCTTTCAATTTTTTTCCCTTTATTTGCTTTCTTGTTCCTAATGTGTTTTTGCAGATGTGTATTTTGAGAACTATTACAATGGAGCGTGTGGTGGCACAGTGGTTAGCGCTCTTGCCCGGCAATGGGAAGTGAAGGTTCAAGCTTGTGGATAGCGCTTTGAGTACTGAGAAAAGCGCTATATAAATGTAATGAATTATTATTATTTATTATATGTATTCCGTGTTGAGTTGGTATATTCTCTGAGACTGCGTAGGTTTTTCTAGGAATGGTTTCTTGCTGTGGGATAGTGCCACATGGTTTCCCAGTGGTTGGATTTGTCCTTGTTGTTGCAGAATCAGATCACCATGGAAGATTCTTCCTTGTTGTCGCTGACTTGGTTTGCCAACAGACTTTCCTTGATCTGGAGATGAGCTCCATATAGAACTGACCTGGATGGTGTTGTGCTCACTATTTGATGAAAATAACACTAGCTTGTGTCATGTGAGTTTGTTTGGTGTTTGTTTGTACTGATCGGAAAATATAAACATAAAAGGCAAGGAGTGTGTAAATGCGTTGAACAGTGAATACTTACAAAAAATAAATAAATAAACAAAAACAAATGCAACCTTGAGTGAGTTTAAATGTGTTAAAGACAGTATGTTGTGTTAAAGGAGTCCCTGTGAGTGTATTAAAACAAGTTTAAGTGTGTTTGAGAATGTCCGTGTCAAAACAGTATGTGAAAATATGTGGTGCTGTTTGAAAACGATGCAAAGATTGATAAAAATGTGTGCAAGATTGAAAACATGTTAATGCTTGTTTGAATTAAAAAAGCTCTTAATTCTACCTGAAAAAAACGTGAAAAAGTGGGGTAAAAGGCCTTCAGATTAGACATAATACTGTATATCCACCCCTGTCTTTTTGAATACTGGCCAGGCTCAAACAGAAGGAAGATTGTTTAATAATTTTAAAGAGTAAATTCAAAGTAAAAGGAGACATATTCTTTAAAACAGTAAGGAAGCTGAAGATAACCACTGGCTTCTGGTCGAGCTGGTATTCCATACTAAGATATGCTTTGCAAAAAAGGGGGGATAACTAACAGAAAGGTAGTCTGTGCTTTTTTCTACAGAGTCAACGCACTGGAAAAGATGCAAGAAACAACAATAAAAAAAAGTGTGCATGAACAACTAGTCTTAACAGAAGGTAATGGTTAAAAGAAATTAATGTTATAAAGTATAGATAATTTTTTATATCTTGGAATATTTTGTTACTTTAAAGTACTGTGGTGTTAACTGACAATCAATTTCCATATTCAATATGCAGTGGTGAAATGTACTAACTAACCTGAAGGCATTTTAACATGTAAATAGATTTTAAATTATAAGGCATTTGAATGCATATCATATATCGAAATTTAACTTAAAATAGAAAATGTTAAAAATCTGAACAAGGATCAGTCCAAAGCTTTTCTAGAAGTCAACAAAAACATTTTAACATTGTTCTAAAATAAACACACAGGGCCTCTGCTTAGCTTTCCGATGTTTTCTTAAATGTGGGGGGATGCCTCTCATAGGTCATAGGCTGAGAAGGGGAGCGCTATTGAGATTGATATGAAACATAAATGTACGGAGCGCACTATACCTGTATCCTTGATTGTGTCTAATGTTTTTTATATAATTTATTAAATTAAATTGTAATTTTTTTTTTGATATAATTTCCTACACTGAAGTAAATTATATTGAACAATTTGAGTTAAGGTTGTGTTATTACTGTGAATCGACAATAATAAACTTGAAAGTTTCCATAAAGCCTGAACACTTACAGATAAGACTGAAGATGTGATGCAACCATTCTAGGTAGAAATGTTAAAACTAATTTTGGCCAAAGTGATTGTACCAGATTATTAGCAACACACATTGTTCATCTTTTGTCATATCAATCAGACTGTTCTGACATTTTTCTGCAAAGTTTTTAATATGGTTAATTCTGACAGCTAATTAAAAAGCATTCATTAAACACATCAGATTGCCCTCGTACACTGCATAAACTTTACAATAATACACCACTTGCATTTTATACCTTTACAGATGATCACCATCTTCATTTTTATTGTTTATGCACATTTTTCACATTGTTCTCATATTATTTCATGTTGTTTATTTGCAAAGGGTGCCAGCAAAAATAAGATTAGTCTATCAGCTGCATAGTTCTAAATTAATAGACTGAGGTTAGCATGCACCACAATGGGTAAAGGTGCTACTGCACAGCTCCAGATCCCTAGGCTTTATTCCTGGTTGTTTAGATAGAGTGTGTTTATTCTTCCCATGTCTGCCTATGTTTTCTTTATCCTCTGTGGTTTCCTCCCACATCCCAAAGACATGCATTTTAATTAATGGGGAAATTGAACCTAGCCATGAGTGTGCCTGCAAGTTTTTAGCACTCAAGATGAGCAAAGTGACTGTGCATTTTGGCATCTGGTGTATCCATGCCATAATTTTTTTTATATGTGTGCAGAATTTCTAACATAAATATTAACTTACCTAATAATATTTAAGATGCTGAGAAATTAATTCACACTTTTGGTTTTAGTCCACTAGATTACTGTAATGCACATCTAACAGGCCTATTAAGAAAGACATCAGTCAGTCAATCAGTCATTACCCAACCCGCTATATCCTAACACAGGGTCATGGGGGTCTGCTGGAGCCAATCCCAGCCAGCACAGGGCACAAGGCAGGAATGAATCCTGGGCAGGGTGCCATCGTTCGGCTACAATTAGTTCAGAATGCAGCAGCAGATATCTTAACCAGAAAAAGATAATCTGACTACATCTCTACAGTTTTTAGCATTGTTATACTGGCTACCCGTGTCTTTTAGAATTGACCTTGAAATACTACTAATAGTACATTAAGCTTTAAATAATATTGCTCCTTCCTAAGTTGGAGAGCCTGTCCAGCTACATTCCAAGTCATAACCTCAGATCCTCTAATAATTGTCTGCTTATAATTCCAAAAGCACTGTTTTTGTACTCCCAAAAGAATACAAATCCATAGAATTATCATATTCTTCAGGGATTTGCAGTTATTACTAATTTCTGCTTTTCTCTACCCTGTCACCTAATGTTTCAGGGGAGCATACAGTTTTGACAGGCTGTCTCTGTTGTGTCTTACAACATTCTACCTTATATAAAATTGAGAAACGCTGTGTGATAACTGCTTTCTATGTTTTTCTATTTATTGTAACTTGTTGCATTAGCAAGAGAACTTATATCAATGCGCATACACACACATAATGGTTAACAGTATACATACACCACAGAAAAGTAGAACCATTAACACAATATACATAACAGTCTTCTCCTCTTGTCTGGGTTAGGGTCTTCCATCCAACCCTACTAACATGCCAGCCCATCCATTCTGGTGTGTTATATTAACCACCTGGCTGACACAGGGAATGGGGTTCATCCCAAGCATTGATGCCACTCCATACATGCCATCCTTCACAAGTCCAAAGCCAAGCACTAAATTTTTGATGCACACTTTATTAGACTGGAGAAGACAACAGAAATTCAGTCTTTGGTTGCAAGATTCTTAACACTCTGATTTTCTTTTGTTTTACTTCTTGAAAAGTAAAATACAATTAGCAAAATCTATCTACCCATCCATCCATTATTTGAACCTAGTTAATCCATATTCTCTAAGGAAAGCATCCTGGCTGGCAGTGGTACCAACCTCAAACAGACAAACTTGGTCTCTGAAAATGTTCAGATACCTAAGAAATATTGAGTTCTTTACCTTGCTTAATGCACAATAATGTAATAATAAAGCACTGTCAGCTGAAAGTCTGATAATGTCATCAGTGCCTAATACCGTAAGCACCAGTATATGAGTAAAAAAATTAAAAACAAACAGCAAACAGCTCCCATGCAACCAACTGGACAGCACACAATATTATTCTAATTCTGATTCACCTGATAAGACATTCACCTTCTCCAATGTTGGTTTCCGTTTTTGTCCATACCTTCTCACCCTCATCAGCCTTTGATGAATAAACAAATGAATATCCTGATGAATGGATAAATTTGATATGTTTGTACTAATGGCTTCTATAGTGTTTGACTGTTGTGCAGTCATAATGCTCATGCCAGTAATATACAATCACCTGTATCTAACATCTGCGGTGGGTTGGCACCCTGCCCGGGATTGGTTCCTGCCTTGTGCCCTGTGTTGGCTGGGATTGGCTCCAGCAGACCCCCGTGACCCTGTAGTTAGGAATATAGCGGGTTGGAAAATGGATGGATGTATCTAACATAATAAAATTCTGTAATAAAGCAGCTCACTCTCTAGCCTTGTTCTTACTTCTTTTACAGTATTCTTAACCAAATTATAATTTGTTCCTTCATTTTCCTCAATGCAAAACTGAAATTGTCAGTATGGACATAAATGCATCTCTGCGGTATCTTGAAACAGCGTTATATTTTGATGTATTGCCTCCTTTCTCTTACCACCCCCAGCTACTCCTTCTGTCACTCCTCATCATGAAGATGAGCTAAAAACAACCAACTGGCTGATCTGCATTTTGGGTAGTCTACTTTTACAGCAGCCTTCTTTGAATCTCTTTTCACTGTGCAGCTGTTTGGTACTAGCCTTGTCTGTTACAGAACATCTGGATTTGATTTAAACAGCCATTTCCTGCCCAGTAAGGCGGAGTGGTGACTCTGAGGCTAGGGATCTGTGCCGGCAATTGGGAGATTGCCAGTTTGAATCCCGCAAATGCCAGAAGTGACTCTACTCTGTTAGGCCCTTGAGCAAGGCCCTTAACCTGCAATTGCTTCATCCTGGGTATGACATTAACCTGCATCCAGAGCAGGCCCTCCAACTTGCAGGGAAAACGTGGGGGTAGGTGGGAGGTGTGGCACTCCAGCCACCATAAGAAAACCTCACACTGTTCCAGTGTGGTGCTGAGGTGTCGCCCATTGCACAGCTGGACTCAGGTATCTGGGTGGTTCGTTGTATGGTCATTTGACCTCTGAAGAACATGTAAAGTCCATGAAGGATAGACAGAAGCAAATGGACACTGCATCTCTGTCATAGTACACAGTTAAACAGCATTTTACATTATCCTCTTCTGCAAAGACTTTACTTCATTTCATGTAAGTAACAGCAGTCAAGGAAATCAGACAACTGACAAATGAACTGGTGAGTAGTGCACCCAAACTATTGCAGGAGGTGAACACCCATTTCACTTGCATTCAATTCAATTCACTTTATTTTTGCATAGTTCAAGGTCAACTTGTAAAAAGTGAGAAAGCAATCTGCAACTCTGTAAATGAGACAACTACAAGTTTAGACCCCTTATTTGCCCTGGCGGAGGGTACAGTGGATTGACAGTTGTATCCACATTTTATATATTAAGAAATCCTTACAGGTTGAAAGTAGAACTCTGCCAATGATATTTCTAGTGTCCTTACATTAGAATGCAATAAATTATCCAATTTGAGAACTTCAATGCTGTGCCATTGTTAGTCATGTTACATATCAACCTTTTGGCCTCTTCTGACTTAGATCTCTGTCCCACATTGGTATGGTTTGCAGTCAGCCTGAAGCCACTTCAATGAGAATACAGACCTCCAAATTTGAGCTCATTTTTCTTTTTGCAGTAAGATTTTTTTTGTGATTGTAAAGGAGGATAGGAGCAGCAAACCAAAATAGAAAAGAAGATTAATTTACTTCGGTCTTATCTATAAGAAATAGTAGGGATGGCTGTCAGACTGGCACATGATTTGGTGAAATGGTGACATTACTGCAGACATTGCACTAGAACATATTTATTTAAATAGGAGTTCACCTTGGATGAAGCTTTGTTTTACCTCGCCTAGTGAGCTTAAGGCATTGCTCACAAATGTGAATTCACAAGTACACATGTTCAAAATGAACTGCCTCTGTGGGGTCAAGAACTTATACCTACTACTACTGTTCTGGCCTGGCAAGAGTCATTTGTGGCAGTCTGGCCATCTGAGTGAATCGGTCTTTATTTAATTTAGTGGTATACAATACAGGGAGCTTTGCAGTCCTTGCTACAAGTAGAAAACCTACACAGCATCTGCCTCCTGTGGTAAATCTATCAGACCAAATCTTGAGTTCCTCGGGAAGGAGACCCAGGGCAGACCCATAACATCTGGGAGGGAGAAGAAGGAGAAGGATACAAGGAAGGCTGTACTGAGCCTTTGACCTTCATCCTGAGAAACACATGCAAAATGAAAGAGCAAATACTCCCTACTTCCATACTTCTTTAACTACCTAGATTTGATACTACTATAATGTGCATGCAATCCACTGTTCAAATTTGTATTGCAGTGTTTCACTCTGAAAGCTGTTTTATATAACTTAGAATACTGTATCTAATGGACTGTACAGACTGCACAACTTTCCTCCTGGTGTAAGTGCTTGGCCGCAGCTTTAGATTCCTCAGGATCCTATGACATACTGATTAAGTGCATACACCGAATAGCATGTAGGTAATAAGTTGTGGCATGACTGCTTCATTATCCATTAATTCTACACTCTTTATCTGGCTTAAGATTGTGGCAGCTTTGGATGTAAAGTAAGAACTCACTCTGAATTGGATGCCATTCAGTTACAAAGCCAACTCTCCCCCTGTGTGGTTTTTATTCCAGAGTTGCACTGTTGTGTGTCACAGCATCAAACCACTTGACTGTCTCAAAATCTTTATGTTTCTGTACATTGCCTCTGGTTTCTTTCCACAGTTGAAATTAACAAAACAAAGATGACTGCCAATTTCAAACTTCTTTGAGAAAAAGTGATTTAAAAAAATGGAAAACTGGATGGTGTATAAAAGCTTGGCAGTCTTCTGCTCTGGACTTCAGATCACAATAGCACAAGACATGTTCTGGTGAGTTGTAGCCGCAACACGTGATGTTAAACAATATAATAAAAGACTAAACAAGAGAAGGTGGCATCATCGTTGTCCTTTTCAATTACTGTACAGAAAACAAAGAGCCTTATTTTTTTCCCAGAATTCTAGATGAAAGGGTTTGATTGTAGAATGGTAAGCCTTTCGGCTTTCTCTTGCTATGCTGCAGCCTTCAGAACGGCCATTCACTTGTCTTACTTTCGATGGCTCCAGCTTTATCAGAGGAAGTTCTTGCCAGTTGATTTTCCATATATTTTTGTAAATACGCGATTTTCAGTTAGTTTCTCTATAAGAAATAGCTCTACTGATGAGAAAGCAAATATTTGACAGGATAACAATACTAAAACCTAAACTATATTTGGCAGGTTAGAGCTTGAAGACTAAATGGTATTTAATGGTTACTGGCAGGATATCAACCCACAACAAGATGTTTTGTTTCCTCTGAGTTTAAAGACTGTCATTTTTTTCCTCAGCACATCTGTTCATTTACTGAAACTCATGTGAGGAGCTGGAGCCTAACGCAGCACGAGGCACAAACCATTTGTAGTCGTAATCCACATTAACATGGATATAATTGGAAAAACATCTTTTTATTTGTTTTGGCCTTTTTGTTCTATACTGAAATGTCGTTTTCAAACTAATACTGTCCAATGTGTGCAAACTTTAAAATGTTGAGTCTCATGTAGCTGTGTGGATGGGGATAAAAGCAGCTTTTTGAAAATGATTGTATATGATTGTCATGCGATCAGGCACTGACTTCTTTTGATAATTCCCTGGTCTCATTGTTACTTGGTGGATTGTCTGTTCCCAACACCACTGCAAGAGCCGACTGGTCCTGTGCCTTGAAACACTCACATATGTCCTGTATTTATTCCAGCTGGACTCCCAGTGTGTATTTTCCAAGACTTTGGCAATCTTAAATTTTCTTGGAATCTTTAAAAGCAGTTGCATTTCATCGCCTACCCAGACAATGAATTTGGTTTTCTTTTTCCTTTACTCTGTTGGCATGTTTATCTACTTTGGGTTTGCTATGAAAATAAATGGTGCAATGCTGAATTCTCAGCATGCTTTGAAGCGACTCTTCCCTTTCACAGGCCTCATAGTGTAGCCTGCTGTGCAGTATATGTAGGATTTCTCATCTCTCATAACTTATTCTCGCAGCTTCTGTCATTTTACATGACTGGTTTTTACCTCATTCACTCCAAGTTAATTTGCTTTTATGTAACTGACTTCACTCCCACATCTTTGACCAAGATAAAGTAGATGAAAGTATCTCTGTGTTATTGTGAAATCCATCTACCGTACTTCCATTCTACTTCTGATTTCTCCTGCATTCTCAAAGATGTTGTGAACATCATCATTTGATTGCTGAACACTTGACGCTTGACAACTCTTAGGGTGACCATTGGTGTGTCCTTGTGTGTGTTTCTGTATGTGCTCTTCAATAGACCACCACCCTATCTGGGTTTTTGGTTAATTCCATCAGGATAGTTTTCTTGAGCTCAGATACATTAATTAAATTACCAAAGAAAATAAGGATGATGGACTGAATGGTTTTCTTTCATTTGTAAAACTTATGTAAATGAATGGATGAATGGATTTATCTTAATGAAAACAATCAATTATAATGTATTTCCCAAGAATCAGATGTACCATATATGTTATTATTTTAGAAAGAAAAGGTTCCAGGTCTGTTTTCCGATATGAGGTTTTTAGCTCCTCAGAAATAAGTTCTTTTAAATTGCAGCATTTTAATTAACCTGGATTTATATAATTAGAAATTAAAAAGGTGTTATCCCCCACCAGCATGCAATATGACAGTTTACAAGTTACATGAGAGCGAAGATAAACTTAGCTTTTGTTTAATATCGGCTTACGCTGCATAAATAACGGGGGGAACACAGCGCAGTACTCAGTCCAAGGGTGGGGGCCTTGCGTATGGAGTTTGCAGTCATCGTCACAACACAGGAAGGATTTCTCAGACCAATTCGACGTAGTCTCCAGTAGTCCGGCTGTCGAGTCTCCCAATGGCTGGCAATCCTCCAAAATGTTTTATACAGTTTTCTCCATGTGCAAGCCCCCAGATGGCACAGAGCCCTTTCCAAACAAGGATAGAAGATTTTAGCTGACATCAAACAGTATAGGTTCAAATAACACTCAGTTCTCTTTCAGCCTGACGACGCATTCCTCCAGCTGTCCCTGTCTGTCTTATCCTAATATTTGGCCCAGCAATTCTGAATGCTGTGCTAAATCTGGCTCAGCTCTGCATGCTTACAGTAAAGAAATGAAAAATGCATTTATACAGTCTAAACAGATATTGTGACAATAATCTCAATATTATAAAAAGATTTATATAACAAGGTCAAACTTATTTCTTGTAAATTATGACAAGAATGACAAACTACTTATTTGAAGCTGCCATTTACAATACCATTAATGTAGCAGAAGAAGCAGATCAAAATTCATGTTTGAGATTCTTACTGTAGCATCCTGTCTAAAAAGTACAAGCCATGCTCTCTTCATTGGAAAATGAGTTTGCTCATAGACTTCTGAAAAGATCAGCATGTATTGAGAGAAAGCATAATGGAAGGCTTTCTCAGAAAACATATGATATGCTTATTTTTCTAACTGGGTCAGTATCATAAATTAACAAAGCAAATTTTTCTATAGGTCATATCCATCTGCAGAACAACAGCATTCTTCAAGCTCTGCATAAGAGCATTTGAAGGCTTCCATGTTAGATGCAGTCATTAAAAGAAACATGCTTGTCTGATTAATGCCTAACTACTGCATGTCATTATTTAATCCAGTCTTTCATTAGTAAAAACATTGTTAGCTCCTCATTCTCACATCTTTCCGTTTTATTTTTCCTATTGTCCTTGTATGAGTTTTGACCTGTAATAGATCTGCTGGGTTAAAAAGGACATCTTCATTCATACGCCTGAGCTATGGCCAGGATAAGATTACTGCAGGCTCAAGAAATCATCTGGGATTTTGTGAATGAGAGAGTCTAACCCAGGACCCTGAACTGGATAAAAGAATCATAAACTGAATTGTGTGAGATTTGCCAGTCGGAAACCACATCTTTATCAAAAGCACACGTTTATTAATCATAATAAACACAGTTCAAATTCAGTCCTTTCTCTCTCAGTCCTTGGCCGCCTTTCTCCACCTGGGAGCTTTGTCCTACTCCTACTCCCGACTCTGGCTCTCCGAATGCTGGAAGGCAGCGCCTTTTATTCCTGTCCGGATGTGCTCCAGGTATCTAATTACGTCCTTCCGGCAGCACTTCCTGGTGTGGCGGAAGTGCTGCCCTTTGCCCTGGAAGCACTCCGGGAGTCCCTGGCAGGTTCCTCCACCATATTACCAAGTGTGGCGGAAGTAACTTTTTCCGAGTCCTATGAGGCTTGAGGCGCCCCCTGGCGGTGGCCACGGGTCCCAACAGGCCAGAAGCTCTTTGTTCTTCTCCTGTGGCCTCTCCTGCTCCAGGGCGGTTGCCCCCTCGTGGCTCGGAAGCTATTCCTGCCATCTTCCAGTCCTTTTAGGCATCCCGGCCAGGTAATAACCCCGGCAATCTGCCACAATTGATATATCATTAGTAAAGACATAATCATAGTTCTCACTAGCATTGAAAATATTTACTAGTTTGTATTACATGTTAGATGAATCCATCCCAGCCTCTTCATGCACTGAGGAAACAGTGCTAACCTATATGCCAAATTACCACCTGTTCTAATAGTTTTAATCGGCAATTTAAGAAAATGTAACAGATTGTACCAAGGCCTCGTGATTATGTTGAATAATTCCCATTGTCCCAGTGTCCACTTATACTTAATAGGTTACAATAACTATTTCTGGACTTTTTAAATTTTGTGTAGGAGCCCTGTAGTCTGACACATGGAAATGTGGGTCCTATCTGCACATTAAAGCAGATAATGCAAGGCTAGTATAAAATATGTTAATGTCAGTAAATTAATAAGTAGTAGTAGTGTCACTGCTCCAGTGTCCTATGACACGTGTTTGGGGGGCTTCATGAGTGTCAGATTTGGTAGACAGCTTTCACAAATTCAACATATACAGTTATCTATCAAAAACAGTCTAGTAAAAACAGTCCCAGCTCTCTACAATTTTCCATTTGGAAATAGCAAGCAGGCACGGTGGCGCAGTGGGTAGCGCTGCTGCCTCGCAGTTGAGAGACCTGGGGACCTGGGTTCGCTTCCCGGGTCCTCCCTGCGTGGAGTTTGCATGTTCTCCCCGTGTCTGCGTGGGTTTCCTCCGGGCGCTCCGGTTTCCTCCCACAGTCCAAAGACGTGCAGGTTAGGTGGATTGGCGATTCTAAATTGGCCCTAGTGTGTGCTTGGTGTGTGGGTGTGTTTGTGTGTGTCCTGCGGTGGGTTGGCACCCTGCCCGGGATTGGTTCCTGCCTTGTGCCCTGTGTTGGCTGGGATTGGCTCCAGCAGACCTCCGTGACCCTGTGTTCGGATTCAGCGGGTTGGAAAATGGATGGATGGATGGATGAAATAACAAGCACAGAACACTGGTGGACAATAAAACTCATCATGGCATTATAACATCCACACACAAGCTACTTATGCTTTAAGATGTGTGATGAAATAGAAATTGTTTCCTGCTCCACTTTCCTCTAAAAACATCCACGATTGCACAACTGGGAATCTCCAACCAAAAAGAAAAAATTGGGACCAAAGGATTTAAAGACACACAGGCACCAGCCATTGCTATAACTGCTGCAGTGTTGAAATTTGTGGTTGTTGTGAATTCCCCTTTAAATCTCATTGGGTGAATGTTTGCTTCATGTGTAGGAGGAGTCAGGCACACTTTAGGGTCTTTACTTCAGGAGTCCTGCACAGAAACAGCAAACCTCTTTGTGGAACAGCATGGGCACAACTAACTACTTGGTTTTCTTCTCTTTATTTATACTTTTGCCTCACTTAACCAGTTCAAAGATAGAACTGGTCGACAATGGATACAGAAACATAGTGATTGCAATCCATAAAGCTGTGCCTGAAAATCCTCAGCTCATTGATAAAATCAAGGTAAGCCTTAAGCATGCTAGGGTCGTGAACTCTGCTTATATTCTATTATAGATGTACTGTTAGTATTATGAAATCTTAGGTGGGCTTTACACTGCCAGTGTCATGGTTATTTTTTAAAGAAGACTTTTGTTTATAAAGTTATTGATTTTCCTAATAAAAGAAAACAACATGCACAAGCAGAAAATAGTGAAAGAATTGGGTAGGCTCTACATTTTGACAACTTTGCAGAAAGGAAGATGTTTGTAGTTTGAAGGAATCAAGCTTTTTTAGCGTTTTTGGGATTACCTTTGGTCTTTTTTTTTAAATTCCTTTAAATGAATGGATTTAGTATTATGGGTGATACAGTAGTTAGCAATACTACCTCAAAGCTTCAGTCAAGGCACTACCCACGTGATGGTTGCATGTTCTCTCCAAGTTTTCTCTCCCATATCCCCAAAGACATAGAGGTTACATTAATCAGCCATTCTAAATTGACCCCATTTGAGTGTGAGTCTGAAGGGTGTGCAAAAGTGAGAATTGTGATGGGCTGATGCCCTATCCAGAGTTGTTTCTGACCACTTCCCGTGCTACCTGGATAGGATGCACCTCTCATGGCCCTGAATTTGATTCAATAAGATTCGAGAGAGATCTGAATGGATGATGGACTGGCAACCAGGTTTGGTTCCTTCCTGCCTTGTGCTTAATGCTGCTGGAAACCTGTGAGCCTGAACTAGATTAAATGGGTTAATGGATGGGTTTTTTATGGTAAGGTATTGTCTACAGTATAATGAAATTGCAGCAATGTAAGGTTTCTGTGATGGTGAATGAAACATTTAGGAAGCCAGGCATGTTTAAAGAAAGTTAGCAAATCTGAGAGTTTGCTGTCCCATCAGTACCAATGGATTAGAGATCTTGGGTGTGGTGAGTGGTGCTTATATCAACTGTACCACCCATGCCAGGCTCATTAAATCTGCATGTAAACAAAAGCTCAGGTGTCATGTTTCAGGGGAGTGTGTTCATTCTTAAATGTTTAACGAGAGTGCAGCATTAATTATGATTGGGGTTTTCTGAGAAATATTTTGAGCACGTGTTGTGGGGTTTCTGCTCTTTGTGCACTGCTATGCCCTCCAGCCTTTCCTTGTGATCCACATTCTCACTACACTGAAATTGATCAAACAAAGGTTTATTTAATTTGTATGTGTGTGTGTGTGTGCAGGCATAAAACCTCATCCTGTTGTGGGAACAAGCTCAATCAGCAGAGCAAAGTGCTGTGTGTTGTGAATCTTCAGCACTGCTCCTCTTTCACAAGCAGTAGACACTGCAGCCTCTTTCATATTGTTTTCCTTGTTTTCTCACATTATTCATAGTATCCTTTAAATTCTTTTTTATCATTATCGTTTGAATCTATAAATATCATTGTATTCCTCACTTTTAAAACAACAGTGATTCTTAAAATGAACTGTGAATTTCTGTGTTGGGCTGCTAAGCTCACACTTAATGAGAAAATGAGGAGCCTAGAAGATCTCAGAGCAAAACCACTACTCCAAATCAAGTTGTTCTTGTTGGTGAAAGGGTTCAACTTCCCACTTAGGAGTGGACCCATGGGGCTGACCCAGGATGAACTGAAGGGAGTATATCTGCCAAGTGGCATTGAAATGACCATGAATTTCCAAAGGGAAACAGAAGACTTTTGCACAGGATAAGATTGTCTGGTTAGTTACCAGTTTATAACTTCCATGGGCCCTCACTGTGATAACATTTTAATTGTCTTTACTTTTTTAGGAAATGTTAAAAGAAGCATCCAACTACCTACATGTTGCAACAAAGTTCAGAGTCTTTTTTAAAGATGTGAAAATATTATTACCCGACACCTGGACAAAAAAGCCTGATTTGTATAAGAAAGCAACTACTGAAACCTACAGCCGGGTAAGAACAGGGAATTGTAAAGAAAGGTGTGGTGTAGATAAGCTTGATAGCAGCTGAGGATAACTAGGATGTGATCTAGAATTCTAAAACATTGAAAATGTTATCTTCTCCTGTTGTTTCACACAGAATTTTAAGGGAGCTAAATTGTTAGCCATGTTGGTCACGTACAAGCTTTTTTTTAATGAGTTCTGCCTTGATGTTCCTCAGCTTATAAGCTTATAAAAACCCTTTTTATTGTTTTTATTGTATGTTCCAGTAACTCAGCAACAGATTGTTTGGAAAACAATAACTCTTTTACTTGAGCAGTCGTAGACATGTACAACAACTTCTGGAAGCACACCAATTCCTACTACCACTTCCTGTATGTAAATTAATTAAGACATCACTATTAGCTCTCAAGTTCATAGATCAACGTCAACTATTATTACACCCTTTATAGTCACTAACAGCAGTGAATGACCTCCTGTTATCTTTTCACACCCAATATGATGTCAATAAACTGTATGCTTTAAATTCCTGTCTGCTAAGCCATGTGGGTGGTCTACATCTTAAAATCTGAAGCACCCCAAGAATCTCACCTCTCATGTCTCTTAACCCTCAACCCTAACCTCTTTCTGCAGTCAGTGAGCCTCCACCTTATCTCCCATCCCAAAAAAAAGGCTCTATCAACTCTATTCTGTGAGGTAGTCTTAAATCCGCTTTTGGATTCACATCTGTGGTAACGGCGGCCCTTCTAAAACTCCATAGAGGCTTGGATATGCTTTACAATGAGAAACACTTTACTCACACACACTCACATTATAATGATGAGCTAATTAATTTTCAAATACTTGGAAACTAATGTAAATCATAATGTTACAATCAATGAAAATAAATGCCCCACACAACTCTTAATTACTGGAGTTTCAGTAGTTTACCTGAATTGGTGCTCTGTAGCAAATGGTACAGTTATCTAGATCATGGAGCACAACTTAAAACATTGAAAAACTGCTTTCCTTTTAAATGATTTTGCATCATTTGATCTATGTTCTTTTCTGGCCTGTTTCGCAAACTTTCCCACTTGTAGAAAATGAAAAATTAGAATGATTTAGACGAGAACAGGCCATTCAGTCTAACAAGTCTGCCAGTCCCATCAACTTAATTCCTCCAAAATAATATCAAGTCTAGATCTGAAGGTTCCTAAAGTCCTACTGCCTAGCAAACTACTTTGTAACGTATTCCATGTGTCTGTGGTTCACTGTGTGAGGAAAAACTTTTTAATTATTGTACAATCATTTACTCTTAACAAATTTCCAACTGTATTCCTGTGATCTTGTTATGATCAGTATTTACTTTAGCTACTGCTTTCTGCAATAAAAAACAAACCTTTAGGGGACAAATTTGTATTTTAATTAACTCTCACACAGCAGTAGCACAACAAACTCTTCCCTTCTTCATCCAGTTCAACTCATAAGGATGATGCCAGCATATCTCATAGATTTGTAGGCTCTTTACTTTTCGCTATGCTCCTTTGTAAAGCAGCTCCTTCCTTTAATCCTTCCTTCTGTCACTCATCCCTTAAGAAACCTTCTGTACAGATCTGTAATCCTACTCTGGAGCTGTACCACGTCGGGAGTGCCAGGTGGGTGCATAAATACGCCCAATCTCTCAAGATGGGTGATGTGTATCTGTAATTTTTATGAAGAAAACTTGACAGTTACTTGACTGCATACAACTGGCCACTATTCAGAGCATTTATTCTTCTAGTGGTGGTGGGTAAGGTGCCTGAATGGGTGCTACCTACTGACATGTCATTCACCCTTCGAGAGTTAATTTGTTATTTGGGAACAGACAAAGACAATTGCAAAGGAGTGACTGCAACGAATGGCTTATCTGATCTGAATCCAGGCAAGGAATCTTTTGTTGAATATCTAGAAATGGGTCATAAATAATTTGACTACTTTTGGCATTCAACCAACTAAAAATCTCCACACTCCAACACAAAATGTTTAATATCAATCATTTTATTTCTCTTGACCTATTAAAAGTCATTTCTTCCTCCCTGATTAACATAAGGGGATATTATTTTATAAAAAGCTTTCTAAGCAAAAAACAAAATGGTTCAAGTTAGTAATATATATAATCATCCACAAGGTTAAGCCTGGCTCTGGTTATTGAACTGGGAACTCTAGTAGTAATGGAAACAGAATAATTGCATGGTCCTTCCAGGATGTTCTGCCAACTTCTGTGACCTTCAGTGAACTGCCTGCAGTCTGCTGCAGTTTCAGAGTTATGTAAATTGTACAGACAAGTCTCTTAAATTACCCATAGACCTCCATGAGTGTCCCTAACCTGCACAAACTTCCTGCTGGCCTACAGTAGCATGTCTGGAACAATCAACATCTGCAGAGGGAGCAAAAGAAGCTGTGATGCATTCTGAGTTCTCAAATTATTTAAAAGTGTCTTCCGTCGTGCTCCTCTTACATTTTTTGCAAGGAGACAAAACAAACTGTGGCAATAAATTATAACATGTTTGAAAGGAGGGAGCCTGAAGCTGAAACCCCTTCATACAAAAGTTAATAATTGATATTGTAGTTATTTTAAGATAGGACTGAGCTGTCAACTGTTGAATGGATTAATTCAGAAAACTCATAAATTCTACATACTACAGGTGTTCAGGGAATGCTTAACTCATGCCTATTGTTTCCAGTCCTTTTGTGAATTTCATGGAATTTCATGGAATATAGTACCGCTGAAGCATTATGTGTATCCAGTTTTGGAGTTTCTCTAATATTTGCAGGAGATGTTGTCCTTTTTAGCCGATCTGGCTGTAACCTCAAGCTTGCATCGGACAAACTTTCAACTGGGAATAGAATCACTACTCACAGATCTGAGGTTACGGTGCTTTCCAAGAATCCATTGTTTTGTTCTTTCTGGTAAAAGAGACAAGAAGGCTCACTTGTAGACATTTAAGTGACCCAATGTGTGTTTTACAAGTAAAGGTGCATAGGACTGTGAGGCTGATCAGGGGATTGCTACATGAGTAGCAGCACCATGTACATAGGCCTTCATGGTCATGGTGACAGGGAATTCAACTCACAATGACGAAACTGTATTTCTCTTTTCACACCTACAGTATGCGTTTTAGCTTAGGGGAATAAGTGAAAGAAAGAGATTACAGGTTCATTTGGATAAATTGACTTACTCTCTGCAAGAAGGTGAAGAGCTCAATTTTTAAGGAGGACTTTGAAGTGAAGACCATGCTCCTCTATACTAAGAGGAGCCAGTAGTGATAGTTTGGGCATCTGGTGATGGCAACCACTGGATGTCTCTCACTGGCAGTGTACCATGCACATCCCACTGGGAAAATACCTTCTGCAAACCTAGGAAATGCTTTCATGAAAGTTCCTTATATTTCCTTAGGAGAGGACTGGAGACTGTGGTTGAGATAGAAAAACATGGTCTGGACTGTTCATCCTATTTTAGCCATTGCCATAAGCAAAAGAAGTGGAAAGAAATATGAGAAATAAAGGTAACACATCAATACTATAGGAGCGCAAACTATAAAAGTGAGAACAGGCAACCCAATATATTATAAATTTTATCTCATTTTACCGTAAGAGGTTAAATTTAGCAGGGTGTAAAGATATCCCTAAATCTTCTCTAGCTTCCTTTCCCCAAAAATAAATCAGAGTATAAAACATATTTGACTGTGCACATCTAATTTTAAACTGCCAAAATCTTATTCAGCTTTTTATTGTCTTTTCCCCCCAATGATATTTAAGGCTAACATCATCATTGCTGGACAGAAAATTACAAAAGGAGATGAGCCTTACACATTACAATATGGAGGATGTGGCAAAGAAGGACAGTATATTCACTTCACACCAAATTACTTAATGAATGACACATTTATTAAAGGTTATGGACCAAGAGGTATGTGGGTTCTCTTATTTTTATCTAAACTATGTTTTGTTGCTTTATTGTGGCAAGCCAAATTAACATTAGGAGATATTGATGAAATTATTCTAGAAATATTAAATTGAAGTTTACATGTTTAGATAACTGAAATTAATCTTGAGTTGTGTAATGGCTTGGTTAATAGGACTGTTGATTCAAAGCAAATAGGGTCTAATGGAGAAGTGCTATACATTATCAATGAATCTATTAATTTTTTACATACAAAATTTCTCATTTAAATATTTACCAATGTTGTTTCTTGTCCTAGAGTGTGTATATAAACATAGGAAACTTCAGTTTCTGTATTACATCTTGCCTGAAGAAGGGGCCTGAGTTGCCTCGAAAGCTTGCATATTGTAATCTTTCTAGTTAGCCAATAAAAGGTGTCATTTTGCTTGGCTTTTCTCTACAAGTTTTTACTGTAAGCTAAAGCAGAGGCAAACTGCAAAGTCTAGAGCACTGAAAAGTTAATCACTGTTGTTGAACAATCATTAATAGCAAATTATAAATACCACTGCTTATCAATTAAGCCGAGAAAAACTTAAATATTGAATTAATAAAATTAGCTTTAAGAATTTATCAATACAATTTTATACTAGAGAGAATAAAAGTAACAGATTAATATATTATATATGCAATTATTAAAGAGGTGGTTGAGACGTAACTATCAGGCTAAAACTTCCTTGAAGTAACAGAAACCACTTAAAAAACTGCACAATTGCAGCATGCTTCATTCAGTATAGGAAGTATGTCTCAGGATCGCCTGCACCCCACCTTTATTCCTTAGCATTACTGAAGCATGAATTCACAAACCCATGGCTCTTCCCTTAATAATGCATCCAACTTAGAAAGCATTTTAAGATGGAGAATCTTTTATCTGTGGCACCTTTGCAAGAGAGCCACCTCTTTCAACCCTCGCAAACATATTCAGGTTTTAATACCTGGAAAAGATTTGGGATTAAAATGCTCAGAGATCTTTATATAGACAACATATATGCACCCTTTGAACAATTACGTTCCAAATTCAACCTCCCAGCTACACATTTCTTTCACTATCTTCAAATTAGAAACTTTGTTAAACAGAAACTGCCCGATTTTCCTCACCTCGTACCCTCCACCATGCTGGAAAAAATACTTCTCAGTTTCGAGGAATTAGACACCATTTCCGCATTATATAAAATCTTATTAGAGTCCCTACCTTTCAAAGACCCAAGAGGACATTGGGAAAAAGATCTCTTAATCAATATATCAGAAAAGGAGTGGAAGGTAGCAATACAGAGAATTCACTCGAGCTCCATATGCGCAAAGCATAGAATTATTCAACTCAAAATTATATATCGAGATCATCTGTCTTGCTTAAAACTGTCCAAAATGTTTCCAAGGCAAGATTCAACCTGCGAACGCTGCAACCAAGCTCCTGCCTCACTGGGTCACATGTTTTGGGCCTGCACCAAATTAACATAATTTTGGACCAAAACTTTTAAGTGACTTTCAGACAGCCTTGGTGTCACAATCCCTCCTAACCCATTAACAGCTCTGTTCAGTGTTCTTCCAGATGGACTTGAAGTGGAGAAGGACAAGCAAACTGTCATTGTATTCACTACACTTTTGGCATGCAAACTTATTTTGTTAAATTGGAAGAATCCTAATTCTCCTCTGATAAGTCAGTGGGAAACCGATGTTTTATATTATTTGAAATTGGAAAAAATCAAATTCTCAGTTAGAGGATCTGTACAGAATTTTTTCAAAACCTGGCAGGATCTAATCAATAATATTTTAGAATAAGAGAAATAATTATTACCGCATTTATTTCCCTTCTCCATTTTTTTATTTACCTATATATATTTCTTCCTTTCTTTTGTTTATTTTTGCCCTATTAAAAAGCCTTAAGCAATTCTCTTTTGGCTAAGCTCTCCTTCTCAAGGGTGGGGTCTGATTTGTCTTCAGTTCTTTTTTGTTATAAATTAATCAATATGTATGGAATGATTACAATAAAATTAATAAAAAATAAAATAAAATAATGCATCCTTCTATGATGAATGAAAACTTTGGACGGCGTTTTCCCTTGCCCGGACGCGGGTCACCGGGGCCCCACTCTGGAGCCAGGCCTGGAGGTGGGGCTCGATGGCGAGCGCCTGGTGGCCGGGCCTGCACCCATGGGGCTCGGCCGGGCACAGCCCGAAGAGGCAACGTGGGTCCCCCTTCCCATGGGCTCACCACCTATGGGAGGGGCCAAGGAGGTCGGGTGCAGTGTCAGTTGGGTGGTGGCCGAAGGCGGGGACCTTGGCGGTCCGATCCTCGGCTACAGAAGCTGGCTCTTGGGACGTGGAATGTCACCTCTCTGAAGGGGAAGGAGCCTGAGCTAGTGCGCGAAGTTGAGAGGTTCCGGCTAGATATAGTCGGACTCACCTCGACGCACAGCTTGGACTCTGGAACCAATCTCCTTGAGAGGGGCTGGACTCTGTACCACTCTGGAGTTGCCCCCGGTGAGAGGCGCCAAGCAGGTGTGGGTATACTTATTGCCCCCCGACTTGGAGCCTGTACATTGGGGTTTACCCTGGTGGACGAGAGGGTAGCCTCCCTTCGCCTTCGGGTGGGGGGACGGGTCCTAACTGTTGTTTGTGCGTATGCACCGAACAGCAGTTCAGAGTACCCACCCTTTTTGGAGTCCCTGCAGGGGTTGCTAGAGGGCATACCTTCTGGGGACTCCCTCGTTCTGCTGGGAGACTTCAATGCTCATGTGGGCAATGACAGTGAGACCTGGAAGGGCGTGATTGGGAGGAATGGCCCCCCCGATCTGAACCCGAGCGGTGTTTTGTTATTGGACTTCTGTGCTCGTCACAGATTGTCCATAACGAACACCATGTTCAAGCATAGGGGTGTTCATATGTGCACTTGGCACCAGGACACCCTATGCCTCAGTTCGATGATCGACTTTGTAGTCGTGTCGTCGGACTTGCGGCCACATGTCTTGGACACTCGGGTGAAGAGAGGGGCGGAGCTGTCAACTGATCACCACCTGGTGGTGAGTTGGCTTCGATGGTGGGGGAGGATGCCGGTCAGGCGTGGTAGGCCCAAACGTGTTGTGAGGGTCTGCTGGGAACGTCTGGCAGAGCCCCCTGTCAGAAGTAGCTTCAACTCCCACCTCCGGCAGAACTTCGACCACATCCCGAGGGAGGTGGGGGACATTGAGTCCGAATGGGCCATGTTCCGTGCCTCTATTGTTGAGGCGGCTGACCGGAGCTGTGGCCGTAGGGTGGTCGGTGCCTGTCGTGGCGGCAATCCCCGAACCCGTTGGTGGACACCGGCGGTTAAGGATGCCGTCAAGCTGAAGAAGGAGTCCTACAGGACCCTTTTGTCCTGTGGGACCCTGGAGGCAGCTGATAGGTACCGGCAGGCCAAGCGGAATGCAGCTTTGGTGGTTGCTGAGGCAAAAACTCGGGCGTGGGAGGAGTTTGGGGAGGCCATGGAGAACGACTTTCGGACGGCTTCGAGGAGATTCTGGTCCACCATCCGGCGTCTCAGGAAGGGGAAGCAGTGCAGTGTCAACACTGTATATGGTGGGGATGGTGCGCTGCTGACCTCGACTCGGGGCGTTGTGGGTCAGTGGGGGGAGTACTTCGAAGACCTCCTCAATCCCATTAACATGCCTTCCAATGAGGAAGCAGAGCCTGGGGACTCAGAGGTGGGCTCCCCCATCTCTGGGACTGAGGTCACCGAGGTGGTCAAAAAACTCCTTGGTGGCAGGGCCCCGGGGGTGGATGAGATACGCCCGGAGTTCCTCAAGGCTCTGGATGTTGTAGGACTGTCTTGGTTGACACGCCTTTGCAACATCGCATGGACATCAGGGACAGTGCCTCTGGATTGGCAGACTGGGGTGGTAGTCCCCCTCTTTAAGAAGGGGGATCGGAGGGTGTGTTCCAACTACAGAGGGATCACACTCCTCAGCCTCCCTGGAAAAGCCTATTCAGGGGTCCTGGAGAGGAGGGTCCGTCGGATAGTTGAGCCTCGGATTCAGGAGGAACAGTGTGGTTTTCGTCCTGGTCGCGGAACAGTGGACCAGCTCTATACCCTTAGCAGGGTCCTGGAGGGTGCATGGGAGTTTGCCCAACCAGTCTACATGTGTTTTGTGGACTTGGAAAAGGCATTCGACCGTGTCCCTCGGGGAATCCTGTGGGGGGTACTCCGAGAGTATGGGGTACCGGCCCCCCTGATAAGGGCTGTTCGGTCCCTGTACGATCGGTGCCAGAGCTTGGTCCGCATTGCCGGCAGTAAGTCGAACCCGTTTCCAGTGAGTGTTGGACTCCGCCAGGGCTGCCCTTTGTCACCGATTCTGTTCATAACTTTTATGGACAGAATTTCTAGGCGCAGCCAGGGCGTTGAGGGGTCCGGTTTGGTGGGCTCAGGATTGGTTCACTGCTTTTTGCAGATGATGTTGTCCTGTTTGCTTCATCAGGCCATGATCTTCAGCTCTCTCTGGATCGGTTCGCAGCCGAGTGTGAAGCGGCTGGGATGAGAATCAGCACCTCCAAATCCGAGACCATGGTCCTCAGCCGGAAAAGGGTGGAGTGCCCTCTCAGGGTTGGTAGCGAGATCCTGCCCCAAGTGGAGGAGTTCAAGTATCTCGGGGTCTTGTTCACGAGTGAGGGAAGAATGGAGCGTGAGATCGACAGGTGGATCGGTGCGGCATCCGCAGTAATGCGGGTGCTGCATCGGTCTGTCGTGGTGAAAAAGGAGCTGAGCCGCAAGGCGAAGCTCTCAATTTACCAGTCAATCTATGTTCCTACCCTCACCTATGGTCATGAGCTATGGGTAGTGACCGAAAGAACGAGATCGCGAATACAAGCGGCTGAAATGAGTTTCCTCTGCAGGGTGTCTGGGCTTTCCCTTAAAGATAGGGTGAGAAGCTCAGTCATCCGGGAGGGGCTCAGAGTAGAGCCGCTGCTCCTCTGCATTGAGAGGAGTCAGATGAGGTGGCTCGGGCATCTGATCAGGATGCCTCCTGGACGCCTCCCTGGTGAGGTGTTCCAGGCACGTCCAACTGGGAGGAGGCCCTGGGGAAGACCCAAGACACGTTGGAGGGACTATGTCTCTCGACTGGCCTGGGAACACCTTGGGATTCTCCCAGAAGAGCTAGAAGAAGTGGCCGGGGAAAGGGAAGTCTGGGCATCTCTGCTCAAGCTGCTGCCCCCGCGACCCGACCTCGGATAAGCGGGAGACAATGGATGGATGGATGGATGGATCCTTGAATTAAGAAAATGCACACAGCCACATCTTCTTGAATCATCTTTACCTTCATCAGCAATAATCACATGATAGCTGTAAGGACATGCATGTAAATAATTTTTTTTTAGTTTTTGTGGGAAAAGGAAGCAGCAGACTCAAAAATCATTTTGTATATCAAAGCTCGTCATTTTTGCATGTTAGATAGATAGATAGATAGATAGATAGATAGATAGATAGATAGATAGATAGATAGATAGATAGATAGATAGATAGATAGATAGATAGATAGATAGATAGATAGATAGATAGATAGATACTTTATTAATCCCCAAGGGGAAATTCACATACTCCAGCAGCAGCATACTGATAAAAACAGTATTAATTAAAGAGTGATAAAAACACAGTGCAAGTTAAAAAGTGCAAGGTGGAGAGTGCGAGGCAGGTACAACAGACAATAAATTGTATAATGTTACCGTTTACCCAGTTTCTCTGTGCCTATGCAATGGGATATCTTGTTTGGCACAGAACATTACAAAGTCTAGATCCACTTTAATATTAATATGCATGCAGTTTCTTTCAACAAAAGATATAATTTGTGTTATCTCTGCTTAGTTGATTTGAAATTGGGCTTTTTCTTTGATTTTTATACATCTGAATCAAATCTTGTTAATGCATTTATGTGTTGTTTGCTAACCTGGTTTTTTAAAAAAAGGCTCAACTCAGATGCTTCCAATCACTGAAGCCATCTGCCATGATGGTATTTGAATTACCACTGTGTAGCTTAAAAAAATGTCTACATGGTTTTCAAAAATACTCCATCTCTAGCTGTGCTCTATTCCAGCATGAAGAAAAACGTCTGATTTTTTATTTTTTCAAATACTGTGTTGACTGGAAATTTTACCATAGCCTTGTTTGAGAGGGTTGTTCATTCAATGTTGATATACAGAATGGTGAAATAACATCCACATTAAGGATGTAATGTTTCTTCTGTGAGGACATTTTTCCCATTAATTTAGGCCTGAGAAACACGTAAGAGCTTGCTTTATCAAATTTTGATTTCTTCATGAAGAATTTGTTAATTGTGTTTTAATTTGTTATTAATTGGGGGATTTGTAAATTCACCAGAATAGAATTAAGCATGGAGCGAATGTGATAAACCAAAGTTAGTTCAAAGTAAACTACCAAACAAGGATGTGTTAACAAGGAGCAGCCATAAAATAAAAACACCAATAAACCTTGACTTTACCAACACTTTTCAGAATTATTCACCTATGGATTTTCAGTATTCACTGAACATTGACCATAATATTTAATCATTTAGACAGGTGCAAAATGATGTCTCATGAATTGGGTGGGCTAGGCTTTTGAGTTGGGGCTAGGCCCACAGCGGCTCTGCCCCTGAGCTAAAGTGTAGACTCTTCAGTACAAAAGTCATATTATAAATTCAGCAAGATCAGGAAAATTATTTACCCAGAACAGTCTGCTATAACAGAAATGGACTTAACTAACAGTTATGCACCGATGGACTGATTAAACTGACTGCCATAGGTTGTCCAAGAATGATAAATTCTCATGCATTCAATACTGTCTCAATTCATCCTGAAAACTACTTAAGGAACTATGCTGGGCTCCCTTGGTATAACAGTAATGTTTGAATCATCCAGAACTTTGACTAATTATATAATAAATAAAAAAAATCCCTGACAGGTTTTGAATTTAAATCACTGCCCCTGTCACTGTCAATGTGTAATGTGTATGTTTTCCTCATGCTCTCTTTGAACTGTTTTTTCCCATGTCAGAAATGAGTGCATTTTAAGTTCATCACAGATCTGAACTAACACAGTGTGAGTTTGTGATGTGCCATTTACAGGGCTTGTATCATATCTGCCATTGTTTTCAGCTACTTGGTCGATGCTGTTGGGATAGGCTTCACCTCCCAGTCTCCCAGTGAACCTGTAATGAATTCAGCAAGTTCAGAAAATTAACAAACGGATAAATTAACAAAATTCTGCAAATTGTTTGGATACATTTATAAAGTATATCAATAACCTGCCAGCATTAAAATGTCTTTCAAACTTTTTCTCCTATTTTAAAGTCTATTAATATAGAGAACGAGTCTCATTTAAAAGGAAATTTTCTATAATGTAATCTAATTTATCCAAAATGTATCCATTTTTCTAACCTACTTATCAAGTGCAACTTAAAAAAAATCATAAGATGTCATTTAAAATGCATGTTATGTCCTGATACCCAAACATTTTTAGATATACAAAATGCATCTTCTCTGAATGTTAAGTTCACCCGTTAAAGCCTCACATTCTTTCTTTCTTTTTTTTTTGTTAAAATAACAACAGCTGTGAATGAAGCACTGAAAAGTTCCATTGGTATTTTTTCCTCTATGTTCTTTTTGTAGTTTTGAAAAGGGAACTCATCTTCTTGACACTTTTGGGAATGAAGTCCTGGTTTAATTGTTGAAAACGGATAATTTAATGCTAGATTTATGTCTCTTATTTCTACTTAGTGTTAGCCAAAAAGAACTGAACTTTTGACTCTAAGGATGTCTCTCACCTGTAAGGGCTTTCAAATGTAAAAAAATATACAAATATGTGTCTGGTTATGCATAGTGATGTGCAGGGTTCATGAAGAATCCTGCTGTGCTTCATATACTCAGTCTGCCATATCTGACCTCAGTCATTTCAGTCAGTCAGTGCAGTACAGTAAGTGTTAGGAGTGTGCTCTCCTGAAATGGATTCAATTAATTGTAGAATTTTACTGATAATCCATAACTCCAAATAATAACAACCAAAAATACAAATAAGGGAAGGGAGCGGTAAACGATGACTTAAAGTGACTAAGATATTTAAATGTAAACCAATAGACTGGTTTTTCAATGCCCACCACAGACTCCTTCTGTGACCTTGAGCAGGAATCTGGTCCAATTATAGAAATATGGAAAAAAGTATAATAAACACTTTTGATTTGTTAGTCACCTTGAACAAAGCATCCATTAGACCAAAAAGAATTGTTTGGTAGAATGTACAGCATCAGGAAGCCAACGGCATAAAATAAGAATAATACTTTTTTTTGATAGTAAAAGAGATGAAAATCAGATACTTTAGTGGAACTGCTGTCTTACACCAGTTTACACTGTAATGGTAACATTAAGTTAATTAACTCCGGCATTGTGGAAACGCTCCTCATCCCCAAGGCATGTTAACAAGCTTTTATTTTACTTATGTATTTATTATGTACGAGACAAGTTTGCTGCAATATTGCACTGCTCAGAATTTGGGGGTGTACATGGTTATTGTTTTTGCACTTGTTTTGTGTCCATAGCTCCTGTCATGGGCTCCAATATATAGCCTTAGAAATTTAGTCGATGAATTTATTATGATTAAAATCCTGAAAGTGTGGTACATTTTGTCATAATAACAGCAGAACTTCGCTTTGGGAATGGTGTAGCCCATTTTTTGTTTATTTTTACACCTGAAGAGTATTTATGAAAGCATCATTCTCTAAATAGAAAAGATTCTTCTGCATGATAAAAAGTTTTATATACCATTCACCCATCCAACTATTGGACAGTCTCATTTTTCTCAGTTTATGTTCCCATGCTCTTCAGCTTATCTCAGCACCACTGGGCACCTGACTGAAACCAGTCCCAGATGGGGTAACAGTTAATCACAGGGCACACTCATGTACACACTCACACTGAGCCCATTTAAATCTGTTAATTATCCTGATGTGCACATCCTAGAAAACCCACATAGACATGGAACAATGTGGAAAGTTCATATAAACCCATGCCAGAGATCAATTCCCACAGTTATGGAGCTGGAGTCAGCAATGATCACTATGGCATGATTAGACGCTTTATGCTGCCATGATAATCGTTACACTTGAAAGTCTAGTAATATTAAAACTCCAGTGTTGGCATCTAATCAAACCCTCACTCCCAAGTAATTAGGACTGCTTTGAACCAGACACTGAAAAGACTGCAACAGGGTATGGAGAAAGTCCCATCAGGCAACTTTTAAATACCCATAATAACTACGAATTTTTTTGCAGTTGTTGCTCTTTCTGTCCATTGTAGGAGAGAGTGACCCGGCAATGTTATGCTTTACTATTTGTGCAGTTGAGTGCATTTAAAGAAGACATTAAAGCCTTTCAGTGCCTACAGAGTGTGTGCTTCTGTTAGTCTGCAACTGAGCGTTAAAGACATGATTATTGTAGCTGCATTTGTTCAGGATTAACAAAGTTCTGCAGCTTTTAGTTTGCTTCATGGGATGATTCAGGCAATAGTGTGACCCATGTTCCTAATAATTCCACAGACCAAATGTCTTTGCTTTAAAAGTTTTAGTAAAACATCAAAGCAAAATAGTCCACACAAAAATAGAAAATAAATTGATTTTAAAGAAAGGAAAATTTTATCTAGCTTATCTAACAGTCTATGCTAGCAGTGAGACTATTTCCTGACTGGCTTATTTAACATTCTGTTTTATAAAGTATACCCACGAATGTTCTATTTCATGTTAACCTGCAGGAGGTAAAGAGTTATACCATAATCTAGTAGTTATGAGAGAATTATATTCTATTCAAATTAATCAAATACTTATATGAATTTAACATTAAGCATTAAGTTTCTAAGACTGGCTTTTACAATTTTATATGTAATGAAGAAATCCCTAATTCCATATAAATAGTGTATCTTAAATAGATTTTTTTAAAAACAACATAATAGAGAACAACAACATATACTTCTTTCCTGGTAGGTCAACAGTGGGAGAGTGACTTCTTATCCTTTTTACTAATGTTTTGCCTCAAAAGTAAGATTATTTAAAAAGTAATCTGCAACCTGGGAATAATTTAAAAAAAAGGGTCAACACTAGAGACTGTAAATTTATTAGCTACTTCAAACTTAAAGAAACTGGAATCACTAGCCATTGATTTGTGATAAGGTGATTAAGGAAATGGGGAATGGATGCTTCAAAGAACTGTATGTGTCATCCAGGCAGACAGAATGCAGCAAGCCATATTCACATCTTATTAATGTATTTTGTTCTTATTATGATTTTAATGTTGATGTTATATTTTTTCAATTGACACAAAGCGAATAAATATATGTTAAATACAAGGCTACATCCAAACAGGCAATTTTGTCAACCCTGGTGAGTATTCTGAATTCCTTGGGTGATAGAGAGTTTACGTCTACTGAATGACCAGGCCTTCATGATGTAGGGTTATTTATCCACTTTTAGCACTGTGTGTTTCATGAGCACATATCTGAGTTTCATTTGTTTACTTATTTGGTCATTGACTGTACAAGGATAGACAGACACTTTATTGACCTTCATGGAACTCCCAGGAGCATTGTGGTAGAGTCTTTTCAATTGTGTGCTGAAAGCACTTTTCAGGTTGACCAGGGTGTCAAGAAGAGGGAGCAAGACTTTGTTGATGATAGGAAACACATCTCCAACATCCTTGTTTCTGCTGCTATCTCCAGAACAGGTCACATTCTCTCTGTAATGCGAAAATAAGTTAATTTGTAACACTTAATAAGCCTGGTAAGTGTAATTTTTGACATGTGCCTGAGCATAAACAGTGATGGCCTTGCATTGTGAAATTCCCATCTGTAAAATTCAGCAGTTTATAAAGGACACTGTTTTCAACAGTCTTTGTTTAACTCATGTTTTGACATATTTATAATTAAAATTTGATGATTAACATTAGTTTTAACATAGTAATTTCAGGTTATCACAGTAAAGTACTCTAATGATGGAGTAATTATGTATTTAGGCCTTCTCAACACTTTCCAGATGATAGTACTGTACTTACAAAGATAGATTTTAGTGTTATTTTAAGTCATTATTTAGAAGGATATGATTAAAATCATACATTACTGTATAGTTTGAATTGGTATATATGTTGCATTATCTTCAACTCCAGGAGTTTCAACTTTTGTATGATCAAACCTTCTAAAACCACTTAAGAGCTAGCAAATCCTTTAACACTTTTTTAGACACGGAACACACATGAAATGCATGTGTTCCAAATAATGATATATTTTTTAGCCTATACAGATCAAGGTATCTCACTCCCTGATAAACAAGGCATGAGCGGGGAGAGCATTTTTTGCAATTTCTGCAGCAATAGAGGGAGGGGGGGGGATGTGATAGCAGGCTGCTTGCTGCTTGGGCTTATCGATACATTTACAACACAAAAGACGCTGAATGGAGAGGTGCGAATGGATTTAAGGTGGGCCGGGTTTACAAGTATTTTCGTAGGCTTTGGTAAATCTAGTGTTAAAATGCATAGAGAGAAAAGAGGGTGGCACCTTCCTTGGCAGCACTGGCAGCAATGCTGATGAACCATCTCCAAATGGAATGCCAATGTATCAGAGGCCACACAGCCTGTGAATGCAACAATTAACATAACCTTCTTATTTTTTGGATGTGGGAGGAGGTCAAAGAACGTCACATGGAAATACACTTGGATGCATAGAGAATGTGTGAACTCCTAGAATCTAATACCTAAATCAAGACTTGAATCTACACAAGTGTAGTTTTAGGGGAACAATGCTAAACATTGCAGCACTGTTGAAATATAACATATTATAAATTCACTTATCTTGAAAATTGATTTATCAAGTAAAGGATTTCTTATACACAAGGGTTAAAGAATTCTCAATCTTGCTTCTAAAGTTAACAACTCACTGTTGCATATGTTGATGCTTCCCAAAAGTTAACCAGCTGCAGCAGTTTGTGGTGCTGGTGCATTGCCTAAACACTAAACACTGCTGTAACAAGTTCATAACATCTATAACATCTATAATCTATCATTTTAATATCCAATATTCTGTACTGCTTTAGATGAAAGCATAATTATCAGAAAATAAGGGTCCAGAAGATTAGACATAATTGAGAAACCTAGCACCTCAAGGGCACCGTCCTTAAAATAGAACTGACATCACATAAAACGACAATTCACATGTTGCGGTAACCTTAGTTCCTTTGATGTTTGAGTTTTTTTCAATTATATAAAATTGGCACTTTTTGAAAATCTATCTTCTCTTCCCTATATAGGTATTTAGCCTTGATTTATGGAGTATACAATTATCATTTTGGAACTACAGGCACTATTAAAAACATGCTGCAATCTGCCTTGTCTTCAGGATATTCAGAATTGCTGAGATGAACTGTAGAAGAACTTAATGTTTTACTTTGCTTTTCATACTCAGAAAATTATTTACTCATACTTCTTAATTTATGTGTGTTCTATATGTTTAAGAATTCTGCATCAAACTAACAAACCTGGTCTATAATCATCAGCCAGATAGAACGCGCCTATGCCTCATGAACAGATTTTGTGACCAAGATTTTGCGACACAAACTGCTGAGTTTTTTTTTTGTTTTGTTTTTTTTTTGAAAAGCTATTGATCACTAGAGTGATTAGCCAATTATCAATGAATAACAAGATGAGGTCTGAAACATACTGGCATAAAGGACAGGCCAACTGAGGGTCGAGAGAGACTTCATCCAGAGGCATCATCCATGTGTCTGCTTGACTTCTGAATTTCAATACAACACCCTCACTCCCCATAACAGATGCTATCCCTGATGCAGCTTAAGCTTCTGTATGCTAATGTAAAGTATATTCCCTTTTATTTGTCTGGTGTGAAGCTTTTGAATAGCTATAGGGCCTTTACATCCTGATTTTGCTACTGATTCAGTGTTCTTCATTTATATTTATATATTACTGATTGAGTTTTGCTATTATTCATACTTTACATCTTAAAAAAATTTGCTGTGCTTTAAAACTATTATACTCTGCACACCTAGGGAGGTAGAAGTAATAAAGTAAATACAGGGCCCCAGTGCAGGTAGATAATCACTTCTTTCTCACGGGAGAAGGGACACCTTTAATAGTGAGCCTACAGGATAAAAACAAGTAAAACATCTTCTATGTTGCCAAAGGTAAGGTGAATCAGCCTCCAGTGTCTATAGGACAGCCAAAACTAGTGAGTACCTATATGGAATACTGAGGGGTGATAGCCTAGGCTATGCAGGCATCACTCACAACCAGTGCTTAAAGGATAACTTTGGTATTTTTCCATTTATTTCTTTCATCACAATAATGGTATATATTAATTTGTCTCATGAAATTGCATTCTAAAGTGAAGCATACTTCATAAATTTTAAGAAATAGCTACTTCATTCTTGTATTTTAAACTGATATAATGGGTACAGGAGTCCCATTGTAAATAAAGCCTTAAAACTTAAAGACTTAAAACCAAATGTGTCTATTTTCTAAGCCAAAAATGTATTGAACTGCATCTTGAGATTATACACATACTGCAAAACAGTGTGTCCATATCATTTTTAGTAGGAATTAAAAAACAAAAAGCCAAAACATTGTGAGGATCAGCTATTTTAGAAGGAGACCAGCTGTACACTTCACTTTGTCTTCCTCCACGGAACCCTTCAATCCCAGGGTATGAATTCACCTTAAAAAGTCACCCAGTACTGTTATTGACATTATTGAATGTTGATGTTCAGACACGAATTGCTGACCCTGTTCTGTTGAACATTTAAGCCAAGCGTCTTAGTGGCTCAACAGGATTTTGTAGGCCTCAGGTCTTTGTAAAGTGTAGGCCTTAAGCCTTTATTAAAGCATTCAAGTTAGGCATGAAATTTATAACACTTCTTTCTTATGATATTAATTACTTTTAGTCATGCTCTCACTTTTGTGATTTCCCCTTTTTTAGTAAGTCCTACAATCTTTGATTATTTTTTAAATTTTCGGTTGTTCTGAATTTAGCTTTGGCATTTCTGGATTTTGAATTTTTGTTTAAGAATTCCTTCAGTTGGTCATTACTCTCTACTCTTTTGCCTTGTTCATTTCTTTAGTTTTGAATTTTGGTAGTTTTAAAATGTATCTATCCATTTAATAAATATATTAAATAAAGTATCATGAAGCAAGGTCATTTGATGGTTTTAACCTTCTCATTTTGTGTGTAGATCAAAACAATAGTCTTCTGTCATTTTTGCAGAGGAAAGTGGATATACTGTGTCTTCTGGATCTATACTTACCTGTTCTCAGTTTGAAATGTTAGATTTATTTCTAGACATGGTGTAATAACTCAAATTTGGCTGCACTCACTGCCTAGCCCCTTATACTCTATGCTAATAACGTGCTTGATAAGGTTATGAAGCAAAATAGTTTTTATTCAGTTTTAAATATGCCTTTGTCTCTCTTTTCCTTGGTTCTACCTCTGTCTCTTTTCATCTGTGTTCTTTCTTGTTTTCTTGCTAAGTTCCCTTTTTGTATATTTCCCCTCAGTTGCTGCCTGCTATATTTTTGAGACAATAAATGTGTATTTTTTTAAATTATTCTTGCATAAGAGATGTGTGTTTTTATGTATTAGCTCATTGACTTTTCACTGGTAACAGATAGATAGATAGATAGATAGATAGATAGATAGATAGATAGATAGATAGATAGATAGATAGATAGATAGATAGATAGATAGATAGATAGATAGATAGATAGATAGATAGATAGATAGATAGATAGATAGATAGATAGATAGATACTTTATTAATCCCAATGGGAAATTCACCTAACATGTTTCTAGATTTGAGACATGGGTGGTTATAATGAGAACTGGGCTAGTAGAAAACTTTGCTGTGTGCAGAGTTTTAAAGAACGAGTGCAACATATAAGTGCAAATTGTTTTGAAGAAATAAGATTGTGTTTATAGTGTGAAGAAACAGTATAAAGTATGTCTCAGGGATATTAGCATTCATTCAGTCACAGTATATATCAAAATAAGGAAAAACTGTAATATCCTTAAAATGATAAGAAGAAAAAAATTGTGCCCTGATCTCTGAACATCTTCTTGAATTAATAAACACAAGAAATAAGGCAACAACAGATCTCTAGAAACAGCCTTCATGATCATTGTTCATAAAGATAAAGCTTACATTTCTGTAGTTTAAGACCATTAATGTGTCTTGGTACTAGGTTTGGAAAAACAATGAATTTTTATATAATCCTTTGTAAATGTATTTCATATAATAAAATTCCTTATACCTTATTTAACAAAGAATTGAATTGTATTTGCTTTTCCAGGAAAAGTGTTTGTTCATGAATGGGCTCATCTACGTTGGGGAGTATTTGATGAATACAATTATAAGCAGCCATTCTATAGAGAAGGAGAACACTACAGAGTAACAAAGTAAGTTTCTTTCAAATCATAGAAATCTATTGTCTGCAATCAAAAATAATCAAATTTTACATATGCAGTTATCAGTAATATTTTAACACAATATTTTTCTTTGCCAAAAAATGACTTTAATTTAGTATAGTTTTGTATTTTATGTATATTTTCAATATGCTGCATTCCAATATGTTAGTAGAATGGACTTTTTACTTCAACTACCTAGAGCCTGTGTCACATAACAGAATTTTCCCAGAGATTATTAGTTGTAGACTTCATTTACATAATCTCATTGAGTCAGAGGCAGTCAGCGGTGCAGTCCCATGAAGCAGGCTGTGTAATGTGAAATGCCCAGCTGCTCACTCCAACTACTCCACCACTCACTCTGGCAAAATCCAGCAGGTTCGATTTTGTCTTTAGATGTAGGGGCAGACTCTGTGTGCAAGAGAGCTAACTAGCAATGCATAGAATGCAGCATTGAGAAATAAAAGATGTGGGTGTTGCTGACCTCACAAATAGAAGAGTGGCTTGTTGGTCTAGTGTTTCATATTTTATGTAACAAAACAGAATAGAAAATTTGAGATTGCAACTCTGAACTTGATATATATGTTAATGCTTTGTACAGCACCAACTCCCATCAGGCAACAAGTTACTGGCTGTCATTAAAAGGGGCAAGCATGACTGTACTGGGAGGTCAGCACTCAGTCGATAAAGTAGACATGGGCAGTGATTTTCAGGTGCATAAATTTACATAGTGCGGCAGCAAAATCAGTCACTGCTGTTGCGAAATCTCGCATCCCCCACTACAAGATGTCACATAATATGACATCAGCTTAATAGAATGATTTACAAAGTAAACAAAAGTACAATATAATATAACAGTAAGGCAGTGTAAAAAATGCCTTAAGGAATACATATACAAAAATCAGGACTTTATCCACACAGTTGGTGCAATGGTAGCGCTGCTGCCTTGCATTAAGGAAAACATGGATTCACGTCCCGGGTCCTCCTTGCGTGGAGTTTGCAAAGCACTTTGAGTAGTAAGAAAAGCACTATATAAATGTAAAGGATTTGTTTTATTATATACATGCTTAAATTTAAGAGGAAAGTTAACATATAAACAAATAATCAGGGTGTAACAGTATGGATATTATAGTCAGGGCTAACAGGTGGGTAATTGTGTGGGAGCAGGGTTACCAACAATTTTACTGCAATTCTCCCAGACTCACCTCCCATAGATTCACTGCTTATGTCCACCTCTGTCAGTCTCTCTCTTGTGGCCTCACTTCCTCCAGTCAAGGGCTCACTCAAGAGCTTGTGTGAAGCACAGGCAATTATTCATACATCCACCGATTTTCCTGACCTGCTCATCCAGCCTGTCCTAGCAAACATTGGGTACATGGCAGGAACAATCCCTGGACAAGGCATTAATCCATTGCAGGGTGAACACACACACACACAAATTCACAAATAAAAGAAAAATACACTAAGACACACTGATCCACTTAAAAGGGACTCGCTATTGTCCATTTGAGAGGTAATGGAAGTACTGATATGCTCTGATGATCTTTGATAAATGATGGAAAGAACCCTTGACTACAGGCAGCATGAAAAATGCCAAATTTAGCCTACTGAAAAGTAAAATACCACGGGAAAATCCAAGATTCAGTTATAAGATGATATCTAGATATTCTGCAATTTGCCACTATCATTTATTCTTTTCTATTATAAGGTGCCCCAAAGATCTGTTAGGAAAAGTATGTCTTGGAAACGACTGTTCCATATGTAATCTGGAAAATGCAAATGACCCACCAAAGGAAGGCTGTGCTTTTCTCCCAGAAAAATATCAAGAAACAAATGCATCTATAATGTACACACCTCTTGTAAAATCTGTAAGTTTAAAATCCAGTTTTATTTTGTTTTTTTTCTGTAAAAATTTGTAAAAAAAATCATCTGTAAATAATTGTAATATATCACAATTATATAGGTTGCCAAAGCAACTACTAAATACATAGTAGTAATCCACGCTTAATTTGTGCCATGTATACTCTAGGACTTCCAAATGTTCTCTAGGACTCCAAAATGTACATAAAGTATTTGTTTTTAATTTTTAAATAGACAAGGTTTATTAAATAGACTATTTAAACTTTATTAAAATAGCCTAGTTAATGTTATGCCTATCTGGTTTTGATTGGCTAATTTCAATAAGATAAAGGTTCACATCTAGAAAACACTAAAATCAAAACAGTCAGTGCAGTGTAGTTAAAAAACATACTGGTTCTGGTGCAGTAGAAGTGAATGCTTGTGGTAAAGTGAGGTCTGTGGCTGATTCTCATTTTAAATAAACAATCGCCACACTCGCTTCTTTGTGTGTGGGGGGTGTGGCAGCGTAGGGAGCTGTTCCCACATGTGATACAGGAGCGGACGGCTCTGCACTTAGTGAACAAGTGTAGAATCATCAGCATTCCTAATTGATGCTGGGAGCTGCTCATTACCACAGCTGTGCCACATCCCCAGTTTAAAAGGGAAGCACGGGTGTGAGAGGGGAGAATCAAGAATTGGGAAAAGACCAAAACAAAGAAAAGAGAGAATCTGAGGCAAAGAAGGAGAGAGCAGCATTGGGGTGGAGAGAGAATAGGCCAGCCAGCTAATGTGAGAAAAGGAGGTCCCGCGATGGAGCGAAGGATTGGCACTCAAAAGACAGATCGTCCCCACTGATTGTGCAGAGGAGTGGGAGCGATCAAGGTGGCATCCTCTCCAGGGATCCAAGGTATGCCAGAGTGAGCGAGAAGGAAGAAGAGAGGACAACCAATCCCGAGTGGTCTGCCGACGCAGCTAGAGACAACCAAGATGGGAGTCAGGATGAAGAGGACCGCAGCTGCTGAAATCTTTTGAGTACTGAGTGAACTGGGGAGACTTGGAGGGAGTTGTGCTCAGCTAATTCAAAAGTGGAGGCAACACTGACACAATGACTGTTGGTTTTTATTCTCATTTTAAGTCTTGTTTTAACTTTTTTTATGGAGTATTTATTTGATACACTGCACTTTTGGAACACCTTGATTTTGATTATTTTTAATAAAAGAACTGAGCACCTTGCACATTCCCCTTGCTATGTTTTGTCCTCATCTGCTCAGTTCATCCAGGTCATGACTATTGATAGTGTCGTGAGGCTCCCAAATATAGATTAGGGAGCAAGGAGCCAAATCTGCACCATCACAATGCTGACATGGAGGTTTTGAGTTAAAAGGAATGGGAGGAAGGTAAAGGGGATGACATGCATCAGATGAGGTTGAGGAGAATGAAAACTCCAATATGAGTAGGATGCCCAGAGTGTGGACAGCAGGAGAATTTGCCATTGCAAGAGATCCAAGTGAAATTCTGAATTATGTATGTGAGTATGAGTGTAAACAGTTCTGATTTCACCAAATTCTGCATTAACAGTGAAGTGCTCCAGTGCCTAAACTGCTGTTATCGACCAGACCTGTTCCACCCTCAGACAATCACTTTGACTTCATGATTTACAAATGAAACCCTGGTAGTAGCCGCAGTAGTAGTAATAGTACTTAGCACTGTTAATTTAACAGGTCCATCATCTGGGGCACAGATCCCACATACTGTATAATCACTCCCTACGTGGAATTTCCATTCATTACCTCAACCTATTTGGGTTTTTCTTTTCAGAGACTTTACATTACAATTGACCATATAGGAGTTGGTGTGTGTAAGTGGATCTGGTTATGGATTGATATTCTATCCAGAGTTGGCTCATGGCTTCTGCATGATTTCATCAGGATAGGCTCTAGTCCTCTGTGTCCTTTTCTTTATTTAAGCAGGTTTGAGAATATTATGGTTTATTAATATTTTCCTGATGATTAAGGATGGATTATTTGAATGTCAATACTTTAAATTTTTCTTTGCTTCCTGTCTTTTTAAAATTTTATTAGAATCATTTAAGACTGTTTTAAGAGCAGTTTGACAAGAATGATTTTAAGTTTCAATTTGCTTTAGAGTACATTTGTGTCAAAATTTGTGTTATATTTTTATATTATGTGTAATGTATTGTTTAGGGTTAAACTTTAAATTCAAGCTATTGTCATTAAACTTTACAGTAAAGTGGTTTTAAAAAATGCCAATTCAATGTAGTAGTAAATTTAAGGAATTGTGGCAACCAAATATAGCAATGACAACAAATCATTGCAAAAAATATTAATAAATATGCAGTTAAATGAAAAAAAAACAATTTTAAAATGTAACATTAATTAAAAGATACACATTTCATTAATATTGTTATATCATTTATTTCATTAAATATTTGCTACTCAGGGCAGTATGGTGGTGCAGTGGGAAAGACTGTTGCCTCATTGATTCTCAGTTGTTGTCTGTATGCTGTTTCTGTGTTTTCCCCGTGCCTGAAGTTTTTCTTCCTACATCTCGAAACACAAGCGAGTTAGGTTAATTGACAACACTAAATTAGTCCTGTTTGATTGTGAGTGAGCAGTAAGAGCAGTATGGTTTTATACTGCTAGCACTGCTACCTCACAATATTTAGGATGAGGTTCATATCCCGGGTGCTCCCTGAATGGAATTTGCATTTTCTCCCTCTGTGCATGTGGGTATCCTCTGGGTGGTCCAGTTTCCTCCCACAGTCCAATAATATGCAGGTAAGGTGGAATGGTGATACTAAATTTGTCCTAGTACGTGTTTGCATGTGTGACAATGTTCACTGTGAGGAACTAGTGTCCTGTCCAAGCTCAAGGTGCCCTGCAACTCTGCCCTGATAAGTGAATTTAGAAGATGAATGGACCCAGCAATAGACTGGCATCTTACACGTTAGAAGTTTGAGCTCTTTAGAGACTGTCTGTTAAGGTAGTTTGATTTATTCAGTGCTGATTGACTGCTCACACTGCAGAAGACTTGAATTACTTTCTGTTTACTCCATAGCAAACAGAATCATTGTTGAGCGCATATGCGATAGTATAAAGCTCTATAGCAGTCATTCTACTGTAGCAAGATCCACTTTATTACACACACACACACATATATATATATATATATATATATATATATATATATATATATATTCATGGCATTCGTAGTCTGTGTCACAATCTGATTGTATGGGTGGTTACCTACCAGTTAACGCTTGTGGTTGGCCAGCAATCTGCTAACATCTGCCACGGTGCCCTCAGTTTGTGTGGTTCGTTTATTTGACAGCATGTAGATCGGGGTAATTACATTCACGGCATTCGTAGTCTGTGTCCGAGGTTCGATTCCCGAGAGGGAGTGCAGTGGAGTGTGTACGCCTGATGAGCCCAGAATGAGGGCGAAACACGTGTCGCGTACTCTTTGCATTTATTTGACAGTAAACTATTTCAACCATTCTATGATCTGCTCCTCACAAACTGAGGGCACCGTGGCGGATGTTAGCAGATTGCTGGCCAACCACAAGCGTTACCTGGTAGGTAACCACCCATACAATCAGATTGTGACACAGACTACGAATGCCGTGAATGTAATTACCCCGATCTACATGCTATCAAATAAACGAACCACACGCCGTGGCGCAACGTTAGGGGCATCGCCTCTGGCTCCGAGGTTCGATTCCCGAGAGGGAGTGCAGTGGAGTGTGTACGCCTGATGAGCCCAGAATGAGGGTGAAACACGTGTCGCGTACTCTTTGCATTTATTTGACAGTAAACTATTTCAACCATATATATACATATATATATACACAGATAAAATTCATAATAACCAAAAATATTAAGTTGCCATATTAAAAAGCAAAAACATTAGTAACTGCTGTAGTTTATTTCCACATTAACTATCAATGTTGTACTGTGTGGCTAAATAATCACATTTCATGAACCTAATCATTGTGAATTTGTCATAGATCTCTACTGTGTCATTATGACTGTGTTCTGTCTGTTTGACTTTCCTTTTCAGGTAAATTATTTTTGTGATAAAAGCAATCATAATCAAGATGCTCCAAATGATCAAAACAAGTTTTGCAAGTTAAAAAGTACATGGGAAGTAATTCTGGAGTCTGGGGATTTCCGCAATACCAATACAACAACTGATTCAGGTTCAGTGGAACCGCAGTTTACTGTGATGCAGGAAAGAAAGACTGCTCTATGTCTAGTCCTGGATGTATCAGGAAGCATGAGCGGGGTACGTGATGCATTCTTCATTTCTTGGTTCTGTTCCTTTATGGATTCATTTGTAAAGAAACCATTTGTAGTTTCAATCTTTGAAGGCACATAATGAAGAGTATCTAATGCATTAAATAATATTTACTACAAAAACAGCAGTTTAAGATCAATTATGCTAGAAGTATATGAACTTTTGGAGGCCTCTCTGTTTTCTGTAGAGTCATCTTACCAGAAAATTTAATTGTATTAGCGAACTAACTAAAACCATAATATCCCCCACTGAACCTAAATACGTTATGCTGCAGTTTACTCAAGAACACTTGAAACAAAGTAAATGGGAGTGCATTCAAGATAGAGTCACATCTGACGTCAGTGTCACTTTCAAAGATTCACCACATTACAATGGAACTTTATCTCCTCAATTGTAGGTTATGTTTCTTGACTTCCTTATCTATCCCATTTTCAGCTGGCCCTCTGATCCTTTAGCTTATCTGTTCCTGCTTTGCATCTAAGCAGACAGAAGTTATGGCTGCTCCCACCACAGTTTATATCCATTAATCTACAAACCATTTTTGAAGACATATCATTTACCTAAAGGGTTTAGAGCAATCTAGCATTCTCAGGTGATCTATACTGAATTCTGTTTCTTCCATTCACCAGCTTGTGGTCTTTTTTTTTAATAGAGTTCCTATTAAGCATTTTTAATTCTTCTGTGCCTGGTATGCCATGGGAAATTCTCTAACATAGCACCAATCTGTCAGAAGCTCTAAAGGTGGATTTTTTGTTAATCTGAGTAGGACAAAATGGTGTGTTCCTACTCATTACAGAATGAAGTGTCATTATCGTATATACTGTATACAGTAATGCTATACTGTCACAGTAACTGTGTTGGCAACAATACTGATTTTATTACATATATTATATCATATATTTTATATTATGTTCTTACTTGAATACCATATTTTTAATTTGTATTTAGAGTGGGAGACTTGAGAGATTACAGCAGTCATCAACGCTGTTCATTGAGAAGATCGCAAAAGAAGAGTCCTTTATTGGCATTGTGACCTTCAACAACGCCGCTGATGTCAAAAAAGGTTTAACATATGTTTCTGGGGATGATGTTAGAAAAACACTAGTGAATGCACTGCCTACCACAGCAGGTGGGGGAACAAACATCTGCAGTGGCCTCCAGGAGGCATTGCAGGTGAGACTTTTAAAGAATCTTTTTTTTTTTCTGGCAGACAGTGTGGCCCTGCAACTCAAAATTATAAAATGTAAGGCTGCTAGTTGAATCCCTGCTTCCAACTTATTGTGTGACAAATTATTTAACCGAGATAAGCCTCTACTGTAAAACAAGCGATTTGAGCATTTGTCCTGTTTACTCTTGAAAGGGAACAGATAATATAAAGGTTGCATGTTTGCTGTTATGTGAAGGTCCTTTATACATTGCAAAAGTATGCAAAAGGCAATTCTGAATTTAGCTTAAATCAAAATGGAAAAAAATTAGTGACACTTATTAAATATTTGAAAACTGGACAGGAAAGAGGACTTAACATTCAGTTTTACCACACCAGTAAGAAACAGCATTTTACTTCCAGCATACTGAAGGAGTTTCCTCATGAGTGAGAGCAGCTTTTTCTTAGACTGTAGTTTAGGATTTCCAAGATGAAGAGAGTCTGCAGGAAAGAAATGAGGTACAAGAATGGCAAATGTCAGGAGATGGACCAATCACAGGATAAAGGGAGAAAGGAGAAACACACTGGCAATAGCAATGGATATTTATATTACCAAATGAACACTGGAAAGAAAGGCACTGCTAGTGGGCAGTAATCCCAAGGTGTTCAGCAACTGTTTAGTTCCGAAGGCATAAAAGAAATAAAGCAGCCTTGGCAAGGTCCTAGAAGACCAACTGGCTAATACATGACAACACTTAGATTTTAGCCAGGAAAACTGAGACTAACTGGCAGGAAAAAATCTGTGAGAAAGACAATTTATTTTAAATGTTAATTAGAAACAGATAACATTCCATACAGTCAAAACAAATTTAACAAATCAAAGCAAAATTTGACACCCCAAAAAGAAAGAGAGAGGAGCCAGCAACCACAACTACTCTATAAAGGGAATAAGAAAAAAATGGTATCTTTATCCCCGAAATGGAAGCTTATTCTAAAATGTTTTTGAATAGATCTAAATTTCAAGTAGTATAGAACATCAGTTACCCACTGATTTAAGAGTGGTGGGATTCTTCCAGTTGAGCAAGATAAGTCTACATGCTAGTAGTGTAGTAAAAGGAAATTACAGTTTGTTTGTCCTTTTCCAATTTAAGCCCATCTGGGAGTACACCAAACACAGCTGTTAATGGATTAGGAGTGATTGTGACACCAAGGCTGTCTGATAGGCATGCAAAGATTTTTGTTCAAAATGATGTTAATTTGGTGCACAACCAGAACATGAAGCCCAGTGAGGCTGGAGCTTGACTGCAACGTTCACCGATTGAATCTTGCCCTGGAAATGTTTTGGACAATTTTAAATGAGATAGATGCGCTCGATAAAAGATTTTAAGTCAAATGACTGAATGATTTGCACATATGAAGCTCAAGTGTATTCTATGAATGGCTGCCTTCTACTTCTTTTCTGAAATATTAAGTGAAAGATCCTTTCCCCATGTACTCCAGGGACTTTGAAAGGAAGAGACTTTAAAATGTTTTTTATAAATTGAAAAGATGCTATTTAAGTCTTCAACACTGATTAGTTCTTCTGGAATAGAAAAAGGTGGACGGTGAGAAAAATTGGGCAGGTTCTGTTTAGCAAAGTTCCTAGCTTGAAAGTAGTAGAGGAACTGTGCTGATGAGAAGTTGTATTTGAAGCATAATTATTTGTAGAATGCAAAGACATCATCTAAGTACAAGTCTCTTAATTATTTTAATCCCGGACATTTTCCAGATACTGAATAATGTTTATGTTTGACAGAGTGGAAAAAAGATGGTTGTTATGTAGAGGTGCAACAGATAAAAGCTTTTCAATCTTAAAGTGCTTCCTACATTGGTTCCATATTCTGAAAGAATGAAGGGTAATTGGATTTTCAGTAGTAATGTAATGTCAGTAGTTTGTATTAATTGGGCACGGAGCAGGGAATATAAAGAGGTACTGCAAGATTTTATTTATATTGCAGACCAGGCTTGTGGAAATTCATCAATTTGTGTTGATATCCAGGGGTCTCATGTATAAACATGAGGCACAAAAATGTTGCATGTAAGCACAAAAATGTTGTGTACGCATGTTTCCATGTTCACATCACGATGTATAAAAGCTAAATTTGCCATAAAGCCATACACATTCTCATGCCAGCATCCCACCCCCCTTTGCGAACCAAAGTTTCTGCTCGGTTTTGCAAATTGGTGGCATCCAGCATCAACGCAGTACTACTGTTCCTGTGTGGTTTCCCTTTCATTTATAGATTCACATCCATGACTTGGGCTTTATCAAATAAACTGAAACTAACTGCATATTGTTTAAAAATTTATGGCACTTAATTTTAATCAACCTGTAATAATATAATGGTGCACAGAATGGTCTAACTATTCTAAACACCATAATTGCTTTAGCGTTGTTACTCTCACTGCACCTTCTTCTTCTTCTTTCAGCTGCTCCCGTTAGGGGTTGCCACAGCGGATCATCATTTTCCATATTACTCTCACTGCCCCACTCAGAGTATTTATATCACTGTATCTGAGTGTGGAATCACTGCTCTACAGCAGAGAGAATTATCGGTATACAGCATCAAGCACACACTGCCTCAACCATGCGCACTGTCTATTGAGCTGCTCTCATACGACAAACGCTTCAGAGCCTTTCCTATACGGACCTCGTGGTTCAGAAACAGTTTCATCCCAAGAACTATAAATGCATTCAATCAGTCCATCAAATGCTCCTTGTAGAACTGTTTGTACTTATAAGTACAATTACCTCACTGTAAACTTACAATACAGTCATAATATTGTACAACCTAAGCCACTTTATAAAGTGCACATTTATATATGATGACGATATCATTTTTAAGATGAAATGCAGAAAAATCTGTTTATTATATTATACAGATAAAATGTTAACATCATTTAAGCAATCTATATTGTTAATAATTAAACATTTGAGGACACGGTATTGCAGCACTAGCAAGGAGCTTGTGCCCGTTCATGGATTGTTCCTGCCTTGTGCTGTATTCTTGCTGGGACTGGCGCGACACTGGAAGGATAAATGGATAGAATAATTAAACATGTACTACAAAGATATTTCAATGTTCCTTAAAAGTTTTGAAGAATCAGAGTTCTAAGCTTACAGATGGCTTAACGTCTGTTACAGAGCTGATTGTGTGGCGATTGGGTAATTGGAGAAAGAAAAGGAAGGACAGGAATTGGGGGTTAATACGTTTGAAAGAGAAAGTACTACTGCAATAAATTAGTTCATGGAATGTCGCGCACGGCGCAGCAAGCATCTTGCGGGAGGCATGCGCCGCCGTGTTCCCATGTTTAATACATGCTTTAATTGATATGATATGAACACTGAAATGATATCAAGTATACATCTCAGTATTTAAATTATTCAGAAAAGTGTAATATCATGAATGTAATGTATTCTGTGTCCTGTCGGATGAAGAGAGCGCCTGTTTAAGAAGCACGTAGTGATTCACACACATAGAGCAGAAGAACACATAGAAAACAAAGCATTTAATGTGCTACTTTAGTTACGATAGGATTTGAGAAACTAGTCATTTAAACGATTTTAAGATGAAGTTTATGATGTTCTACTTTAATGACAAAATAAACTATGTGATTAAAGTGGAAATTTCAAGATTAAAGTTGACATTTCAAGCTTTTTTCAAACTGTGTCCCTATTTTGTTTTCTTTTCTCTGTACCCTAATAAGCTTCCATATGTCACTCAGATGGTGGGCTACGACTAACCTTTTCACGGCGACTTTGATATCTGACAACTTCTTTTTTATTTCGGGGCACTGTGCGACTTTGTGAACTTGAGCTTTTGAGTTTCTCCGACACTCTGTCACTCGATCAACTTCCTTTTGTTGTTTATACCACTGTTTAAACCAACAAATTGTATGTTTTTCTTTGCCTCCATTTGGTATTCGCTGAAAGTCTTCTATTTTCCCCTGTGCTTTTGCCATTGCCTTTTCACAGAATGCTGAGCTTAAGGGGCTGTTTATATTGATTTGCATATTCAAAGAGGTGTAATTCTGGGAGTAGTTGGGGCAGGACAGCAGGTGCGTGCACGTGCGTTACTTTCACGCTGACCGGGATTTATGGAGTGGAAGAATATGGAAGTTGGCGAACGCACAGATTTATGCATCTGGATTTTTTTGTGCGTACGGACATTTCTGCTTTTGTCCGTATGCCATGTTTTAGTGTGAATTCGACACATGCCATTACTCATGAGGCCCCAGATGTTTATGCTTGACAGAAGGTACTGCACTTCTATTTTTGCTAACAGAAATCTGAACTGACATCTGCTTACTTAATTAAATGTCTATTATATAAAAATAGTTGGCTGTATTTTCTCTGAAGTTAATTTTGTAGGTACTGTTTCTTACAAGTGTTGAAGTTCTTAAGTGTTTGAACGCTGCATTTAATCATTTTTAGGTACTACGTAATGATGATGCAAGCACTGAAGGAGATGAAATTGTTCTGTTAACAGATGGTGAAGATTCAGGAATAAGCAACTGCTTTGAGGTGGTAAGGACAAGTGGAACTAAAGTTCACACAATTGCATTGGGTCCAAGTGCAGCGAAAGAACTTGAAATGCTTTCAGAAATGACAGGTATGCTTTTATATTTTATGCTTGAAGTACATTTTATGCTGGAGATTTTTTTTAATCGTATAAATGAAGATGGGGTCGGTATTCACTTGGATTTGCAATGTGTAAAAATTCAAATGCATTTATTGAACAGAAGTCCCTAATATGTTAGCAAAACATTCTCTCTCTTGAAAGCATAGTTATTTGTAAAACTAAGTGTCATTTTTCTCCATCAGATCACAGCTTTAGCTTAGTCCATTTCTTAGATGAATCAGTGTTACTAAAATGCTACTGAATGGTTTTTTTGGACATCAAAACTAAACTTTTCCTTCTTCTGCCAAATGATTTTAGATGGAAAGAAGTATTATGCCTCTGATAATTTTAATTCAAATGGATTACTGGAAGCTTTCATGGAATTATCAGAAGAACAGATACAGGTATGAGCAGTAATTACTTGCTGTCTTTAAATGACAGCTGGAGTGTAGAATATTTTATTTTTCTCCATACCTTTTTATTAGCTTTACATCATGTTTTACAATATTTTTCTCATAATATAATTTATTTTTCCATTTTCTTCTGTACCTTAATGTTACACTCTATTTATGCATATTTTACCCATAATTGTTGGATGATGTTATGTCTACCTTTGTTATTGTCAGATTAGATGTAATTATACAGGATTTATTAAATCAGTAAACCTTAAAAGAAACCGTTTTAACTGTAGTAAACATTTACAGTTTTGGTTAACTTTAAATATTAAAAATGTATTTAAAAGTTTTGTATTATTTAGATGTTGAATTACATACATATGTGTTCCAACATTTATCTAGTGTTTAGGGTCTTTGGTCAGGTGTTTATTACAATTTGGAACAATTTCAAGAATATGTTGATCTAAAACCTCTAGATTTGTAATAAAAGACTATGTAAAAGACATTATCTTTGCTGAAAGCTGTATGTGCTAGAAAAATTACAGCAGCTTGCCAGAGACATATCTTCTTACTTGAGTGGAACAAAATGAGTTGTATTAATGTATAATATCAACTTTTTAGATATTCCGCCCATATTTCAGAGTTTTGTTCTGTATTCAATGAGATATTATACTTTGAAATTCAATACATATTTTTAAAAACACTTTCCTGATGTGACATTTCTTAAAGGAATACCCCACATAAAACATGATATTTTTATTTTTTAGTTACACCATGTAATTTGTAGTGGTGCCCAAGAAAAAGTTTGAATGTCATATTTTCAAGCAGAGTAAGAGAAAAAGGTTTATGATATGATGGATCCTAATTGTGACCTGCGCTGCACAATGGCAAACTATGTGGAAATTGTCCATAGAAAAAAACAAACAATTATCATGCCTGTCTCCATGATCCATTGGTCAAGAGACCTGTTTTCAAAGCAAAAAACACAGAATTATAGGAATACATTTTCTTGTTTACAAAGTAAACTATTAGTAATATTTGAGCAAAAAGTGGATGCATTTCCCTCACTTTGAGCATACGACTAAATAATGGATATGTGGATTAAGCAGGACAAGTAACATGAGAACATTTTCCTGTTTTCCATGGACATTTTTACATAATTTGTCATTGTACAGTACTGGTCACCATTAGGAGCCATCATATTATAAAAGATTTCCTCTCAAGCTCTGCCATTAAACATGACATTACAAATTTTTCTCAGCCATTGCTACAAACTACATGGGGTAAGTAATATATAAAAATATCTTTATTGGTGGGCAAATATCTTTAAACTTTAAGCAATGTACAGGAAAATATGGTATCAGTTGAAAGCAAGTAAAACTCTTCTAGCATTGTTTTTCTGTTGGTAAATGAAGTCACATATTCTAATTTCAATAACCAAGAACATGTGCAGTAAAAAATGGAAATACACCACCTTAAAAATGGAGACAACAAATGCACAAATACACAATAGTGTTTGTCATCAGTTTTAAAAATGACAAGAACATTTTTTGCTTAATGACTTTACTTGCCATTGCTGCTTTGTGTCTTCAAAGTGTGTGCCTTCACTAGTTGTTGTGGATGTGCGCAGTTTCCATTTGTGATGGGGCACTGGTCCTTAAAGGCTTGCCAGGGTTAAAACAAGCAATAAATGTGAGTTTAACAACAACAAAAACATTTATTTATATAGAACATTTTCATACAAACAATGCAGCTCAAAGTGCTTTATAAGATTAAATAAAAAGGAAGTTAATATATAAAACATAAACAAGATTAGGAAATAATATCATACAGTATGTAACAAAGGAAAAGGTAAGGTCGGATAACCAGGAGGACAGAAAAAAAACCCCAAAAAACTCCAGTTTGGCTGGAGAAAAAAACAAAATCTGTAGGGGTTCCAAGGCTAAAAGACCACCCAGCCCCCATTGGGCATTCTGCCTAACATACTGTAGATGTTCTAAATCAGTCCTCATGATTTTCAGACTTCACGTGGAATAAGAGAAAAATCTATGAATCATTATTTACGTGAGCCTCCATTACAGGAGCCATATTCAGGCATCCGTTATAAACAGAAGAAACAACACCAATATGCAATGGCATGTGCAAGATGAAGTCACACTTCACAAACACTTAAAGTCACCAGAAACTGGTTAATATGAGGACACTAGATAAGGAAGTACACTGTATAAGAAAATTAAAGTTTAATTAAGGGTAATGGATTATTGTTCTGTACAACAAAGAGTAATTTGGATGTTCCTCCAAAGTATTATACCTAATGTGAAAATGTTCATAAGGGAGATTGAAAGAGAAGGAAATGTTACAGTTACAGAAATCAATCAATCAGATGTCCTGCGTGTAAATTTGACTGAACTCTCCCCACTTTTGTTTTCATTTTCTGAAATACTTCAGCCATAATATTAATACCCTGGGGGAAATGTGAGGAGGATCAGAGATATGATGTTAATAAGTAGGTATTTCACCTTTCTGAAAGATCAATTGTTGAGATACATACATTATTTATACTTGTATTGTCCTGATAAGTGAAAGTGGCAATGGAGAATCTAATATTTCAATGTTATAATGATTATCTTACTTTTTTATCAGTTGGAAAGCACTGGAGGTACACAGAAACCAGGGGGCAGTTTAGTTGGAGACACTTATATTGACAGTGGAGTTGGATTTAACACAAACTTCTTAGTGACCTGGCAGACTAATGTCAAACCAGACATTTCCATTAGCGATCCTGATGGAAACAAATATTTAACCAAAGATTTCAAATTAGAAGAGAAAGCAACAGTTGGCACATTGATCATCCCCGGAAAAGCAAAGGTACTTAAAAACTGTATTCAATATTGATATTAATGGCATGATTGTGTTTATTTTATGCAATATGGTAAAACAGTTAGAGACAACTGTCCAAGACCCTGGGTTCAAATGACAGTTGAAACATTCTGTGAAGTTTAAAATCGACTGAAGTTTGTATAGGTTTTCCTGTGGACATTCTAGACCCATATTTCAAAGTCTTTACAATGCAATTTAGATTTCACGGTGACTATAAAGTACTCCTGTATGAGCCGGTAGATATCTATGCAACAGTGTGCCCTGTGAAGGACTGGCACCCCATTCAGGGTTGATTTTTGCCTTGCACCTGATGTTGCCTGAATCCTTGAGTAAGCTGTGACCCTATACCTGGATAAAGTGGCCTCAGACAGTAGAAGGGTGAAAACAAGAGCTACTGAAGTAGTTAAGAGGCAGAGTAATTAAGACAGAAACCAAGAGGAAGTACTTTTTCACACAAAGGCTGAGGAAGCGTTGAACAGATCATTCAGTCATGCAGTTAAAGCAAAAAATGCATTAGCTTTCAAAAACCCTTTGAAGGAGATTTTGAGACAATTTAGGTATTAGCCAACTACCCAAATTTAATGGGTTGAATAATCACATTTTTATTGAGAGAAAATAAATAAAAATGTGATCACAAGTTCTAATTTTGACAAAGAAGCAAATTTATATGTAAATGAACATTTCTCAACATGTGTCATTCCTTCTTTACCACTTTGTTGCATACTAAATAAGCACAGAAAGCCCATAATTAATTAGTTGTCATTTTTTCTATCAAACTAACAAGACAGAATTATTAGAAACCAAGAAAGTATCAGAACTAAAAAGGGAAATTACTAGAATAGATGAAGAACATGCCAGGCAACCAAAAGAGGCTCTACATAGGAAAAGGCAGGGTCTGTGTTCAGAATTCAACCTCTTGACAATTAAAGAAACTGAACAACTAATTTATAAATCCAGACATCATTACTATGAACATGGAGAGAAAGCTAATAAGCTTTTAGCTCAACAAGTCCACAAGCAAGAAGTTCGCAATGCAATCCCAGTAATCACCAACACGAACGGAGATGAAATCATTGACCATAAAAATATAATGCACACATTTAGAGACTACTATAAATCCTTATATTCTACTGAGTTTAAAGAAGACAACACACAATCTAATGCATTTCTGGATACATTACAGTTACCACAAATAGATACTTTTAGTGCGGAGGAAATGGATAAACCTCTGGCGCTATCAGAATTATTAGATGCTATAAAGTCACTTCAAGGCGGGAAAGCAGCAGGCCCTGGTGGCTACCCTGCAGAATTTTATAAGAAATTCTCCGCTCAGCTAGCTCCCCTCCTATTAGAAACATTTACAGAAGCTAGAGACAATCAAATTCTACCTCAAACTTTTCGCCAAGCATTAATCACCGTCTTTCCTAAACAAAATAAGGACTTATTACAATGTGCATCATACAGACCAATTTCACTTCTGAATAATGATCTTAAGATACTCTCAAAAATCATAGCTGTCTTTGGTAATATCACAAGATCAAACTGGATTTATCAAGGGTCGACACTTATCCTCCAATCTTCGATGCCTGTTTTAAAAATTAAGCAAGACTTGCATAGATGGTCAACCCTTCATCTCACTCTAGCTGGAAGAATTAATGTTGTTAAGATGAATTTTCTTCCTAAGCTTCTTTTTTCATTTCAAAACATTCCAATATACATCAATAAATCATTTTTTAAGCAATTAGATTCAACAATAACCTCATTTATTTGAAACTCAAACCATCCACGTATCCAAAGAGCGACCCTACAAAGACCTAAGGCAGAAGGTGGCATGGCTCTACCTAACTTTCAGTTTTATTACTGGGCAGCAAACATACAAGCTATAAAAACCTGGACACAAATAGATGAACATACACAGGCCTGGTCTGCAATAGAAGTAAAATCCTGCAGTACTTCTCTATATTCCCTGCTTTGTGCCCCAATAAATGCAAGTTATCGGCAATATACTAATAACCCAATTGTGCTTCACTCACTCAGAATATGGAACCAATGTAGAAAGCATTTTAAGATGGAGAATCTTTTATCTGAGGCACCTCTGCAAGAGAACCACCTCTTTCAACCCTTGTAAACATATGCAGTTTTTAATATCTGGAAAAAATTTTGGGATTAAAATGCTCCAGAGACATTTATATAGACAACATCTTTGCATCCTACGAACAATTACATTCCAAATTTAACTTTCCAGCTACACTTTTCTTTCACTATCTTCAAATTAGGAACTTTGTTAAACAGAACCTGCCCGGTTTTCCTCATCTTGCACCCTTGTACATGCTGGAAAAAATATTGCTCAATTTCAAGGACTTAGACACCACCTCTGCAATATATAAAATTATTTTACAGTCCCTCCCTTTCAAAGATCCAAGAGGACAATGGGAAAAAGATCTCTTAATCAATATATCAGAAAAGGAGCGGAAAGTAGCAATGCAGAGAATTCACTCGAGCTCCATATGTGCAAAGCATACAATTATTCAACTCAAAGTTATATATCGAGCACATCTGTCTCGCCTGTGAATTTGTGAATTTCCCATTGGGATTAATCAAGTATCTATCTATCTATCTATCTATCTATCTATCTATCTATCTATCTATCTATCTATCTATCTATCTATCTATCTATCTATCTATCTATCTATCTATCTATCTATCTAAAAATGTTTCCTATCTGTCCAAAATGTTTCCAGGGCAAGATCCAACCTGCGAACGCTGCAATCAAGTTCCAGCCTCACTGGGTCACATGTTTTGGGCCTGCACCAAATTAACATCATTTTAGAACAAAATTTTTAAGTGCCTTTCAGACAGCCTTGGTGTCACAATCCCTCCTAACCCATTAACAGCTGTGTTTGGTATTCCTCCAGATGGGTTTAAAGTGGAGAAGGACAAACAAACTGTGATTGCATTCACAACACTTTTGGCACATAGACTTATTTTGCTAAACTGGAAGAATCCTAACTCTCCTCTTTTAAGTCAGTGGGAAACAGATGTTTTATACTATCTGAAATTGGAAAAAATTGGAAAAAATCAAATACAGTGGAACCTCGAGATACGATCACCTCTGTATACGAGAAATTCAAGATAAGAGGAAAGTATGAGCGAAAAATTTGGATCTAAATACGAGCATTGGTTCACGTAACGAGCCACGAGCCAGGCTGTGGGTATGCGTGACGCGTTTCCCGATTCGCCTCGACTCGGGGATTCACCCAAGCTGGCGCTGCCCGCATTTAATGTGAAAATAATTATTCCAAGCTGATGCCGCCCGTATTTAATGTGAAAATAACTATTCCAAGCTGACGCTGCCCACATTTAATGTGAAAATAATTATTCCAAGCTGACGCTGCCCGCATTTAATGTGAAAATAATTATTCCAAGCTGACGCTGCCCGCATTTAACGTGAAAATAATTAATCCAAGCTGACGCTGCCCACATTTAACGTGAAAATAATTATTCCACGATGCCTCTCAAGAAGATTGTTGCCTCAAAGAAAAAAAAGGAAGCCGTGGCCGTTGAAATTAAGAAAGAAATCATAGATAAACATGAGCGTGGTGTAAGAGTGACAGAACTGGCGAAGACTTACGGCCGTTCGACATCGACGATCTGCACTATTCTGAAGAAGAAGGAACAAATTAAGAAACTTAATGTGGCCAAAGGAGTTACCGTGACTTCCAAGCACCGTCCAAAACTCCTAGAAGATGTTGAGAAGCTGTTGTTGGTATGGATTAACGAGAAGCAGTTAAAAGGCGATTCGGTGTCGGAAGCTATCACTTGCGCTAAGGCTAAGACGCTGTACTTGGACCTTCTCCGAAAAACACCAGGTACGTCGGCTGAAGATGAGGAGGCATTTAAGGCAAGCCATAGATGGTTTGCAAAATTTAAAAAGAGAACCGGTATTCACAGTGTTGTGCGACATGGGGAGGCTGCCAGCTCTGATACAGCTGCTGCTGATAAATTTGGGCAAGAGTTCCAACAATTTATTACTAGTGAGGGGTTTATTCCCCAGCAAGTGTTTAATTGTGATGAAACAGGTCTTTTTTGGAAGAAAATGCCTAAGAGGACCTACATCACGCAAGAGGAGAAATCTTTGCCTGGCCACAAGCCAATGAAAGATAGGCTTACCCTCTTGTTCTGCGCCAACGCAAGTGGAGACTGTAAAATCAAGCCGTTGCTCGTCTACCACTCAGAAAATCCACGAGTTTTCAAGAGGGGGAAGGTGCAGAAAAAACAACTGAATGTGATGTGGCGGGCCAACAGCAAAGCCTGGGTAACACGGCAATTTTTCATTGAGTGGGTCAATGAAGTTTTTGGCCCCTCAGTGAAGAAATATCTTCAAGAAAAAAAGTTGCCACTCAAGGTTTTGCTCATCCTGGATAATGCTACTGCACATCCTCCAGGGCTTGAAGATGATTTGCTGGAGGAATTTCAGTTCATCAAAGTCAAGTTTCTTCCTCCCAACACCACTCCACTTCTCCAGCCCATGGACCAGCAAGTAATTTCCAACTTTAAAAAGCTGTACACGAAGGCCTTTTTCAAAGGTGTTTTGAAGTGACTGAAAATACAAGCCTGACCCTCAGAGAATTTTGGAAGGATCACTTCAACATCTTAAATTGTTTAAACCTTATTGATAAGGCCTGGGAAGAAGTCTCAGTGAGGACCCTGAATTCGGCATGGAAAAAACTGTGGCCTCAGAGTGTTCCTGACTTTGGTTTCGATCCTCAACCTGTGGACAAAACACTGCAGCTAGTCGAAGAAATTGTATCTCTGGGGAAAAGTATGGGTCTGGATGTGGATGGTGCTGATCTGGATGAGTTAGTGGAGGAGCATAGTGAAGAACTTACGACGGATGAACTTAAGGAACTTCACAAGGAGCAGCAGCAAGAGGTGGTAGAAGAGCTTTCGTTAGGGGAGGAGGGAGCAGGGGATGAGACCCTCTCTTCCAGTAAGATTAAAGAAGTGTTAGCAAAGTGGGAAGAAGTAAAAACTTTCTTTGAAGAAAATCACCCTAATAAAGCAGTGTGTGGGCGCACCATGAACTTGTGTAATGACAATGTAGTGTCGCATTTTAGGGGCATCTTAAAAAGAAGACAGAAGCAAGTGTCATTAGATAAGTTTTTGGTAAAGCAACCTGCAACTAAAAGAAAGTCAAGCGATTCTGACCCAGAACCTGCTTCCAGTGGGGTAAAAGTCCCAAGAAGAGAGAGCCTTCCTGAATCAGAGGGGGACTCTCCTTCCCCACAGTAACCCATTTTATTTACCAGTGTTATTTATTAAAGGTAAACTTTAATTAAAGGTAAACTACAGTATATATTTTTTATCAGTGTTATTTGTTTATGTTCATATTTTTGGGGGTGCGGAACGGATTAACTGGATTTCCATTATTTTCAATGGGGAAGTTTTGTTCTAGATACAAGAAATTCACTATACAAGCTCAGTGCTGGAACGAATTAAACTCGTATCTAGAGCTTCCACAGTATTCAGTTAAAGGATCTGTACAGAATTTTTTTAAAACCTGGCAGAATATAATCAATACAATTTTAGAGTAAGCTCTTAAAGCACAGAGGAAGCAATTATCTCCGCATTTCTTTTTCTTCTCCCATTCATCTCTACTGGTCTATTAAACTCATCAAATTAGGTATGTTTACAAGCCTTAAGTTTTACCCCGTTGGCCATGCTCTCTCTCTCAGGGGTGGGGGTCGACTTGTTTTTCAATCCTATTTTTTGTAAAAAATTGATCGATTTGTATGAATGATTACAATAAAATTAATAAAATTTTTAAAAAAAAGCAAAAAACTGACAAGATATTATTTCAAAGTAACATACTAAGTTACATGCATTATATCAAGACCCTATTAGATAGTTTTAAGGTAAAATAAAGTTAGTATTGTATTAACTTAATTTAATTTCTGCACAAGTAATTTTTTTAAAATTAGAGTAAATTTCTCAAAGTAGTTAAAATTCTTATAATGAATTAATCCAGGGAAATTTCTAGTTGAGAATAGTGAACATCTTTTGCAAATTGTAGTTTTCAATATGCGTGAAAGTGATTTTTCCTTCCAGTAATTCTTTTCCATTCTTCTACACTTACCACTGTAGTCATTCATCAAATCGCTTCATCATGTTCTCTCAGGGTCCAGTGACACCCAGTGATTTTCTTATTACTGAGATGTCCTCGTTTGCAAATGACTTAACTAAACTGACAATCAAATATCCAGTTTATTTTTATTCACAGGAAATGTTTTTCTTTCAAGTTTGAATAGAAAAAAGAACTTGATGAACAATGACAAACATTTAATCTTTTCAATAAGTTTGTAAATGACATCCATTTCCATTAATTTTAGATAATTAATTTAGCAAATTGAAGCTCAGGAATAACTTTATACAATAGTCAGTGAAGAATCCACAAAGACAATTGGTCACTAGATAGACACTCTAATCATGTAAGCCAAGACTATTACAATAACATAATTAAAATTTTGTATTCCATGCAGTTCTTCAACTTAATTTAATTTAATTGACATTAATATTTAAACATTTAACAAGTTCAAAAACAATATTTTAGCTCCTTTTGAAAGTAGCTGGAAAACAAACACGTTTTAAAGCACAGAGTGAAAAATAAGTCTAAGCGCTTCTGAGTAAACCCCACATTAAATTATATAATTATTGTGTTTTACATAAAAATGGACACTACTGTTGTTGTGCACCCACTGTTGGATCTGCTGCAATTAGAGTATCATGTCACAGACAAAAAATGAGATTGTGTGATCCTACGTTATGCGTCAGATGTGTCTCTTTTCATTCCTAACAGTACTGTTTGCTTATAGAGATTCAAGTTTGCAATCTTGAATAAGTAGTGTTGTATTGTAGCAAAGTAGAAATATTTCAGTATTGTACTTGAATATAAATTTTTCTGCCTACTTTCACTTCATTTTCAAACTCAAATGACTACTATTCCATCCATCCATCCATTATCCAGCCCACTATATCCTAACACAGGGTCACGGGGGTCTGCTGGAGCCAATCCCAGCCAACACAGGGCGCAAGGCAGGGAACAAATCCTGGGCAGGGCGCCAGCCCACCGCAGATGACTACTTTTAATAAAATATATTTTGCTAGAAACATCCATTACTGAATATATTACAAGTGACATTTTTGCTTTTACAAAACAGTCTGGATCAGCTTTCAGAAATGATTCTTGTCATCTTTATGGTGACACAATTACAGTTTTGTTTTTGTAACATGTACAGCTTTTCCACCGTGCAATGCTTCAGTCAACCAGGTGTGAGAAACCAAAATGGACTTGAAGGGAGGCTAACACATGAACAGCATTCCAAAGTTGTGCTCTAGCATAAAACTGTTTCAGTATTTAATCACGTAAAGCAAACAATACTATTCACTTAGCTGGAAACATACACTACATGAAACTTACATCTGTATCTGCAAATTTCACAGAGTTTATAATCTAGTGAGATAGACTGTTTATAATACTGTCCACATCAGCATTTGGTACTCAGCTTGGTTGTCTGTAAGCGGCTCCTGTACTAACTGTGGTGGCACTTTATTCGATTTTGTTTTGTTGTGTTTGTACTGCCATTACCACTGCACATTATCAGTGGCTGTCTGCCTGACCATCTCTTGTGTTGCCTTTCACAGTGAGATGGAAGCTGCCATCTCATTTTGTGTACCATTCACTTTAAAGCAGGCTTGTCTTTTAGGTAAGCAGCCATGCAAAGTAATGTGAAAATATTGTTAGCAGTGACATTTCTTCCATTGCCAATTAATGGCTTAATGAGTCACATTACCAAAGTCATATTCTCTCTTTCCCTGGAATTCGAATGTGTTCTTTCTCCAATTAGGTAATGGCATTTTTACTATTTCAATCAGCAACTTTCCAAAATTTGATGTCAGACTTGCCAGGTTTGCTTTATAGTCACCGTGTGAAAGGGTATTAATGTTTTATTGTGAATAATTGCTCTTTAATAGTTATGTTCTGCTCTTATTTATAAATCACGATGTACATCTTCACAAAGTGTGCCAAGTGCAGTCAGTAGCAGCTGTCAGTATACAAAGTGCACAGCCAGCATCAATTTTAATGTGGGGAAAGGACAAAGCATGAGATCGCATGAGTCATTTTCTAGAAAGATACCTCTACTTTCACTCATGTATGGCTGCTGAGTACTTTATATAACAATGGGAATTAGTGTTATGTCATGATTGTAGGAAGAAGGAATATTAAATATCTATCTGTTACAGGTCCAGTATTTTATATGAAAGTTTACTTGCTTGCATTTGTAGACAAACTCATCAGTTACATTCCTTTATCACCCAGCAAAAGTGAACTTATTTTTTGATGAAGTGGCAGTCACAATGATCTCTCTGCATATTAAAATTGTGTTTCAGATGTGAATAATAAATGCTCTGTATTTTATTGTCTAAAATAAAGCCTGTATTTTTTTCCTCAGACTGGCAAATGGTCATACCGCATCGAAAATACTGCTCATCAACCTCAGTCCATGACGATTAGCATAACATCGCAGCCATCTGGTGCACAATCTGAACCGGTTATTGTGAAAACAAATCTACAACAAACAAATGAACCACCTTACACCGTTGTTATTTATGTAGAAGTCTTCAAAAACTTCATGCCTGTCCGCCACGCTAATGTTACTGCAATTATTGAAACAGCCAATACTAAAATTATTCCAGTCATTCTGAAAGATAATGGAGCAGGTAAAGTATATTTTAATTACTGTTCTTTAAATGCTAGAATTTAAAAACTTTGTGAAGCTCACAATATATAATACTGTATAAAGGATTCCATTTGTTGATTGGATTCTCTATGATTTTTGTCTCATTGGGATTCCTGGCTCAGTCTTAAGCCCAACATGATTGTTCAACTTAGAAGTGTCCTAAATAAGAGCCACAACTAGCCCAGGTGTTGTAGGATTCAAATTGTACAGCATATAAAAATACATTATCGTACATCAAGGACTTATGTTTATTTAGACTGGTAGGATAACCATTTTCACTTGGCATGCACTGTATGAGAGTCAGAGCAGCACAGGTCAGCAGAGGCCACAGGTTTAACTCTGATTTAATTAAGAAGTGTGGTAGCTAAGATCCCACAAAACTCAAAAAAGGCTTTAACTCAAAAACTAGGCCCCGGAATTCCAATGAGACCCTGTGATGCCCCATGACTGCAGCCAAGTGAATAATAAATAAATACTGTATTTAAAAATCCCAATCAAGATCAACTTCGCAAAAGTTACCATCTTTGTCATTACCAAGGAAAATCCATCCTACAAAACCCATAATAATCCCTAGACTGCATAGTACAGTTGACCTGTCAAACCCTTCCTGAAGCCATGAAAAACTCCCCTCTAGCTCTGCTCCCATCTCACTGTCACTACAATGCACAACATCTTTCCTTCTCTCTCTGCCACTTTAGTCAATACCTGCACAGAAACCATCCTGCCTGAGTCTCCCCTTTCAACCGTTCCTCTTTGTCTCCTCTGCTTTTTCAAATCCATAGCAGATTCAACCCACACTGTTCTCAATGGCATGTCCACAAGCACTGTCCCTGCTATACAAAAGTTTCCTCAGCAGTTCTGATGATGTCCCAACTTGCCACAAAGTTACATATATTAAATGGCAATTAATTAATTCAACTGGTGCACATGAATGCCAACTCCAGTTAAAACACCAGGAAAGAGTTAAAAGAAATCAATAAATTAATCAAAACTAAACTAAAATCCTCTCACATATTCCCTGTGACACACCATATCACTGACCTAAAAAGTACAAAGTAAGTCTGGCCTCTAAACTCAAGAAGGTTATCTTTGCAGCCTGCACACACCAAAAAAGACCAGTCCTATATTTTCTCAAATAAGAAAATGGAGAGGGAAACACAGAAAACTGCTGATTCCAAAATACTAAAACATTGATTCTTAATAATTAAGTGTATGTAAAAGATTCAAAAGCAAAACAATTGCAAAAACAAATTTAAAAGATGCAGCCAAAATAGAACAATGCCAAGTTGATAAATACAAAATTCAAATCCAACAAAGAATCAACAATGAAGGGAAGTTGACAAACACAACTGAATGTTAAGGATTGCATCAGCAAAGTACTGAGGCCTCTAAAGCCTTTATGAAGTGTGAAAAGGCGCTATATAGGTGCCCAACCCGACACAGATTCACACTAAGGCACGTGTAAAATAAACCAAATATTTATTTTTCTTCACCTGTGGGGCATGTCTTCCCCGTGAACCCCACAGGCACAACATAATCCCAACAACCACAATTCACCCACACAAAACACTCCCTTATGGCATCACCACTCCTCCCGTCAAGCTTCATCCTCCTCCTCCTGACTCTTGCCGCTGAGTGGTGGTTGCTGGCTCCTTTTATAGGAAGTGCTCCAGGTGCTTGATCGCCGAGTTCCGGCTGCACTTCCGGGTGTGACGAATACGCTGCCCATACGTGCTCAGGAGTCCCAGTTACAGCACCCCCTGGCGGTGCCTGCAGGACCCAACAGGGCTGCACCCAACTCCAATTCTCCTGGAGCCCTGCGGGAAATCGAGGCAGCGCTCCAACCCAGGGGGGCGGCCATCTAGCGTCCAGGGTGAGGTATTGCACCCTCCAGGGATGCTCCCCCTGAATATAAAGTGGACCCCGGCCGTCCGCCATAGAAGATTGAGGACAGTCCCTCAGCCGCAATATTAAATATTACCCCCCTGGAGTACAATATATATAGGACAAGGCACATAAAACAAAGGATTAATAAATATACACTCAGAACAACAGAATTATGAAAAATAATTAATAATCAAGGCAATACTTACAAAGAAACAGTAAAACACAAAAACAAAAGACTACAAAAATATGTCCAGCATAACATACTGTAAATTACAAATGAATACTCAAAACATAATCAAATAAATAAATATCAAAGAAGCTACCGGCAGAGTCCTAACAAAACCATAATACAAAAGAGTAGAGTATGGGTTACCCTGATGAAGGAGAAAAAAAAATTAACCATTGATATGGATACCCAGTGTGTGAGGCTTTAGCGGTTTAGCATTAAGGAATATTCCTGCACGTCAATAGGATAAACGACACACCCTGCCTCAGCACTGGATAAACACTTCAAGGCATTTATGTATTGAAACCATACAGATATAACGAACAGAAGACATGAAAATGAAGTAAAACCCATGCAAGAATAATATGAATATGGGCCATAAGAGATTAAGAAGATTTCTCTGTCTCAGTACCCAATAACCCCCCACCCTCATTTAACTCTCACCCACTTTTTGTAAAACCCAAATTAATGTAGCTCAGTCACCAGATTTGACTATTATAGTGTGTGATTGCCAGATGCCTCATGTGGTCTTATGCTTTGTTTATAAATTGTAATCTTTAGAACATAATTTTGTTATTTGACATCACAATGTATGGTAGCTAGTAACAATTCAATGGATAAGTTATTTTCACGCTCAGCTATATTTATCATTTGAGTATCCTTTTTAATTGGTGTTATTTTCAGCTGCTGATTTGGTCAAAGATGATGGCATTTACTCTTCTTTTATGACTGACTATGATGGGACTGGCAGGTACAACTTCAAAGTCCAAGTCTCAAAGCTTCATACTGAAACTAAGGCTGCAGCTGGACACACCTCAGGTGCTATGTATGTTCAAGGATATCTGGAAAATGGTAAGAGTATTGATATTAATGTTCATATCATCCCAGTTGTACAGCATGGAATGATATATTTAAAATTCAGTTTTATGCAATTATATAGCAAGTAAATGTTAATTAAGTTTTAAAACTTAACATGCTGTCTGATATTGGTGCATAATCAGTAAGATGAAGCAAAGGGAATATTAATCATGCACTTCTATAAGCTTTCAAATAGCTTATTTTTCACATTGTGTTAGAAAAATTAACATTTTTTTGTAATCAAGCTATTGTTTATCACTGATACTCTGTGTTATAATCAGAATTAACTAAATTAAGATTAAATAATTACAACTCATAATTTTTTATATTTTTAATGTTTAATGCATGGTATGTCTTTCTTAATCTCAATCATGGCCATTAAGATCCATATTTACTAGATAAAATATGGTAACCAAACGTGTGACAAGTTTAAATTTAAATGATTTTGTAGGGTATTCTTGCATAAATTGTAATACAATATTGTGATTGGGTAATGTTGTCTTTTAATGATGTGGCTACACATCACCAAGTGGCTCATCAGAAGTGATCGAACGTTATGGTCACTCTCTGTAATCTCTATAATGCTCAGCTGTGTGATTTTATATTTAGGTACTGTACACCTGAACCCACCAAAACCAGTTGTTGTTGATGATGAGGACTTTCCTGTTGAAGATTTTGTCAGAACTAAATCTGGAGGAACATTCATGGTGAAAGTGGTACCTCCTGCCAACCAAGATGTTTTTCCTCCTTGCCAAATTACTGATTTGTCAGCAGAATTATTAAATAATACTGTTATTCTGGCATGGACAGCACCAGGAGATGACATGGATAAAGGCACAGGTAACTTTTAGCACTATATATGAAAGTTGTGGTCAATCTCTATTCTGCACCACGTACAAAGACTTACCAGGTCAACCCTTACAGCTTAACACTAGGGTTGGTGTGAAATGGTGATTAGAAAAACATTAAGAACTAATATTTAGTAAGAGGCATTTTAAAATTCATGTTGATTTAATATAATATGTTAGATCCATTTTGACACCTAGCATCATAAACACAAAGACTTTGAATTCAGAATAAACAAGAAGTCTACCTTTAGAGTGTCCAGAAATGCTTTTGAGCTCTGGTATATTGTGTTCAAATTACCATCTCTGTGGATTTTTCACATTCTCCACATGTCTCACCAGGGTTACTCTTGGTTTCGTTCACATCAAAAAGCTGTGAAGATTAGACTGACTGCTAACTCTGTGCATTACATTGGTTTAGAGTCATGTGGAGAAAATTCCTGTCTTGTGGCTAATGCTGCTGGACAGACTCCCAAACCACTACAACAGACAAAGTGGATCACCAGAGCATTTTAACTGTAACACTGAAACCTGAGAGGTTCTGAACTGAATAAATTCCCTTTCATTGCTTAGAATTCATTGAATGAATTTACAGCAATAGACAATGGAGCCAGTCTTAGACAAATACCTACAAATCTCCAGAATCATGCTTAAATCTTACCTACAGAATTGGAACCAATTTTGTGAAATGTGACTTCTGAATGAGATTGAATAATGAGTCAATGCATGAAGCTGAGGTTTTGGGCCTACTGTATTTAACTCATTCTGATATTCTGTATTATCTGTGTTTCTCAGTGGCAGAGTATGAGATACGAAAGAGCAAGCAAGCAGTGCACCTGAGAGACAATTTTCACAATGCTACCCAGATCAACACTTCCAGCATTATTCCCTTGGCAGCGGGATCCAGAGAGCAGCTGTTATTTGACCTGGAAGAGGAAGAAAAAGTTAACAACAGTGTCATATTTTTTGCTGTTGTTTCACGTGATGAAAGTCTTCTCTCTTCAGATGTATCCAACATAGCCCAAGTAGTGATTTATCATCCAAGTCCTAAAAGCCGGGATCCTGATACTAGCAATCAAAACAGGAAGCTCACAGTGGGCCTAGCTGTGTCTTTAGTCACAATTATTTTATGTTCTGTTCTTGGCCTAATTGCCTTAATTATTAACAAAAGGAACAGTGGAATGATGGTATTAGATGAGGAACATGTTAGGAAAAAGTTAAATATAGTCGCAGAAGCATAATAAACAAAGAGCTGTTTTATATGATATATTTAAATAAGATCATTTACTGGCACTCAAAATGAAAAAAGGACTGCAGTACTTTCCTATTGGCTTTTTTAACTTATATCTGGCCATATTTTATGCTTTTTAATGCTGGTGCCTGTGCTTTGTAAATATGTGATAACTTTTAATGATGAAATTTTAATAACATTCAAATATTGTATTACCAAAAATCTGTTTGTAAGTTAGAGTTTGCATTTGTTTTCCTCTGAGTTCTTTGATTTTCTTCCAAGATCCCAAAAGATGCGTGCATTAGGTAGAGTTCTGATGCCCAGTTGGCCATATGTCTGTGAGAGTGTGGGTGTGCGCATAATTGGGCGCTGCAATGGACTAAGACCCACCCAGGGCTGTTTAATGCTCTGTGGCCCCCCACCACTATCACAAACCGGATTAAGTAAGGTTGTAGAATGTTGTGCTCTGTTATGCAGTAAGCTTAATTAGACAAAATTCCAGAAACAGCTACAACTGTAAGTAAAGTGATTCTGAATTGATAGTTATTGCATTAGCAGAGGATAATGGATTGAACAGACTAATTTAGACATGCAAATGCTTTAGTTTATAATTATCACTGTATTTATTTATTCTTTTTTATATATTTAGTAATATGTTCCTACTGAGGTGTATTTGAATTTATTTTTGTCAAGTAATATTTTTTCAGTATGTGTGTTGTATCATAAACAATGCTGCCCTATTGTTCCTTGCTTTAATTTAGAACTGAATTGAGGTCAGTTCTTTGTGGAGTGTTCAAGTTGTCCTCGTGGTCAAGTGGAGACCACAAAGAATTTTCCATTGGACTCTATCAGCTTGGTGTATCTTAGTGCAGTTATGAGTGTCCATAGCTAGACTAGTACTATTATTAGCCAGGGTGGGCTCTGGGTTGAAATTATTCTGAATAGCTAAATCAGGGAATGACAATGGGTATAGAATAACTTAAAGATTTTGTCATCTTTGTGATTATCAATATGCTTCTTTCAACTTTTTGTTTACCTGTTTATTCCCTTTCCATTTATTGAATGAAAGTGAAAAGATTAGGACATACCCACAGAGCTGAATTCATTTAGTATTTAGAGTTTACATTGAGTGTAGGTCAGTGGTGTAATATCTAGTGCTGCTGCCTCATAGTCTGAGAGTTCTTGCTTCATATCCCAGTCTGGTCACTGCCTATTTGCACTAGGCCACTGAGCTTTTCTCCAGATATTCAACTTTCCTCCCAGATCCTAGACATGTGTATACTTTGTTAATTAAATTGGACTGATATGTGTGAGGGTGTTGTGTGTTCTGTGATGGACTGACATCCCGTAGGCAGGTGGTCCCTGCTATTCACCCAATGTTGCTAGGATGGGCTCTGGCATCCCAACACCCTGAACTGGAATGAGGATGTTTGGAAAGTGGATGGATGGGTACTGTGCATAGTTAGATATTTATAGATATTTAAAATAAGGAAGAATACAAAGGCAGTAAATCAGTAGTCAGAATTAGACAAAATAAAATGTTGGAGAGGAAGGAAGGAATTAAGGCACTTGGACAGATGCATTTGTAGTAATTTTTTTCTCTTTTCAAACACACATATCAGCTGTTAACAGTTCATTACATAAATATATTTATACAATTTTCTAATATGGTATATTATTTCACAGTGTTGAGTAGAACCTAAATGCTTCATAATAGACAATACATTTAAAAAATGTGATCTGTAAGATGTTTTATTGTACTTTTAAGTATTAAATATTTACCAAGAAATTTGAGGTGCCTTATGTTTTATTATATTTCAAAACTACTGTGAGCTTAAGAGGCAAAGATATCCTTTTATGTACAAATAATGAGGAAAAAAATATATTGTTGTACCAATATTGTAACACCGATGTGGCATGGATTTGAGTGAAGATGTGGTGCAAAACAATGCTGTACTGTCAGTTCCAAACAACATGTGTACAGCGCCATGGTGGATGAAAGGTGAATACTTACCTGACCAGGAGACCATGACAGAAGGACAACCTGGGAGGAGGTATATCCTATTCGGAAGGTTATTGATTCCTATTCCAGACATGATAAAAACAAACAATGGATTGGGGGAATTCTGACCAGTTCATCTCCCAAAATGACATAGGGGTAGTGCTCCTCTGGTTTGGCCTCAGCCTGGATACCCACAGCATTGTCTAGGACTTGTAGTTTCAAAGTCCTTAGATGCCGCCGGGGGGTGCTATTGAGAATACACATCCTTGGTTTTGGGAGGCTTCAATATGACTCGGAAGTGCTTCTGTAAAGTGAGACCATGGCTCCAGAGGTACTCCCGGGTCTGTCATAAAAGGAAGCAGTCTTGATTCAAAAAAGTGAAGTAAAATTCAATTAGAGGAGCAAAAGGAAGTACTGTGTTAAGAAAGAAATGTATTGTGAATAAAAAAAACATTTATTTGCATCCATGACTGTCTTGGTGTGATTGTGTCTGGATGTGAGGCTCAGTGGTGCCCCCTGGAGGTCACAACAGTAAACCGGTACTATTCACAACAAAATTGCTCCTTTTCATAGGAAAATAATTTTTCTTTAGAATAGAGAAAATAAAAAAAATGAGGACTGTTATGATGGAAACCCATGATTAGCTATATTAGTTTATAAAGTAATGAAAATGAGTGCTGCTAATAAAGTGTATTTAAACAATTAATGACCAGGAATAGGTGACATCTCAAAATAAAAGTTGTCCCTTATGGAGTTTGGTCTAGAGGGTTGATAACAACATGCCAGGGACAGATGGTATCAGCAATGATCTCAGAGAAGCAGTTGTTACTGCTCATCAGTGTAGATAGGGATTATCATTTCTTTCGAAACTATCTGAAGTCCATCATTATACAATGAGAATATTATTTACAAATGGAAAACATTCAAGTCGGTTGCCAATCCTTATAGGTGCAACCCATTAAATTCATCCAAAGCTAACACCAGTTGATGCTCAGAGAATCTGCATATGGTAATTCATACCTCTAACATCAGAAGACGTCCAAACAAGAATGGCTTTAAAAAAGTGTAACAAGTAGAGAGCCTGTTTCTCTAAAAATTGTTTATTGCAGAACGGCACAAATTTACAAAGTTACACTTGAATCAACCACAAGAGATTTAGGACAGTATTCTCTGGATTTATGGGGTTGTTATGAATAATATCATATTTGGCAAAAGCCCAAATAAAACATTTCGCTATGAGAACCTCTCATCCACCATCAAAGTACTGTGGTGGAGGCATGATGATTTGAATCTGTTTTGTAGTCAGAAGATATGGGGTGCCTTAGAGTAATCAAGTCCAACATGAAGTCACATTTATGCCAGACTGTTCTACAGGAAAGTGTGAGGCCATTTGTTCAAAATATAAAGACTGAACAAAGCTGTATCGTACCATGGGGCAATGATCTCAATCACACCAACAAATGTAGAAAAATCAAATGATTGAAATGGCCATGTCAAAGTCAATACCTCAACTCCATTGAGAAACTGTGGCAGGACCTACCAAGGTCTTAGATTTACATGTGTTGAAGCAGTGTTGTGAAGAGGGGCAGGTTAAAATTCTTCCAATAAAAAACATTACTTCAACTTATTAGTTTTAAATCCAGCCCTACAAATTACATAATCACAGAATGTACTTAATTCTTTTTACACTTGGCTTCTGCTTGCTGGTATATTTTCTGTTGAAGGAATAATTTCAAAGTAAATATGTTATGTTTTACCTGTCACTTGAGGTTGGATTTGTGCAATTTTAGAACTTTTTGAGGATTAGGTGATTGCTAGTAAATGTCCTGGTGGGTAAAGCTACTTCACATCACTACAGAAGTCAAAAACAAATACTTGAGTATAATCAGACTGACCATTTTTACACAATTTTTGAAGAAGTGTGCTGTGGAAGAAAATTTCATGATATGAAATTGATTTGTAGGATTAAGTAGAAAAAAAAGGGAAAAAATCATCACTATCTGGATCTAAATGGAAAACAATGATGGGTGTATTTAAAGGAAATAATTTAGTCATAATTTCTACTTTGCTTTTTGAACCCCATCTAACAAGCTAGCAAACACTCTTATATTCCATCCCAATAGATGCTGCTCTAAAGATACCACAGTCGCACCATTTTCCTTTTCAGTCTTTTCCCTTTTGCATTACTAAAGTATACATGTCATATATGTAACAATATTGTCAGTTCTACCAGAGGCTAAGGTGTCATAAACGGTGTGTTTAGTTATTGCTGTGCATGCTTGGGAGGAATAAACAAGTGGAGAGCTCAGAGTAACCAAACATCACCCTGCTCCTCAACTGTGCCTTCCTATACAGACTTGAACATGTGTTCTTCTTCTAAGGACTTCCTAATCTTGCAGAGACCTTACCCAGCATTCACATTTTACTGTCCCCACCTCTCTCTCTCTCTGTCTCTCTCTCTCAACACAATCACTTGATCTTCCAACCAATCAGTTTTCTCTTGTCTCTCTTTGCTTAAGACCATTAATGACATTTGCATCAATCTATGGAATTATGCTTTTTTCTTCACATATTTTGGGAATGTCCTATCCAAGGTACTTTTTGGTCCAAGGTTGTCGTGTTTCTGACTTCCACTCTTACTATCAAGGTTCCCTTCTTGCTTCATTATTTTCTTCTGTTTGAGCTTTCTTCCCGTCTCACTGAATCTTCTCCAAGTGGTTATTTTCTTGTGTCTCTCTTTCTGCTAAATCAATTTTAGCAACCTAGTGGAAATCAACATACACATTATTAATTTTAAGGTGGAAGGCCTCTTTTATTATTTCAACCTTAGAGGAGCTATGTGCAGTGAGGATTTTTAAGGGGGCACCTGGTACTAACATAAACTACTGGAATCACTGGGTCAGAATCATTCAGAACTGGGTTTTTTTGGTGGTACTCACTGAGGATCTTGAAAGTACCTGTACAGAGCTGAGGACTTTCTCTTGTGTCTCAACTCAGTGGAGTCTTTGGCATGAAGTGACTTCAAAACTATCACTGGGAATATTTCTGGCTGATCTCCAAAGTCATGGCACCAGCAGGCCAGGTTTTTGACTAATGGAACATTAAAGTAGAACCTATAGTAGCCCCTGGTGTTCCTGCTCTCATAGCCCTTAAACAACCAGGTCCATATAGAGGTTCTGTCTATTTCTTTAGAAAAGCAACATGGTTCTATTCCTTCAACTCAGGATATGTGCTTCTTCTGTGGCAGAGAACTGGCTTCCTGCCAGTCCTCTTTGACTTCACTTTTAAAAAGTATACCCTGTCAGCCTGGAGCCTCATGGCCTCCTGTCAGTCTACCAAGGCTGTCTCTTCTCTCTCTCTCTCTAAGTAGAAGATAGCCCTGGCATCTGCTGTGTCTCGTGCCCAATAGCATTCTTGTCACCGGCAAGGAATTTTCCCATATCTACAGTCTCCATACATACCCCTTGTAACATTGCCTATAGCAGAAACTGAACCAGTTTCTCTGTGGTGGTATTTTGCACCACCACCATCTGACCAAGGCACTGTGCAGCCACCTGTTATGGTTAAGTTCCCCAGTTGTCCACAAGACCTACTGCATTGAATCATCATCAGGCAAGTATCCAACCCACTATATCCTAACACAGGGTCACGGGGGTCTGCTGGAGCCAATCCCAGGCAATACAGGGCGCAAGGCAGGAACAAATCCCTGGGCAGGGTGCCAGCCCACTGCAGGACACACACACACCAAGCACACACTAGGGACAAGTTAGGATCGCCAATGCACCTAACCTGAATGGCTTTGGACTGTGAGAGGAAACCCATGCAGACATCAGGAGAACATGCAAACTCCACGCAAGGAGGACCTGGGAAGCGAACCCAGGTCTCCTTACTGCGAGGCAGCAGCGCTACCACTGCTACATTGAATCCTCTCAGAAAAAGCCTGAAAACAATGAGAAATGACTTAATAACATTTATGTTTGGTAGAATGTCCAGTGGGTCTAGGTGGTCTTTAGGCCTTAAACCCCAAATTTAGTATTTTTGTCCAACTTAACTGAAGCTTGTATTTTCTCTCCTCCTGGCCATCTGACCTTATCACCGGACTCATCTTTAGACACTTACAGTATGATATTGTATATAAAAGATGCTACTCTTCCACTACTTATATATCTATGTTTTATAAGATCACTTGTATTTTTTCTTTGCTATTCTTATTAGTTTTACCTAATCTTATTTTTTTTCTTGTAACTTTCTCTTTGACATCTTATAAAGCACTTTGAGGTAAATTCTTTGTATGAGAATGTTTTATATAAATAAATGTTGTTGAGCTTGAGTCACTGGAATCATAGCTGCCATTTCTACCACTCAGCTACTGGAGATCTCCATCTAAGCAGTGCACATGTAGCTTTGTGATGCTGCTCTCCTGTGCAGCAGCTCTCTCAGCCTTACCGCAGGTGCTATTTGTTGTGATGCTGAACGATCTCCTCAGACTTTTCTTTTATTGCACTGGAGACCTTGTTTGACCAGAAATACAAAAGCATTCTTTAATTTGTGTATTAAAAAAGAGCCATGCTTGAAGATCTACTGCTCATAATTATTATAGTAGGCTTGAGTTCTATTTATTAAAGGTAACTTGTAAGATCAGGATGCAGTTGGAGCACAGGCAGACTAAGAATATATGCTCAGGGTTACATTGATATTTACATTTTTTTGCTAAGCAAACACTTTTATCCAAAGTATCTTACAAAGGAGGTCAACATAATCAAGTAAACATCAGTCTTTGAAACAAGTATTGCAGGGCATGGGTGCAAAATTGATGATACAAGTGAAGGACACTCTGTGCAGTGGGCAGAAGTGGGAATCCAACAGTCATCCTTATGGTGTGAGGTCCAAAGCCTTACACCCCACAACACACTGCCTGCCTGGGCAAAATCAAAGGGCAGCCAATACCTATTGGTATCCTCTGTGCACTCCAGTGCTTCCTGTTGCTTGTATTGTAAGTAAGTGGTTTAGTTTTTTATGGTTTTAGCCTTTTGGCATAACCCTTTAAGTATCGATTGCCATTGCAAAAAAGAAAATATAGAGTTAGATTTATTGATAGCTGTGGTGGGTTGGCACCCTGCCCGGGATTGGCTCCTGCCTTGTGCCCTGTGTTGGCTGGGATTGGCTCCAGCAGACCCCCGTGACCCTGTGTTCGGATTCAGCGGGTTGGAAAATGGATGGATTTTTTGATAGAAAATAACATTTCCAAGCATAATAAAGAAATTCTTAAGTGAACAGATCTTTATGTTTTTAGAGTCGAAAGGAAAATTTATCAATAGGAGTGACAGAAGTTCTGTAGCTTTATGAATTTAAGATTTATAAGTTACCAGGGTTTTGTGGCATCTCAGATATTTTCTCCACATTTAGCATGTCACTTACTTATGGTAGGAAATCTGAAATGAAAAGTTTGACTCCTTTCAGTAACATTGGATTACACATTCTAAACATGTCCCATACAGGCTTCATTTTTGTTTTTTTTTTAAATAAATGTATTGGCATCTAACCTTTGCTGAGAGTGCTGTTTGGGTTTCCGCTCTTTAGTGATATTTGGAATTTTTAAAGAGCAACATTGTCAGGAAATCAGGCGGGGAAACTGGGCATTTGTTTGGGAGTTTGCACATTCCCATGCACTACTATGGCCTCCTTGTGACCCTCACGCTCAGTACACTCAAATGAGTCAAACAAAGGATTATTTTATTTTGATCTGTGAGCATTGAAACATCTAAACAATGCCCTGCTCTATGGAATAATTACCATGTACTGTAATGTAATTATTTATTTATTTGTTTGTTTGTTTAATCTTTTTGTGAGGAAACTGTCACTTGTTGCAAATGCTTAACTTATTTGTTAAACACAGCAGGATTTTGCCAATGGCTTCTCTCATAATAACCACACATTAGATCTAATTATTACTTACAGAGGTGAGATTCAAAAATTAATTATTACTACATTAAATGTAGTTATTTCTGATCAGTACTTAATTACATTGCATTTGGTTTTACTTTTACCAATACACTTACAGTTAAAACAAAGACAGTGCAACATGTAGATTATGTAGATTAGTCTTTATCAAAATTTGTGGATATTTTGAGAACCTCAAGCATGAACAATTTGGATCAGATATATAATGCAGCTTTGAAAGAGGCTTTGGATATAGTGGCTCCCATTAAAACAAAAGTGAGTAAAGCGCATATAAAGTCAGCCTGGTCTAATAAGAATACTCAAGCTCTTAAAGTAAAGAGCAACAAAGTTGCAAGTCTTTAAAACTGTATGGACAAAGACTAATATTCAAGATAAATAGATAACAGTAACAATCATCATGTGCTGTTTAAAGCAGTTGATAATCTAACAAATGGGAATTCAGAACTAAAATGCAAAATACCAATAAACATTAGCAGTGTAGACTTTATGAACTTCTTTAATAGAAAAATTGACAATAAAAGATCCCAGATTTCAGCATCACCTCACAAACGTAACACGCTGTTAATGTTTGTTTGGTATTTCATGTAACTAGATGGGAATTCTTCTTTTGTCAAGTTAAGGTGTATTATATTAGTAAAATAAAATATGCACAGTGGAGTGAGGAAGGTGTCTTTTCTGATAATATAACATAATCTGCAGTTATAGGCAAATACAGGGTGGTGCAGGGAAACGGGAAATTTTGAACTAGGTGTTGGCTACTCTGGGGCATCAGCAGTTGTTTGGGACCAATGCAACCTCATTTAAAACCCCTTGCCATTAGTTATAATGGAGAAGTGGAGTGGTGCACAACAAACATTCTCTGTGAAAGCCTTTTAGAAGAATGGTGATAGTGTGACTGCTGCCAAAGGGAATTTCGGTGTCATTGCCAGTTAGGACATCATGATCGTGTCCCATCTGCTCATGTGATTACAAAGTACAGTATGTGTGTAATTTCGAAGAAATGGGTTCAGCCTTAAAAAAGAAATCCCCAGGTGGAGTCACTTCGCATACTGCCCGACAATCAACGGCAGCTATTCGACGATTGCTTGGAAGGCGAGTCATTTCACAGAATGGTGACATTTCATGGCCTCTGAGATCCCCAGATCTCACTGTTTGTGATTTTTTTCTGTGGGGACATCTTAAAAGCCAAGTGTTTCGCTCACATCCTGCAACCATTGCTGAACTACAAAGGAGGATGGAAGAGGAAATCGCCAGCATTCGTCTTCACTTGTTATGTCGAGCAATGCAGAATTTCCACAACAGGCTGTCAGAATGTAATTTTGATTACCATCATTAATTGCATATCCTGTACAATACTTTTCATCATTAAATGCATTTTGTAATGTGTTTATTCGTGCATTGAACGTTAATTGAAAATTTCCCGTTTCCATGCTCCACCCTGTATTTGTTGGCAAGGTCTTAAAATATTATAATGTCCTTGAAGTTCAATCTAAATTCCTGTGAAATTAGAAGCATAGTAATAAAAGTGGGCAATGATTTGTGTTCAGGAATAAAGTATAACAAATCCTGTCCTGTAAAGTGCTCCTTTGCCCATTCTGAGCCACTGCCTGCCGAACATTCTGTGCTTGTCAATGACCCCATCCTGCACGTTTTGGAATTTTTGCTCAAAACACTGCTGTATGACAATAATTTACCAATGAATGTTAACAAAGATCAGTAAGTAAAGAATTCCCCAGCACAATCGAGAATTTCAGAAAACTTTCTTCTGAATTTAAAAAATGACATTTTCTGGAGGTTACACCTGCTCTGCTAAAAGAATGTAATCTTTTTATTTTAATTACTACTAATATAAACCAGTCTTTCCTCAGGCTAATAAGTGTTCTGATTTATTACATCCTTAAACAAGCAGAAACCACAAAGAAGAAAATCAAGCCAAAGTTCACATGAGATTAGCAATTTCAGTTCTAACTGACAGTTCTTGCAAAATAGTCCTCTGAGAGGAAAAGGCACATCCCTCTACATTGCACAACCATTGTTCAGTACAGCACCAGGTGGAATTCATATCCATCAACTATATAAAAATGTGTTGTGATTCAATGTTTCTTTTAAAATGCCTTTCTTTATGAAAATCTCTGTGTATACCGTAACTTGGTATTTATACATTTGTATACATTTGGAGTTTTCTGAGCAATTTAAAATTCAGTGTGTTGTGGAAAATACTAAATAAAGAAGAGACATAAACCATCATTATATGTGAAACTCGAACATGGCTGCCCTTTATTTGCACTTGTAGGTGGAGCCCCCATGTACCTTCTTCAAAGCATCATGGCAGACTGAAGACTCTAACAGAAAGGCTTTCTTTATCAGTTAAGTTACATTTACATAACATATTTTAATATATTTTAATTTTCACCAATCCAATTTAGATGAATGATATACTCCAGAAAAACATCTCACAATGAAGTATTATGTGAAGTTGCAAACTAGTTAAACATATTAAAAGTCCTAGGTGTTAGAAATGTTTAAACTGTTACCACAGAAAAAAGTACAAAGTTAAATGTTATAAATGATTTCATTTTCTAATCTGAAGTATACTGGTACAAATGAAGTCAGGATATCCTAGTTTAACAAGAAGGCAGTTTCAAGTACTTTCTTTTCCCTTACAAGTGCATAACCCGTTTACAATTTATTTTAAAAACTTTCTTTTTTTGTTGTTATGTTATTATGAACTCATCTTTCTTCATGCTACTAACCACTCTGATATCCTAAATCCTTAAACAAGCACAAACCACAATGGGATGTATGCCAAGCAGGTTAGGTGAATTGAAGATCCTAAATTGGACCAAGTGTGTGCTTAGTGTGGGTGTGTGTGTGCCCTATGATGGACTGGCGTCCTGTCCAGGGTATATTCACTGCAGCAGGGATAGGGTCCAGCGAAATCCCGCTTAGGACAAAGTGGGTTAGAAAATGTCTGACTGACTGAGCTTAATTATGGATTTTTATCAGCTGTTCTACACATTAATGTTCATTCACGGTTCATAAAAAACACTTTTAAACAAACTAACAAAAAATTATTACATCTTTATCTGTCTTTTTCTTCAGTTTTCTTGAAGGCTAGTGTCATCATTGCTCAATTTAATCTAACACATGACATTTGCACACCCACTTAATCCAATTCAGTTTTTCATGGGTTTGGAAGCTATTCCAACAATACTAAATACAAGTCAGTAAGAACTTGCATATTCGCTGGACATGCACTGAATTCCTTGGGGATTCTCTCGGGGAACCACAAAAGGCTGTGTGCCAATACACTGACCAGGCTGAGAAGTCATTACTTCAGGTAGGGAACTTCAGCATCTAAACAATTGGGCCAGAATGAGTAATGCCTTTTCCCTATAGTGGCAAACAACAGCAGAAGGCAAGCTTAGGAAGCAGCACCACAGCTCTGACAAGGATCATGTTGCAAAGAGAAAGAGTGAATTCCACACATGAAGAGGAATTTTCCACTTGAGCCCAGAGCAACAATACATCAACAACTCCAAACAACATCAGATATTATCCATAGAGACTTGGAACTGTAAAAAATATTTATCTGTGTGAAAATAAAGTAGAACTCTAAATACCAGTAAACAGCCAGACTATAAGTTATATGTTTGTCAGTCTAGTGTGTGTGTGTCCAGTATTTATCAATATGATGTAAGGTTCTGTTTCTTAAAACGAGTGTGCCGGTTACCTTGATATGTGTAAAGGCCATAGACCTTATCAAGAGAGAAAGGTAAGGTAAATAAAATAGGAGTCTTGCCAAGTTATTGGATTAATTAATGGTATTGCCAAAGGTGATTTTTCAAATCGCACATTTTTATGGCATCCTCCTGGGTCAGTGTTTTATTGATTATTAATCATCAAAAAATTCTACAGCGCCAACAAGGTTGACCCATTTAATGTCCACAATTATAACAAAAAAGTAAACACTCTTCAGCATAGGTGTCCCACAAAATCAAGGCTAAAATTCAACTTAAAGCAATTGGCTAGCCATCTACAAGTTAGGCCAATCTGTAGTGGAACTCCACCTGCCAGGTAGCTCTTGTGAAAAATGACACCTCCTTCCAGAATGCTTGGGATTTTATGGATAGTGAACCGGAAAAGGCAGAGTCAGTTACTGTACCTTTACTGGACAGTTTCTTGGCACTGTGGAGACAGAGAAAGAGATGACAATGTTACCGATAAAGCTCCCTCTCGTCCTGGTGGTTATTATATACCACAACAGAGCCTGTAAGGAAATCATTCCGACATGAATGCATGACACCAGAAAGACTTGATAGAAGAGTGCAAGTTGTACATTTTGGCGTTTAAGCAGTTCTAACATCTGTTGAGGAAACTGTAGCTAAAAAGTCTATCAGGAAGGAGATGGTCAGTAACAACAAGTTAGAATGTCAAACAAGACCTAATCTAGTAAATCAAATAGTGTTAAATAAGGAAACATATTCAGAAACCTCAATGAGATGACACAGTACAGTTCAACTGAATTCAGATTACTTTTATAACACTTTTCACTGAACGCAGGCTCAGAGCACTGCAATGAGTTCAAAGGTAAAATGCAAACTTCACAATTCGCTAATTACATAATGCATACACACAAAGATACAGATTTGCTTAAGCACACAGTAAAATAAACCAGTTCCAAACTGATTAAAATGGATCCGAACAATATTTTTCAATTAATATTATTGTTGATTTATGGCCAATTGACATAGAGAAGGGGAAACAAAAACTCCAGTCAACAGCATCCCCAGGAAAAGTAAACCTCTGGAGAGTCCACAGGCAGATACATTGCAAAGATAAAAGACAAAGTCTGCCACAGTCACAGTCCAGGAGAGCTTGGCCAACTGGCTGCACACCCCCTCTGGGCAGTACAAGTGTAAGATAAAGTGTACATTGCCCATTCTGCTACATTTTTAGCAGAACACAAAGGCCTGTTAATATAGCATATTTAACAGGGATGCAGACATCCAGATGCACCAAACCCCCACTTGCATTCCAAAGGAAATAGCTCAACTGCAGCCCATGCCAGTCTCAGGCCTGTACTTCATCTGATAACAAAGGTGTAAATCAGAATTGAACTGACATCTCTGCAGACCCCCACAGATGAGAAGGTGCCGCCAAATGGACACCCAAGTCCGAAGAAGGAGTTTCAATTCAACAGGTGACAGCTCTGATGGACAAAAAAAGAACGCACCTATGAGTAAGCAGTCTGTAACTGGAAATGACTTTAATCCAATCATGAGAGCTGCACTCATGTCAAAGGAGGGATATCTAGCGTGAACTCTGTTTGAAAGCTGAGAAACCCTCTTTGAATCCTAAAACCTTATGAGCTGCTACCTCTATGTGGAAATGAAAACTGAGATCTACTCTGACAAGCCAAGTTCTGAGCTAGTGACTGAACCCAGTCTAAGAAGACTGACAAGCAGCCATTACATCAATAAGTGAACTACAGCATCTAAACTTTTATGCCAGAAAGACTAATGCTTTTACCAATAATGTGGCGAGGACACAGCTAAACTGAGAAAAATACCACACACCACAAACAAAGGACGACATCTCAAAGAGAAACAGTGCATTCCAACACAAGAAGAATTCTCCACTAGAACTTGGAGCAACATCAGTGATAATTCCACAAAATGTCAGATGTCATTCTTAAAGATTTAGCATTATAAGGCCGTTTATCCATGCTAAGATTAGTTAAAACTCTAAATAGCCAGTAAACGGCCATCCTTTTCTGTGATATACTTTTGTCTGTCGTGTCTGTCTTGCATCCTGTCTTTTATGTCAATATACAGTTAGGTCCATAAATATTTGGACAGAGACAGCTTTTTTCTAATTTTGGTTCTGTACATTACCACAATGAATTTTAAATGAAACAACTCAGATGCAGTTGAAGTGCAGACTTTCAGCTTTAATTCAGTGGGGTGAACAAAACGATTGCATAAAAACGGGAGGCAACTAAAGCATTTTTATAACACAATCCCTTCATTTAAAACAAAAAAGTAATTGGACAAATTAAATAACTGTAAATAAAATGTTCATTTCTAATACTTGGTTGAAAACCCTTTGCTGGCAATGACAGCCTGAAGTCTTGAACTCATGGACATCACCAGATGCTGGGTTTCCTCCTTTTTAATGCTCTGCCAGGCCTTTACTGCAGCGGCTTTCAGTTGCTGTTTCTTTGTGGGCCTTTCTGTCTGAAGTTTAATGTTCAACAAGTGAAATGCATGCTCAATTGGGTTAAGATCAGGTGACTGACTTGGCCATTCAAGAATTTTCCACTTCATTGCTTTAATAAACTCCTGGGTTGATTTGGCTGTATGTTTTGGGTCATTGTCCATCTGTATCATGAATCAAGTTGACTGCATTTAGCTGGATTTGAGCAGACAGTATGTCTCTGAACACCTCAGAATTCATTCGGCTGCATCTGTCCTGTGTCACGTCATCAATAAACACTAGTGTCCCAGTGCCACTGGCAGCCATGCACACCCAAGCCATCACACTGCCTCCACCAAGTTTTACAGATGATGTGGTATGCTTTGGATAATGAGCTGTTCCACGACTTCTCCATACTTTTTTCTTGCCATCATTCTGGTAGAGGTTAATCTTGGTTTCATCTGTCCAAAGAATGTTTTTCCAGAACTGTGCTGGCTTGTTTAGATGTTCTTTAGCAAAGTACAATCTAGCCTTTCTATTCTTGAGGCTTATGAGTGGCTTGCACCTTGCAGTGCACCCTCTGTATTTACTTTCATGCAGTCTTCTCTTTATGGTAGACTTGGATATCAATACGCCTACCACCTGGAGAGTGTTGTTCACTTGGTTAGCTGTTGTGAAGGGGTTTCTCTTCACCATGGAAATGATTCTGCGATCATCCACCACTGTTGTCTTCCGTGGATGTCCAGGTCTTTTTGCGTTGCTGAGTTCACCAGTGCTTGCTTTCTTTCTCAGGATGTTTCAAACTGTAGATTTTGCCACTCATAATATTGTAGCAATTTCTCGGATGGGTTTTTTCTGTTTTTGCAGTTTAAGGATGGCTTCTTTCACCTGCATGGAGAGCTCCTTTGACCGCATGTTGTCTGTTCACAGCAAAATCTTCCACATGCAAGCACCACACCTCAAATCAGCTCCAGGCCTTTTATCTACTTAATTGATAATGACATAACGACGGACTTGCCCACACCTGCCCATGAAATAGCATTTGAGTCAATTGTCCAATTACTTTTGAGCCCCTGAAATGAAGGGATTGTGTTCAAAAAATGCTTTAGTTGCCTCACATTTTTATGCAATCATTTTGTTCACCCCACTGAATTAAAGCTGAAAGTCTGCACTTCAACTGCATCCGAGTTGTTTCATTTAAAATTCATTGTGGTAATGTACAGAACCAAAATTAGAAAAAAGTTGTCTCTGTCCAAATATTTATCGACCTAACTGTATGTGCAGCATGCAGCTGTCATCTTTCTTTAACCCTTAGATAGATAGATAGATAGATAGATAGATAGATAGATAGATAGATAGATAGATAGATAGATAGATAGATAGATAGATAGATAGATAGATAGATAGATAGATAGATAGATAGATAGATAGATAGAGCAATTCGTTGACAGCAAGTATCACAGAGAGTATGTGGAGCATTATTCATAATGGCACTGTTTTGTTTTTATTATCTCCTTATCTCCAACCTTCGGGGAGTGTAGAATTTAACCTATAACTGAGCTTGTCCTTTTAATTAGTCTGTTGATTCGGTTTGCCTCTCTTAAAGTGATGTTACCAGCCCAGCACACCACAGCATAGAAAATCACTCTGGCCATCAGTAAGTTATAAAAGATGTGGAGGATGTCACTTCCCACAATAAAGGAACGTGGTCTCCTATGGAAAAAGAGCCTGCTCTGCCTTTTTTTATACAGTTTCTCTGTGTTCCAAGACCAGTCCAACCTGTCATTAATATGGACTCCAAATACTTGTAGTTGTGGACCACCTCTAAATCCACTCCCTGAATAGTAACTAGACAGAGACTCTTTGGTGAAGCAAAAGTCAAAAATCAGTTCCTTTGTTTAGATCAGAGGTTCCCAAAGTGGTTGATATCGACCCCTTGGGGTCGAAATCGGTTTCCCAGGGGTCGACATAAACGAAAACTGATTTTGGGGGTCGACGAGGTCTAAAAATCGACCCCTATTAATTAACACAAGTTCTTATTTGAAACTTTCAAGATACTGTATAAGTTGTGTTACGTGTACCAACTTGTTATAAGAATGACTAATATTTTAGTAGGAAGTATCATTGTTGTACTTTTAAAAAACTCAACAAGTCGATAAGCGTGCACAAGTTCGTACAAGATGAAAAACTCGGCAAGTCAATAAGCGTGGTATGGCAAGCCAAATTAACATTTAGAGATATCTCAAAATGAATTTTATGATATCTGGAAATGCATTTTAGATATCTCAAATTGAATTATAGATATCTAAAAATACATCTATTTTAAGATATCTAAAAAGAATTGTATGATATCTCAAACAGATTTCAAGATATCTTGAAGTGATATGCTGTACATTTTCAGATATCTGAAATGCATTTCAAGATATCTTAAATGCAATTTGAGATATCTTGAAATATGTTCATGTGCATTTTGAGATATCTCAAATACATTTCAAGATATCTTAAAATACATCTGCAAGCATTTTGAGATATCTCAAATACATTTTCAGATATCTTAAAATAACTTCCTGCGTATTTCAAGATATCTCAAATACATTTTCAGATATCTTAAAATAACTTCCTGCGTATTTCAAGATATCTCAAATGCATTTTCAGATATCTTAAAATAACTTCCTGCGTATTTCAAGATATCTCAAATACATTTTCAGATATCTTAAAATAACTTCCTGCGTATTTCAAGATATCTCAAATGCATTTTCAGATATCTTAAAATAACTTCCTGCGTATTTCAAGATATCTCAAATACATTTTCAGATATCTTAAAATAACTTCCTGCGTATTTCAAGATATCTCAAATACATTTTCAGATATCTTAAAATAACTTCCTGCGTATTTCAAGATATCTCAAATACATTTTCAGATATCTTAAAATAACTTCCTGCGTATTTCAAGATATCTCAAATACATTTTCAGATATCTTAAAATCACTTCCTGTAAAATTTCTTATACTTTCAATGGAACTTCCTGCCCATTTTAAGATATCTCGAAATGCATTTAAGATATCTCGAAATGCACAGGAAGTGATTTTGAGATATCATTAAATGTATTTCAGATATCTGCGAACAGACAGGAAGATATTTCGAGATATCTTAAAAAGTAATAAAATGACTTTCTTTTTTTAGTAATACTTCCGCCCATTAAAGTTAACAGAGGGTGCTGTACGGTGCATGTTTTATATAGGTAGCATTCTGTGTTTGAATATTCGTAATAAAGCTTACAATATCTAGGCCTCAGTTTGTATCGTCATATTCAGAGTTTATGTAAAGTATTGGCATTACAAAATGTAAAAAGAAAATTTACACAAGTTGTCGTTGATCATGATTGCTGCAGTATTCTGTTCAGAAAAGGAAACCCACGTTTATATTATTGATCGTACAAAGCCATAAGTTTGTAATTACGGGATCATCATAAAGTACAAGGTAATCTTTTACAATTGGGTGCGCGTCTAATACCAAAAAATTTGTTATGTTTTAATCGAAACATAAATGTACATATGAAGCAGCTTGAAACATTGCTTCATAAGGCCGCAACTCGAACGGTAAGACATATTTTTGAAGGTTACACTATTAATCAATAGCAACAAAAAGTACCATTAAATCTCCTTTCTTGTGATAGTTTTTCTGTAATTTACTCGTGCAATGCGCTGATTTCTTCCATTGCTTATTTGACATATGAAGCATATGCCCAGTTAAGACAAATATTAACTGTTTTAAATCTTTTACCTTGTTTATGTTATGAAGTGAAACCAGTTATTATGTATTATGTGTTTTATGTTCTGCTTTCAAAAGAAAATTGTACCAGTGATTATTTAACCTGATGTCAGCGGAAAGAGAACAGTTACAGGGTGTTTTAACCCGGGCCATGTCGTGTGTTCGAGAAGCTGAAGAAGCAGCAGAAGCAGATGACTTTGCAGCTTCTTGTGTGAGACAAACTAGAGCTTTATTTAGAAGAAGTGCACGGAGACCACCTTTATCAGGGGGTTTGTATTATTTTAGTATTTTTAAATACATGCAGGTTACTCCCACCTATACAGCGCTGGTCGTATACCTTGATAAAATGTTTTCACTAGTTTTGATTGATAAACCTAACAAACATTCATCCACTGTTAGGAGAATATTCGGAGAGAGAAAAGAAAACGTGTTCAACTGGCAAAGTTCCTTACTTGCGCTTAAATGGACACCTATGGCGAAGGTCATTAAAAAGTTCACCCGTTTACTTTTCCTTGACAAAGCTGACTGTTTTATTGATTTGTAACCCATGATAACTTCTAACAAAAGTTAGTCAACAACATTATAAGTCATGTATTTTTTACATTTAAAGAAACGTTTATGAGTGAAGGCTGTAAAACCAGAAGTAACATATATTTTTGTTTTTTTTTCCTTCTTTACGTTTTTTCATTGTTATGTTTTTTCTTTTACCTAGTTTAAAATAAATATTTTTTTCTAATGACACATGCTAATACTTCATAAATTAGAAACAATAATACATTTCCTGTATATTCAGTAATATCTTGAGATAATGCTTGTTGTAGAATATAATCACTCTGAAGTAAAGTTTGACTTTCTTTTTTCTTTCACATATCACTGCAGCAACTATCAAAAGACTGTTCAGAAATCATATACTGTACATCATTATTGTTATTGCAATGCTACAGGACTTGTGTTGAAGCATAATCTTGAACACATATGCACAAAAATCTCTAAATTAAACTATAAATCGTGTACAATGTGTGGATGCCAGTCCTATTTAAATAGTAATAATTGCAGTTAGAGAATATATATTTCCAGATAGGTACGAGAGTATTACTTATTTTCCTAGAAAGATACTTCACAGATTACATTTATTTCAATTTTTGTTTTCCCCAGATACTACAACAAGAAAAAAAGGAAGATCAAAATGCGATATATGGAAACTTAATTTTTTCCTTCTCCAGAAACACAATGAAGAGTATGTTCCACCTCCCTCAGAACTTTCACGTCTTACAAGAAATGGCTTAGGTTTGTACTCGTCATTTAAGTAATTTCTTTAGACAACCTAGTTGCTTTCAAATGCGGATTTGTTCCTACCCCCTCCCATAAACTCTTACTTTTAACTTCTTACGTATTTGCATATCTCTGTAAAACTAATGTTGAGCAAATATATCTTGTATATACAAGTATATATATATGTATGTATGTATGTGTGTCAGTGTATGTGTGTATAGATCTGGCCATGCAGAAAATGTCTGATGTGTGTTAATTGAATATGGAGGCACACTGAAAAAACACTGAAAGGAAAGGAAATTCTTGTTATCAAACTAAGATTTTCCAATTTTAGGTAATATAGAGCATCATCTTCCTAATGAGATGTAAAAGTTTGATTAGGATTTTTCCAGTTGAGTAAAATTAGTTGTTTTGTAAGCAGTGCATAATAGGACATCACAATGCAGTTTTCATAGCAGTTTTAAATTATTGCACTAAATTATGTATTCATCCAGTATGCAGATCATTTATGGAATTTCATTACATACTTGTACAATAATTATTTCTCTGATTTCAGGTCCTCCAAAACATGAGCAGCCTGGGACTCAAGACAGATATGGAAGCAAATCATCCATTAATAGGAACTGGACAATTCCCCATTTAGAGAAGTTTATTATTGAAAGCTACCCAAATGTTCCTTTACACTTAACAGGATTTAGTTTTGCCAAAGCCGAGAAAGGGAGACGTTTGCATAGTTTGCAAACTGAAACTGCTGCTCAATTACAGGAAAAAATTGGGAAAGGCAAAATATTCATAATTCCTCACCGTGACATACCACTACCGATTCAGGTAGAAATCTCACTAATTTTTATAATATGTTAAATTGTGCATTGATTAATATGATACTCTCTCTGAAGAAAGAAGAACCTGTCATTCTGCAAAATCTTAAGTGAGCATTTATAAAGTATATTGTGCAGTTGTGCTTCATTGCATGTTAATTACACTTTGTCACTCAACTGAATCCACACATTTGTTTTTATGTATTACTGTATATTTAAACACCACATTCCTTTCTACATTTCCTTTTCAAGATGGAGCAGATACACACGGCACAAGAAGAATCAGAATTTAGACCAGAAATTCCAGGTCAAGTGCATGCAGAAACAAGTTATCAGGTATTTATTTCGTATTGTTTGTTATATTAAAACCATTATATTAAATGTTAGTAAATAAGGTTCATTACTGATTAAGGACACCACTATTGATTATATTCAGTATAAAGATAAATCCTTTATAAAAGAAATAACATTGATATTTTAGTGTTAAAAATTACTATTTTTTTTTTGTAATTATTTATTCAGTTTTATAGATTATTGCTTTACCTGATTTATTTAATAGGGAGCGCAGGCAACATTGTCACAGGAGCCACATGTAGATAGGCTGGAAAACACAAGAGAACCTCAACCAGAAGTAGATAGCCAGGTATGTAATTTGGTAAAATTCTTTACTACATTAATCTATCCATTTTTTGAAACTGCTGATGGCAGCATGAGGTAAAAGAAGAGAGCAAACCCTAATCAGTATGCCAATCAGACACTCCCATAGTCACCAATACCAATCCAATTTAGAGTTTCTGATAAAACTAAAAATGAGGCACTTGAGATGTCAAAGGAAACAGGAGCTTATTGAAAAAATGTAAATATAAACAATATGGGCAAGTCCCATAATGGGCTTTTGAGCCCAGTGTTGAGGAAGCACACAAACCTCTGCACCACACTGTTCTTCAGTCTTTAAAGAGATCTGTTACATTAATTTAAATTATTTAGTCATGGCAAGTTGCATTGCCTACATACATTGTTAGTTCCCTGTGTGGATGCATGGTTCCTCTCACAGTCTATAGACAGTCTGTTAAATCAATCAGTCAAACTGGTTTTGTATTAGAATGCCTGAGTAAGTGTTTCTGTAATGGACTGGCATCTCATCTAGGTCTATTTTCTGCATTGTTTTCATTACTGCTGGGATAGGCTCTGGCTATGTGACATGATAAATAATGCTTTAACTTCGTTCTGAAGCATAAAATACAGTAACAGTGTTTATATACATGCATTATATACTGGTGGTGGCTCTGAGGCTAGGGATCTGCACTAGCAATCGGAAGGTTGCCGGTTCGAATCCCGTAAATGCCAATAGGGACTCTGCTCTGTTGGGCCCTTCAGCAAGGTCCTTAACCTGCAATTGCTGAGCGCTTTGAGTAGTGAGAAAAGCGCTATATAAATGCAAAGAATTATTATTATTATTCATAGCTGTACACAGTGTGTGTATATATATATATATATATATATATATATATATATATATGTACACACTTTGGCCAAAAGTTTTAGAACACCTACATTTTTTCAAGTTTTTCTTAAAACTTAATCAGTTGAAATGCAGACACACCTGCTTAATACTTATTGTAGTGGTGGAGCCATACAGCCTATCCGAGAAGCAGTGGATCAAGACAGAAAACTCTGAATAGGGCACTAGTTTATTTCAGTGTTTTTATTTGATATTTTACCTATAATTAACCAAATTGCTGTAAATATATTTTGTCAATTTTGCTTAGGCCAGATTTATCTGGTCACTTATGTGTTCTGTACATCACTTAAACTTAGCTCAATAGTGTTTTTATGCTCATCATATGCTCTTCTGTCGTTCATTTTATAGATTTTGATTGGTGATATTGAGAACTTTCTTGGAAGTGCAGAATATGAAAACAGCACATCAGAGGTAAATTTCATTTTAAACATATATTAAGTGTATAATTTTTATGGACTCTTACTGATGCATGTATTATTTTATCTTCAATGAGTTTTATTTAAACTTAAAATGAAACATTATTGATTTTCTAAAGTAAAGTTAATTAATCAATAAATAAATTAACATTTTCCAATCACTTGCTTTTGCAGTTGCGATTATCCAGACTGCATGAAGAGGCAAATGTACCAAGTCCTCCAGAATCTCCTTTTGCTTATATAAATGCTGATACTCCCACGGTAAATATTTAATGTTTTAAACATTCAGAATTAAGGGCAAATTACGTGATAGGAGGAAAGGAGAAATATGTGTGAATGTATTGAGAAACAGGAAGGACTCTGGAAAATGAGGTGTGTGCTTGTGAACTTGTTTTGTTATCCTTACATATTTTATCATTAATATTTTTATTTTGTTTCTGTTAGGTTCAGATTAAAGTATCTCAACTGGAAGAAAAACGATTCCATCTTGACAGAAGTAAGTTTTACTCAGGGTAATTCAGTCACTTTCATGCATAAATCTAACCAAAACCATTATAATTTACAAATTGAGTACTGTACATTGGATTACATTTTTAGAAAAGGAAATGCATCTCTTTGATTTCAAGAAATTACAGTCAACAATCAATTAAGCCTCAAATTTGGTAAAAACAACCCTTCACGAAATTGTGATGTTTAATGGTCCTTACTCATGCTCCAACACTTTCTCTTAAGACTCACGTTTGTATTTTCCATCCAGACATTCCTCTTTTTATGTCCCTCTTATAGACTCAGAAATTTCTGTTGCTCTCACGTTTTGATTAGCCCCTTACATTTCATACTACTGTATATATTCCACAGTTTATTTTTTTTCACTTTCTTGATAAAAACATGTTGTATTTTATGAGGTTTTTCGGAGCTTGAAGGATTAATAGAGGAAGAAATCATTATCAAAATAAACAGGGAAATAATATTGAATGACATGCAGCGAATTTATGGAACAACAGAACTCCTCAACAAAAAGCTTTAAGTACATTTTATTGGAGAAGAAGGGCATGATTTTGGCAGATTAACCAAAGATCTTTTTTCTTGCTTTTGGAACTGTGCCTTCACTGAGTGGTTTAAAGGTGAGGATGCTCTTGTACCTTGTATACCTCTCTATCATTATCATAAAGCACAAGAAATCTTTACATTTGTGGGAAGAGTATTGTCTCATATGTGTCAGCTGAACAGATGTATACCTCCAAGATTCTGTAGGTCAACATTGCTTTCTATTGTATTTAATACCTCCACCATTCACAATAACATTCTTATAGATGACTTTCTGCTTCATGTAACTGCTTCAGAAAGGATCCTCCTAAAAAAAGCAATTAACCACTTTGAAACATTAAGAGACTTTGAAAAACAAGAGCTCTTAACATTTTTTTCTGTAAATGGTATGCATAGTATCCCAACACCTATAAATCTTAAGGATCAGATCATTCTTATTGCACAGAATGAACTAATAATTAAACCAGGGTTCCTCAATAATTTTATAAGACAGTCAATTCCAGATTCCCATTTCACAGTTTTTTGGTTACAGTTAGATATTGACTCAATTTCCTACCTATATTGGCAAGAAACGCCAACTACAGAACGTGTTTTGACATGCTTTAAAACAGAAACAGATCTCGGGCCAGAGGAAGAAGTTGCATATTATTATTTGTGTGATTTCATTAAGTCAATAGATCCTGAGGAACTGTCCATTTTGTCACAGGTTCACCTTTACAGCCTACTGAAATCAATATTACGTTCAACTGGTTATGCGGTAGCTTGCGACGACCCATTGCACATACTTGCAGCAACACTTTGGAAATTCCAGTTGGCTATACATCAGTTCAAGAATTTAAAAGAGAATTTAAAACTATACTTAATTCTGAGTATGCATTTGGAATGACCATATTATGAAATTGCAAAACAAAAATAACACTTGAAATGTCTTTGAATGAAACTTTTAGATATCTTTTTTACTGAGTAACTGAAGTTCAGGTTGACACAACAGATAATACTGTATGTATTTTTGAATGAGAGCTAATTCATTTGGGTATAGTTGATATTTTCATGCATATTTCATATATTTAGTAACATTTTCTCAGTTAATATTTGTAATCCTGTTTACTTTCACCATTTAAATGTTTCTGATATTGTCATTTAAAATACTGGCTGTTAATGATAATATGTGAATATATATTGTTTTCAGTACAAGTTGTTGATTTAAAATAAGTTGTTTAATTAATTCAAATAAGGTGTAGTTTATGTACAAACAAATTGTACATCTATGTTTATTCAACTTCATTAAAAAATGTATAATTTTCTTCAAATGTTTTGAGTTGGTGAATTATGTGTCACATGTCAAGGCATGTAATACTCAGTAATTTGTTTTAATCGTGAATGAAACAGTAAAAAGAGAGAGAGTTTATTTTTCTTTTTAAAAATTATTAAAACAAAAATGTATGGCATTTGTTAAATGAATAATACTGTAAAATAAATGTACAACTTAATGCTTAATCATGTCTTTTTTATTGTCAAAGTTTACAGAATTCAGTTCTGCACACAACAATCATTACCATAAATAACTGTAAGACCATTTTACAATAAAGTAAAAATGAATTTTGGTTGGTTATAACACGCTGTTTACCATGTAGTATGCATTACTGTCGATGCTGGACCTTGCCAATGTACTCATGAACAATTTTTTAATACTACATGCAAAATGGAGTGGACACTATGTTTGGGTATCTGTTAATAGCTCATTGGCCTTTTGAACACAACATGCATATTTATCTTTTAAATTTGTTTCTAGCTGAATAGCATCTTGTAGTATCTGTAGATTTTGGACAGACATTTCAAGTGGGTTGAATGTCTCCTGAGACTCCATATATGCATCATCTGAAAATGATGCACCTATTCTTTGTAAATGTTCTATTAAACTCTCTCTAAACTGTTGTGTATTCATGTCAGACAGACTTGTTTGGTGAGATATAGTGGACAAGCTATCAAACCATATTTGTTCCGGTGTTCTGTTGTGTTCAGTTCTAATTCTATGTTTATTCCAGCCTTCTCTGAACATTTCCAATCTTTGATTAATTGTTGAGTAGTAAACATATTGTAGACATCCTTTGTGTAAACTGTTGCCTTCTTCAAGTATTCCATTATCTTCCATTTCATAAAATTCTTTGTAGATGGGGAAGAGAACCTGTTGAAATACATCTCTCCATAGCCTTTCAATTCTCTGGTTGTGGACAGAAAGTCCAGTTATATGGCTGCCACGGTGTAATCCTCTGATGGCATTCATAAGCAGTGCTACCTGAACATTTTCTGTGCCTTGGTCAGACCTCACTCTTAATGGTAATCCATACTGTAGAGCACCCCTGCAGAAAGTCTGTAGCACCGTGGATGAAGAATTATTTGTAGCACAACTTAAATAAGGTATTAGACGGGAAAAGCCATCGATAGCACCATGTACAACAAAGCCCCACCTATCCATCAAAAGAAAAAATGTTAAGCACATGTGCAGTTTAGTGAAAAAATTGAATTATAGATTAGGTTCCAGAAGGAAAACACAAATAATATACATGTTTATACATACAGATATGAAAACTGTTTTCTGGATAATGAAAATGTTTAGAATTACACATAATTACCTATTCTATTTTCTATTGCTTAAAAAAATAATATCAGTTATTTTATGCAAAAAATATAGCTGTATAAACTAAAAAGTGTCACATATTAATTTGGTCCACTTAAGACAATAATGAAGCTGAAAGTGATATTCATTAAATTAAGAAATAAATCTTACAGGTCTTTTACCTTATAAGCTTCATGTGACTGTCAATGTGCCATATACTGTTAGGTGAGACGGCATGGTATGACCTTCTTTGAACAGTTTGTGACCATCTCTGAGCAGTGCCAACTGGGTCAAGTCTAGCCAATGTGCGTCGAAGTCTGTCCCTTTGCACATGTATTCCCCTTGCTCTTAGCATTCCTGACATCATCTGTTAAAAAAACATAATTTGAACATTTTTAAATAAACTGATAATTTTAAACATTAAAGCTGATTGTACAGGGTGTGTAATTATAGGTAACCATCATGTTGTAAGGAAATTAAATGTTTGTTTTCTGAGCATTACAGCTACATAAACTTATAAGATCTTGCCAAGGAACATATTTTATTTTAAAAAGATTGTTGGTAAGTGATATATTCAATAAGAATTAATGAAATGGAAGGGAGTGTGGCATGGTAGTACAGTGGTAGTGCTGCTTTGTTCACATCCCAGTCCTCTCCATGTGAAGTTTGCATGTTCTCCCTGTGGCCATCTGGGTTTCCTCCCACAGTTGAAAGACGTACAGGTTAGTGTAAATGGTGATGCTAAAATTTCGCCTCAGATATGTATGTGTGTGTGTATGATCACCCTGTGATGAACTGATGACCCATCCATGGATTGTTCCTGCCTTGCACCTGATGCTTACTGGAATAGGCTCCAGCTACCCTGTGACCCATCGGATGAAGTGGATTTACAAAATGAATGGATGGATTGGGAGGGATAGCATTGTGTCGCAGAAGTTGTTATTGGTGCTATGAAATTACAGTATGTGAAATACTGCAAAACTTAGAATATAGTTCACAATTATGTTTGAAAGCTGACAAATTTGTTGTGAGAAAATATTTTTTTTCAATTTCATATATGATATTCTATGTCAAAACACGTAAAAAATTATTTAAGGTCAGTCAGTCAGTCATTCCCAATCTTACTTAATCCAAGCCAAGCCCTGACAGCTGTGGGCATTAACAACCCGAGACAAGGAGCCAGTCTATCACAGGGCTGTTACTTAAGATTATAAAAAAGAGCTGTTTAGTACTTCTATATATCTTAATTAAAACTATGTCTCTTAGTTTTTTTAACCCTTTAACATATTAGATTTTTATGTGTTTTTTTTCCATTTCTACTGGGTAGTGTAGAAATAAATAATAGTGTTGTTTCACAACTTAACAATTATTTATGTTTTGTGAATTTGCTCACTGTCTGTGGATTTTGCAAATTCCACCTCTGTCTATATAGGTTTTCTTCCATATCCGAGCAGATATACAGGTTAGGATAAAAATACACTCTAAATTGATGAGTCTGAACAAAAGCAGAATTTCTGATTAACATGTCCTCCAGAATAGGGTAGAGGTTCCTGCCTTGCTGACAATGCTACAAGGGAATTCTTTGGTCCTAGATAATTCTAAATTGGAGTAAGAAGGTCTGAAAGTTGAATGAATGGGCAAAAAAGTAATACTCAATAAGTGAATGAACGATGGATAAATCATAATACATTTTAATTGAAAGTTATTTTTGTTTTAAAAAATTTGTGTGCCCTTTGTTTTCCTGTGTAAATCCACTCATAACTATATGCAGAGTTTATTGTATTGATTCTGAAAAGATCAAAAGTACACATTTTCCTACTGTTCTATTCATACTGTATATTATTATCATTATCATTATCATGTTAAATCGTTATAGAAGTTTTGTTTTGTGTGGACATCAATTCTGCATTTAAAGTTCCTTTTCTTCCACTTTACATAGTGTCATTTTCTAACCTGCTCAATCCAGACCTGGGTCGCAGGGGGGCAAGCAATTGGCACAAGGCAGGAACAAACCCTGGACTGGGCGCCAGTCCATCTCAGGGCGACCCATAAACACACATCAGGGCTAATTTAGTATTGCCAGTTCACCAAACCTGCACGTCTTTGGGCAGTGGGAGAGAACTGGAGCCACAACTAGATGAAATCCATGCAGACACAGGGAGAACATGCAAACTCCATGTGGTAGAACTGACTTTAAAAATTGCACGTTTCATATGCTGTACTGAAGCATAAATATTTACCAACATATATTTTCATATTTTGTGTTCCAATTTAACAATATATTTTTGTTTCACTTTGGAGTGTAACCCTGGAATGCATAAAATACAAAACAAATAATTATACCTCAGAACCGGCATTTGGACAACTTGCTTGTAGTCTTTTGCATTCTTCATCCAGTTCATTATCTGCTATACTGCTGAATTTCTGTCTTGGTGACAGACCCTCAGTTTTCAGGCGTTTATAAATATAAGATGCAGAACATCCTATGTGTTCTGCAATTCTTTTCCCTGTGTATCCTTGTGAAATTAATAGCTTCAGTTGTTCTTTAGAGATTTCAACTTTTGGCAAACCAAACTGACCTATTATGAAACAATTTAAAAGAATAATAATAAAGCATCCTACTTTATGTCAATCAACAATAAATGTGTACTAACATTATTTATGAACAACTTACTAAAACAGTCTAATTTCAAAAAATAAGAATTCATTTTGAAAATGTTAAATGTTTATGCAGCAATACCAGCATTTACTAATATATACTAAGGAAAAAGGTAATTTTCATTATGTTTAAAACCAGGTTGAAAATACTTTTGTACTGCTGTGTTTGTGTTTAGGAGTCATTTGTGTCATGATGTGTTAACTTCAGCTGTAATAACCTTTTTTTAGTGTTTACTGATGGATTGTGTATGAATGACTTAAGATGGACTAAACAAGAAAGCTTGACATATCCATTAAATTACTGGATAAAAGAAAACTTCAAAAAGAAAAAATGAATATAAAAAGTAATAAGGAAATGTTTGGTGTAAATCTAATAACATCCTCACAGGTTTAAATTCCAAACTTCTCACTGTATCTTCCTGTTCAAGTCAGCACTGCAGTACAACATAACATTGTGAAGGCTGCTTAATGAAAGTCAGGTTAGGTGAGGCTGGGACTGATTCCAGAAGAGCTGAGCACAAGAAACTGCTGCAAGCATGGACCCCGCCACACTAACTCTAACAGAAGGAGAATTTGGAAACAGTCAGTCTACCTAAGTGCATGCTTTTGGATTTGTGGGAGTAGAACTGAAGTGAACAGGTAACATGAAAACACTGACAACATCCAGGTGTGGGATTTGAATTCTGGATGCTAAATCTGTTAGCCAGATGCACAAACGTCTGTTCCTCCAATATCGTAATATTCTGCATAAGTGAAGCACTTTGAAATACTGTATTCATTGAAAATAAATGCATGAAATTAAGATTAATTTAAACTGATGACATAGTGTTGTTGAACAAGCCCGTTGGACTTGGGCTTAAGGATGATAACAAGTTGAGGTGCTTTTACAATGGAGTAGCATGTTGTCCCCACATTTCTTTTTTTTCCCCCAGAACTGTGGTTCCTTTCAATGTCATGAACATGTTATTAAATCACCTGGTCAGTCTTAACTGGCAGAGTTTTCATATAGCAGTGTTTGAATGAGAGCCAAGACTGCATGCTGTTCCATTCATATTTTGTGCCCAGTACTGCTGAACAAAAATTGAAAGACAGGACAATTGAAAAAAGTGGCATATTCTAGTGAAATAGGCAGAAAATCAGTGTGCGCAATAATCCCAATGAATCTGTGTTGTAATAAAAAATAATTTTACTCCTAACTGCAGAACGAGTTAAAAATGGTTACTCAAAAAGATGCAGCTCTCTGAAATATTGCAGATAAACAGTGAAATATGTGAGAGTTCTTGTAGGTATTCTTGCATTCTGTCACTTGCAAGAGATGCTGATGCAAGAAAAATGGATACTTTTATTATGGCCTTTGCAGCGTGGGTGTACAGTAGGTGATTCCATCATGTGATCAGTTAGGCCAAATTCAGAATTCTCCTACACTCGCACCTGGTGCTGTTGAGACAGGCTAGAACTCTCACAACTATAAAATTGGACGAAGAATATTCTCTAAATGTATTTATTTACTTATGTATTTAATGTGACTTATTATAATAAAACAACAAGGAAATCATATTCAACATATCTCGTTCAATTCACCATAGGCGTTAAAATACTATACAAGTTTAATTCTTTGCTGTGGTGGAGAAAAATCTCTGTTCAGCCAGAGACTATCAGAAATTATTGAGCATCTTTTAAGCATTTTTGTTTTTACGATATCTTAGGACGTGTAGCAAAGTGTCGCGAATGTATTTATTTAAAGTGACAACACTCTTAAAATCGCGCAGGTAAAAATGTTGTTTTTATTGTTGGTATGGAAATAAAAAAAATTAAAATTAAACACCCCTTAAAGTTGAACTAATTGCATTTTTCTTCAATACATCCGACTCATTAATTCAGTTTATGAACATGCTCTTTCCAGCATGGGGCTACAAAACAGTATGGTCACGGACAAGAAAGCGACAGTGGATGGGGTGAGGCAGTGCATACTTACATTTACTTTAGATTCCAGCTTAGATTAAATAATTACCTCCGGAGTCAAGTATCAAGAACTGACTGGCCCAACATACTGCAACACAGGAGTTTAATGAAACTACTGAACTGAGAAAGAATAACGCCACTGTAATATATTGCATTTTAAATCGTCTTCATTATGTTATTAATATGAAAATAACATTTTTAAAAATGTCACAAGACGCAGTGTTAAATTTAAGTCAACCCTAGGTGATTCAGTTGAAAAGAAAATACAATTGAATGCAGTTATATGTGCATATCGTTAAATGATTGATCAGAAAGAAAGTCTATGTATGTGTTATCCACAAATAAAGACGTTAATTGTTCTTAATAAATTATGATTAAAAAATGTCATCAATACGTTTTGACATTCCATGTCAAAGGTCAGTTTTTCTAAACTATACCAATAAAGCAACATAAATATTATTCAACTGCACAAAACATGTTTGCCCTATTGATCAGTTTACTTTCTTATTTAACATTAATTTAAAATGATATTCATACTTTTGCGATGCTTACCTCCTTTAATGCGTGTAGCAAGAAAGTTGTTGATAACTGGTGGAGAGTTTCTGGCATCGTATCTTTCAATTCGTGGTATCAAATCCTCAAAACAATCTGTCAATTGTACTCTAATATTTTCTGGTAATGCCGATGAAATTCTATCAAAGTTGTGTTTTGCATTTTGCAATAAATTCTTAGTATCAGAATCAATCACAGACCCTTCCAGAATATTTCTTTCTATTGCAGTGAACACAGTTCTAATAGTCCTAAGAACTTGAGAAGTCTCTGCCTGCGCCATTGGAATCTGAACAGGCAGTGAACCTTAACAGGAAGTTATTGAAAATGTATTTGAGATATCATGAAATGTATTTGAGATATCTTGAAATGTGCAGGAAGTTATTTTAAGATATCTTGAAATGTATTTGAGATATCTTGAAATGTGCAGGAAGTCATTTTAAGATATCTTGAAATGTATTTGAGATATCTTGAAATGTGCAGGAAGTCATTTTAAGATATCTTGAAATGTATTTGAGATATCTTGAAATGTGCAGGAAGTCATTTTAAGATATCTGAAAATGCATTTCAGATATCTCAAAATGAATTTGGGATATCTTAAAATGAGAAGGAAGTTATTTTAAGATATCTCGAAATATAATTTAGATATCTTAAAAAGCATTTAAGATATCTTGAAATTCATTGTTGTTTCAGATATCTGAAATACATTTTTAGATATCTAAAATTAATTTCATGATATCTTAAAATGGGTCTCTGCTCTATTTCAGATATCTAACAATGTATTTCAAGATATCTAAAATTGTATTTCAAGATATCTAAAATACATTTTAAGATATCTTTAAAAGGACATTCAATTATTTTAAGATATCTCAATAGCATTTTCAGATATCTACAATACAATTTCAGATATCTCAAATACATTTCCAGATATCTCAAAACAGCTTCCTGTCCATTTTCAGATATCTCAAATACATTTTCAGATATCTCAACATCACTTCCTGCTCATTTCAAGATATCTCAAATACATTTTAAGATATCTTATAATAAACAAGAAGTCCCATTGAAATAATAGGCAGTTTTACAGGAAATGATTTTGAGATATCTTGAAATGCATTTAAGATATCTTAAAATGCATGAAAGGTCAATTTAAGATATCTGAAAATTCATTTGAGATATCTTGAAATGCAGACACAACTATTTTAAGATATCTGAAACTGTATTTGAGATATCTTGAAATGCATTTGAGATATCCCAAAATGTATTGCAGATATCTTAAAATGTAAAGGAAATTATTTTAAGATATCTCAAAGCGAGTTTCAGATATCTTAAAAAGTAAATTACATTTTAAGATATCCGAAATTCATTTTGAGATATCTCTAAATGTTAATTTGGCTTGCCATAATTTTAAGATATCTAAAAAGAATTGTATGATATCTCAAACAGATTTCAAGATATCTTGAAGTGATATGCTGCACATTTTCAGATATCTGAAATGCATTTCAAGATATCTTAAATGCAATTTGAGATATCTTGAAATATGTTCATGTGCATTTTGAGATATCTCAAATACATTTCAAGATATCTTAAAATACATCTGCAGGCATTTTGAGATATCTGAAATACATTTTCAGATATCTTAAAATAGCTTTCTGCACATTTCAAGATATCTCAAATACATTTTCAGATATCTTAAAATAACTTCCTGTAAAATTTCTTATACTTTCAATGGAACTTCCTGCCTATTTTAAGATATCTTGAACTGCATTTAAGATATCTCGAAATGCACAGGAAGTGATTTTGAGATATCATGAAATGTATTTGAGATATCTTGAAATGTGCAGGAAGTTATTTTAAGATATCTTGAAATGTATTTGAGATATCTTGAAATGTGCAGGAAGTCATTTAAGATATCTTGAAATGTATTTGAGATATCTTGAATGTGAAGGAAGTCATTTTAAGATATCTTGAAATGTATTTTAGATATCTTGAAATGTGCAGGAAGTCATTTTAAGATATCTGAAAATGCATTTCAGATATCTCAAAATGAATTTGGGATATCTTAAAATGAGAAGGAAGTTATTTTAAGATATCTCGAAATATAATTTAGATATCTTAAAAAGCATTTAAGATATCTTGAAATTCATTGTTGTTTCAGATATCTGAAATACATTTTTAGATATCTAAAATTAATTTCATGATATCTTAAAATGGGTCTCTGCTCTATTTCAGATATCTAACAATGTATTTCAAGATATCTAAAATTGTATTTCAAGATATCTAAAATGCATTTTAAGATATCTTTAAAAGGACACTCAATTATTTCAAGATATCTCAGTAGCACTTTCAGATATCTACAATACAATTTAAGATATCTCAAATACATTTCCAGATATCTCAAAACAGCTTCCTGCCCATTTTCAGATATCTCAAATACATTTTCAGATATCTCAACATCACTTCCTGCTCATTTCAAGATATCTCAAATACATTTTAAGATATCTTATAATAAACAAGAAGTCCCATTGAAATAATAGGCAATTTTACAGGAAATGATTTTGAGATATCTTGAAATGCATTTAAGATATCTTAAAATGCATGAAAGGTCAATTTAAGATATCTGAAAATTCATTTGAGATATCTTGAAATAGACACAATTATTTTGAGATATCTGAAACTGTATTTGAGATATCTTGAAATGCATTTGAGATATCCCGAAATGTATTGCAGATATCTTAAAATGTAAAGGAAGTATTTTAAGATATCTCAAAGCGAGTTTCAGATATCTTAAAAAGTAAATTACATTTTAAGATATCCGAAATTCATTTCAAGATATCTTAAATGTTAATTTGGCTTGCCATAAAGATATCTAAAATTGTATTTCAGATATCTAAAATGCATTTTAAGATATCTTTAAAAGGACACCAATTATTTCAAGATATCTCAATAGCATTTCAGATATCTACAATACAATTTAAGATATCTCAATACATTTCAAGATATCTTAAAATGACTTCCTGCACATTTCAAGATATCTCAAATACATTTCAAGATATCTTAAAATAACTTCGTGCACATTTCAAGATATCTCAAATACATTTCATGATATCTCAAATACATTTTCAATAACTTCCTGTTAAGGTTCACTGCCTGTTCAGATTCCAATGGTGCAGGCAGAGACTTCTCAAGTTCTTAGGACTATTAGAACTGTGTTCACTGCAATAGAAAGAAATATTCTGGAAGGGTCTGTGATTGATTCTGATACTAAGAATTTATTGCAAAATGCAAAACACAACTTTGATAGAATTTCATCGGCATTACCAGAAAATATTAGAGTACAATTGACAGATTGTTTTGAGGATTTGATACCACGAATTGAAAGATACGATGCCAGAAACTCTCCACCAGTTATCAACAACTTTCTTGCTACACGCATTAAAGGAGGTAAGCATCGCAAAAGTATGAATATCATTTTAAATTAATGTTAAATAAGAAAGTAAACTGATCAATAGGGCAAACATGTTTTGTGCAGTTGAATAATATTTATGTTGCTTTATTGGTATAGTTTAGAAAAACTGACCTTTGACATGGAATGTCAAAACGTATTGATGACATTTTTTAATCATAATTTATTAAGAACAATTATCATCTTTATTTGTGGATAACACATACATAGACTTTCTTTCTGATCAATCATTTAACGATATGCACATATAACTGCATTCAATTGTATTTTCTTTTCAACTGAATCACCTAGGGTTGACTTAAATTTAACACTGCGTCTTGTGACATTTTTAAAAATGTTATTTTCATATTAATAACATAATGAAGACGATTTAAAATGCAATATATTACAGTGGCGTTATTCTTTCTCAGTTCAGTAGTTTCATTAAACTCCTGTGTTGCAGTATGTTGGGCCAGTCAGTTCTTGATACTTGACTCCGGAGGTAATTATTTAATCTAAGCTGGAATCTAAAGTAAATGTAAGTATGCACTGCCTCACCCCATCCACTGTCGCTTTCTTGTCCGTGACCATACTGTTTTGTAGCCCCATGCTGGAAAGAGCATGTTCATAAACTGAATTAATGAGTCGGATGTATTGAAGAAAAATGCAATTAGTTCAACTTTAAGGGGTGTTTAATTTTAATTTTTTTTATTTCCATACCAACAATAAAAACAACATTTTTACCTGCGCGATTTTAAGAGTGTTGTCACTTTAAATAAATACATTCGCGACACTTTGCTACACGTCCTAAGATATCGTAAAAACAAAAATGCTTAAAAGATGCTCAATAATTTCTGATAGTCTCTGGCTGAACAGAGATTTTTCTCCACCACAGCAAAGAATTAAACTTGTATAGTATTTTAACGCCTATGGTGAATTGAACGAGATATGTTGAATATGATTTCCTTGTTGTTTTATTATAATAAGTCACATTAAATACATAAGTAAATAAATACATTTAGAGAATATTCTTCGTCCAATTTTATAGTTGTGAGAGTTCTAGCCTGTCTCAACAGCACCAGGTGCGAGTGTAGGAGAATTCTGAATTTGGCCTAACTGATCACATGATGGAATCACCTACTGTACACCCACGCTGCAAAGGCCATAATAAAAGTATCCATTTTTCTTGCATCAGCATCTCTTGCAAGTGACAGAATGCAAGAATACCTACAAGAACTCTCACATATTTCACTGTTTATCTGCAATATTTCAGAGAGCTGCATCTTTTTGAGTAACCATTTTTAACTCGTTCTGCAGTTAGGAGTAAAATTATTTTTTATTACAACACAGATTCATTGGGATTATTGCGCACACTGATTTTCTGCCTATTTCACTAGAATATGCCACTTTTTTCAATTGTCCTGTCTTTCAATTTTTGTTCAGCAGTACTGGGCACAAAATATGAATGGAACAGCATGCAGTCTTGGCTCTCATTCAAACACTGCTATATGAAAACTCTGCCAGTTAAGACTGACCAGGTGAGTTAATAACATGTTCATGACATTGAAAGGAACCACAGTTCTGGGGGAAAAAAAAGAAATGTGGGGACAACATGCTACTCCATTGTAAAAGCACCTCAACTTGTTATCATCCTTAAGCCCAAGTCCAACGGGCTTGTTCAACAACACTATGTCATCAGTTTAAATTAATCTTAATTTCATGAATTTATTTTCAATGAATACAGTATTTCAAAGTGCTTCACTTATGCAGAATATTACGATATTGGAGGAACAGACGTTTGTGCATCTGGCTAACAGATTTAGCATCCAGAATTCAAATCCCACACCTGGATGTTGTCAGTGTTTTCATGTTACCTGTTCACTTCAGTTCTACTCCCACAAATCCAAAAGCATGCACTTAGGTAGACTGACTGTTTCCAAATTCTCCTTCTGTTAGAGTTAGTGTGGCGGGGTCCATGCTTGCAGCAGTTTCTTGTGCTCAGCTCTTCTGGAATCAGTCCCAGCCTCACCTAACCTGACTTTCATTAAGCAGCCTTCACAATGTTATGTTGTACTGCAGTGCTGACTTGAACAGGAAGATACAGTGAGAAGTTTGGAATTTAAACCTGTGAGGATGTTATTAGATTTACACCAAACATTTCCTTATTACTTTTTATATTCATTTTTTCTTTTTGAAGTTTTCTTTTATCCAGTAATTTAATGGATATGTCAAGCTTTCTTGTTTAGTCCATCTTAAGTCATTCATACACAATCCATCAGTAAACACTAAAAAAAGGTTATTACAGCTGAAGTTAACACATCATGACACAAATGACTCCTAAACACAAACACAGCAGTACAAAAGTATTTTCAACCTGGTTTTAAACATAATGAAAATTACCTTTTTCCTTAGTATATATTAGTAAATGCTGGTATTGCTGCATAAACATTTAACATTTTCAAAATGAATTCTTATTTTTTGAAATTAGACTGTTTTAGTAAGTTGTTCATAAATAATGTTAGTACACATTTATTGTTGATTGACATAAAGTAGGATGCTTTATTATTATTCTTTTAAATTGTTTCATAATAGGTCAGTTTGGTTTGCCAAAAGTTGAAATCTCTAAAGAACAACTGAAGCTATTAATTTCACAAGGATACACAGGGAAAAGAATTGCAGAACACATAGGATGTTCTGCATCTTATATTTTTAAACGCCTGAAAACTGAGGGTCTGTCACCAAGACAGAAATTCAGCAGTATAGCAGATAATGAACTGGATGAAGAATGCAAAAGACTACAAGCAAGTTGTCCAAATGCCGGTTCTGAGGTATAATTATTTGTTTTGTATTTTATGCATTCCAGGGTTACACTCCAAAGTGAAACAAAAATATATTGTTAAATTGGAACACAAAATATGAAAATATATGTTGGTAAATATTTATGCTTCAGTACAGCATATGAAACGTGCAATTTTTAAAGTCAGTTCTACCACATGGAGTTTGCATGTTCTCCCTGTGTCTGCATGGATTTCATCTAGTTGTGGCTCCAGTTCTCTCCCACTGCCCAAAGACGTGCAGGTTTGGTGAACTGGCAATACTAAATTAGCCCTGATGTGTGTTTATGGGTCGCCCTGAGATGGACTGGCGCCCGGTCCAGGGTTTGTTTCTGCCTTGTGCCAATTGCTTGCCCCCCTGCGACCCAGGTCTGGATTGAGCAGGTTAGAAAATGACACTATGTAAAGTGGAAGAAAAGGAACTTTAAATGCAGAATTGATGTCCACACAAAACAAAACTTCTATAACGATTTAACATGATAATGATAATAATATACAGTATGAATAGAACAGTAGGAAAATGTGTACTTTTGATCTTTTCAGAATCAATACAATAAACTCTGCATATAGTTATGAGTGGATTTACACAGGAAAACAAAGGGCACACAAATTTTTTAAAACAAAAATAACTTTCAATTAAAATGTATTATGATTTATCCATCGTTCATTCACTTATTGAGTATTACTTTTTTGCCCATTCATTCAACTTTCAGACCTTCTTACTCCAATTTAGAATTATCTAGGACCAAAGAATTCCCTTGTAGCATTGTCAGCAAGGCAGGAACCTCTACCCTATTCTGGAGGACATGTTAATCAGAAATTCTGCTTTTGTTCAGACTCATCAATTTAGAGTGTATTTTTATCCTAACCTGTATATCTGCTCGGATATGGAAGAAAACCTATATAGACAGAGGTGGAATTTGCAAAATCCACAGACAGTGAGCAAATTCACAAAACATAAATAATTGTTAAGTTGTGAAACAACACTATTATTTATTTCTACACTACCCAGTAGAAATGGAAAAAAAACACATAAAAATCTAATATGTTAAAGGGTTAAAAAAACTAAGAGACATAGTTTTAATTAAGATATATAGAAGTACTAAACAGCTCTTTTTTATAATCTTAAGTAACAGCCCTGTGATAGACTGGCTCCTTGTCTCGGGTTGTTAATGCCCACAGCTGTCAGGGCTTGGCTTGGATTAAGTAAGATTGGGAATGACTGACTGACTGACCTTAAATAATTTTTTACGTGTTTTGACATAGAATATCATATATGAAATTGAAAAAAAATATTTTCTCACAACAAATTTGTCAGCTTTCAAACATAATTGTGAACTATATTCTAAGTTTTGCAGTATTTCACATACTGTAATTTCATAGCACCAATAACAACTTCTGCGACACAATGCTATCCCTCCCAATCCATCCATTCATTTTGTAAATCCACTTCATCCGATGGGTCACAGGGTAGCTGGAGCCTATTCCAGTAAGCATCAGGTGCAAGGCAGGAACAATCCATGGATGGGTCATCAGTTCATCACAGGGTGATCATACACACACACATACATATCTGAGGCGAAATTTTAGCATCACCATTTACACTAACCTGTACGTCTTTCAACTGTGGGAGGAAACCCAGATGGCCACAGGGAGAACATGCAAACTTCACATGGAGAGGACTGGGATGTGAACAAAGCAGCACTACCACTGTACTACCATGCCACACTCCCTTCCATTTCATTAATTCTTATTGAATATATCACTTACCAACAATCTTTTTAAAATAAAATATGTTCCTTGGCAAGATCTTATAAGTTTATGTAGCTGTAATGCTCAGAAAACAAACATTTAATTTCCTTACAACATGATGGTTACCTATAATTACACACCCTGTACAATCAGCTTTAATGTTTAAAATTATCAGTTTATTTAAAAATGTTCAAATTATGTGTTTTTAACAGATGATGTCAGGAATGCTAAGAGCAAGGGGAATACATGTGCAAAGGGACAGACTTCGACGCACATTGGCTAGACTTGACCCAGTTGGCACTGCTCAGAGATGGTCACAAACTGTTCAAAGAAGGTCATACCATGCCGTCTCACCTAACAGTATATGGCACATTGACAGTCACATGAAGCTTATAAGGTAAAAGACCTGTAAGATTTATTTCTTAATTTAATGAATATCACTTTCAGCTTCATTATTGTCTTAAGTGGACCAAATTAATATGTGACACTTTTTAGTTTATACAGCTATATTTTTTGCATAAAATAACTGATATTATTTTTTTAAGCAATAGAAAATAGAATAGGTAATTATGTGTAATTCTAAACATTTTCATTATCCAGAAAACAGTTTTCATATCTGTATGTATAAACATGTATATTATTTGTGTTTTCCTTCTGGAACCTAATCTATAATTCAATTTTTTCACTAAACTGCACATGTGCTTAACATTTTTTCTTTTGATGGATAGGTGGGGCTTTGTTGTACATGGTGCTATCGATGGCTTTTCCCGTCTAATACCTTATTTAAGTTGTGCTACAAATAATTCTTCATCCACGGTGCTACAGACTTTCTGCAGGGGTGCTCTACAGTATGGATTACCATTAAGAGTGAGGTCTGACCAAGGCACAGAAAATGTTCAGGTAGCACTGCTTATGAATGCCATCAGAGGATTACACCATGGCAGCCATATAACTGGACTTTCTGTCCACAACCAGAGAATTGAAAGGCTATGGAGAGATGTATTTCAACAGGTTCTCTTCCCCATCTACAAAGAATTTTATGAAATGGAAGATAATGGAATACTTGAAGAAGGCAACAGTTTACACAAAGGATGTCTACAATATGTTTACTACTCAACAATTAATCAAAGATTGGAAATGTTCAGAGAAGGCTGGAATAAACATAGAATTAGAACTGAACACAACAGAACACCGGAACAAATATGGTTTGATAGCTTGTCCACTATATCTCACCAAACAAGTCTGTCTGACATGAATACACAACAGTTTAGAGAGAGTTTAATAGAACATTTACAAAGAATAGGTGCATCATTTTCAGATGATGCATATATGGAGTCTCAGGAGACATTCAACCCACTTGAAATGTCTGTCCAAAATCTACAGATACTACAAGATGCTATTCAGCTAGAAACAAATTTAAAAGATAAATATGCATGTTGTGTTCAAAAGGCCAATGAGCTATTAACAGATACCCAAACATAGTGTCCACTCCATTTTGCATGTAGTATTAAAAAATTGTTCATGAGTACATTGGCAAGGTCCAGCATCGACAGTAATGCATACTACATGGTAAACAGCGTGTTATAACCAACCAAAATTCATTTTTACTTTATTGTAAAATGGTCTTACAGTTATTTATGGTAATGATTGTTGTGTGCAGAACTGAATTCTGTAAACTTTGACAATAAAAAAGACATGATTAAGCATTAAGTTGTACATTTATTTTACAGTATTATTCATTTAACAAATGCCATACATTTTTGTTTTAATAATTTTTAAAAAGAAAAATAAACTCTCTCTCTTTTTACTGTTTCATTCACGATTAAAACAAATTACTGAGTATTACATGCCTTGACATGTGACACATAATTCACCAACTCAAAACATTTGAAGAAAATTATACATTTTTTAATGAAGTTGAATAAACATAGATGTACAATTTGTACATAAACTACACCTTATTTGAATTAATTAAACAACTTATTTTAAATCAACAACTTGTACTGAAAACAATATATATTCACATATTATCATTAACAGCCAGTATTTTAAATGACAATATCAGAAACATTTAAATGGTGAAAGTAAACAGGATTACAAATATTAACTGAGAAAATGTTACTGAATATATGAAATATGCATGAAAATATCAACTATACCCAAATGAATTAGCTCTCATTCAAAAATACATATTATCTGTTGTGTCAACCTGAACTTCAGTTACTCAGTAAAAAAGATATCTAAAAGTTTCATTCAAAGACATTTCAAGTGTTATTTTTGTTTTGCAATTTCATAATATGGTCATTCCAAATGCATACTCAGAATTAAGTATAGTTTTAAATTCTCTTTTAAATTCTTGAACTGATGTATAGCCAACTGGAATTTCCAAAGTGTTGCTGCAAGTATGTGCAATGGGTCGTCGCAAGCTACCGCATAACCAGTTGAACGTAATATTGATTTCAGTAGGCTGTAAAGGTGAACCTGTGACAAAATGCAAAAATTTGGACAGTTCATCAGGATCTATTGACTTAATGAAATCACACAAATAATAATATGCAACTTCTTCCTCTGGCCTGAGATCTGTTTCTGTTTTAAAGCATGTCAAAACACGTTCTGTAGTTGGCATTTCTTGCCAATATAGGTAGGAAATTGAGTCAATATCTAACTGTGACCAAAAAACTGTGAAATGGGAATCTGGAATTGACTGTCTTATAAAATTATTGAGGAACCCTGGTTTAATTATTAGTTCATTCTGTGCAATAAGAATGATCTGATCCTTAAGATTTATAGGTGTTGGGATACTATGCATACCATTTACAGAAAAAAATGTTAAGAGCTCTTGTTTTTCAAAGTCTCTTAATGTTTCAAAGTGGTTAATTGCTTTTTTTAGGAGGATCCTTTCTGAAGCAGTTACATGAAGCAGAAAGTCATCTATAAGAATGTTATTGTGAATGGTGGAGGTATTAAATACAATAGAAAGCAATGTTGACCTACAGAATCTTGGAGGTATACATCTGTTCAGCTGACACATATGAGACAATACTCTTCCCACAACTGTAAAGATTTCTTGTGCTTTATGATAATGATAGAGAGGTATACAAGGTACAAGAGCATCCTCACCTTTAAACCACTCAGTGAAGGCACAGTTCCAAAAGCAAGAAAAAAGATCTTTGGTTAATCCGCCAAAATCATGCCCTTCTTCTCCAATAAAATGTACTTGAAGCTTTTTGTTGAGGAGTTCTGTTGTTCCATAAATTCGCTGCATGTCATTCAATATTATTTCCCTGTTTATTTTGATAATGATTTCTTCCTCTATTAATCCTTCAAGCTCCGAAAAACCTCATAAAATACAACATGTTTTTATCAAGAAAGTGAAAAAAATAAACTGTGGAATATATACAGTAGTATGAAATGTAAGGGGCTAATCAAAACGTGAGAGCAACAGAAATTTCTGAGTCTATAAGAGGGACATAAAAAGAGGAATGTCTGGATGGAAAATACAAACGTGAGTCTTAAGAGAAAGTGTTGGAGCATGAGTAAGGACCATTAAACATCACAATTTCGTGAAGGGTTGTTTTTACCAAATTTGAGGCTTAATTGATTGTTGACTGTAATTTCTTGAAATCAAAGAGATGCATTTCCTTTTCTAAAAATGTAATCCAATGTACAGTACTCAATTTGTAAATTATAATGGTTTTGGTTAGATTTATGCATGAAAGTGACTGAATTACCCTGAGTAAAACTTACTTCTGTCAAGATGGAATCGTTTTTCTTCCAGTTGAGATACTTTAATCTGAACCTAACAGAAACAAAATAAAAATATTAATGATAAAATATGTAAGGATAACAAAACAAGTTCACAAGCACACACCTCATTTTCCAGAGTCCTTCCTGTTTCTCAATACATTCACACATATTTCTCCTTTCCTCCTATCACGTAATTTGCCCTTAATTCTGAATGTTTAAAACATTAAATATTTACCGTGGGAGTATCAGCATTTATATAAGCAAAAGGAGATTCTGGAGGACTTGGTACATTTGCCTCTTCATGCAGTCTGGATAATCGCAACTGCAAAAGCAAGTGATTGGAAAATGTTAATTTATTTATTGATTAATTAACTTTACTTTAGAAAATCAATAATGTTTCATTTTAAGTTTAAATAAAACTCATTGAAGATAAAATACATGCATCAGTAAGAGTCCATAAAAATTATACACTTAATATATGTTTAAAATGAAATTTACCTCTGATGTGCTGTTTTCATATTCTGCACTTCCAAGAAAGTTCTCAATATCACCAATCAAAATCTATAAAATGAACGACAGAAGAGCATATGATGAGCATAAAAACACTATTGAGCTAAGTTTAAGTGATGTACAGAACACATAAGTGACCAGATAAATCTGGCCTAAGCAAAACTGACAAAATATATTTACAGCAATTTGGTTAATTATAGGTAAAATATCAAATAAAAACACTGAAATAAACTAGTGCCCTATTCAGAGTTTTCTATCTTGATCCACTGCTTCTCGGATAGGCTGTATGGCTCCACCACTACAATAAGTATTAAGCAGGTGTGTCTGCATTTCAACTGATTAAGTTTTAAGAAAAACTTGAAAAAACGTAGGTGTTCTAAAACTTTTGGCCAAAGTGTGTACATATATATATATATATATATATACACACACACTGTGTACAGCTATGAACAGTATATAATGCATGTATATTAACACTATTACTGTATTTTATGCTTCAGAACGAAGTTAAAGCATTATTTATCATGTCACATAGCCAGAGCCTATCCCAGCAGTAATGAAAACAATGCAGAAAATAGACCTAGATGAGATGCCAGTCCATTACAGAAATACTTACTCAGGCATTCTAATACAAAACCAGTTTGACTGATTGATTTAACAGACTGTCTATAGACTGTGAGAGGAACCATGCATCCACACAGGGAACTAACAATGTATGTAGGCAATGCAACTTGCCATGACTAAATAATTTAAATTAATGTAACAGATCTCTTTAAAGACTGAAGAACAGTGTGGTGCAGAGGTTTGTGTGCTTCCTCAACACCTGGCTCAAAAGCCCATTATGGGACCTGCCCATATTGTTTATATTTACATTTTTTCAATAAGCTCCTGTTTCCTTTGACATCTCAAGTGCCTCATTTTTAGTTTTATCAGAAACTCTAAATTGGATTGGTATTGGTGACTATGGGAGTGTCTGATTGGCATACTGATTAGGGTTTGCTCTCTTCTTTTACCTCATGCTGCCATCAGCAGTTTCAAAAAATGGATAGATTAATGTAGTAAAGAATTTTACCAAATTACATACCTGGCTATCTACTTCTGCTTGAGGTTCTCTTGTGTTTTCCAGCCTATCTACATGTGGCTCCTGTGACAATGTTGCCTGCGCTCCCTATTAAATAAATCAGGTAAAGCAATAATCTATAAAACTGAATAAATAATTACAAAAAAAAAATAGTAATTTTTAACACTAAAATATCAATGTTATTTCTTTTATAAAGGATTTATCTTTATACTGAATATAATCAATAGTGGTGTCCTTAATAAGTAATGAACCTTATTTACTAACATTTAATATAATGGTTTTAAAATAACAAACAATACGAAATAAATACCTGATAACTTGTTTCTGCATGCACTTGACCTGGAATTTCTGGTCTAAATTCTGATTCTTCTTGTGCCGTGTGTATCTGCTCCATCTTGAAAAGGAAATGTAGAAAGGAATGTGGTGTTTAAATATACAGTAATACATAAAAACAAATGTGTGGATTCAGTTGAGTGACAAAGTGTAATTAACATGCAATGAAGCACAACTGCACAATATACTTTATAAATGCTCACTTAAGATTTTGCAGAATGACAGGTTCTTCTTTCTTCAGAGAGAGTATCATATTAATCAATGCACAATTTAACATATTATAAAAATTAGTGAGATTTCTACCTGAATCGGTAGTGGTATGTCACGGTGAGGAATTATGAATATTTTGCCTTTCCCAATTTTTTTCTGTAATTGAGCAGCAGTTTCAGTTTGCAAGCTATGCAAACGTCTCCCTTTCTCGGCTTTGGCAAAACTAAATCCTGTTAAGTGTAAAGGAACATTTGGGTAGCTTTCAATAATAAACTTCTCTAACTGGGGAATTGTCCAGTTCCTATTAATGGATGATTTGCTTCCATATCTGTCTTGAGTCCCAGGCTGCTCATGTTTTGGAGGACCTGAAATCAGAGAAATAATTATTGTACAAGTATGTAATGAAATTCCATAAATGATCTGCATACTGGATGAATACATAATTTAGTGCAATAATTTAAAACTGCTATGAAAACTGCATTGTGATGTCCTATTATGCACTGCTTACAAAACAACTAATTTTACTCAACTGGAAAAATCCTAATCAAACTTTTACATCTCATTAGGAAGATGATGCTCTATATTACCTAAAATTGGAAAATCTTAGTTTGATAACAAGAATTTCCTTTCCTTTCAGTGTTTTTTCAGTGTGCCTCCATATTCAATTAACACACATCAGACATTTTCTGCATGGCCAGATCTATACACACATACACTGACACACATACAAACATACATACATACATACATATATATATACTTGTATATACAAGATATATTTGCTCAACATTAGCTTTACAGAGATATGCAAATATGTAAGAAGTTAAAAGTAAGAGTTTATGGGAGGGGGTAGGAACAAATCCGCATTTGAAAGCAACTAGGTTGTCTAAAGAAATTACTTAAATGACGAGTACAAACCTAAGCCATTTCTTGTAAGACGTGAAAGTTCTGAGGGAGGTGGAACATACTCTTCATTGTGTTTCTGGAGAAGGAAAAAATTAAGTTTCCATATATCGCATTTTGATCTTCCTTTTTTTCTTGTTGTAGTATCTGGGGAAAACAAAAATTGAAATAAATGTAATCTGTGAAGTATCTTTCTAGGAAAATAAGTAATACTCTCGTACCTATCTGGAAATATATATTCTCTAACTGCAATTATTACTATTTAAATAGGACTGGCATCCACACGTTGTACACGATTTATAGTTTAATTTAGAGTTTTTTGTGCATACAGTGGTGTGAAAAACTATTTGCCCCCTTCCTGATTTCTTATTCTTTTGCATGTTTGTCACACAAAATGTTTCTGATCATCAAACACATTTAACCATTAGTCAAATATAACACAAGTAAACACAAAATGCAGTTTGTAAATGGTGGTTTTTATTATTTAGGGAGAAAAAAAAATCCAAACCTACATGGCCCTGTGTGAAAAAGTAATTGCCCCTTGAACCTAATAACTGATTGGGCCACCCTTAGCAGCAATAACTGCAATCAAGCGTTTGCAACAACTTGCAATGAGTCTTTTACAGCGCTCTGGAGGAATTTTGGCCCACTCATCTTTGCAAAATTGTTGTAATTCAGCTTTATTTGAGGGTTTTCTAGCATGAACCGCCTTTTTAAGGTCATGCCATAGCATCTCAATTGGATTCAGGTCAGGACTTTGACTAGGCCACTCCAAAGTCTTCATTTTGTTTTTCTTCAGCCATTCAGAGGTGGATTTGCTGGTGTGTTTTGGGTCATTGTCCTGTTGCAGCACCCAAGATCGCTTCAGCTTGAGTTGACGAACAGATGGCCGGACATTCTCCTTCAGGATTTTTTGGTAGACAGTAGAATTCATGGTTCCATCTATCACAGCAAGCCTTCCAGGTCCTGAAGCAGCAAAACAACCCCAGACCATCACACTACCACCACCATATTTTACTGTTGGTATGATGTTCTTTTTATGAAATGCTGTGTTCCTTTTACGCCAGATATAATGGGACATTTGCCTTCCAAAAAGTTCAACTTTTGACTCATCAGTCCACAAGGTATTTTCCCAAAAGTCTTGGCAATCATTGAGATGTTTCTTAGCAAAATTGAGACAAGCCCTAATGTTCTTTTTGCTTAACAGTGGTTTGCGTCTTGGAAATCTGCCATGCAGGCCGTTTTTGCCCAGTCTCTTTCTTATGGTGGAGTCGTGAACACTGACCTTAATTGAGGCAATTGAGGCCTGCAGTTCTTTAGACGTTGTCCTGGGGTCTTTTGTGACCTCTCGGATGAGTCGTCTCTGCGCTCTTGGGGTAATTTTGGTCGGCCGGCCACTCCTGGGAAGGTTCACCACTGTTCCATGTTTTTGCCATTTGTGGATAATGGCTCTCACTGTGGTTCGCTGGAGTCCCAAAGCTTTAGAAATGGCTTTATAACCTTTACCAGACTGATAGATCTCAATTACTTCTGTTCTCATTTGTTCCTGAATTTCTTTGGATCTTGGCATGATGTCTAGCTTTTGAGATGCTTTTGGTCTACTTCTCTGTGTCAGGCAGCTCCTATTTAAGTGATTTCTTGATTGAAACAGGTGTGGCAGTAATCAGGCCTGGGGGTGGCTACGGAAATTGAACTCAGGTGTGATACACCAGTTAGGTTATTTTTTAACAAGGGGGCAATTACTTTTTCACACAGGGCCATGTAGGTTTGGATTTTTTTTCTCCCTAAATAATAAACACCATCATTTAAAAACTGCATTTTGTGTTTACTTGTGTTATATTTGACTAATGGTTAAATGTGTTTGATGATCAGAAACATTTTGTGTGACAAACATGCAAAAGAATAAGAAATCAGGAAGGGGGCAAATAGTTTTTCACACCACTGTATGTGTTCAAGATTATGCTTCAACACAAGTCCTGTAGCATTGCAATAACAATAATGATGTACAGTATATGATTTCTGAACAGTCTTTTGACAGTTGCTGCAGTGATATGTGAAAGAAAAAAGAAAGTCAGACTTTACTTCAGAGTGATTATATTCTACAACAAGCATTATCTCAAGATATTACTGAATATACAGGAAATGTATTATTGCTTCTAATTTATGAAGTATTAGCATGTGTCATTAGAAAAAAATATTTATTTTAAACTAGGTAAAAGAAAAAAACATAATGAAAAAACGGAAAGAAGGAAAAAAATATATATATATGTTACTTCTGGTTTTACAGCCTTCACTCATAAACGTTTCTTTAAATGTAAAAAATACATGACTTATAATGTTGTTGACTAACTTTTGTTAGAAGTTATCATGGGTTACAAATCAATAAAACAGTGAGCTTTGTCAAGGAAAAGTAAACGGGTGAACTTTTTAATGACCTTCGCCATAGGTGTCCATTAAGCGCAAGTAAGGAACTTTGCCAGTTGAACACGTTTTCTTTTCTCTCTCCGAATATTCTCCTAACAGTGGATGAATGTTCGTTAGGTTTATTAATCAAAACTAGTGAAAACATTTTATCAAGGTATACGACCAGCGCTGTATAGGTGGGAGTAACCTGCATGTATTTAAAAATACTAAAATAATACAAACCCCCTGATAAAGGTGGTCTCCGTGCACTTCTTCTAAATAAAGCTCTAGTTTGTCTCACACAAGAAGCTGCAAAGTCATCTGCTTCTGCTGCTTCTTCAGCTTCTCGAACACACGACATGGCCCGGGTTAAAACACCCTGTAACTGTTCTCTTTCCGCTGACATCAGGTTAAATAATCACTGGTACAATTTTCTTTTGAAAGCAGAACATAAAACACATAATACATAATAACTGGCTTCACTTCATAACATAAACAAGGTAAAAGATTTAAAACAGTTAATATTTGTCTTAACTGGGCATATGCTTCATATGTCAAATAAGCAATGGAAGAAATCAGCGCATTGCACGAGTAAATTACAGAAAAACTATCACAAGAAAGGAGATTTAATGGTACTTTTTGTTGCTATTGATTAATAGTGTAACCTTCAAAAATATGTCTTACCGTTCGAGTTGCGGCCTTATGAAGCAATGTTTCAAGCTGCTTCATATGTACATTTATGTTTCGGTTAAAACGTAACAAATTTTTTGGTATTAGACGCGCACCCAATTGTAAAAGATTACCTTGTACTTTATGATGATCCCGTAATTACAAACTTATGGCTTTGTACGATCAATAATATAAACGTGGGTTTCCTTTTCTGAACAGAATACTGCAGCAATCACGATCAACGACAACTTGTGTAAATTTTCTTTTTACATTTTGTAATGCCAATACTTTACATAAACTCTGAATATGACGATACAAACTGAGGCCTAGATATTGTAAGCTTTATTACGAATATTCAAACACAGAATGCTACCTATATAAAACATGCACCGTACAGCACCCTCTGTTAACTTTAATGGGCGGAAGTATTACTAAAAAAAGAAAGTCATTTTATTACTTTTTAAGATATCTCGAAATATCTTCCTGTCTGTTCGCAGATATCTGAAATACATTTAATGATATCTCAAAATCACTTCCTGTGCATTTCGAGATATCTTAAATGCATTTTGAGATATCTTAAAATGGGCAGGAAGTTCCATTGAAAGTATAAGAAATTTTACAGGAAGTGATTTTAAGATATCTGAAAATGTATTTGAGATATCTTGAAATACGCAGGAAGTTATTTTAAGATATCTGAAAATGTATTTGAGATATCTTGAAATACGCAGGAAGTTATTTTAAGATATCTGAAAATGTATTTGAGATATCTTGAAATACGCAGGAAGTTATTTTAAGATATCTGAAAATGTATTTGAGATATCTTGAAATACGCAGGAAGTTATTTTAAGATATCTGAAAATGCATTTGAGATATCTTGAAATACGCAGGAAGTTATTTTAACATATCTGAAAATGCATTTGAGATATCTTGAAATACGCAGGAAGTTATTTTAAGATATCTGAAAATGCATTTGAGATATCTTGAAATACGCAGGAAGTTATTTTAAGATATCTGAAAATGTATTTGAGATATCTCAAAATGCTTGCAGATGTATTTTAAGATATCTTGAAATGTATTTGAGATATCTCAAAATGCACATGAACATATTTCAAGATATCTCAAATTGCATTTAAGATATCTTGAAATGCATTTCAGATATCTGAAAATGTACAGCATATCACTTCAAGATATCTTGAAATCTGTTTGAGATATCATACAATTCTTTTTAGATATCTTAAAATAGATGTATTTTTAGATATCTATAATTCAATTTGAGATATCTAAAATGCATTTCCAGATATCATAAAATTCATTTTGAGATATCTCTAAATGTTAATTTGGCTTGCCATACTTTCGGGCACGTTTTGACTTGCTCTGTTTTTGACGCATATACGCGATTTAACACGAACGAAATCATGATCAAGTTCAAGTCCAAACATGCTCCTGATATTTTACTATATAACAAGCTTGCACTTAGGTTGAAAGTTCATTTGCGTTTTGAAATTCGTTGGAGCTTGAATGATAATATACTCATCTACTAATTTATTTCAAATGATTACAAAGTGATTACATAGTTAAATAAAGTGAATTAAAATAAAGTGATTGAAAAAGAATTTACAAAGTGCTTAGTTACCTACGCGCGTTTTATTATTGTTTTTTTTCTTATTGTTTAGTTTCTTAAACATATATATTTTTTTGATTTGCAAGTTTACTGCGAGTTTTATGATGGCAGACACGAAAAAAAAATGCAGACAATACAGTTTGGACTACTTGAAGTTTGGATTTATTCCATCTCTATCAAATCAACACTTGCCGATGTGTCTCATATGTGAAAAAGTATTCAGTAACGATGCCATGAAGCCTTCAAAAATGGAGGACCACTTATCAAGAGTACATGCTGACAAAAAAAGTAAGCCCTTGTCATTCTTTCAAGCACTTAAAGAAAAACTAGAGAAAAGGCCATCCATAAGATCGATGTTTGCGTCATCATCTATGCAAGGCGTTGATGGTTTACGAGCGTCCTATAATATATCTTTACTAATAGCGAAGTCGGGGAAACCCCACACAATTGGAGAGCAGCTTATTTTACCAGCCATTGCGGAGGTCCTCAACAATGTATTGCACAAGCCCGCACATGATATTATAAAGAGAATTCCTTTGAGCAATAACACCGTTCAGAGACGAATAGACGAGATGGGTCGCGACGTGGAAAACATTTTATGCAATTTCTTACAGACCAACAGATTCTCTCTCCAGTTGGACGAGTCTACATTACCCGGCAATGAATCTGTTGTTAGGATATGTTCGATATATTAAAGATGAAAATATGTGCCAAGAACTGCTTTTTGCTACATATTTAGAGACTGATACCAGAGGAGAATCGATTTTTCAGGCCGTGGAACGTTTTTTTACCGACAAAGCTATTCCATGGAATAACATTGTTTCTGTTGCGACTGATGGTGCACCATCTATGGTTGGTCGTCATCGAGGTTTTATAGCTCACTTAAAGCGACAACTGCCTGAGGTACTGGTCATTCACTGCGTGATTCACAGACAGCATTTAGTAAAAAAAATCTGTGTCCTAGATTGCACCAGTCTTTACAATATGTTATAAATGCTGTCAACAAGATTCGAAGCAATTCTTTGAACTCTCGGTTATTTGCTCAGCTATGTGAGGAAAACGACGAAGTCTTTACTCGGTTACTTCTGCACACTGAAGTTCGCTGGCTATCAAGAGGCTCTTGCTTAGCAAGATTTTCAACTATTTTTGAATCTGTGTTGGAGTTTTTACAAGAAAAAGATCCGAATTTGAAAGAAAATCTGAACAATTGTAAAACAGATATTTATTACTTGACTGATATCTTTGGTATGTTTAACAAAGTTAATTTGCAGCTGCAGGGTGACGATCTCAACTTGATTAAAACAAAATCAATAATATCGGCCTTTGTGGGTAAACTTATCCTTTATAACAAAATTTAAGCAGAAAAGAATATTCACAGTTTCCACATTTGTCAAAATTACCAGAAATGCTTCAAGACGATGTTATTTTATCATATGTCACTCACTTGGACGCATTACACAAGGATTCTACTAAGAGGTTTGAGGATCTCTTAAATTTACAGATTCCTCAATGGATAATAAATCCGTACAATATCACAGCCATGGAAGAAGCTAATGTGATAATGCAAGAAGAGTTGATCACCATCAGCACAGACGAGGAGCTTAAGCAGAAGTTCAACCAAGGCTATCAGAAGTTCTGGTTGCAGCGCAACATTGAAACACAGTATCCTGCATTGTGGAACATTGCTGAAAAATACCTTATCGCTTTTCCATCATCATACCTAGTCGAAAAAGGCTTCAGTGTGGTTACAAACATTTTGACAAAACAAAGAACTGTTTGAAAATCAACGAACGCGGAGATTTAAGGCTGCAACTCACCAATATTGAACCAGATTTAGCTAGATTGGTAGAAAGTCACCAGGTTCATCCATCACACTGAATTTTTTATTTTTTTATCTTTACTTTGCGATTTAAATGTTTTTTTTTCAAAAAATAATTACCTACTTAAGTATTTTTACGTAATTTATATTAATAATTATTAATTACACTTGATATTTACTGAATTTTATGTCTATTTATTTTGTTAAATTTTGATGAGAAAATGATGTCAAGTTTACTCACTTAACCAACCGTAAAGCTTTTAAATTGGTAAGTATTTTGTATCAATAGGAAAAAAACTAGAGATAGGATTTTTAAAGTAATTTGGCTATGGGGGTCTGAGGTATCAGTTCATTTTGGAAAAGGGGTCTCTTGCCCAAAATAGTTTGGGAATCCCTGGTCTAGAGCTTTGTTGTGAGTGATACAACAGAGGATAGGTGATTTTAGTATTATTATTTATAGGTGTGTTTTAGTACTCAGCAGCCTCACTACACTTCACAATGATAGCACTTACAGTTAACCAGCGCAACTCTAGCAGAGCAGAAGTGTCCATACTGACTTGTGGCAAAGATGGCAGCCTGTGATAGTCATCATCATTATCGGGTGTCATTCTCTGTCAGAGAGCTGACTATCATGGATCTCCATCATACTCATTTTTCAGCAGGCCTATTTATTCCATGGTGTTTTACTCCTCATGTTTCCTTGATATCATCTAATCAGGTTCTCCTTGATCTCCTTTTGCTTTGTTTAATGTTCTTGGTTGCCTCTAAGATGTTCAAGGCCAGATTTCCAACTGATTCTCTCATATACCCAGCATACTTCATTTTTCTTTGTATTAAATCTATTCATAGATTTCTGGTTGTTTTCATTTGGAGTAACACCTCTTTGTTACTTACTTTGTTTTGCCATCTTTACTCAGTGTCCATATTTCAAAACCATAACTCAAAGTTAAGAAAATGTAACACTTTAAAACTTGATCTAAAAAAAATTGTTAAACTTCTTTTCATTAATTGTTTACTTCCAAAAAATGTCTTTGCCCATTCATTATTTGTGTTGTTATTTCTTTTGCACATTATCCAGTTTCTGTTATCCAGCTTCCCATGCATTTGTAGTCTTTAACCTGCTCCAGTTTCATTCCTTTGGCCAGTATCTCACATGTTTTCCTGTTGTCTTAGAGATTATGATTAATTTGGTCTTGTTTAAGTTTAATTCCATTCCATATTCCTTTTCTTTCAAAATTATGTTAGTCTAATTTGTTCTCTGCAATCAGTACTGTGTAATCTGCATATCTTATATTGTTTACTTTGTGCCCCAAATATTTATTCCTTTATTTTCCTGCAGTGCCGCTGCGATTAAATATTCACTATATAAATTGAACAATGCTCTCAGACTGGTCACACATAGTATTAACAAACCTAGAGGCTGCTGTGGCATCAAAATAACATTTTCTAATGATGTGCTGCTTTTTATGACAAAGTATCTTGAGTTTCCATTTGCAGTCCTAACAGCCATACATCCATTTTCCAACCCGCTATATCCTAACACAGGGTCACGAGGGTCTGCTGGAGCCAATTCCAGCCAGCACAGGGTGCAAGGCAGGAAACAAATCCTGGGCAGGGAGTCCGCCCAACGCAGGACACACACACCAAGCACACACTAGGGACAATTTAGAATCGCCAATCCACCTAACCTGCATATCTTTGGACTGTGGGAGGAAACCAGAGCACTCAGAGGAAGCCCATGCTGACACGGGGAGAACATGCAAACTCCACGCAGGGAGTACCCGGAAAGCAAACCCAGGTCCCCTTACTGCGAGGCAGCAGCGCTACCACTGCACCACTGCATCCTAACATAAGCCTCCTCATTCCAATATATGGTTTTGATTAATTTTATTTTTATTTCTGATTTACCAGTCTGTTGTATAAGCTTCAGTAATTATGTTTTCTTCAAGAACCTAATTGATATAGCAGAAATTTAAATCTGTACTTCTTTCTAAAGCTTTTTCCAGAGCATTCTTATTTGGAAAATTGCACCTGTTTTTCCTTTTCCCTTTCTGAAACCTACTAGATTCGATGATAGATTTTGCTGGATTATTTTTTTCAATATACTTCTTTTTTAGGTTAAACAGTGTTTTAGATGTGTGTGAGATTAAGCTGTGACTGTGCCATGTTTAAAGTCACTGATCGCTTCAGTGTGACTTATTGTACTGCCAGTATTTATGGCTATGTGCTCAGCTTTACGTAACAAATGGGGCTGAAACACATGAACTCAATAATATGGAGGGGAGCCCACTTTGAGCCATATAATGTTTTTAATTGTGTTGTAACCTTCAGTTAAAGTGGTGGCAGTGGCCTGGGGTAGTGATTACTTAAGATTACACCAGTAACTTGACAATATTGCTCAGATTCAATCATTGAGCGCTTTGAGTAGTGAGAAAAGCGCTATATAAATGCAAAAAATTATTATTATTATTATTATTATTTCCATTTGCTGAATGGTTGCAAAAGAAAATAAATACAATATTACTAATGGATATAAAAATGCAGGATACCAATCCTTTTAGAGAAGCTTAGTTTAGTAGAAACTGTTACCAGTGATCTCTTAGTGTTGGTCTTCATCTCTTCTGACCTCTCCCATCTCTTTTTTCACTGAAGTAATTTTCATATTAGGTGGCCAAATATAATAAAGATTTGCATGCATGACATTAAATGTTGGGAAACACGGCTAATATTGCTTAATCAAGACCTGTTAGGACATAATATGGCATTATATACACCCATTTAAACAATAAAGGGAAAAAAATAGTACTTTACATACTAATAAGATAAACAGGTTAATCATCAGAGTAAATATAAAATTCCTGTAGCAGGATGTGTTGTGTGCATTCTCAGCAAACACCTAGGGGATGAGCAGAAAATACGACTTCAGATTCACAAATCAACATCAACTGCCTGAACATGGCCTACTTGGCAGGATTATAGAAATCATCTGTAAATATAAGACTGTAAAATCCTACTGTGCCGAAAGAAGCTTTCAGACACCTGAGAGAAATCCATTACATTATGCAACAAAGACAACAAGAACTGCATCCTTCTTGTTGTCACCTATAAACCATATCTAGAAGTACTTTGCTAAATTATAAAAGAACTTCAGCCCATACTGAACCAACAGAAAATGGTGCATCTCCCTTCCTACAGAAAAGATGTAAAACCTGTGTTCACATTTACATTGCAGATTGAGCAGTTATACTACTGCCAACAAGAAAGGGATTATTTTTCTGCAGATCATCTAATGTGGTCTACCTCTTTCTGTGCATGAAATGTCCCAACACTGGACTCTATGTAGGATAAACTGGACAGACACTGCACCAAAGGATGAATTTACACAGATCTCACATTAATTAAGCATACCAATAGAAATGTTCCCGTAAAAGCTCACTTTAGCAGCAATGGACAATGAAGAATGATTTTAAAGTCACAGTTCTTATGGGCAACTTCAAGACACAAGAGGAGAAAAGGGAATGGAAATGCTAAAATTTAACACACTACAACATGGTTTGAATAGAGATACAAGTTTTATGACTAGATATGAGGACATCACTCTGACTGACCCAAGAGATTTGATAACAGATCCACATTGAAAGAAAAACTCATCAAAAACTTTGTTGGGAGAGTTACAGTATCTTATGAGAATCATACATTGTTGTCTGCTCTGGCTAAATGAATCTTAGATCGAAGAGATGTCTTAATATTTGCAACTAAAGATGTCTCACATTATGGTTGTAGAATTACGTTTCTTTCCTAATGTGAATATAAACACTGGTAACTCCAGTTTCTGGGAGAGACTGCATAACTACAGACGTGACAGCCTACATCCCAACAGATTCGGCACCAGGGTCCTGTCTGAAAATATCTCTAAGGTAATTCATTGTGCATGACTTCCTAATTTTAGTTCTTATGTTTGTCATAATCTGGTATTAAGATATAACAGTGTTGTAGTGGGTTTACATGTGGATGTGCGCTATATTAGAGCTAGAGTTACAGATCATAATTTAGAAAACAGGTCCATACAAACCAGTATGCAGATGGATATATTAATTGCTGTCTCAAGCTGTCCCAAAACTTTGATGCAGCTGTGCTCTTCTGAGACCCTCAGTATCACATTACTTAATGTGAGAGTGTTAACCAACATGACATTTTACATTAACAATCCTATTAGTGATAGGAATATAGACTTTCTAACATTGAGTGAAATATGGCTTAGTAGTGATGGCGTGGCAGTATTAATTGCAGCAGCACCTCAGAATTATAATTTTGCTCACACTGTTTGCCAAGGTATTTTCTCAAGCCAGTTAAGCTGTAAAAATGCTAGTTTGGTACTTTTGTGCTTTTCAAGTGTCTTGGTGGAGCTAAGGAGTATCGCAATCTCTAGTATTGACTGCTTACTGACCTCCTAAATATAATGCATCATTTATTAATGAAGTTTCAGATTTATTATCTATAATGATAAAAATATGATGTGGCAGGTGCCTAACAGTATGTGACTTCAACTTTCATATTAATAAAAAGACTGACCCCAAGGTGAGAGAATGTATTAATTGATTTCCAATTCCAAGCTACACATAAGGGAGGACATATACTAGATTTAGTAATCTCAAAAGGGTTAGACGTTAATGTGAGGAAGGCTATAGACATTGGTATATCTGACCATTTCTGCATTTTATTTGATACAGAAATACTGGTGACTTGAACGAAAAAGCAGCATATCATTAGAAAATGTTATTTTGATGCCATAGCAGCCTCTCGATTTGCTAATATTATGTGTGACCAGACTGAGTGCATTGCTTGTCCTACTAAATGTAACCAGTCAGATGGACAATTTTAATGCTAAAGTAAGAGCTGAATTTGACACTGTAGCCCCAGAAAAATGTGTTAAAAAATACACCAGCACTAGAATACTTTTGGAGACTCCTGCTTTGTCTACAGTTAAGAGGATCTGTTGCAAGGCAGTCCTATTTCTCTAAAATTATAAATAAAAATGAAAGAAATCCAAATGTTTTATTTTCTGCTATCGATCAACTTCTAAACACAACTCAATCAGCAGATTGCCTCCTGAATACTTCAAAGAAAACATGAGAACATTTTGCAGTATTCTTTAATCACAAAATAAATTTTATTAGATGTAATATAATACATCCCTCAAAAGCATATACCATTGACCATTATTGAGGTCACTATAGTGAACTAAATTCCTTCACTAAAACAGGTTTACCTGCACTTCTGCGATGCAGTCTTAAACTTATAAACTTATTAAACGTATCTTAGAGATAAGCTGTTAGGAAGGCGAAGAACAGCACACAATGCGTCAGCAAAGGTCTGAGGTGTGAACTGGCTCTTTTATCAGACCTCAGGTGACTGCAAACCTGAGGGACTGGCAGTATTTAAAGGCCCCTCACCCTTACTGGAAAAATAATTAAACAATGAGAGGAACCTGAAGGTAGAAAATCCAAAACCAAGATGAAGGGTAGAGCCAGGGTGCAGCTCCAGCTCAGCTACACCAGCTGTTTGTTTCAAGCGTGGTATCTCATTCTTAGCACATTTACAGTATGATACCACAGCAAAGTTGTAGTTCCTAATTAACTTTCATGTTGCTTTCAAAATAAGTTAATCTGTAGGTTTATTTGTTCTGCTTTTCAATTGTACACACATACAATATTGTTGTTTCTACCTGGATCCTTAGTCTGTATATTTAATTCTGTCATCAAATGGGTGGTGTATTTTGTAGAAAGAAGCAGATAATGCTATAATGCTGTATAATGCTATGATTGTAGCTTACTTTAAAAAGAGCCGCCATTTCTTGACCACAGGTTCCTTCCAAGCCATACTTTGTTTCAGTTCTTGAATTTGGCCACAGTATTTCTTTTTAAGAAGAGGTATGGGACAGTTATCCTATAGTAAGGGAGCTTTATAAAGCAAATATTATTCAAATAATTAAATGTTTTTCTAAACATATTGGCTAAAAATGAAATAATAAATGAACAGTACAAATGCTAAAATGAAAGTAAACACAAACTAAAACATTAATTAAAGAAACAAAGTTGAATGTGAGAATGCATATGATATGATCTTTCAACTGAGAATTTCTGAAAGAGAAATGGACACCTCAAGTCTTTGGTGACCCGAAAGCAGAATAGACCAGAGTAAAGTGTGCATTTGAATACAGAGGGTATAAAACAAAGTATTTTAATGATAGCCGAATGTGCTAAAATGAAGGAATTCTTCAGAGAAGAGTGGGCTGAAAGAATTCATTTACAAGTACTTTGCTGGCTGATTTTATTTAGGATTATAAAAGCAAAATCAATAATTTCAACACTTTATATAACAAATGGTCATGATATGGCATTCTGTTAACATGTCAAACATATATGCATTAAAATAGTCATCCATCCACCTTTTACAAACTCACTTATGTTTGCTGGTGTGCACTATCGTGTTAAAGAAAATGTTCAAAGTTGGGTTTCTTTCAAAAGTCTACAGTTATTGATGTATTAAACGATAGGTCATTTTCAGCTATTAACTTTGGTAAGAGTTCAGACTTGCTTTTTTTTCTTCTTCTTATTCATGGAAATGAAAAACAAAATTGTAACTTGAAACCTACTTGAGTTGCAGGCAGTGTGTAGGCACCTACAAGCATATGTCCATATTGTGTGCAGTCAATGAGCCTTAAAACAGAGACCTACTCATTGCAGTACATGCACTTACAGGTAGATGATTATATTTAATTATATTTTTAAATTATACATTACTAAGGAGTGTCTCAAAACTTCTTTTGGGAAAGTAACTATTGCATTTCGGTTATAGCCAGGTATGCCACATTTTTTATGAAGGTGTGTCTCAAAATCTTCCATTGGCAATGGATGAGAGCATCTACTACTTTCGTTATGACTCAACTATTGCTTTCAAAGATAAACCGTGAGAACAGTGGTCAACCGTAATTTTTAAGTTGGAATAGAACGGAATACACAATTGCAAACCTACTGTCCTGTACCATTCTGATTTTATTCTAGCTCTTCTGAAAATATGATCTGGATTAGCACAGTTCCCTGTGTGTTTTATCCTCATTACTCTTAATTGCTTCTTGGTGGTTTAATGACATGTAATGCTAGGTCAGGCTGCAACTGTCCATCCATTTCCGTCTATCCATCCATTTTCTAATGAACCTATCCAGTTCAGGGTCACAAGCCAGCACTTGTTACAGTAGCACTGGGCCCAAGGCAAGGTGCCTTACCCCAGACTGTGAACCACATAACAAAATGAATCACATAACAAACTCTCACATACACCTTAATTTGGATTAAAGGTAAGTTTCATTATGAACATTTTCACATTCAAAATACCTAACAGGGATTTACATGCATTCAACCAAAATACTGCATTACTATTAATATTTAATATTATTTATTTATTGTATCAGTATGCTGCTGCTGAAGAATGTGAATTTCCCATCGGGATTAATAAAGTATCTATCTATCTATCTATCTATCTATCTATCTATCTATCTATCTATCTATCTATCTATCTATCTATCTATCTATCTATCTATCTATCTATCCTTGGATCACTATGAAAATCCTCAGTGACCACATAGCCAGTTATCTCAAAGTTGCAAAAGGCTGTTTACAGACATTTTAGAATAGTAAGCTAAATATAATTAAGAGATTACGATCTTTTGAACCAGTTTTGGATAGGCTTACCATTTTGTACAGAATTTTTTAGTCCAAACCAGAGCATTATTTGAAGTTGCTGTAACCTTCAGTACCTGCCTGATGCTGCACCATATTTGTCTTATTTAGAAGCACAATTACAGCCATCACACACACCAATCCTCTTCAGCAGATTATGTTGAAGTCACTTCATGAAGGCTTTGCTTGGTTAATGAGCCATCAGGTTACTAAGACTGAAGGCACATCTTCTGCACCTTCTTAAATATTGCAAATCCAAATACTGCGCCCTTTTCTTTTTAGATCAATTGTTTATTGCATTTCAGTGAAAGGAAGAAAACAAGACAAAGCAAAGAAGAACATTTTCACATATATATTTGAAAAACACCCCCATGGTCATTCTCCCATGTCCACCCCACCCCAATGCTCCACTTTTTCTAACTAAGAGAGCAAATGTAATGAGAAGGATCCTTTCACACTAAAAGACGGCTGACCCTACAATTATCTTTCATTGTCATTGCCCAGTGCTTTAAAAGTGAAGATGTTAGTGAAAGGGAATTGTAAAAATGCTTCAGTGAGCTCACATCAACTCTTGAAACACCAAGTGTAGACCCTGAAATTTCTGAATGCATGTCACAGCTAAAGCAGAGACAGAAACACCTTAGAACATTAAAGGCAAAATATGTCAGCTGTGTCAGCAGTTGCTAAACGCCTTACTGCAGCCTGGCATCTTATGATGGCAAGATAATCCAACAAGAGGGAGCTTTTCCTTTACCCTTTTTAATTAAAAGTAGATAATCAAGTCTCTTGAAGCTGAGGTTAAAGATTTCAAGTGATCTGTGCTTTCTTGCAATGCACTACAGAGATTTGCTTTACTCATTGATGGCCATTTAGAACTATACCATTCAAAGACTCTGAAAATGAACACATAAAATGGCTTGTTTTAAACTCTAAGAGATGCCATGTTATCCAGAAACATAAGTGATGGTGAAAATGCAATTGTAGGCTTTTTGATTGCTTCCAGTTTGGTAATCAGTAAAGTGCTTTGGAATTTGTTTCAACTGCTAAATGAAGAGTGAACTGAATATTTCATACAAAAGTGTCTGTTACTGTCTTGAGAGGAGAGGGAGAACTGAATGTGCCAAGAACAGAAAAAGAGGTGGAAGGCCCAGATGCACAACTGCATAGAGTTTAATAGTACTTAGCTGTATAACATTAGTGTGTCAGTTTAAGAGTAGCAATGTGTTTATGAACACAAACAGGAGTCTTCAGAGGAAAGCGCTTTAAGACACTAAATTTGTTTGAGTGCACACATAATCCCTGCCTGAGGGTGTTCCCAACCTACCAGTGCCAGAACTACATTAGGTCCCAGTTGGAGGCATTCCAGAACTCCAAGAGGCTACACCTTTAATTTCAGAATTGCCCAATTTAGTTTGAGATGGGCATTGTAGACATTCCAGATGAGAGTTTTCAAAGGTTAGAGTAGACCCACTGTCAGAGAAAGAGTTAAGCCCAGACTCAGAGTGAACCTTCAGTTTTCAACAGCCTCAGCTTCATGAAGTATGACTCCCTTCCACCATTCCCATCTTGGGGTACTCCAGAGTTGCTTCCTAGGACTGATTCCAGATACCAGAGTGTACCACAAACGCAGGAAGAGGTACTGTATACACAAAGTGCTTCCAACATCTCCAGGAAAGGGTGCACCAGAAACTAACTCCATGTTCCCAGGTAAGGCCGCTCCCTAGCTAGCTCAGTGTTCTTTACCATAGAAGGAATGTACCCCTGTCTACTTCAATGTTTATGGCATTGCTAAATATCTATCAGGCACATCAAACCTTCAAAATTCACAGGTTCTGTTATACCTTTGTTTTTCATTTATTTCAGGTTTTCTAGAATCCCCACTTTGGCTGGCGTTGGGGAATGCTAAAAGGACTACATTGGTGTCAGGCCCTTCTCTTCATTTTGCTCTGAGTTTTTTGTTTTTCTCTGGTTATTTCCCCTCAATTATACTATCATTCTGTATATGCAGAGAATCATCATAAATTAGGACTTCTAAGTTGGAGGGGGGGGGGTAATTACCCCCACTTCTAAAACCATAATTATATAACCAAAGCTAATGTCAATTTCAAGTGAAATTTGATTATAATCTAAGAGATGAATTGTTTTACTCATCTAAAGTCACACCTACTGGATATATATCAGTCATTTCTTTGCCTTCTCCAAGCATTTAGCATCGGTCCAGAATCTGTGGTACACTATTCTGAGAAGTTGATATATGTTTGGAGTTCTCCCTTGATACTATCCAACACCACACCACATCAGCATAGTGTGCCGAACATATGCCATCTTTCCTACTGTCATAAATTAATGAATATTCTTTGGACCACTCAGAACTAGAAGAAGTCTAGTCTGCTGGCAGTTTTGAATGACAGGGTGGAGTGGACTTATAGCTAGGCTAACTATATTTGTACAATTGATTTTCTGATCAGTTCAGAGACCCTACATCAGTGTGTGATGCTGGTAAACCATGAAATTCAACATATTCTGTTTGACAGGTTCTTGAGTCAATAATATGGCAAATAGTAATATTGATAGTGAAAAGGAGGACAAACGTACATCTGTCTAGATTTTTTTTGTCAGACAGAGGAGAGTTAGCTGAAAAACTGGACAATATGAACTGAAGTCTGACAGTAATTTTAAGATTTTAGATGAAGTTCATATCATTATATTCAGGGTCTATGCGTTGGGTTTATTATTATTATTCATATTTAGTTCAAGTTCCAGTATAATTATGAGAAATAAATTAATTAGATTAGAAAAAGTGTTGCTTTTTCACCTCTCATTTGTATTTAGATGTTTATTTTACACTTAGAATTCTCTGGCACTTCTCTCATTTATAATTCTGCCATAAGGTTTAATTAATTCTTGGGTGTATACAGTATCTTCTGTGTTGCTGGAGTTCTTGTTTATTTAGTGATTTGTTAAGGTAAATTGTTATTTAATGTAGCCTTTCTTGTTTAGTTTAAACAGGCAAGTGATCAAAACCAAAAGAACACCTGAAAACAAATTAAATTATTCAAGAAGCTAAACTTCTTAAGTGTTTTTCTGTGAGGAAACAAAGTGCAGGTGTCAACTATCTTTTAAAGATGGTCACCACTGGAATCTTTAATACACCCCAATAATATGTGCCTTCGAAACAACAAAACACAAGTTACAGTGGTGGTGATGTGATGAATGGAATCTCTAAAAACGATAAAAATAATCAAAAACAAAACTGATTAATTTCTGAAACAATGTGTCTCGTGTACTACTCCTTCTCAAGGTAATATCATTCATTCACTACTTGACTGGCTTCTTATAAATCTGTGCCAAGGGGGATTTAATGTCATTTTCAAAGGCTTTTTATACATTAAGGCAAGTATTTAGAAGAGAGCAAACATGAGAATTCATGTCTCATCTTCTGCCTGGCAGAAAATGTATGTTTTCTCTTTATCTAATGTCAGGATTTTGGCAAATTCATTTCAGTCTTGGGAAGCAAAACTAAAAAACATTGCTTTTTTTATGTGGTTAGCAAAAGAAAATGTTCATAGGGTGTAATCCCTGGTTACTGGCAAGAGTAAATCACATAACCATTGTAAAGAATAAAGCACAAAAGTGAGGATTACCGCACTTGAATAATAGATAGAAAACTTAATTGGAAGTAAAATATTATTCAGTGTGGTGTCTCCAGATGGGAGATCTTTCATGCTCAGTTCCTCTACATTGTCTAGTATAACATGAAGCGGTAATGACTTGGCACTGCACACAGACCGATGTCTATCCACCCATTCAGAGTACCTCAATGGAAAGTTTTCATATCTCCTTCTCTAAGCCTGTGAAACTTAATGTCATTTTTTCTGAGAATTACATTTAAATTTATTTTATGCATTTTATGACTTTGATCTCTTTTCAACCTACTTATTTTTTTCCTACAAATTAAATTTTCCTCATGTTCGATTGCATACACCTCATTGAAAGACTTAAACCGATAAACTTGCATACAAATATCTTGTTGACCCACAACTAAGACTCCAATATGAAAGACCCTTAAATCAGCCAATCTGATGGTTCACTTACAACATGTACAACTTACAGTACAACTGTTGTACGTTATAATGACAATAGAACTGAACTGTGTTATATTTCAATGACTCTTTGGATATTAATTGTCACAAATTTTCACTAAAGTCTTCTAGAATTATTTTCCAGTTGCAAGTCTGGTCATTTGTTCTTTTAAAAGTAGCAGTTTTGGTTTGTATGTTTTAATATACAACAGTAGTGAGAAAAATAGTGACATGAGAAGAAAAAAGGCAGTGGCACAATGTTTTCTGGTAACATAGGTCAACTCCAATGAGTCCAAATTGGTTAGAATAAAATCTGAGTCTCTGAGACTGAACCAGCACAAATACTAGTCCTAACCTGCCTATTATTTGAAGAGTTACTTAATGATTTTTACTGAATATGAGTTGCAATACTGAATGATTCACATGATAATAAGAGATTAAATGGAAAAGAAGAGCAGCAGATAGCGATGTTCCGATTGATAGGCTGCTTATTTAAACTGGCCATTTTTTACGACAAAAGAGTCGATCTGTAAACTGGTGATTATGAAAGCTGATTTTTTTTAGCATCTGCTGTTCTAAGCTTTACGGTAAATTAGTTGTAGTGCTCCTTTGCGCGAGATGTTATGGTGGTTGGAATAGAAAATATCTTTTCTTGCTGGAAACGTCCTGTAAACAGAGATCAGCAAGGCAAACTTTGACAGAGACAGAAAGAATATTGGAATATTAACCTTTACAGTAAAAAAAGCGTTGTAATAAAGGGGGATAAATGATTCAGAAGAGTCATCCATTCTGTGGAATTAGACAAACTACAAGAAAAGCTACTTTAATGAATTCAGACCTTTTTATTTTCTCCTTTAGCTGAAATGAATACTGCTTGTCTGAGTTTAGATGGTGAGCGAGCTTGTGTTAAGTACAGCAGCTCACATTTTCAATAAAGAAAAAGAAAAGATAAAGAAGAATATGAAATTTCTTATGAGAAAACAATAGGCCTGTTAGCTTTAAAGCAACATTTGTTTAATTTAAATCTGTTAGGCATGTTAGCCTTAATAAACATTTTATGAACTTTTGATAGATTTGCAGCTTTTTTAAAGATTTTACTGTGTTTATTAATTATTAACAATTAGTTGTTAACAACATTCTTAGAAATGGCCTTAGTCAATGGGTGGGCCTCTCTGGCAGTGTCTTAAATTGGTTTGAATCCTACCTGGCAGGGAGAAAATTCTTCGTTAGTTGTAGTAATTACAACTCAAAGACACATGATATCCTATATGGTGTTCCACAAAGCTCTATCCTGGGTCCGCTGCTCTTCTCAATCTACATGCTTCCGTTAGGTCAGATTATCTCGGGGCACAACGTGAGCTACCACAGCTATGCTGATGACACACATCTGTATTTATCAATAGCACCTGATGACCCCAATTCTCTTGATTCACTAACACAATGTCTTACTTGTATTTCTGAATGGATGAATAGTAATTTTCTCAAGCTAAATAAAGAGAAAACTGACATTTTAGTGATTGGCAATAATGGATACAATGAGGTCATCAGAAATAAACTGCATTAGGATTAAAAGTCAAGACAGAGGTAAAAAACTTAGGGGTAACTGTTGACTGTAACCTGAATTTTAAATCACATATTCATCAGACCACTAGGACAGTATTTTTTCACTTAAGAAACATAGCAAAAGTTAGACCTCTTATATCATTGAAAGATGCTGAGAAATTAGTTCACACTTTTGTTTTCAGTCAACTAGATTACTGTAACGCACTCCTCTCAGGACTACCCAAAAAAAGACATAAATCGTTTGCAACTAGTGCAGAATGCAGCTGCTAGAATCCTAACTAGGAAAAGAAAATCCGAGCACATTTCTCCAGTTTTGATGTCACTACACTGGTTACCTGTGTCATTCAGAATTGATTTTAAAATACTGCTTATGGTTTATAAAGCCTTAAATAATCTCGCTCCATCTTATACAGTACATAGAAATGTCTGACACCCTATATTCCAAATCGTAACCTTATATCCTCAAATGAGTGTCTGCTTAGAATTCCAAGAGCAAAACTTAAAAGAAGTGGTGAGGTGGCCTTCTGCTGTTATGCACCTAAAATCTGGAATAGCCTGCCAATAGGAATTCGCAAGGCTAATACAGTGGAGCACTTTAAAAAACTGCTGAAAACTCATTACTTTAACATGGCCTTCTCATAACTTCACTTTAATTTAATCCTGATACTCTGTATATTCAATTCATTATAATAACTATTCATGGTGGCTCTAAAATCCATACTAACCCCTACTCTCTCTTCTGTTTTTTTTCCCATTTTTTTGTGGTGACGACCTGCTCCACCACCATCTACTCAAAGCATTATGATGTTCCTGCATAGATGGATTAAAAGACAGAAGTCTGCATGACCATCATCATCAAGTCCTTCCATGAGAACCCTAAATACAAAGAGGACTGTTTCATTTATGTTAGGTAGAATGCCCAGAGGGGGCTGGGCGGTCTCATGGTCTGGAACCCCTGCAGATTTTATTTTTTCTCCAGCCGTCTGGAGTTTTTTTTGTTTTTTCTGTCCTCCCTGGCCATCAGACCTTACTCTTATTCTATGTCAATTAATGTCATCTTATTTTAATTCTTACTTTGTCTTTTATTTTTCTTTTCTTCATTATGTAAAGCACTTTGAGCTAAATTATTTGTATGAAAATGTGCTATTTAAACAAATGTTGTTGTTGTTGTTGGTGTGTGTCATGCAGTATAAGTTTTGGTAAGAAACAAGAAATCCACATTTATAATTATACCTCAATAATTAGGAACATCTAACTGGTACACATGGGCAACACGGTGGCGCGGTGGTAGCGCTGCTGCCTCGCAGTAAGGAGACCTGGGTTCGCTTCGTGGAATTTGCATGTTCTCCCTGTGTCTGTGTGGGCTTCCTCCGGGTACTCTGGTTTCCTCCCACAATCCAAAGACATGCAGGTTAGGTGTATTGGCGGTTCTAAATTGTCCCTGGTGTGTGTGTGTGTGCCCTGCAGTGGGCTGGAGCCCTGCCCGGGGTTTGTTCCTGCCTTGCGCCCTGTGTTGGCTGGGATTGGCCCCAGCAGACCCCTGTGACCCTGTGTTGGGAATCAGCGGGTTGGGAGAATGGTATGGTATTGTAACTGGTGCACTGTTTAAAAAATAGAGCTATAAATATATTAAATTCAGGTAAAATTCTATTACAACGAACTGTCAGGGACCTAAAAAATATTTCATTAAATGAAAATTTCGTTGTAATGAAATTCTGTATTTGTAGCTATAGTGCTTTCTTTAACTTGCGTCCAGACGTTTGCAATCATTTCAATAGCTTCTTTTGCGTTAATTTTAATCTCCTGTCTACAAGTTATGCTGACCAGAATTTTTCTCAGCATTTCCTTGTGATAATACACTTTCAGGGTGTGCAATCAGGCTGAAGCACTGCTGTGTAATCGGGTGGGAGGAATTCAACACAAACATTATCTAAATGTGGAAGCATGTTGTGGGCAGCACAGTTATCAATCAGAAGCCAAATCATCCTTTTCTTCTTCATCATATTGTGAGGTTTCTGAACTCTTTTGGGATCCGTCCCACTCAATGGAAACATCACGCTGAAGTGCGTCCCAAAGTACAATTGCTCAGTCTGTGGAAGACTGTTTGTCCATTGCCGGGGCAGGGCAACAGTAGGCTCAAAGCAGTGCAGTGAGACGCTTCAGAAGCAAATCCTAAAAGACTGTGGGCATGCTATAAGTCCCTGTCTTACACCCCAAAACACGAGGCTGATTCTAAGTACTTTAGCAAAACCAGCTTTATTCAGCCTGAACAGGAACAGCATGGTTATTTATTGTAGCATGATCTGCAATTCTCCTATACACAAACACTGCAGTCAGACAGGGTTGTGGCCAGGTTAGTGGCCAAGTAATCCTGTTCCCTGCATTTACGATGTTCCTTGCATCACCCATCGAGATATTTTCTGTTTCCTTCTGTGAAGAGCCGCGGCAGAGCTGTGAGCCTGCTGTTACCCCGGCAACAGATAAACAGTCTTCCACAGATGCTGTGATTGCACTTCGGGACGCTCTTCGCCATGCTGTCCAGTTGGGAGAGGTCCCAAGAGAGTTTAGAAACCTCACATTTTCTTGAATGAGTGCCGCATTAATAGGAATGTTTCTTGAACGAGCATCACTGAACCACATAAAAACTGCAGTCTGCATACATATTCAACCCAAGATTTTTCTTCTTTTTTGCTCGGTCTTTCAAGAAAGTTGACAGAGTCGATGGCAAAATTCCAAATTCACTGGCAGCGTGTTTTTTCTTTTTGCCACAATCGAGAGCTGCAAAAATTAAAAGTTTTTTTTTCTAATATGAACTGTTATTGTTTATTCGTGTCTGCTGTTTCTATAGGAGGGTAACAGTGAGTTAAATTCCACTGAATGTTTTTCAAATGTTGATGAGCAATAAGCTAATCTAAAAACCACAGAAAACAAACAGCAAAAAAAAAACAGTATGAGGAAAGTTCAAAGAAAGAAATTTTTTTTACAATGTTTCTGTTTGGGGATTGTTGTGCACAACTGAGCTGAGACCACAGAACTAACTGCTCTGTGGATGATTCATTCAGGCATTTCAATGTCTTTTGGGCACTTTGTTGTAATGAAAGTATCTGCTGAATGTACTTCGTTGTAACGAGATATCTATAGACTCGTGTTATATGGGGAAACCATGTCGGGACCATGAAAATACTATGTTGTAATGAAAAATTCGTTGTAAATATATTCGTTGTAACGGAATTTTACCTGTATATATTTTAACAGCAAAAAAGCTGTAGTGCAATTAAGGATTGAAAATGGCTTAAACGTAAATACATATACAGTATATTTACATTTGAGCCGTATTTAACTGTCAATATCACTTAATTGAATCAATGTGTGAGACTGTATATTTCTTGTTAAACATATGGTCAAAACTACTTTTTTTTAATTAAGCTTTGTTTCAGATAACTACATTAAAGAAAAAATAAACAAAAGGACAGCTTGTGATTTTGAGAAGCATTTTATTTTCTTTAATGTCATATGTATTATGGATAAATATTTTCTCTACATATTTTATTAAAGTTGGTGTTTTTTAGAAGCTTTATTGGTTTTAGTATTTTTATGGTCACTGAACAATAAGCCTACATAAATTCTTTTTGTTAATAAAAAAATGAACAGGAAACACCTGTGGTTAATAGTTTTACAGTAATCCCTCCTCCATCGCGGGGGTTGCATTCCAGAGCCACCCGCAAAATAAGAAAATCCGCGAAGTAGAAACCATATGTTTATATGGTTATTTTTATATTGTCATGCTTGGGTCACAGATTTGCGCAGAAACACAGGAGGTTGTAGAGAGACAGGAACGTTATTCAAACACTGCAAACAAACATTTGTCTCTTTTTCAAAAGTTTAAACTGTGCTCCATGACAAGACAGAGATGACAGTTCAGTCTCACAATTAAAAGAATGCAAACATATCTTCCTCTTCAAAGGAGCAAACAAATCAATAGGGCTGCTTTTAAGTATGCGAAGCACCGTGGCACAACGCTGTTGAAGGCGGCAGCTCACACCCCCTCTGTCAGGAGCAGAGAGAGAGAGAGAGAGAGAGAGAGATAAAAAAATCAATACGTGCCCTTCGTGCTTTTAAGTATGCGAAGCACCGTGCAGCATGTCACTTCACAAAGCAGCTGCACAGAAGGTAGCCAACGTGAAGATAATCTTTCAGCATTTTTAGACAAGCGTCCGTATCGTCTAGGTGTGCGAACAGCCCCCCTGCTCAATCCCCCTACGTCAGGATCAGAGAAAGTCAGCGCAAGAGAGAGAGAGAGAGAGAAAAGTAAGCTGGGTAGCTTCTCAGCCATCTGCCAATAGCGTCCCTTGTATGAAATCAACTGGGCAAACCAACTGAGGAAGCATGTACCAGAAATTAAAAGACCCATTGTCCGCAGAAATCCGCGAACCAGCAAAAAATCCGCGATATATATTTAAATATGCTTACATATAAAATCCGCGATAGAGTGAAGCCGCGAAAGGCGAAGCGCAATATAGCGAGGGATCACTGTATTATAAAAATTCCAAATTTCATAATTTAATATAGGACATAAGGCTTCTCTGTGTCTAGTAATACAGGAGCTTAGTGGAAAAAGTAAAGAAATAAAGAAAAAGAACACTGGAATTAGCTGATCCAGTATCAGTGATTAGTATCAGCCCTAAAAATCTCACTGGATCATCCCAGGCAGCAGAATATTCTCTTCAAGTAATTTATCAGGTGCACATGGCCCTTTTTTTTGAGTGGGAAATTTTACATGCTGCGTAAAATTGAAACAATTAATCAGAACTTTAGAGTGAATATAATTAGAATGAAATTGCTTTTATTTTAAGAAGACCAAATTAAAGTAAAGCTAGCCTATCATCCAGTCTTTATAAGTATGCGCATTCTGTGAGTGCCATCTGATTTGGTGATGGACATCCATGAAACAGTTGTTCTGTTTCTGATAAACTTGATGTGTCATATTTTTTATTCAGGACAAAACTATTAGTCACTCAAGGACATCTGAGGATCACCTTCCAGGCTCTGATAAGGTAGGTAATAACCCGCTGGGATAAGAGGGGCCACCAGCACTAACTGTATCATCTCTTTTCTCCTCCCTAGCTGCAAGAAGCCGCCCAAGTCACCCCAAGGTACCCCAGTCACACACCCACTTAATTAAGCTATGGCTTTCTGGTTGGGATGGTATAAATCTGAGGACTCCCGGAAGATGGCTTCCCAGTTAGTGGAACTACATTCCGTATGAACAAGTTTTCAGATACAGACCCGCCCGAAGGAGCTGATTATTTTGCAAAGCTGTTAAGGCTAAAAAGGCAGGTGTCATGTCTATTTTCTGTTTCGCCACCAGTATAATAAAACTAGCCAGTCTTTGTTTACCATCGATGATGGTGGTGTCGATATGGATATTGGGGGTGAGTTTCCTGAAAGTATTGTAGTCATAGAAACATCACAAACTCCTTGTTAAGATCTCTCATTAATTTACAAGTATTTAGCAAATATGATATTACTTAAAGTAGCATGTTAAATCCTTCTTAGTCTACATGCTCCCTGACGCACTCATTAGCCATTAAATGGTTCTTAAACTGGCTGCCTCTGCCCAACACAACCACGATGATTGGTCATCAGAGAGAGAACATTCACAACATGACCATTCTCTGAAAATTTAGGATACTAAAATTACTTGATTAGACACATTTTTTCATGCTTAAATGTGTAACTGCATTTGTATGTTTATATTTTACAGTTAATTTGTTAATTCAGTGTAAACAGTTTCTGCTGTTAGTAATTATATGTTAATGTATATAGTTCTATGTTCTTTAAACATTTTGAGGAATCTGTTTTCTAAGGTTCCAATCTAGCTTTACTTTGATGGAGACTTTTTATGTATTGCAACTTTTTATGGATTGAAATGGTAAGAAAGTAAAAGGAAGGACAGGAATTAATGGGGCTGGTATGTTTGAAAGGAGACTGTACAGCTGCAATAAAGAAAACCCCACAAGAAAATCTTTTGAATCCTGAGTCTGCATCTATATCTCTAAATCTTATTAGACAGCCCAGTACAGACTTGTGTAGGAAAAAGAAGGAATTTTAACTTGCCCAACCCACAGGGACAGTGAATAAAATATAGAAAAGAGGAAGATAATTTTAACTTGGTTAATTAATCATCAGTTTTGCTTTCGGAAATGCTGGAAATTAATTAAATAATTTATTAAGCCCAGTACTTTATTTACCTTACCTTTCTTTGGTAGCCTTTAGATCTATTTCAAAGCAACTGAAGCAAACTCATTTGAAGAAACAGAATACTTCAGATTTCTAATAATTATAAATAATTTTCTACTTCCGGGCACTGTGCAGGCCACAGCCTTTCCACAGAAGTTCCATATTTCTCACTGATTTTCTTTTTTTTGATTAATTTATTTACTAGTTATTACTCTTATTTAAATTAGAAATTGATCTGGCTCCTGGCTTGTCACTAATAGTATCCACTAGAAGTTAGATAGTTTACCTTGATTTCAAATATACCCACGAACATCAATGCACACAAACCCAGGAGCAGGCTTGTCAAGACTGCACTTAAAATGGGCTGCAAACTTAAATGGAGTCACAAAGAGGACCTGAAGACTGCCTTATGTCTAGAACACTTGAAACGGTTAGAGACACTAAGAAAATGAAAGCGGGTCATATTAAATACTCTCGTAATCAGCTACTTGCACTGATATTGAAAGCACCTAAGCAGGTCAGTTTCACTTTACCGCAGGAGAAGTTTGTCCATGGACTGAGAGGAAGATGTGGCAGCGCAAGAGTAAAAGCAAAGCAAAACATTTAAGAAATGGCCTGTGATCTATTGTAATGGGAAATGTTAGATAGCTGTCAAATAAGATGAATGAACTCTCTGCATTTATAGCACACCATAGATCATTAAAGTATAGCAGCGTTTTGAGCTTTATGGAGAGCTGACTTAAACCTGATATACCTAACACTGTTTGTTTCCTGCCTTGTGCCCCGTGTTGGCTGGGATTAGCTCTAGGGGGATGGATGGATGTTTTAACACTGGAGGCATTTCATCTTATGCGAGTAGACAGGAGACCCAGTGCGGTGTGGAAAAAACACAGGAGTGGGACTGGTCATCTACGTTGAAGGAGGAATGGTGTAAAAGGGAGCATAGTATAGTTAAGTAAACGCCTCAAGCCTGGACAAACTGGTGAGGAAAGCAGGCTGTATTGTAGGTATGGAGCTGGATAGTTTGACACTTGTGGCAGAGCGACGGGCGCTCAGCAGGCTCCTATCAATTATGGAGAATCCACTGATTCCACTGAACAGGATCATCTCCAGACAGAGGAGCAGCTTCAGCGACAGACTGCTGTCACTGTCCTGCTCCACTGACAGACTGAGGAGATCGTTCCTACCCCAAACTATGTGACTCATCAATTCCACCCAGGGGGTAAACGTTAACATTATTCAAAGTTATTGTCTGTTTTTACCTGCATTTTTCTTACTTTTTAATTTAATATTGTTTTTTTATCAGTATGCTGCTGCTGGAGTATGTGAATTTCCCCTTGGGATTAATAAAGTATCTATCTATCTATCTATCTATCTATCTATCTATCTATCTATCTATCTATCTATCTATCTATCTATCTATCTATCTATCTATCTATCTATCTATCTAAATCTACAGTTTGTAACTCAGACATTGAACTTCCAGCTGTCAGAATTTGTCCAAGGAGATAAATTACATCATTCTTATTAATGTTTATAGTTCTCCCTTCCTCAAATAGGGACCTAGCAATGGAAATGACTCATTCTGTCAGCAATACTTTAATGATGACTCAGTCTGACCACTCAGTTATAATATGAGGTTACTTCAACCATGTGACTCTGGAACAAACAATGCTATATTTCTGTCAGTTTGTGATGTGTTCCACATGGAGGAAATAACAAGCTGGATCTGCTGTTTTCAAATGTTAAATATGTCTTTAAGTGTAATCCACTTGCTCCTTTGGGCAAATCTGACCACAACCTGATTCATATTATTCCCAGCTACAAGCCTGTAATTAGATGGCAACCTGTTATTACCAGGGTAATGAGGAAGTGGAGCCTGAAGGCTGAACTGGCAGACTGGGAAAAGATGAGTGTGTCACATGGGGACAGGATTGAATGTCCATGTCACTGCATCACAGACTATATTAACTCCTGTGTCAACAAAGTGGTACCCACAAAGACAGTGCATTGCTTTCCAAAGGGCAAGCTCTGTGTTTTGTCTTGGTACCTTTCCCCTTTTGTATTATTAATGTGTAGCTTTTGTCAAGTCAAGTTGGGGAGCATGCACTGGTACAGTGCGTTGCCGCACCCACTACACGACGAAACAATGGTTTCACCCCTGCCCCCAAAACTATTTGTTAAGGTGAAGCTTGCCAGAGAGATACTGTAGTTCAGGGATTCCCAAACTATTTTGGGCAAGAGACCCCTTTTCCAAAATGAACTGATACCTCAGACCCCCATAGCCAAATTACTTTAAAAATCCTATCTCTAGTTTTTTTCCTATTGATACAAAATACTTACCAATTTAAAAGCTTTACGGTTGGTTAAGTGAGTAAACTTGACATCATTTTCTCATCAAAATTTAACAAAATAAATAGACATAAAATTCAGTAAATATCAAGTGTAATTAATAATTATTAATATAAATTACGTAAAAATACTTAAGTAGGTAATTATTTTTTGAAAAAAAAACCATTTATAATAATAATAATAATAAATTTTATTTATATTGCACTTTATATTTTAGCAATCGCAAAGTAAAGATAAAAAAATAAAAAATTCAGTGTGATGGATGAACCTGGTGACTTTCTACCAATCTAGCTAAATCTGGTTCAATATTGGTGAGTTGCAGCCTTAAATCTCCGCGTTCGTTGATTTTCAAACAGTTTCTTTGTTTTGTCAAAATGTTTGTAACCACACTGAAGCCTTTTTCGACTAGGTATGATGATGGAAAAGCGATAAGGTATTTTTCAGCAATGTTCCACAATGCAGGATACTGTGTTTCAATGTTGCGCTGCAACCAGAACTTCTGATAGCCTTGGTTGAACTTCTGCTTAAGCTCCTCGTCTGTGCTGATGGTGATCAACTCTTCTTGCATTATCACATTAGCTTCTTCCATGGCTGTGATATTGTACGGATTTATTATCCATTGAGGAATCTGTAAATTTAAGAGATCCTCAAACCTCTTAGTAGAATCCTTGTGTAATGCGTCCAAGTGAGTGACATATGATAAAATAACATCGTCTTGAAGCATTTCTGGTAATTTTGACAAATGTGGAAACTGTGAATATTCTTTTCTGCTTAAATTTTGTTTATAAAGGATAAGTTTACCCACAAAGGCCGATATTATTGATTTTGTTTTAATCAAGTTGAGATCGTCACCCTGCAGCTGCAAATTAACTTTGTTAAACATACCAAAGATATCAGTCAAGTAATAAATATCTGTTTTACAATTGTTCAGATTTTCTTTCAAATTCGGATCTTTTTCTTGTAAAAACTCCAACACAGATTCAAAAATAGTTGAAAATCTTGCTAAGCAAGAGCCTCTTGATAGCCAGCGAACTTCAGTGTGCAGAAGTAACCGAGTAAAGACTTCGTCGTTTTCCTCACATAGCTGAGCAAATAACCGAGAGTTCAAAGAATTGCTTCGAATCTTGTTGACAGCATTTATAACATATTGTAAAGACTGGTGCAATCTAGGACACAGATTTTTTTTACTAAATGCTGTCTGTGAATCACGCAGTGAATGACCAGTACCTCAGGCAGTTGTCGCTTTAAGTGAGCTATAAAACCTCGATGACGACCAACCATAGATGGTGCACCATCAAGTCGCAACAGAAACAATGTTATTCCATGGAATAGCTCTGTCGGTAAAAAAACGTTCCACGGCCTGAAAAATCGATTCTCCTCTGGTATCAGTCTCTAAATATGTAGCAAAAAGCAGTTCTTGGCACATATTTTCATCTTTAATATATCGAACATATCCTAACAACAGATTCATTGCCGGGTAATGTAGACTCGTCCAACTGGAGAGAGAATCTGTTGGTCTGTAAGAAATTGCATAAAATGTTTTCCACGTCGCGACCCATCTCGTCTATTCGTCTCTGAACGGTGTTATTGCTCAAAGGAATTCTCTTTATAATATCATGTGCGGGCTTGTGCAATACATTGTTGAGGACCTCCGCAATGGCTGGTAAAATAAGCTGCTCTCCAATTGTGTGGGGTTTCCCCGACTTCGCTATTAGTAAAGATATATTATAGGACGCTCGTAAACCATCAACGCCTTGCATAGATGATGACGCAAACATCGATCTTATGGATGGCCTTTTCTCTAGTTTTTCTTTAAGTGCTTGAAAGAATGACAAGGGCTTACTTTTTTTGTCAGCATGTACTCTTGATAAGTGGTCCTCCATTTTTGAAGGCTTCATGGCATCGTTACTGAATACTTTTTCACATATGAGACACATCGGCAAGTGTTGATTTGATAGAGATGGAATAAATCCAAACTTCAAGTAGTCCAAACTGTATTGTCTGCATTTTTTTTTCGTGTCTGCCATCATAAAACTCGCAGTAAACTTGCAAATCAAAAAAATATATATGTTTAAGAAACTAAACAATAAGAAAAAAAACAATAATAAAACGCGCGTAGGTAACTAAGCACTTTGTAAATTCTTTTTCAATCACTTTATTTTAATTCACTTTATTTAACTATGTAATCACTTTGTAATCATTTGAAATAAATTAGTAGATGAGTATATTATCATTCAAGCTCCAACGATTTTCAAAACGCAAATGAACTTTCAACCTAAGTGCAAGCTTGTTATATAGTAAAATATCAGGAGCATGTTTGGACTTGAACTTGATCATGATTTCGTTCGTGTTAAATCGCGTATATGCGTCAAAAACAGAGCAAGTCAAAACGTGCCCGAAAGTATGGCAAGCCAAATTAACATTTAGAGATATCTCAAAATGAATTTTATGATATCTGGAAATGCATTTTAGATATCTCAAATTGAATTATAGATATCTAAAAATACATCTATTTTAAGATATCTAAAAAGAATTGTATGATATCTCAAACAGATTTCAAGATATCTTGAAGTGATATGCTGCACATTTTCAGATATCTGAAATACATTTCAAGATATCTTAAATACAATTTGAGATATCTTGAAATATGTTCATGTGCATTTTGAGATATCTCAAATACATTTCAAGATATCTTAAAATACATCTGCAGGCATTTTGAGATATCTGAAATACATTTTCAGATATCTTAAAATAGCTTTCTGCACATTTCAAGATATCTCAAATACATTTTCAGATATCTTAAAATAACTTCCTGCGTATTTCAAGATATCTCAAATACATTTTCAGATATCTTAAAATCACTTCCTGTAAAATTTCTTATACTTTCAATGGAACTTCCTGCCTATTTTAAGATATCTTGAACTGCATTTAAGATATCTCGAAATGCACAGGAAGTGATTTTGAGATATCATGAAATGTATTTGAGATATCTTGAAATGTGCAGGAAGTTATTTTAAGATATCTTGAAATGTATTTGAGATATCTTGAAATGTGCAGGAAGTCATTTTAAGATATCTTGAAATGTATTTGAGATATCTTGAAATGTGCAGGAAGTCATTTTAAGATATCTTGAAATGTATTTTAGATATCTTGAAATGTGCAGGAAGTCATTTTAAGATATATGAAAATGCATTTCAGATATCTCAAAATGAATTTGGGATATCTTAAAATGAGAAGGAAGTTATTTTAAGATATCTCGAAATATAATTTAGATATCTTAAAAAGCATTTAAGATATCTTGAAATTCATTGTTGTTTCAGATATCTGAAATACATTTTTAGATATCTAAAATTAATTTCATGATATCTTAAAATGGGTCTCTGCTCTATTTCAGATATCTAACAATGTATTTCAAGATATCTAAAATTGTATTTCAAGATATCTAAAATGCATTTTAAGATATCTTTAAAAGGACACTCAATTATTTCAAGATATCTCAATAGCACTTTCAGATATCTACAATACAATTTAAGATATCTCAAATACATTTTCAGATATCTCAAAATCACTTCCTGCTCATTTCAAGATATCTCAAATACATTTTAAGATATCTTATAATAAACAAGAAGTCCCATTGAAATAATAGGCAGTTTTACAGGAAATGATTTTGAGATATCTTGAAATGCATTTAAGATATCTTAAAATGCATGAAAGGTCAATTTAAGATATCTGAAAATTCATTTGAGATATCTTGAAATACAGACACAATTATTTTGAGATATCTGAAACTGTATTTGAGATATCTTGAAATGCATTTGAGATATCCCGAAATGTATTGCAGATATCTTAAAATGTAAAGGAAAGTATTTTAAGATATCTCAAAGCGAGTTTCAGATATCTTAAAAAGTAAATTACATTTTAAGATATCCGAAATTCATTTAAAGATATCTCTAAATGTTAATTTGGCTTGCCATACGAAAGACTTATACGCTCGAACTCATTATCTTGCACGAACTTGTCCACGCTTATTGACTTGCCGAGTTTTTCATCTTGTACGAACTTGTGCACGCTTATCGACTTGTTGAGTTTTTTAAAAGTACAACAATGATACTTCCTACTAAAATATTAGTCATTCTTATAACAAGTTGGTACACGTAACACAACTTATACAGTATCTTGAAAGTTTCAAATAAGAACTTGTGTTAATTAATAGGGGTCGATTTTTAGACCTTGTCGACCCCCAAAATCAGTTTTCGTTTATGTCGACCCCTGGGAAACCGATTTCGACCCCAAGGGGTCGATATCGACCACTTTTGGAACCTCTGCTCTAAACTGTCTCTGATAGCAACATCAGCACAAAAACTATGCTTTGAGAGCTTCGTAAAATGGGCTTCCATGGCCAAGCAGCAACACACAAGCCTAAGATCACTATACACAATGTACTCATTGGGTAGAGTGGAGTAAAGCATAACATGATTGGACTCTGGAGGAGAAAGAAACATGTTGTCTGACGTGATAAATATGATGTCCAACAAACTCATATAAGTGTGATGTTCAGGTGTTCACAAACGTTTGACCACAGAGTGTAAATTATGAGTTTGGGTTAAAACACAGCAGATTGTGGTAGCAGTCTAGGTCGTGAACACTTTCTACATTATATACTGTAAAAAAAAGTATAACATCTAAATATTACAAACGTTGTGATTGTTTTAAGAGTGTGAAGGGCAGCCCACCTGATTTAAAAAGATAAGAACAGTCATTTTGTCATTTTTCTAACCCGAGTAATCCAGACCAGGGTTGCGTTAGGTTGGGGGGTCTGGAGACTATCCCAGTTAGTACAGGGCAAAGGCAGGAACACATCCTAAAACTGGCCCCAGAGGATAAGAACAGTTACACATAAAATTCCCAATGCATATTGTAATCCTAACACATTTCAGGAAAATACGAAAATGCTGCCATCTGCTGGTATAAACAAGAGAGCTTTGTCAGGTTCAGTAAATTCAACTGGTCATTTTACATTTACTTTTACCCTTAGTTATAACAGATACTTTTATCCAAAGCAGCTCAAAAAAAAAGTTAACATAATTGAGTAACTTCTGCCTGGTGACTATTTGATAGCAAGTGTTACAGGACAAGGCTACAAAATTGATCCCCACAAGTGAAGTGCTGGAAACAAAATATAAGTGGGTTACCTTTCCTAGGTTACAAAAACACTAACAACAGAAATTCACCAAACAAGAGAGCCTCCAAACAATTTTTAAACATATTACAACAAAATAATGCTTTTTGCATGCATTTATTATTGAGTAATTTGCTCATTGACACAAGTATTCTGCTTCTCCATCAAGTCAATCATGTGTTTAAACTTTATTATTGTCATGTACCTGCGCATGGAAGGCAGTTTAAGGGCTCAAGTGATGGCAATTCTTCACCAAACCAGAGGGTGGCGCTGTTCTCCCTTTTCTTCCGTCTGCTGACCTGAACATTGATAGCTCTCTTCCACCAACACCACTTCTGGTGTCCGTCCACCTGCACCCAGCTCTTCCTGTTTGGCTGACATATGACCAAAAGACCAGCCATCTTGACCATCTTGACCAGACCTTTTTTTGGGGCAGTCCAGATTCTGACATGTATATTGTGGGTCTTTTTGAAGGCCTCACTTTTTTACCATTTGTGCACTGCAGCAATCTTTTTACAGCCTGTGGCTGAACCTGTTGCCAGTTTTTATCCAACGACATCCGCCATCTTTGCTAAGGGATCACCAAGAGTGTCACCTTTCCCTCCCGTAGCTAAACAACATAAGAAAACATGGCTGTGACACACATATTTTAGATGCTGGCGATTACAAACAGTGGTTTGTAATGCTCAGTTAAACATCTTGTTGCCAACTGAGCTTCTCAACTGTGAAGGTGAAAGTACCATAATATTTACTGAGATGTGAAGCACAATCCATAAAAGTTTACTGACATAAGTGATTCGGACAGGACTAAAATTACGGTTGTCCTCTGCTAATAATTAATTAACCCCACCACCCAGTGTAAAACTAAATAGTAGTTTAAATACCTTTATTAAAATCCACCAAAGATTTCTGCATAATATAAAGCATTTAAAAGAACAATTACCTACTTGTTTAACACTTAATAGTCCCAATAGTGTACATATTTGTGTGCAGTATGCAAGTAAACACAACAATACTATCCAATTTTAGATACTAATTATTTTTCTCCTTCTGTACTGGAATAGGTATGTACTGTAATATAAATAATCATTCAAAACACATAATGAATCCTTACAACATTTAGCAAAATAAGGTCATTTTGTAAGAATGGTTACTTACCAATTGAAGAATTAAGACTGTTTGGATGGCAAGAGGAGGAGATGGTGAAACCGTAGTTGCACTCTTCTTGTCTGCTTTGCAATCATTTCCATTTAATAAAGAGGCAAAGGTAATAAATTTAAAAAATTCAACAATAAGAGGAGGAAATGCATCCCTAAGAACAGATGCAACAGTCAGTGGCACACTTTTCATCCTCCCACTGGTCGGAAAGACAGTTTAAACGACTTCACTGGCGAACATTTAATTATTTGGATGTACATTCAGAATATATGGGTTTCAATGTGGATAGTGACCTTTGAACACTCATTTTCAAGAGTTGTAACAGTGAAATTTTGGATAGAAAGATTACAAGTAGTGAAGGATTGGTGTGCAGTTAAGCAGTTAAATCCAGCATGTGCCTGGTGCATGAGTACGCAGAGCTTGAAACATATTACATATTCAACTTTACTGTTCTGCAGATAATTAATCTTTTCACCATTGTAACTCTTTATAGTGATAGTCTTCTCCAAAATGTTATGAACTGCAATAAATGTGAGGAAAGCAGATTGGACTTTTATATTATCAACTCACAATGCACTGAAATCAGTTTTAGAAAGACCCGTTCAATTACTCTGGAATTTCTGATGATTGATTATAATAATAATAATAATTCATTACATTTAGATGCCTTGGAAGTTTGCATGAAGTGTTCTGACTGGAGTATATCAGAATCAGACTTCATTTTATTGGCCAGGTACACTGATGTGTACTAAGAATTAGTCTTGATAGTATTCGTGTGATATACAAGGACAACACCGAATGCAAAAGATAAATATAAGAAGATAAGATATAAAATGATAAAGTATGATGCAGCACACAAGGGCAATACAAAAAATAAAGAGACAGTAGGATTAAAAAGTCCAGACAGTCTAGTGTGGAGGTATACACAGATTCTGTACATCAGGCATGTCAAACACGCGGCCCCCGGGCTGCATGCGGCCCGCAACAGAAATCTGTGCGGCCATCATGACAGATCCTAGTTAGCACTGAACTTGTACAAAATGATTACTATCGTTTGTGATTGAATCATTCTGCATCTTCGGTGTTACTTATTGACTTTTCTTACTTCTGCCTTCTGACAAAAGCGCGTTTTCCCATGGCATTAAGGTACCGGAAACGTCATCTGCTAGTATAGCCACGAGCCTTGACCAAAGTTAATGAGCCGCAGCGTCACAACTGACGTGCTAGGCTGCAGCAGGGGTGGCATTAGGCATGTGCAAACTGTGCACCTGCACAGTGCTGCCAAATCCCAGGGGCCGCCACACCAATATATATTGAATATAAAACAGAAAGAGAAAATGACGGCACAGCTGACGGCAATGTGGCCGAAAAACATTCTGTTTCTTGTTAATTAGTATGCTGTATTTACAAATGTCGCTAGAGTCAGAGCAGAAAGCTATATGTAGTATTATAATGTTTTGCCGTAATGAGAATATCATGGGCCGCCACTTGGTTTTCAAGTTAAGGACACGCGTATATAGAAGCGTGTCATGAGCACGAGGCAGCTATGCAGTGTCCGCAACAGATGTGGCCATCCGCCGTGCATAAGATACCGTATTGACATTGCCAGGCGAAGGGGCCACCGATTCTTTCTCTGCCCAGGGCCGCCACGAGCCTAGAGCCGCCCCTGCTAAGGCTACACTACTGACTGGGCTGCTGAGACTGGCCACTGGTCAGAACTGACCATCACGAGCCCGCATATTTTCACGTTTTTTTGCTCTAGTTTCATGTAATTTTGTGCTAGTATTGTAACGAACAGTTAGTGCAGACTACAGCTGAAGATCTGAAGTGGACGGGAGAAGTTGGTGAGTTGTTTATTAACATATTTTTGTGATTTTGAGTTTGTAAAATTATTGTAGGTCAGGTGGCTTTTTGCATATCGGCTTATTTTACAATATAAACTTTGAAGTAAACTTAGTACAGTAAAATTTGATTTTTGGAGGATTTGTTTTCCAACTTGAATTACTGAGCAATGAATTCAGGGAGCATTTTCGTGATTTCAGTTCACACAAACATGCAGGGCATTGCGCTGTTCTCTTACAACGTTGAGAATGCGCATGAGAATATCCAAATGGAATTGATTGAAGTGCAGTCAGATTCTATTCTGAAGGCAAAATACAACGAAGTTGGTGTGCCAGGCTTGTATGCTTACCTGCCACCCTCGTATGTGCAGATCCGTAAGTTGGCATCGAGAGTACTGCCAATGTTCGGAAGCACTTACCTTTGTGAGCAATTGTTTTTGTTAATGAAAGCTACCAAAACCCCACATCGCTCAAGACTTACCGTCGAGCACCTTTCATCCCTCATAAAAGTTGCAGCTGCACAAGATTTCAAGCCTGATATTGACGAACTGATTACTAACAAGAGATGCCACCAAGTGTCGGGACAAAAGAAATAGATCTCACACTGTAAGAATCCTATATAAGCAATGAATATAATATAATGAATATCAATCATCAAGAGCGGTCGGGATTGTCCTTCCGTCCCGTGAGTGCAAAGCGTATCACAAACTTACTTGCGGTACGAAGCGACGCGATGTAAGCAGAGTTCTGGTGCTCCCATCTTTCCCTTGCTTTTGTGCGCGATGCGCTGGAAAAATAGACAAAATTATGTCTCTGGAAATAATTAATGTTGATGGAGTACAAATGCCTCACTGCATAGTAAATATCAGGGGAGATGGTGCTTGCTTATTCTCATCTATAGCTTATTTAGTGCATGAAACTCCGTCTTTAGCGGTACAGATTCGGGCTGACATCGTACGACATGTTTTAAGTAATTGGTTAAGGTTTCAGCCATTTACAATGATGCCGTCAGGAATCTCTTATACAAGAGAGCTTCAGTATCTCACTGAAATGTCAAAGTCTCAAACTTATGGTACCATTTCTGAGCTAATGGCAGTGGGAGAGTTGTTCCCCTATGAGTTTCAAGTATATTATTATGGAGTCCTACACTCCAAGTGTGGACAGGCACTCGAGGGGATAAAAAAAACTTAGGTTTTCGGGAGATGTTATGAATGGGCACTTTGATGTTCTCATTCCCTACACTTACATGTACACATGGAGCGCACACAAATTGAGGATAAAAGTCAGTCGCCTTAAAAGGCGGGTGAGCCTAGTAATATAATAAGGACCTAGCTAAGAGGTTAAGACTCTTATTCTACACTGTTGTATGGAGACTGCATGGAAATAAATTGCTTTTCTTTAAACTTTAAACTTTTAAGTGTTACATCTTTTAAAGTTTTCAGTATTGGAAAGAAAGCTACAGTAACTTTGTATAATAGTATAATAGTATTTGTTACAGTACGGCCCGCTGACGCACGTATGGAAGTCAAAGCGGCCCACCAATGGTAGTGAGTTTGACATGCCTGCTGTACATGGTAAAAAAAAATCGTTTTTTTTTAGCTTTCATTTCATGATAACATTTGCCAGGGGGAAGTCTTTGGAACAGGTGATGCCCTCTTTCTTAACCTGGACTCGTACAGGACTTCAATGTGCAGTAAGTTACAGTATATGATCCTTTCACAGGCTTTAATAATGTGTTGCAGGCCAGCCTTAACCTGAACAGAGGCAGCACCAAACCAGACAGTTATAGATGAAGTCAAAATGGACTCGATGATGGCTGTGTAGAATTTGACCAATATTGCTTAAGGGAGACTAAATTTCCTCACCTGACACAAAAAGAAGATTCCCTGATGGGAATTTCCCTTTCTTAATAATGCATGTAATATTACTGTCCCACTTAAAGTTTTGTGACAGCACAGTACCCAGAAACTTAAATGATTCTGTCATCACAATGGCTGAGAGATTTATAGGAAGTAATAGGAGAGAAAGTGACTGTTACCTGAAATCTATGATTACTTCCAGAGTTTTCTGAATGTTAAAATTTCAGATTTTCCATCTCTTTTCTAGACTCATCATTGTTTGAAATAAGGCCTATTAGTGTTTTGTCATCTGGAGAGATGCTGAGTATATTGGGAGAAGGATGCTAAGGATAGAGTTGCCAGGGAAGAGGAAAAGAGGAAGGCCTAAGAGAAGGTTTATGGATGTGGTGAGAGAGGACATGCAGGTGATGGGTGTAATGGAACAAGATGCAGAGGACAGGATGATATGGAAGAAGATGATCTGCTAATGGAGGAGCCAGAAGAAGAAGAAGAAGAAGTGTTATGTCATCTGTTTGACAAATGAATCACCAGAAGTACAGTCATTTGTATAAAATGAGAAGAGTGATGTAGAAAGGACACATCACTATGGTGCACCAGTACTAAAAGTTAATTTGTGTTTCCTATCTGAAAGAAAGAAAGTCTGTGATAAAATGGCAGATTAAACTGGGTGAGTTTCTTATATAGGAGCTCTGGGATGATTGTATTGAAAGCAGAGCTAATGTCCACAAATATGATCCTCACATATGGCTTATGGAGGTGTTAAATAAAGACTGCATCATCCATGGACTGGTATGCTCTGTAAGCAAACTTAAATGGGTTCAGGAAGTCTTTTGTAGCATCCTTGAGGTAATTCAGGATAAGATGTTCAAAGGTCTTCATTACCACAAAAGTTAAAGTTACTGGTCTGTAGTCATTTAGACCTGTGACCGTGGATATTTTTTCTATTGGAATGATGGTGGAGGTCTTGAAACAGATAGGGACTGCACAGATCTGGAGATTAGTTGAAAATGTCTGCAAATACTGTAGACAACTGGTCTGTACAGTGTATGAGTGAGGAAGGGGAAATAAGGTCCAGGCCTGCAGCTCTTTTAATATTTTGCTTTTTGAATAAGCTGCACACATCTTATGCTGTGATGACAGAAGGGGGAAGTGACCTGTTTAAGGCTTCTCCAGAATGATGTGCTGTCATTTGTTCCTGCAGCATATCTGAGTACTTTCTTTTCACACCTTTGATCCCTTCCTCAAAGATATACTCAGCTTTCCTATATTCCTCACAACTGCCAAATCTGAAAGCACACTGTCCCAGTTCATTGGTCTGAGCTCTGGGGTTAACCATGCTTATCTTTGCTAAAGTTCACAGTTGTCTTTGGTGGAATGTAAAATCATCACAAAAAGTAATATATGAAGCCACAGCATCAGTGTATTTGTGTATTTTGGAGGTGGCAGTTTTGAAGGCACTCTAGTCTATACAGGCAAATCAGTCCTGAAGCTCCTCTATTGCATTGCTGGTCCATTTTTTAACTGTTCTTTTCAGTGACCTTACAGTTTTCAGCTTTTGTTTTAAGCAGGAATAAAGTGAATCACAGAATGATCAGAATTACCACGAAAACAAGGGAGAAGGTATGATAAGCATCCTTAATAGCTGCATAGCAGTGATCTAGAATATTTGCATCTCTGGTAGGGCATTTTATTTGCAGATGATATTTAGGGAGGACCTGGTTAAAACTGACATAGTTAAAATCAGCCAAAATAATGATTTGCAAGTCTGGCTGCCTTTTTCAATCTCAGTGATTATATCAGCGAGTCACCACTGCACTTTGTGAGCATTAGCATGAGGGCAAATGAAATCACCGGCTAGAATTACTGAGGAAAACTTATGTGGTAAATAAAATGGCTCATAGTTTATAATAAGCAATTCTAGTTTGGGAGAGCATGATTTAAAAAGAACTCTCACACCGTAACACCAGCCTTGATTAATGTAGAAACAAACTCCTCCACCCTTGGTTTTATTGCAAAATTCAGTAACGAGGTCCAGTGAGTACAGCATGAAGTCACGTAAGTCCAGTGCAGAGTCAGCAATAGAGTCATTCAGCCATGTTTCAGTAAAGCACAGAGCAGATAAAAATGAAAAATCCATTTTAGTACATATTAACGGCTGCAGTTCATTCTTTGCCAGCGAACTCATATTAGATAAACATATTCCAGGCAGTGGTTGCTGTAGTCCTCGCTTCCTCAAGTGACCCAGGATGCCATCTCTTCTGCCTATGCTCCTCCACCGTTAGGGTGCATGTTTAGCTGCTTGAGAACCTGTGATCATTGAAGCTGTAAGATTCATGGACATAGTTATAGTATCTGGAGTCACATCAGGTGGCTCACTGAAGATCTTCCCGTGTATATGTTATATGCATGGTGAGAATGAATTTAACACAAAAAAAGACAGAAAAAGACATAACACCAAACTACCGTAACTACTATCCTTAGTGCAATCCCAAAACTCTAACAGTAACATTAATGTGGCAGAAGCAGCAGATTAAAAGTCTGCTTTAAGACTCTTACTGTAACATCCTCTCTAAACAGTTTGAGCCATGTTTTGCTCATTGGAAAATGATTGTGCTCATAGACTGCTGAAAAGAGCAGCATGTATTGAGAGACGGCATGATGGAAGCTATCTTTCTCAGAAAGCATGTGATATGACCTAAGTGAAAGTCTGCTATGCATATTTTTCTAACAGGTTCAATAGCATAAATTAACAAGGAAAATTTTATCTATGGATCAAATCCATCTGCAGACCAATAGCATCCTTTAAGATCTGCATAAGAGCATTTGAATGTTTACATGCTAGATGCAGCCGTTCAAAGAAACCTGCTTGCCTGATTAAATACAAACTACTCATGTCATTATTTAATTCAGTGTTTTGACACATAACTTTATTTATCAATAGCACCTGTCAACCCTGACTCTGTTGATTCACTAACACAATGTCTTACTTGTGTTTCTGAATGGATGAGTAGTAATTTTCTCAAACTAAATAAAGAGAAAACAGAAATTTTAGTGATTGGCAATAATGGGTATAATGAGGTTATTAGAAATAAACTTGATGCATTAGGATTAAAAGTCAAGATGTAGGTAAAGAATTTAGGGGTAACTATTGACTGTGACCTGAATTTTAAATCACATATTAATCTGATCACTAGGACATCATTTTTTCACTTAAGAAATATAGCAAAAGTTAGACCCCTTATAACATTGCAAGATGCTGAAAAATTAGTTCACGTTTTTGTTTTCAGTTGGCTAGATTACTGTAACGCACTCCTCTAAGGACTACCCAAGAAAGACATAAATCAATTGCAAGGAGTGCAGAATGCAGCTGCTAGAATCTTAACTAGGAAAAGAAAATCCGAGCACATTTCTCCAGTTTTGATGTCACTACACTGATTACCTGTGTCATTCAGAATTGACTTTAAAATACTGCTTATGGTTTACAAAGCCTTAAATAATCTCACTCCATCTTGTATATCGGAATGTCTTATACCTTACACTCCAAATCGTAACCTTAGATCTTCAAATGAGTGTCTACTTAGAATTCCAAGAGCTAAACTTTAAATAAGTGGTGAGGCGGCCTTCTGCTGTAATGCACCTAAAATCTGGAATAGCTTACTGATAGAAATTCACCAGGCTAATACAGTGGAACACTTTAAAAAACTGCTGAAAACACATTACTTTAACATGGCTTTCTCATAGCTTTATCTTAGTTTAATCCTGATGTTCTGTATATTCAATTAATTATCATTATTATTCATGGTGGCTCCACAATCCGTGCTAACCCCAACTTTCTCTTCTGTTCTTTCTCCAGTTTTCTGTGGTGGCGATCTGCGCCACCACCACCTAATCAAAGCACCGTGATGTCCCTCCATTGATGAATTAAAGGCCAGAAGTCCACATGACCGTCATCATCAAATTCTTCCATGAGAACCCTGAATACAATGAGGACTGATTGAGGTCATTTATGTTAGGTAGAATGCCTAGAGGGGGTCGGGCCGTCTCATGGCCTGGACCCCGGAAGATTTTATTTTTTTCTTCAGCCATCTGGAGTTTTTTTGGTTTTTCTGTACTTTTATTCTATGTTAATTAGTGTTCCCTAATTTTAATTCTTATTTATTTTGTCTTTTTTCTTTTTCTTCATCATGTAAAGCACTTTGCGCTACATTGTTTGTATGAAAATGAGCTATATAAATAAATGTTGTTGTTGTTTTGCTGGTAAAATCACTGTTAGCTCCTTATTCTCATAACTTTCCATCTTTTTTTTTCCTCTTGTCCTTGGGTGAGTTTTGACCTGTAAGAGGTTTGCTAGATTAAAAAAAGACACCTTCACTTATACACCCGAGCTATGGCCAGGATAAGATTATTGCAGGCTCAAGAAATCATCTGGGATTTCATGAATGAGTCAGTCTAACCCAGGACCATGAACTGGGTAAACGAATTATAAACTGAATTGATATATCACTAAAGTAAAGACACAATTATTGTTCTCACTAGCACTGAAAATATTTGCTATTTTGTATTATGTGTTATATGGATCCTAACCAAATTTACTGTTGGGAAAGGAGGTTAATATTATTCTGGCAGCACTAGGCACAAGGCAGGAATCAGCTTAGGCCACTTGCTCATAATCTGAGTCACCAATCATCCTAAATGATACAACACTTGGTTTTCAGAATTAAAATGGTGTTCCTGGAAACAAATCCATGCAGACAGCAGGAAAACCTCTAAACTCCAAAAAAAAATGATTGAGAAGTAAATCCAGCCACTTCATGCACCAAGAAAATGATGCTACCCTATATGCCAAATTACTGGCTGTACTACAAGCTTTTATCTGCAAATTAAGAAAACATAACAGATTGCACCAAGGTATCAGGATTATATACATAAAAAATCCAGACATTCTTGGGAATGGAAATGTTTCAAGTAACAACGTAAGAAATTTTACAAATGACTGAAGTCTGCTAAATCCAGGAAGTTCATGTAGTTACTCAATTGGTTGTAATATGTCACTCAGATATTTGTTAAAAAGCTGTGCAAGTTTTTGCTTCAACTGCATGAATCAGTCATTCAATCCGTATTACAACAAGCTTTTTTTCTTCAAGAGTGCCTTGTAGTGTCTACGTTGAACAATTATCATTAATTTCCTCCACCACATGTGTTTGGGGGACTTCATGAGTGTCATATTTGGAATACAACTTTCATAAATTCCACATATGCAGTTATCTCCCAAAAAAAAGCTGCAAATGAATTTTTGGCAAGTAAAAACAGTCCCAGATCTCTCCAATATGTTTTTGGAAACAACAAGCTCAGGGAACTGGCAGACAATAAAATTCATGGCATTATAACATCCACATACAAGCTACTTATGCTGTTAGAATGTGTGATGAAATAGAAATTGTTTCCTGCTCCAGACTCCTCTCAAAACATCCACAATTGCAAAACTGGGAATCCAGACTAAAAGTAAAATTTGGGGCCAAGGGATTTAAAGACACAGGAACCAGCTGTAGCTATAACTGCTGCAGTATTGAAATCTGTAGTTGTTGTGAATTCCCCTTTAAATCTCATTGGGGGAATGTTTACCTTGTGCATGGAAGGAACTGGGCACATTTTAGGGTCTTTACTACAGGAGTCCTCCACAGAGGCAGCAGACCTCAATGTGGAACAGCATGGGGACAAATAACTACTTGGTTGCTTTATCTTTATTTGTGCTTTTGCCTCATTTAACCAGTTCAAAGATAGAACTGGTTGACAATGGATACAGAAACATAGTGATTGCAATCCATAAAGCTGTGCCTGAAAATCCTCAGCTCATTGATAAAATCAAGGTAAGCCTTAACCATGCTGGGGTCCTGAGCTCTGCTTATATTTCATTATAGATGTACTGTTACAATTATGAAATCTTAGGTGGGTGTTACACTGCCAGTGTTGTGGTTACTTTTTAAAGCATAACCCATTGTTTATAAAATGATTGTTTTTCCCAATAAAAAAACAACATGTGCAGGGAGAAAATAATGAAAGAATTGGGTGGGCCCTGCATGTTGGCAACTTTGCAGAAACTGAAAGATTCTAAGGTAAATAAAAGTAAAATTTACTCATACTGTACTTAAGATGTTTGTAGTTTGAAGATATCAGGTTTTTCTTTTAGCTTTTTTGGGATTTTTAGGCTCTCGCTCATATTACATTTGGTTGATCCCATAGATTTGAGAATGATATGAATGGGTGATGGACTGGCAGCCAGGTTTGATTCCTACCTTGTGCTTAATGTTGCTGGTAACCCATGACCCTGATCTTGATTAAATGGGTTAAAGGATGGGTGTTTATTAGTGGAGTATAATGAAATTGCAGCAATGTAAGCTTTCTGTGATGGTGGATGGAGCACTGAGGAAGCCAGGCATGTTCACAATAAAGAAAGTTAGCAAATCTGAAGTGAGAGTTTGCAGTCTGTTCAGTAACAGAGGATTAGAGAGCTTGGGTGTGGTGAGCCATGCTTATATCAACTGTACTGTCTGGATTATTAAATCTGTATGCAAACAAAAGCTCAGGTGTCATGTTTCAGAGGAGTGTGTTCCTTTTCATTCTTAAATGTTTCCTGAGAGTTCAGTATTAATTATAATTGGGGATTTCTGAAAGACATTTTGAACACTTGTGGAGTTTCCGCTGTTTGTGCCCTGCTATGCCATTCAGCCCTTCAGCCTTTCCTTGTGATTTTCAATCTCACTACACTGAAATGGATTAAACGCATGTTTAGATAGATAGATAGATAGATAGATAGATAGATAGATAGATAGATAGATAGATAGATAGATAGATAGATAGATAGATAGATAGATAGATAGATAGATAGATAGATAGATAGATAGATAGATAGATAGATAGATAGATACTTTATTAATCCCAATGGGAAATTCACAATTTATTTAATTTTTATGTGTGTGCGTGCAGACACAAACCTCGTCCTGCTGTGGGAACAAGCTCAATCATTAGAGCAAAGTGCTGTGTGTTGTGGTTCTGCAGCACTGTTCCACTTTCACAGGCATAAGAAACTGCAGCCTCTTTCATTTTTTTCCTTGTGTGTTTTCACATCATTAATACTTTCCTTTAAATTTTTAAATCAATGTCATTTGAATCTATATTCTTTACTTTTGAAACAACAGTGATTCTTAAAATGATCTGTGAATTTCTGTGTAGGCTGCTAAACTCACACTTAATGATAAAATTAAGAGGCTATCAATATAAGAAGATCTCAGAGCAAAACCACTACTTCTCCAAATCAAGTGGATTCTTTTTGGGGAGAGGGTTGCACTTCCCACTTAGGAGTAGACCCATGGGGCAGACCCAGGATGAACTGAAGGGAGTATATCTACCAAATTGCTTTGAAATGACCAGGAATTCCCCATGGGGAACTGAAGACTGACATAGGGTGGTCTGGTTAGTAGTTGGTTTACTTCCATGAGTCCTCACTATGTTAACATTTTAATTGTCTTTACTTTCTTAGGAAATGTTAAAAGAAGCATCCAACTATCTGTATGTTGCAACAAGATTCAGAGTCTTTTTTAAAGAGGTAAAAATATTATTACCCGACACCTGGACGCCAAAGCCTGATTTGTATAAGAAAGCAACTACTGAAACCTACAGCCAGGTAAGAAAAGGGAATTGTGAAGAAATGTGTGGGACAGATAAGCTTGATATCAGCTGAGGATAGCTAAGAAGTGACTTAGAATTTTTAAACTTTGAAAATGTTATCTTCTCCTGTTGTTTCACATAGAATTGTAAGTAAGTTAAATTTTCAACCATGTCGACCATGTACCAACTTTTTTTTTAATGAGCCCTGTCTTGTTGTTCTCCAGCTTATAAAAACATTATTAATTGAATACAACTATTCACAGTCAGTAACACAAGTGAGTGACCTCCTGTAATCTTTTCACACCCAGAAAGGTCCTAGAAAAACTGTGTTTTAAATCCCTGTCTGCTAGGCCAAAAGAGCACAAAGTCTTCTTCATCAAGTGAGTTCAGCAGCTTGGAAGCAGCAACTGGAGCAGACACAGTCTGTGGGAGAGAGGACAGGAGAGTGAGTTGTTAGGTTGGCCAGGGCTCGTCTTTTAAATGTTCTAAACCTTGTGTGAGAAGCATGTTGTGTATTTAGCCTGCAAGGCTGAAGCTGATCCCTCAAAGGGGATGGGTAACAGTGGGTTTGTTTCACTTTGAAATACTGTGTAAGAAGGTATCTGAAGGACAGCTGTGTTTCTTTGCCAAAGGTTTACTGTTTAACAGAGAGACAGCTTGCAGTTAAGAGTGTAAGAATGTGCAGCTGGCGGCGCTATGCAGAAGGAAAAACGAAGCAGGGGAACTACTTAACTGCACATGAGTGACGGTCATCAGCTAACCAGCGGTGACACCAGTCACTCCCCCTCCCTCAGCTTTGTTTACACCTCTGTGAACAAAGCGACATTCTAAACCGGGCTCAGCTAGTCGAGAGAGGACATCTGCATTGACATGCGCAGATCTGGGACGATGACAGATAAAAAAAATAAAACGACTGTAAGCTAATGAACCACCTTGTGAGTCGGGAGTTCATATCTTTCTGTCTGTATAGCCACTGTAGGTGAACATGATCGGTCACTAAGGTAAATGTATGATCCCACAAGCAATAATGGAGAGCTTCCGCAGCCCATTTAATTGCCAAACACTCTTTATCAATGATCAAGAAATTACTCTCCCTGGGAAGCAGTTTTCTACTCACATATGGGATGGGATGAACCTCACCATCGAAAACCTGAGACAGGACAGCCTCCAAACCAAATGCACTAGCACCTGTTTGCAGGATGAATTCCTTAGAGAAGTCATGATTCTTTAAAACTGGGTACGACAGCAAAGCAGTCTTCAAATCAGAGAAGAACCGTTCACAATCATTTGACCAGACAATGCAGTGGTTCTTTCGGCCCTTCATAAGATCAGTTAAAGGAGTATCTCTATTTGCAAAATTTGGGATGAATCTCCTATAAAATCCAACGAGTTCCAGGAAGGCAAGAACTTGCAGGCACCTCACCTACCTTCTTCATCTGAGGTCTAATTGAACCCTTCCCCATGGAGTACACCAAATAATGCGTTTCAGACATACCCCATTTACATTTGTTAGGGTTCCAGATGTGTCTGCCAATCATTACTGAAAATAACATCATTAAGATACACCCTGAAATATTCAGAATCGGGGCGCAAAATCTGATCCTACATATGCAGTCCAAATGGGAGCCTAGTAAATTCAAATAACCCGTCAATGGTGGTGAAGGCTGTCTTTTCGCAACTGGAAGCCTCAAGAGGTACCTGCCAGTACCCTTTTGTAAGATCGAACATATTGATATACAAGGTTTGACCTAGCCTCCCCAGTAATTCATCAATATGTGGCAATGGATAAGCATCAAACTTGGAATCCTTATTTAAGTGTCTAAAATCAATACAGAACCGAAATGAACCATCTGGTTTTGGGACTAATACAAACGTGCTCCGCCAATTGTTTTTACTCTCATGAATTATGCTTAATTCAAGCATCTGTTTCACCTCATTGCACACCACATTCTTCCTCGCCTCCAATATATAAGTGCATTTGTACTTTAACACCCGGCTCCATTACGATTTTATGTTCCACAAGTTTTGTAAGGCCAGGAAACAAGGAACAGACATCAGTGTTTCTTCCGAACAAAGACAGCAACTCTGTTTTCTGAGTGTCCGACAAATCATCATAAATAGTAACATCAGTCTGGGAGACTGCAGCCATGGGCGTTAACACCTCATCCAGTTCATGCCATTCTTTTAAGAGATTAATATATAAAATGTGAACAGGCTTTCGCCTGCCTTCTAACCTTGCAATTAGAACCCATCCACTTTTCTACTACAGCAAGACACTGCCATTTCGCCAGGAACTTACAGTATGTGGGTCAGATGGAATCAGAACAAGTAACCAATTGCCCTTTCTGAATTTGCAGAGTTTGCTTCTCTTATCATAATTATATTTTTGCATCTCCTGCTCATGCTGCTGATGCTCCACAGTGATAGTGGATAATTTAGAAATTTGTTCCTGCAGTGAAACAACCTGATGTACAAATTCCAAACCCATAGTATCAGTCTGCACACCTGTTCACTCCTCACGCATAATATCCAAGTTGCCCAAGGACACCTGCCTAACAGGAACTCAAATGGACTTATCCGGTAGAAACCTAACAGGATTCTCAAGTCACAAACATGAGGAACGGCAGCACAGAGTTCCAGGATGTCGGGTCATCATGAGTCACACGACTGATCATTTGCTTTAAATTCTTGTTAAATCACTCCGTGAGCCTATTTCTCTGAGGATGATAAGCAATGGTGTTCAGTTTTGTTAATGAAAAGGCCATCACATGACTGTTTCATTATCTGGGAAGTAAAGGGCATACCCTGGTCAGTTAAAATTGCTAATATGGGATAGGGATGCCAATATGAGTATAGATCTTACACAGAGCCCTTGCACCACTTGGCAAGTTGGCCTTCTACAGAGCAGCCACTTCAGGATATTGTGTTGTCTAATCGACCTGCACGAGTATATATTGATAACCATTTTTACTCTTATGGAGTGGGCCACCACCAAAAGAAGTGGAAAAAGTATGAGAAATAAAGGGAACAAATCAATACTGTAGGAATGCAAGCCAGTAGCAACAAATAATAATGAGCACAGGCAAACCAATATATTTTAAACAAAGATCTAAGAATGATTGCCTTTTTTAAACTTTTGTATTACTACAAGATGATATTTATTGGCGTTTACCTAAATATGTTAAATTTAGCAGGGCTTAAAGATGTCAAAATAGACCCTAAATCTCTTCTAGCTTCCCTACCCCCAAAAATACTTCATAGTATACTTAAAGTTAAAATATTATTGACTGTGGACATCTAATTTTAAACTGCCAAAATCTTATTCAAAATTTAATTGTCTAACCAATCCCCCAATGTTATTTAAGGCTAACGTCATCATTGCTGGACTGAAAAGTACCAAAGGAGATGAGCCTTACACATTACAATATGGAGGATGTGGCAAAGAAGGACGGTATACTCACTTCACACCAAATTACTTATTGAATGACACATTTATTCAAGTTTATGGGCGAAGAGGTATGTGGGTTCTCTTATTGTTATCCATGCTTTGCTGCTTCTTTATGGCAAACCAAATCAAAATTAAGAGAAACTGGTGGAAATATTTTAGAATTTTTAAATTGCAGAGATTAGATAACTGAAATTATTTTTAACTTTTATGGTGGCTTGATGGATAGGGTTGCTGCTTCACAGCTGTAGGATCTAAAGGACAAATATTTTACATTAACAAGTTTTTACTGTAAACTAAAGCGGAGGCAAAGCCAGAAAATACAATGTCTAGATGACTGAAAAGTCTTCTAGAACAATCATTAAAAGCACATTATAAATATAGTGAGGCATTGCTTATCATTTACAGATAGTATGCTTAAGCTAAGAAATATTTAAAGATTGAATTAATTAAATTAGCTTTAAGAATTTTTCAAATACAATTTTTATTAGGGAAAATGAAAGCCACAGATTTTTATATTATATATACAAATTTTGCAAAGAGCTTACAACAACTTCATTGAAGAAACAGAAACAGCTTCAACAAACTGCACAATTGCAGCATTCATAATTCAGTACAGGATGTACACTTCACATCTGCTTGTCACCTTTTTTCACCAACATTACTGAAGCTCCATCAAGACTAAAGGCCACACACAAGGAAGATTTCAGATTCTGTGGCTCAAACACCTCAAGGATTTTCTCTATAATGCTGTTAGCCATCATGTTGTGTGTATTCACAAGCCCATGGCTCTTCCTTTAATAATGCCTGTTTGAATAAAATGAATGCACACAGCCACAAGTTTGAAACAGCTTTGCATTCATCAATAATAATGGAATAATAGATTTAGGATATGCATGTAAATTGCTTTTTATTTTTTGTAGGAGATGGGAAAAACAGACTCAAGCAAATTGTTTTTTATATCTAAGCAAGTTGACAAGCTAATTCTTCCTTTCAGAATTATACAATTTAAACAATTCTAAAAAATTACCCTGGTTTTTATGTTTCATCAGTTTCTCTGTGCCCACGCAGAGGGATATCTTTTTTGGAACAGAATATTACAATGTGAAGAACCATTTTAATATTAATATGCTCGCAGTTTCTTTGTACAAAAGATACACTTGTGTTATCTCTGTTTAGTTGATTTAAAATTGTGTTTTTTCTTTGATTTTTATACATGTGCCTATGTGCATTAAATCTTGCTTGTGCATTTATGTGCTGTTTACTAACCCAGTGTTTAAAATGGGCTGAACTGAGACACTTCCAATTTCTGAAGCCATTTTTCATGAATTTATTTTGCTCATCACAGTGTAACTTGGGAAAATGTTAGCACAGGTTTCGAAATACTTCATCTCTAGCTTTGCTGCATTCCAGACAGTTATGCCTCATATTCCAACACGAAGGAGAAACTTTGTGATTTTTCAAATATCATGGTGACTGGATATTATACCCACCTTGGTTCAGTGGCTTGTTTGTCCAACCCTGACACATTTGATGGTGAATGAATGGCCTTTTCTGTCTATCCACACTCGAGTTTCTGCAGTCTTTGAGGAGTGGGAGTATTCAGCAGCTTGTTTAAACTTAAAAAAACAGGATTCATTAACCCATGATTTGTGGTAAGCTGTTTAAGAAAGTTGGGAATGGATGTTTTCAGTGCAATATATTTGTTTTCCAGGCAAACAGAACACAGCAATCCATATTCACAATTGATCTATTGCATTACTAGAATAAATACATTCTTAAACAAATATACAATTAAACTAAACAAATATATGTTAGATACGAGGCTAAATCCAAAATGGCAATTTTGTCAAGCCTGGAAGTATTCTTTGTTCCATGGGTGATGGAGATTTTAGTTCTACTGAATCCAGACTTTGAAATGAGCTCCTTAAAGTCAGATCTAACTCCATTCACTTCTTTAAATGGAAAGGTAAGACCCATCTGTTCAGAAGACATTTTGCGGGCACAACCAATCTTATTCAATCAGGCCTTCATGTTGCAGGTTTATTTAATCACGTTTAGCACTGTGTGTTTCATTTGTGTTTCATGAGCTAACACATATCTTTGTTTCATTTGTTTACTTATTTGGTCATTGACTGTGTAGGGATAGGCAGACAAACAAACACTTTATGAGTGCTGAAAGGACATTTCAGGCTGACCAGGGTATCAAGAAGAGTGTGCAAGACTTTGTCCATGATTGGAAACACATCTCCAGCATCCTTTTGTCTGCAGCAACCTACAGAATTGATTGGATTCTCTCTGTGAAGTACATTTAAAGTTAATTTTCCACATTAAATAAGCTTGGTATGAGTAATTTTGGACATGTGCCTGAGCTTGAACTGTGTTGGCCTTGCATAGTGAAACTCCCATCTAGAAATTTAAGCAGTTTATGTAAGACACTGGTTTAAACTCGGTGCATCAACAATCTTAGTTTAAATCATGTTTTGACATGTTTTGTAATTACATTTTGATGATTAACACTTGTTTTTACCTAATAATTTCAAGTTATCACAGTAGAGTACTCTAAAGCTGGGATAATTACAGTGAATATATTAGGGCCTTTGGGCTCTTTTTAGATGATGTTACTGTATTTGCAAATAGATTGTAGTGTTATTTTGATACATTTTTAGAAGGTTGTGATTACATCCATATTTTACTATATGGTTTGAATCCAACTATATGTTGCATTTAACTTCAGCTCCAGGACATTCCACTATGTATGATCAAGCTTCCTCATCCAACTAAAGAGCCTGCAAGTGCCTTAAAATGATCAAGGATAAATAAGGATGATGCAGGCCTTGGCAGCTTTGGATGTAAAGCTGTGAACCATCTCCAAATGGAATGCGTAAAAATGTACATTTTTATTATTTTCCTTTGGAATCTGTATTGATTTGTTCATAAAAAAAGCCCTCCAAATGTTCATACAAACTGGCTACAGCAGTACAGGTGGTAGCATTGTTTGAATTGATAACACTAATCAGCTGGATGACTCCCGGGCCCCACTTTAAAACATAGTTGTTAATTTTTGCCAATTTGCCATCATTTGCCTATTATTTCCACTTTTGGCGCATTCACTAGAATTAATCACACTCACGTTGAAGTTCATTAGTTGTAAGCTGATTTGTTTAGTTCATCGATCGCCAATAATGTGAGCACGTTCAATGAATAGCTCTCTTTTAAAGCATTCATGCATTGCACTGGTGGAAGCCAAGGATGCAATGTTGCAAAAATGAAGTCCAAAGATTGCAGTGAAATGACTTTGCAAAACTATAACAATAGAAATTTAATAAAAAAAAACCCTCAAAACTCAAGATGAAGTCTGTTGATTATTAAAGAAATAATCACAATATAGACTTTATCCTGCTAAACCTGAATGCACTTATGAATTTCTATAGGTTAATGTCAATAAAATGTTCGCACCAAGGTTGGTGCACTGACATCCCTGGCCAGGACCTCTGATCGATCCTCCAGCCCATAGCCCTGCCAATTACTGAGCTAATACACTTGAGACCCTCATTGTATTTTCATAGTGATAACACAGACTTGGTTGCATGTTGAGAAAAAAGCATGTTTTTAATGAAATACTGTATGACGTTGAAGGGAGACATTTATGTTGAAGAAGATTTTAAAATATTTTTTTGAATTCGATTAGCATATCTTTACAAAACATCTTAAGCACTGAACAGGTCAATCAGGACTTAATACAAATTACCCATCACTCTCTGGGTGATAACCGGAGGTCACATTTAATTGCACCGTATATCAATCAATCTTGTCACAATCTTGAAACAAGATGTGAATTGTGGACCGCAATCTGAAGTTACTGGTTTATTAAACCATGTATTCAATAAAAGTTTTGTATAAAATTAAAAGTTCCTTTGCTGAGGGGAGTTTTTTTAATTATATAAAATGGGCACTTTTGAACATCTATCAGCTGTTCCTAGTGTAAAGTGTTTAGCCTTGGGTTATGAAGCATACAATCGTCATTTTGGACATGTAGGCACTATTAAAACAAGCTGCAAGTTGTCATGTCTCCATGATGTTCAGACATGCTGAGATGAAATGGAGAAAAACTTTGTATTTTAGTAAGCTTTTCATTTCAGAAAATGGTTTACTCATTAATGCATAACTCAGAATACTTCTTAATTTATTCATCCTTTACTTCAAAAAACAGTATCAACTGTCTGTAATAAAATGTATTACTTTTCAGCTTACGTTTGTTGTTGTACAAGAATGCCTCAGAAACATGAAGGCATGGTGAAAAAAAAACTTATAAATGGATGGTTTAATTTAAATTATGCTTACAGAATTAGATTTCTTGAATAGTAACTCCCCCAAAAAACAACACTAAGATGATTTTCAGGCTTCAGCAAAACCTGAAAGAAATTAAAAAAGAACTTGGGTCAGAACATACAACAACAATAACATTTATTTCTATAGCACGTTTGTAGCTCAAAGTGCTTTTCAAGGTGAAGAAAGAAAAAAGAAAAATATAAAAATAAGATTAGGCAATACTAAGTAATAAAGAATAAAGTAAGGTTCGATGGCCTGGAGGACAGAAAAAAAAACAAAACTCCAGAGAGCTGGAGAAAAAAAAATCGGCAGGGGTTCCAAGGCCACAAGACCACCCAGCACCTATTGGACATTCTACCTAACATAAATTATCTAAATCAGTCCTCATGATTTTCAGGCTTCACATGGAAGTATTAGATGATGATGGTCATGTGGCCTTCAATCCATCAATGCAGGGACAGCACAGTGCTTTGATCAGGTGATGGTGGTGCAGATCGCCACCACAGAAAACCAGTAAAAGAACAGCAGAGAAAGTAGGGGTTAGTACGGATTGTGGAGCCATGATAAAAACGATAATTAAATGCATATACAGAATATCAGGATTACATTAAAGTGAAACTATAAGAAAGCCATATTAAAATAATGCGTTTTCAGCAGTTTTTTTTAAAGTGTCTCCACTGTATTAGCCTGGTGAATTCCTATCAGTAAACTATTCCAGATTTTAGGTGTATAACAGCTGAATAATAAGCTCTTGGAATAATAAGCAGACACTCATTTGAAGATCTAAGGTTACAATTTGGGATGTAAGGTGAGAGGCATTCCAAAATATAACCTGGAGCGAGATTATTTAAGACTTTGTAAACCATAAGCAGTATTTTAAAGTCAATTCTAAATTGCACAGGTAACCAGTGTAGTGACATCAAAACTGGAGAGATGTGCTCAAATTTTGTTTTTCTAGTTAAGATTCTAGCAGCTGCATTCTGCACTAGTTGCAATTGATTGATGCCTTTTTTGGGTAGTCCTGAGAGGAGTGTGTATTCCTTCAGACGTGTATGTGTGTGTATTCATGCTATATGCATGTTGGCTATTTGTCCCAGGGGCTTTGGTGGCTCCACTGGATTTTGTAGGCCTCAGGTCTTTTCAAAGTGTAGACCTCAGGCCTTCATTGAAGGATTGTGATTTAGGTCTTTGAGTGTTTTAGGCCTGAAATTTATAGCACTTCTTTGTTATGATACTAATTATTTTTACTTGTGTTCTCACTTTTGTGTTTCCCCTTTTTTAGTAAGTCTTGCAGTCTTTCACTATTTCGTTTTTTTTAATTCTCTGTTGTTTTGACTTCAGCCTTGGCATTTCTGGCTTTTAACTTTTAAATCAGCATAGCTTTTTTTCGTTTAGGTGTTTTATTACCTTCTACCCCAGGGGTTCTCAATGTTGGTCCTGGGGACGCCCTGTGACTGCGGGTTTTTGTTTCAACCCGCTTCTGTTTTTAATTGGAATCCTGGGCTAGTTAAGTGAACTGTTATTGCCCAGATTCAGTGTTTTGAGAACAATATGGAATTTACAAAACTAAGTTTGGTTATATATATATTAAATATATATATTAAAATGTACTAAGCAGTTATATGGGAATAATTTTTTTTTCTTTTTAACAATATTTTCATCTTGATGTTCACTCTATTTTTCCAGGTGTTCTAATTGTTTAATTAATCCATTGTTTTCTAATTAGTGGGTCTAACGCTAAAGTAGTTGTAGCCTTTCATGATTCAGTGTCCTTTTCCTGGGTGTCTGCTCTGCTAGTTTTTAATTGTCGTTAATAAGAAAACTGCACAGAGAAAGGGCAAAATATAAAGAAAGCAACAAAAAATATTTCTAAATGTCTTATAATAAATGTAAAAAATCATGCCTCTGTGCTTTCTTAATATAGAATAAGAGAAGAGAGAAAAAAACAGCTAATTAATTGAGATCAGTGTTAGCAGTTGCTCACTGATTATGAATCTGGTTGAAGCAAAAACCTGAAGCCACAGTGAGCCCCCAGGATCGACTTTGAGAACCACTGCTCTACCCTTTTGTCCTGTTCATTTCTTTAGTTTAGAATTTTGGTAGTTTTAAAACTTTGTAATTATGTACTGTATCTAATTAATAAATAATAAATTAATCTATTTAATAAATAATGTAATGCGCTAAACAATGTAAGCATCATGAAGCAAGGTAATTAGACGGCTTTGACTTTTTCATTTTGTGTGTAGTCTTCAGTCATTTCTGCAGGGGAAGGTGGATGCACTGTGTCTTTAGGATCTATACTTACCTGTTCTCAGTTTGAAATGTCAGAATTATTGCTAGACATGGTGTAACAACTCAGATTTGGCTGCACTCACTACCTAGCCGCTTATATTGTATACTATCAACCAGGTTGATAATGCTATGTAGCAGTATAGTTCTTGTTTATCTTGAAATATTTTTTTTGACTCCCTTATCCTTGATATCTACCTCTGTCTCTTTTCATATGTGTTCTTTTTTGGTTTTATTCCATTTTTTGGCATATTTCCCCTTAGTCACTGCTTGCAATATATTTGAGACAATAAACATAATAGAGTGTGTATTTTGGTTAATTATGTTTGCACAAGAGATGTGTGTTTTTATGTATAGCTGTTTGACTATACATTCATTGATGACTAACATGTTTCTAATTATAAGTCATGTGGTTACAATGAGAACTGGACTTGGGGGCAAATTTACTGTGTGCAGTTTTAAAGAATGAATGCAACACAAGTGCAAATTGTTGTAGAGCAATAAGAATGCATTTATGGTGTGAAGAAACAGTATAAAGTATGTCTCAGAGACATTCGCATTGTTTATTTGATGTATTAAGTCAGTCACAGAATGTATCAAAATAAAGAAAAACTGTAGTATCCTTAAAAAGATGAAAAGAAAAAAATGGTGCCCTAATCACTCAAAATTTTCTGAATTAACACAAGAAATATGGAAACGGTAGATCTGTGGAAACAGACTCTGTGGACGTTGTTCATAAAGGTCAGGCTTCATTTTGTGTAGTTTTAAGACCATTACTGTGGATTGGTACTAGGTTTGGAAAAACAAATGTTTACCGGAATATAATCCTTTGTAAATTTATTTCATTTATTAAAACTGCTTATACCTTATTCAACATAGAATTGAATTGTATTTGGTTTTCAGGCAAAGTGTTTGTACATGAATGGGCTCATCTACGTTGGGGAGTATTTGATGAATACAATAAGTATCAGCCATTCTACAAAGAAGGTGAACACTACAGAGTGACAAAGTAAGTTCTTTCAATTCGTAAACTATATAGTCTGCAATCAAAAATAATCTAATTTTACATACTGTATGCACTTATTAGTTAGATTTTTTGCACAAGACATTTTACTTTTCCAAAAAATGGCTTTCATTTAATTATTTTATATACATTTTCACTTTGATGCTTCAAATATGTTGGTGGAGTGTTTTCATTTCTCCATGGGATCTAGAAAGCCCTTTCATGGAAATAATATACTCAGTCAGTATACATTTTACCTGTACCACCTAAAGCCTGTGTCACATAATGGAAATTTTCCAGCGAATCTCATTTGTAGACTTTATAATCTTAGCCAGTTGGAGGCAGTCAGTGGTGTGCTCTCTTGAAGCTGGTGGTGTAATGGGAAATGCCCAGCTCCCACTTCAGGTAGTCCTCTACTCTCTCTGACAAAATCAAACAGATTTTATGTAACACAACAGAATGGAAAAAAGAAGAAAAAGGGCTGAGACAACAACTGAAAACGCCATGCCTGTTAATCCTTTGTACAGCACTGGCTCCATCAGGCAGTACATTATTGGCTATCAAAAAAAGTGACAAGAAGCCTGTGCTGAAAGATCAGCACTCAGCCAGAAAAGTAGAAATGGGCAGTCATTTTCAGTCATTTAAATTAACATGATCCAACAACAAGATCAGTGACTGTTGTCAGCAAATCTGACATACCTCATGACTAGAAGTCACATATGACATCAGCTTAATAGAATGATTTACAAAGTAAACAATATAATTTAACAGTAAAGTGGTGCAAAATAATGTCTTGATGTATTCATATGCAAAAATAAGAACTATATTTAAATTTAAGAGAAGGATTAATGAAGAAATTCAAATAATTAGGATGTAGTAGTACAGGTAATATAGGTCTGTCAAATAGGTGGGGTGGCTGACTACCTCCCATAGACTCACTGCCTATGTATATCTATCTTAGTGTTCTCTTTCTCACTGTCCTGGCCTCTCTTCCTCCAGTCTAGTGCCTGCTCACGACTCACCTTCCAACTCCATATTCTGTGAAGCACTAGCAATTATCCATTGTGATGGACGACCGGCTACAGACTCCGGTCGCTACCCCCAGGCTGCTTGGAGGAGCCCTCCGGACAGCATGATGGTGCCCCGAGTTCCAGCAGGGCCTCATGGACTTTGTAGTTTATACACACAGCCCTGCTGGATACCTTGGGGGCCACCAGGATTCGCTATAGGGGGGCTAGTGGGCTCTTGTGTGCCCTATAACCCGGGAGTACGTCAGCATCACATGACAGGAAGGAACGACGTGCTCCCGGGGTGAAGAAGAGGACTGTTTACCCTGACCCAGAAGGAAATGGACTTGTGGGTTTTGCCAGGAACCACTTCCGGGCCAGGGGATATAAAAGGACTATGAGAAAGCCCAGACACCGAGCTGAGCTGGGAGGTAGGGTGGCAAGTGTCTGGGCGAGGAGGTATTGGTTTATGGTTAGTGTTAGTGATTATATGAGAGTGGTGTGGAGAGTGCTTTGTGCACCGTATAATTATAAAATAAAGAATATTTATACTTTCACCTGGTCATCAGAGTGGTACCTGAGGGTTCAAGAGGTGTACAAAGCCTCTTACTGTTACACCATACATACACATATTTTCTTAACTCCCTCATCCAGGGCAAGGTTGTGGGGAAGCTGAAGTTTATCCCTTTAAACACTGGGCATGAGGCAGGAACAATTCCTGGAGAGGGCGACAATCCTTTACAGGATAAACACACACAGACACACAAGTGAATGATAAATATACTGAGACACACTGAGACATTTTAAAGAGACTTGCTATTGTCCGTTTCAGAAGTAAAAACAAAGAAGTAGCACCATGCTCTGATGATTTTTGACAGATTATGGAAAGAAATCTTGACTACAGGTAAGATGAAAAAACAAAATATAACATACTGAAAAGTACAACTCCAAGGCAGGATCTAAGATTCAGTGATAAGAAGTCTGGATATTCTGCAATTTGCCATTATCATTTTTTTCTTTTCTATTATAAGGTGTCCCAAAGATCTGTCAGGAAAAGTATGTCTTGGAAATGACTGTTCCAAATGTAATCTGGAAAATGCAAGTGACCCACCAAAGGAAGGCTGTGTTTTTCTCCCAGAAATGCATCAAGAAACAAGTTCATCTATAATGTACTCACCTCTTTTAAAATCGGTAAGTTTAAATTCCTGTTTTATATTAGTTTTTTTTCTGTAACAATTAGTAAAGCAGCTGCAAAGTACATAGTAGTAACGAGCACTTAATTTGTGCTGTCTTTTCTCTGGAACCTCCAAATGTGCCCTAGAACTCTGAAATTTACTTAAAAATATTTGTTTTTATTTTTTTTAAGTTGAAATAAACAAGTTTTATTAAACAGACTTAATTTAAACTTTATAAAAGTTGCCTGGTTAATGTTATGCTTATCTGGTTTTGTTGGCTAATGTCAATGAGAAAAAGGTCCACCCCTGGGAATCTTCAAAAATCTAAATAAATATTCAGTTCAGTGTAGTTAAAAAAAAAACTGCTTCTGGTGCAGTGGAAGTGGATAAGGACATGAAAGGTTGAGAGATAAAAGGAATGGGAGAAAGGCAATAGGGATAAAGACACATCAGATGAGGTTAACTAGAATAAAAACTCCAATATGAGTGGACAGCAGGACAATTTATCATTGCAAGAGGTCCAAGTGAAATCCTGAATTATGTGTGTGAGTATGAGTGTAAACCGTACTGATTTCACCTAATTCACCAGAGCCCAAATTGTTGTTATCGACCAGCCCTGTTTCACCACTAGATAATTACTATGAGCTCATGATTTACAAATTAAGCCCTGTTAGTAGCAGCAGTAGTAGTAGTAATAGTACTTAGCACTGTTCATTTAATAGGTCCAGCATCTAAGGCTCAGATCCCTCATACTGTATAATCACTGCCTGCGTGGAATTTGCATGCTCTCCCTCTGCCTATGTGGGTTTTTCATCTCAAAGACTTCACATGTAAAAGAAGTGTATTTTACATTAAATGGCAGTTGTAAAGTGGTCGCATGGGAGTGGGTGGGTTTGTGTGAATGGATCTGGTTATGGATTGGCATCCCTTCCAGGGTTGGCTACTGGATTATGCTAATAGAATAGGTTCTAGTCCTCCAACCTCCTTTCTTGAAATAAGCCGTCTTGAGAATGTTATGGTTTATTAATATTTTTCAGATGAACAGGGATTGTTTGGATTATATGAATGGCAAAACCCTTTTTTTTCATTTGCCTCTTGTCTTTTTTGATTTCATCAGAATCATTTAAGCCTGTCTTAGTTTTAAGAACAAGTCAACAAGAATTATTTTAAGTTTCAATTTGGTATAGAGTACCTTTGTCATCAAACTTTATAGTACAATTGTGTGAAAAAAAAATGTCAGTTCAAAGAAGTAGTAAATGGTAGAACAACAAGGAGGCAAGGACACCACATATAGCAATGACAATAAACCATAGTAAAAAATATTAATAAATTTGCAACAATCTGAAAATGCATTTTTAAAATGTGACTCAATTAAAATACACACTTTTGAATAAGATTGTTTTATCATTTATTTCATTATGCTTCGTGGATTGCATGTTGCTTTTGTGTTCTCTTTGTATCTGTGAAGTTTTTCTTCCCTCATTCCCAAAGACAAGGATGGTAGGTTAATTGGCAGTACTAAAGTACTCTCGTGTGATTGTGCGTGAGTGGACTCTGCAAGAGCAGTAAGGTTTCTCAGCCCAGGCACAGCTGCCTCGCAACATTGAGAATGGGGTTCACGTTCCAGGAGCTCCCTGAGTGGAGTTTGCATGTTCTCCCTGGATTCGTGTGGGTTTGATCAGGGTGCTGCATTTTCCTCACGCAATCCAAAAACCTTCAGTTTAGGTGAATCAGTGATGCTAAATTGGTCCTAGTGTGTGTTTGTATGAGTGAGTGTGTTCAATCTGTGAGGGACTGGCGCCCTGTCCAGGTGTTGATCCTGCCTTTTGCCCAATGCTTGATGAGACAGGCTCCCTGTGACTCTGCCCTGGATAAGCGGATTTAGTAGATGGATGAAGCCAGCAATAGATTGGCATCTTACTCCATAAGCAGTCTGAGCTCTTTAGAGACCTTGTGTTCATTCAGTTTGATTTATTTAGAGTTGTCTGACTGCTGCCATTGCAGAAGGATTGAATTACTTTCTCTTTATTTCAAGCAAAATGGATCATTGTTGAGCACATATGTGATGACATATCAATAGTATTCATTCTACTGTAGCAGGATGCACTTTATTATATACAAATAAAATTCATAATAAGCAAAAAACATAAAGTTGCCTTATTGAAAACATTAGCTTGCAATGCTGTACTGTGTGGCTAAATCACATTTCAGCAATCTGAAATATGTTCATTTTGAATTTGTTGTACATCTCTACTGTGTCATTATGACTGTGCTCTGTCTGTTTGTCTTTCCTTATCAGATAAATCAGTTTTGCGATAAAAGCAATCATAATCAAGATGCTCCAAATGATCAAAACAGGTTTTGTAATTTAAAAAGTACATGGGAAGTAATTCTGGAGTCTGAGGATTTACGCAATGCCAATGAAGCAACTGATTTAGGTTCAGTGGAACCGCAGTTTACTGTGATGCAGGAAAGAAAGACTGCTCTGTGTCTAGTCCTGGATGTATCACGAAGCATGAGTGAGGTAGGTGATGCATTCTTTATATCTTGGCGTGTTCTTTTATGGATTAATTGGTAAAGAAACCATTTGTAGTTTCAGTTCTTGAAGGCACATAATGAAGAGTACCTAATGCATTAAATAACATTTACTGCAAAAACAGCAGTTTAAGATCAACTTCTGACGGCCTCTCTGTTTTCTGTACAGTCAGTTTACCTGCATTAATGTGATTTTTTTCAAGTCAGTTTGGCTTGTAACTAAATAGACAGCAATTTTATGAGTGCCTCTGGATATCCTTAATTCCACAACAACTGATCATTGGTAAGTACATCTTAAAAAGTAAAGACTTTACCAGAGAGGTGAGATGAGAGCAATTAATTCCATAAGCACACTGACTAAAATCATAATATCTCCCACTAAACCTAAATACATTATGCTACTGTGTACTCAAGGATACAAGAAACAAAGTAAATGGGAGTGCATTCAAGATGGAGTCACATGTGAAGTCAGTGTCACTTTCAAAGATTCACCACATTACAATGATACTTTATATCCTCAATTGTATCTTACATTTCTTGACTTCCTTACATATCCCATTTCTAGTTGGACCTGAGATCCTTCATCTTATCTGTTCCTGATATGCCTTTAAGTGAACACAAGTCAGGGCTGGTCCCACCACAGTTTATATCCATTAATCTACTACCATTTTTGAAGACATATCATTTAACTAATAAATTTACAGTATGCTAGCATTTACTGGTGAGCTACACTGAATTCTGTTTTTTCTACTCACCAACGTATGGTCTTTCCTGAAAAAGGGTTCCTATTAAGCCTTTTCTGATCCTTCTATGCCTGTACTGTCTTTGGAAATTCCCTAACACAGCATCAGTTTATATTTTTTACATTCCTACCTGAATCACATGTTTTTAATTTGTATTTAGAGTCAGAGACTTACGAGATTACAGCAAGCATCAACACTGTTCATTGAGAAGATCGCAAAAGAAGGGTCCTTTATTGGCATTGTGACTTTCAACAACATTGCTTATGTCAAGAAAGGTTTAACATATATTTCTGGGGATGATGTTAGAAAAACACTAGTAAACGCACTACCCACCAAAGCAGAAGGGGGAACAAACATCTGCAGTGGCCTCCTTGAGGCATTTGAGGTGAGATTTTTAAAGACATTTTGTTTTCTTTTTCTGGCAGACAGTGTGGCCTAGTATCTCCTGACTGTAAAATATATGGCTGCTAGCTGAATCTCTGCTTCCAACTTACTGTATGACACAGAGCAAGTTATTTAACTGAGCTGAGCTCCTACTGTCAAACATGTAATCTAAGCATTTGTTCTTTAACTGTTATTTATAATGCAACTTTGGATGGTGTTTACTATTGAAAGAGGCCGCATAACATAAAGGTTGCATGTTTTTTGTTGTGTAGAGAAACTTTATACTTTGAAACAGGCAAAAGGCAAATTTGAATTTACCTTCAATCCATTTGGAAAATAATTGTTAATACTTATTAAATGCTTGAATACATACCAGAAAAGAGGACTAAGAAACAGCTGCTTACTCCCAGCATACTGAAGTGGTTTTCTCTTAGACTGTAGTTTAGGATTTTCAAGATGAAGAGGGTCTGCAGGAGAAGAAAGTGGTACAAGAGTGTCAAATGTCAGGGGAATGGACCAATCACAGGATAAAGGGAGAAAGGAAAAACACACAGGCAATAGCAATGGATCTTTTTATCACCAAAAGAACAATGAGAAAAAAGGCACTGCTTAGTGGGCAGAAAGCCCTAGATGTTCAGGAACTGATTTGCCTGTAGGTATAAATGAGATAAAGGAGCCTTGGAAAGGTCCTGACTGATACATGACAACACTCGGATCTTAGTGGGGAAAACTGAGACCAGCTGGCAGGAAAAACAGTTTGTCAGAAAGTAATTAACTCTGTTTTTATGCTCAATTGTATCTCAGTCTTTTTTGTTATTTATTTACATTTTTTAATTATAGTTTGCTCATTAGTATTCCTCACACCTCTGAATTGGATTCAACTGGTCTGAGAATGTTATGTTATATTATGCTACATGTAGTATTAATTCTCCAGATAAACACATCTATTACTGTGCATTTCTCCTAATGTATGTGATAAATTAACATATTAGCCTAACATTTTATATTGTATAGGAAAATTTATTGATCCATGTATCAACAGACCTGGTAAATCCAGATCAGGGTCAAATGACATGTCTTGACTTACTTCATCAGTGTGTTAAAGTATATTAGCCATGCATTTTTCATTTAGGGAGTGTGACCAGGTAGACAAACTACCAATTGCCAGGAAGGAGAAATGGGGTGGCAACCAGGCAACCCTGTTTGATATAATGTATGCAAATCAACGGGCCCGCAGGGGCACAATGTAAATATTGGCTGTAGCTGCCCAAAAACAAGAGATTCTGTCAACCGGAGTAACTATTGTTGTCAAGCTGGAACTGCGACTTTTGCATTTGCTGGTTCATCATGATCAAATTCTACTTTCCAGGACTCATCTGGTTTTGGGTGGGGGTTGTTGTTTTCTTGAGATGGCTTCTCAGAACTGCGGGTAGAAGAGATGATACAGTTAGTGATAGCGCTCCTTCATATCCTGGGGCCTCATGCATAACGGCGTGTGTAGAATTCACACTATAACATGACGTAAGCACAAAATCAGAAATGTGCTTACGCACAAAATAATCCAGATGCATAAATCTGTGCGAACGCCAACTTCCACGTTCTCCCGCTCCATAAATCCCGATCAGCGTGAAAAGTAATGCCGTGCACCCACCTGCTGTCCCGTCCCAACTCTTCCCAGAATTACGCCTCTTTGAATCAATATAAATAGCCATTAAGCTCAGCCTTCTGTTAAAAGACAATGGCAAACGCAAGAGGGAAAATAGAAGAATTTCAGCGAATATCAAGTGGAGACAAGGAAAAACTTACTATTTGTTGGTTTTAACAGTGGTATTAACAACAAAAGGAAGTTGATCGAGTGACATAACGTGTCGGAGAAACTCGAAAGCTCAAGTTCACAAAGTCGCACAGTGCCCGAAATAAAAAAGAAGTTGTCACATATCAAAGTTGCCGTGAAAATGCAAGTCGTATCCCACGTCTGAGTGTCACATGAAAGCTTATTAGGGTACAGAGAAAAAAAAAAGGCACACAGTGGGAAAAAAGCACAAAATGTCAACTTTAATCTCTAAATTTCCACTTTAATTACGTAGTTTAGTTTTTCATTAAAGTAGAACATCATAAACTTCATCCTAAATCGTTTAATTTACTAGTTTCTCAATCCCATCATAACTAAAGTAGCATGTTAAATGCTTTGTTTTGTATTTGATCTTCTATGTGCTCTATGTGTGTGCATCACTTTGTGCTTCCGGACTTTCTCTTCCTCCAACTGGACACAGAATCCATTACATTCGTGATATTACAGCTCTCTGAATAATGAAAATACTGAGATGTATACGTGATATCATTTTCATGATGACAGGAGTTAAAGCATGTTATTAAACATGGGAACACGGTGACGCAGTGAGTGTTCATGTCTCACGCAAGATGATTGCTGCGCCATGCGCGACCTTCGGTGAAATACTTTATTGTAGCAGTACTGTCTCTTTCAAACGTACTAACCTCCAATTCCTGTCCTTACTTTTCTTTCTCCAAATACTCAATCGCCACACATTCAGCTCAGTAATAGACGTTAAGCCATCTGTAAGCTTAGAACGCCGATTCTTCAAAAATTTCAAGGAACATTAAAATATCTTCGTAGTACGTGTTTAATTATTCTATCCATCTATCCTTCCAGTGTTGCGTCAGCACCAGCAAGAATACAGCGCGAGGCAGGAACAATCCGTGAACGGAGTGCCAGCAGCTTGCTAGTGCTGCGGCACCGTGTAGTTAAACTTAAAGTTTTATCTGTATAATATAATAAACATATTTTGCTGCATTTCATCTTAAAAATGATATTGTCATCATATGTAAATACGCTCTTTATAAAGTGGCTCAGGTTGGGCAATATTATAACTATCGCAAGTTTACAGTGAGGTAATTGTACTTATAAGTACAAACAGTTCTACAAGGAGCACTTGATTGACTGATTGAGTGCGTTTAGAGTTTTTGGGATGAAACTGTTTCTGAACTGCAAGGTCTGTACAGGAAAGGCTCTGAAGCGTTTGTCATATGAGAGCAGTTCAATAGACAGCATGGCTGAGGCAGCGTGTGCTTGATGCTGTGTACCGATAATTCTCTTTCCAATCAGCTGCTGTACAGCTGTGATTCACACTCAGATACAGTGATATAAATACTCAGAGTTGTGCAGTGAGAGTAATCTGGAAAAAGATGATCCGATGTGGCAACACCTAATGGGAGCAGCTGAAAGAAGAAGGAGAAGGTGCAGTGAGAGTAACAACGCTAAAGCAGTTATGGTATTTGGAATAGTTTGACCATTCTGTGGACCATTATATTGTTACAGGTTAATTACAATCAGATGCATTAAACTAATAAACAATATGCGGTTAACTTCAGTGTATTTATAAAGCCGTGTCAGGGATGTGGATCTAAAAGAGAAAGGATAACCACACAGGAACAGTAGCACTGCTTTGATGCTGGGTGCCGCCAGTCTGCAAAACTAAGCAGAGAACTTGTGTACGATAGGGTATGAGCTACCTTGGAAATGTGCGTGGCTTTACGCCAAGATTAGGTTTTATACATCGCGATTTGAATGTGGAAACATTCTTACGCAATATTTTTGTGCGGATGCACCGTTTATACATAAGGCCCCTGGAGAGGCATTGCTTACCTTAGCAGAGTTAGGGAGATGATCCCAGGGCGCGCATGTGTGACAGAAGCTACTGCACTTCTCTCATATTTTTTTATGCAAACTTTTACTGACTGAAATATGAATTGATGTCTGCTTACTTAATTACATGTCTATTACATAAAAACAGTGGGCTGTATTTTCTGTGATGTTAATTTTGTGAGTCCACTGTATTACAAATGTTCGTAAGTGTTTAAAGATTGATTCCTGTGTTTAATGCTTTTTAGGTACTAAGTAGTGATGATGGAAGCACGGAAGGAGATGAAATTCTTCTGATAACAGGTAGCGAAGATTCAGGAATAAGCAGTTGCTTTGAGACGGTAAAGAAAAGTGGAACCAAAATCCACATTATTGCAATGGGTCAAAGTGCAACGAAAGAACTGGAAATGCTTTCAGAAATGACAAGTATGCTTTTATATTTTATACTTGAAGTACATTGTATGCAACAGATTTTTTATTGTATTAATGAAGATAGGGTCAGTATTCACTTTGAATTTGCAATATGTAAAAATTCTAATATATTTATGGAACAGACCCCTAGTGAGTTAGCAAAACCTCCTCTCTTGAAAGCATAAATATTTGTAAAATTAAATGTAGTTTTTCTGCATCAGTGAGAAGTGAAATTCTACTGTAATGTGTTTTGGCTAACAAAAATAAACTTTTCCTTCTAACAAATTATGTAAATGTGTACTATTTTAGATGGAAGGCGGGCTCATGCATCTGATAATTTTAATTCTAATGGATTAGTGGAAGCTTTTGTGGAATTATCAGAAGGACAGATTCAGGTATGAGCAGTAATCACTCGGTCTCTTTTATTTTTAAGTTAATTTTAAGTCATGCCTTGCAATATTTTTCTCATATATTTAGGCTTACATAATTATGTAATGGTGTTATGTCCAGCTTTATTATAGTCAGACTAGATGCAATTATACAGGATTTTTTTCAATCAGTAAACCTTAAAAGAAATAAGTTTAGCTGTATTTTGAAAAATTGAATTGAATTTTAAAGTTTCAAAATTCTCTACATTTTGAATTACATACATGTAGGCACTAGTGTTTAGTGCTTCTAATGTTTGATGAGGTGTTTACTACAGTTTGTAACAAAAAGTACCTAAGAACAATTTCAAGATAATGTTAAGTTAAAGATTTTTAATATGAGGCTATGTGATAGAAATGATCTGTGTTGAAAAATATATGTGCTAAAACATTACTGCAGCTTGCCAGAGATGTTTGTAACTTGAGTAAAAAAAGTATTGCTTTAATATTTGTAGATATGTGTAATTTTGCTTAGAATGAGTTTTATTTATGTACAATATCAACTTTTTAGATATTCTGCACATATTTCAGAATTTTTTTTGAGTATTCAATGAAATATCATACTTTGAAATCCAATACATATTTTGTAAAGTGTGACATTTTCTAACTGAATACTCTAAGCTAACATGATTTTTTTTTGTTACTCACCCCATGTAGATAGTAGTGATGCTCAATTAAAATTTTAATCTCATGGTTTTATTCAGAATGAGAGAAAAACATTTGATATAATTTATCCTAATGAAGACTCATGCTGCTCAATGGCAAACTTTGTGAAAAACATCCATGGAGAAAAAAAAATGCTAATGTTACCTACATCTCTGCCTATTCATTGATTAAGAGACCTGTGTTCAACTCAAAAACACAGAATTATGGGAATTTTCCTGTTTACAAAATAATTAATATTTTAGCAATGCATGCTTTTTGCACTTTTTGAGCATGCAACTGGATAACGGAGATATGGATTCTGCAACATGAGTAACGTGAACATTTTTTCCTTTTATCCATGGAATTTTTTCACATTGTTTACAGCACTGGTCACCATTAGTATTCGTCATACCATAAAGCTTTTTGTGTGCCTTTGCATTAGAGGCAATTCTAGGGACACACTGGGGCCATCGGCATAAAACTTTCAACATAGTAAAATGTATTATTTTAGAGAAAAGTGTAAAGTAATAAAATCAACACGGAGGATTTATTAAACACATATCCATTATTTTACATTTTTAAAAAAATTATTAAATAAAACACCACAATAAATACAACAATGTATAGAAAATAGAAAAACAACAATAGAATTAAATACATTTTAAAAATCGAAATAAATGAAAAATTAAATAAAATGCAAATAAATGTAAGGTGCTCGTCCTAATTAAAAATAAACGCAAATTGCACATTGTAATATAAGAAAAAAATAAAAACTACACATAATATAAATTAAAAGAAAAATTTGGACGTGAGCGTCAGTATGAATCAAGTTACCCGAACTATTCTGTAACATTCCAGTAATTATTTACCACTCTGATGATGTTTTTGATCAAAAAATATGTCATTACGATGGAAATTGATGAGAAGAATTCATAATTAATTGCAGAATTACGGCATTTGCCATAAATCTCAAGATATTATCAAAAATTCATTTGATGGTTGTGACAGATGGCTGTGGCCTTTGCTTGGGCGGGAGGCTGATATACCAGAAGGAACAGGGAAGTAGATGAAGATGGTCAATGACTACCTCTTTCTCCCAATCGCCACAAAATCAGCTCTGTAATAGATGTTAAGCCATCTGTAAGCTGAGAACACTGATTCTTCAAAACTTTTAAGGAACATTGAAATATCTTCGTAGTACATGTTTAATTATTCCATCTATCTATGCCTCCAGCCCCAGCAAGAATACAGTGCGAGGCAGGAACAATCCATGAACTGAGCGCCAGGTCCATACTAGGGCTGCGACACCGTGTCTTCACATGTTTAATTATTAACAATATAGATTGTGGGGAACAGCCCGGACACAGACAGGTAGACATGATGTTATCACCACACACACGTTTATTATCCATAATATTTACAGAAATAGTGCACAATCCCAGTGCCTCAGCACCAATCACCCCTTAAGTCCTGGCCACAACACAATGCCTTAAATGTCTCTGGTCCGCCTCCACTCATCTCCAGCAAGCTTCGTCCTCTTCCACCCGACTCTTGCCCCTGACTGGAGGGAGGCGGCCCCTTTTATACACCCCGGAAGGACTCCAGGTGTATCCTGAGGGCTTCTGTAGCCACACCCCTGTGTGGCGGAAGCTCTGTCGGCATATCTGGAAGTCCTCCGGGTGTCCCCAATACTCTTCCCCCCAGTACTTCCGGGTGTGGCGGAAGTACTGAGGTCCATGGCTCCCAAGGCATCGGGGCGCCCCCTGGTGGTGACCATGAGCCCCTACAGGTTTGAGCTTCCATGCTCTGTACCCGTGGCCGCCAAAGCAACCAGGGCGGATGCCCCCTCATGTTCTGGAAGAGGCACAAGCCCTCCTCCGGTCCTCCTGGGCATCCCGTCCGGGTAGGAACCCCAACCGGGTGCCACAAGATGTTTTAAATGAAGTTAAAGTTTTATCTGTATAATATAATAAACACATTTTGCTGTATTTCATCATAAAAATGATATCGTCATTATATGTAAATATGCGCTTTATAAAGTGGCTCAGGTTGTGCAATATTATAAGTATCGCAAGTTTATAGTGAGGTAATTGTACTTATAAATACAAACAGTTCTACAAGGAGCACTTGATGGACTGATTGATTGCGTTTATAGTTCTTGGGATGAAACTGCTTCTGAACCACGAGGTTTGTACAGGAAAGGTTCTGAAGCGTTTGCCGCATGAGAGCAGTTCAAATAGGCAGTATGGCTGAGGAAGCGTGTGCTAGATGCTGTATACCGAGAATTCTCTTTCCGATCAGCTGCTGTAGATCTGTAATTCCACACTCAGATACAGTAATATTAATACTCCGAGTGGTGCAGTGAGAGTAATATGGAAAAAGATTATCCGCTGTGGCAACCCCTAATGGGAGCAGCTGAAAGAAAAAGAAGAAGGTGCAGTGAGAGTAACAACGCTAAAGCAGTTATGGTATTTGGAATACTTTGGCTTTTCCATGGACCATTATATTGTTACAGGTTAATTACAATCAGATGCCTTAAACTATTAAACAATATGCAGTTAGTTTCAGTGAATATGATAAAGCTGCGTCAGGGATGTGGATCTAAAAAAGAAAGGGAAACCACACTTGAACAAAAGCACTGCTTTGACGCTGGGTGCCGCCAGTTTGCAAAACCGAGTGTAGAACTTGCGTACACCAGGGTTTTAGCTAGCATGAAAATATGCGTGGCTTTACGCCAAGTTTAGGTTTTATACTTTGCGATTTGAGCGTGGAAACAGGAGTACGCAACATTTTTGTGCGTACGCACCGTTTATACATAAGGCCCCAGGTCCCTCAGCCCTGCACCAAATTAGCAGTGGTTAAACAAAAGTCTAAAGAAGTGCAAACAGCATGGGGTCTCTCTTCTTGCTATAGAGAGACAAAGACTGTTGCTGCACCCCAGAATAGATGGAGACCCAGAAAAGAAACACTGGGTCTCTGAACAATGTAGCACGTGAGTGTATGGAGGGGCTCTTTTCACAGGGGAGGAAAGAAGAACCAGCCTCAGCTGGGCATAAGGTGGAGCAGGAGTTCTCATCGTGTTTTCATTCCCACAGATCACAGAAGCCAGGAGGGGCACAATGGTGCTTCCAGTGTCATCGGCTGGGATATGGCCTGTCTCTCTCTTATTTGTCTTTTACAGGGTGGAGCCATGGACTTGCTGGCACTGATCACCCCTCCTGGAGGTAGATAGCCCTCACAGGATGGAACACTTCACCCCACAAGGCTCAGTTGAGGGAGGGGCAATGTGACGGACAGCCATGGTCCTTGCCCAGCTGGGAGGCCAATATACCGGAAGGACCGGGACAGCAGATGTGCACAGGATGCTGCCTCCCCTGGAGCGCCAGAGGGCATCCTCCCTGGGTTGCTGTTGCGGTTCCTGCAGGGCTTAATGGGAGTTGGAGTTTGGTACAGTCCTGTTGGGAGCTACAGAGCCCTACATTGGGCTTCCATCAACTTGTGAGTGATTCCAGATCTGGCTAATGAGCCACCTGGAGCACTCCCAGGAGCAGCATAAAAGGAGCCACCTCACTTCACTCTGGGAGCCAGAGTCATGAGGAAGATGGATGAAGATTGCCAGTAGAGGACTGGAGGCAGAAGGAGAAAAAGAGAGATAAGAGAAGAAAGGACTGTGCTGAATTATACTTGGTGCTTATACTGTGTTGCTGTGGGGAGTAGGGGAAAAGCCCTTCCTCCCAGAAATAAACGTGTGCTGTGCAACACTTGTGCCTGTGTCTGGTGTGTTCAGGGGTTTGGGGAAGCTGGAGCACCCTAGTGGTCACAGGGTTCCACTAAAGTGCTTCATTCTCTTGATTGGTTTGGCTCAAAAACTAATCAGCACATTCTCATCTCATAAAGGGCTTAAGTTTTGAGTTTGGTATTTTTCCATTTAGTTGTTCTAGCTCTAGACCATCCTCAAGAAAATGTGACACTCAGACAAAACCCATCATCGAGATATGAATGTTTTCGGTATCAGGGGATACTAAAATTGAAATTTTAGTTTTGACAAACCTAAAGCTTTCACTCCTCCCCCATAGACGATAGCTTATGTTGGGGGAGGGTACAAAGCAAAAAGGTTTGTAAAGCTATTACTGTAACTTTCAACATCGCTGTTTGCGGGCTTTGGCTCCAGCAAATGCAGCCACTATGTTCTCAAGGTCCAAAGACCTTCGAACACTGCACGCTATTGAAGTTAGAGCCTCTCCTGGCATGTGGTAGATTTCAAGCAAAATTAACCATCTTTAAAGATGGAAGCTTCTCTTACACGACATCAATGATAGGAACAGTCAGGAATGCTGAGGGACTGCATTTTGACTTTTCAGAATGTTGTCTCAGTGTTACTCATTCACCCTATGGCTGAATTGGTGGTGCTGATTTTTAATCACACACTGATTACAGTGGGATCTTGGGAGAGTGAACCCTGTGGAAGAAAAGAATTTGAAACAGACACCCCCCACTGAAATACCCTGATTTAAGCAATAAAACACAGGCAGGAGAAAGCGTCAATCATTATTCTTTATATAAATCTCACAATAAGTACATACAGTATCTTATTAGCTACATGTTACAAAGAAAAAAATGTCCTCTGAGCTATATTTATACAATTCATTGATTAGGTCACTACTCAAAAAAGGAATTCATTACATAATCAGAAAACTTTTAACATGATTGGTTACACCTAGTTGCTAATGGGACATGACAAACATTGATACCTTAAATGACCATAATTTAACCCCGTCAACTAGGTTGATTGATAGTCCTGTTAGCTTGGGGTGTATGTGACTTTTTAAATGTATTATTTTTATACTTATTTTAGGAAATGTATGAATTCCTTTACAGGTTTATCCTGTTCTGAACAATAAGACAAAGACCTAATTTCTTTATGATCCAGATGGGTACAAAAACAGGAAACTTAGTACTAAGCAAAAATATAGAAAAATGACTATGCCATAAAATATAACATTTTCTCTTAGAGGTTATATAAAATAATAAGAAATGCATTTATCATAGTGAATAATAAAATAACAGCATAAGCTCAGAAGGATATGAGACATGCTAGGTGCACATTGGACCAGGATTCAGATTCAACTCTTACAACCCAAATCAGAAATAGTCAAAATATCTAACAAACCGAGTTTGTAAATGCACTTTATGATTTCTGAAATTGTCTCTGATTATATTTAATGTTACCAAAAAAAGCAACCTTCATCATAAATACTGACACTCTCGCAACAGAGACTGAGGCCACCTTATGGAGGTTTCTGACTGTGTTGTTGTAGAGTGTCAATGCTACTTCCAGGGAAATTGCCATACTGTAGATTTAATGCTGCAATGAGTACCTATGTAAACAGACACCCTTGGGACCCCCTCCCTGTTTTGGGCTCCAGGCAATTTGCTTGCCTTCTCTGTCCTGTCCCCGAACCTCTGCAATGCAGAAAAATATTAGGTAAAAAATTTTCTCACCCATCACTACAAACTACCTGAGGGTAGACATTATATAAAAACATAATTTTTGGTTGGCATATTTCTTTAAAATTTCAACAATGTTCAGGAAAACAGAGAAGAGTTTTACCTACTTTTTCATATTCACCCAATACTACCATTGGTAAATTGGGTCACATACTATAATTATTTCACTTTCCAAGCACATCTACAATAAAAAAAAAACTGAAGTGCACCATCTTAGAAGTGGTTGGAGACAATGAAGACACAATAATGTTTGTCATCAGTATTAAAAAATAACAAGAACATTATTTGCTTCAGGACTTTACTTATCATTGCTGCTTTGTGTCTCCATAGTGTGTGCCTTCACTAGTAGGTGAGGATTTGTATGATTTCCATGTATGATATGTCACTGGTCCTGCAAGGCTTTCCACAGTTAAAACAGGCAATAAACACGTTTATGAAAAATGTAAAAGCAGAACCCATGAGTGTGCTTATGTAGGTGATCCTCCATTAGAGGAAGCCATATTTAGGCACATGTTATAAACAGAAGAAGCCACAAGAAACACAATATAATGTGGCATCTGCAAGAGGAAGATTCACTACACAAACATTTAAAGTGACCAGAAACTGATTAATGTGAGGACACTAGATAAGGAAATTGCCAAGTAGGCCCCCAAAGACCCTGTAATTGGACTAACAGAGTTAACAAAATGGATGGAGTTTGAATTCATGGTAGTGCTTACTGTTCTGTAAAATCTGGAGTAATTTGCATGTTACAACAAAATATTATGCCTAATACTATTATGTTCAAAAGGGAAATTGAAAGAGAAGGAAATGTTACAGTTACATCAATCAATCAATCCTTTGTATAAACTTGGAAGAACTCTCCCCACATTTATTTTCCTTTCCTGAAATCCCTCATCCACAGTACCAATTCCCTGTAGGAAAGGTGAGGAGGATGAAGAGATAAGACATCAATAAATATGTAATTCACCAATCTGAAACATCAATTTCTATTAACCAATTGTTGAGATAAATACATCTTTAAATTTAATTTCAGGAGATTATTTGTTTATATTTGGATTGTTTTGGTATGTGAAGTGGTAATGGAAAATGTAATGTTTCAATGTAACAATGATTCTTACTTTTTTATCAGTTGGAAAGCATTGGAGGTACACAGGAGCCAGGGGACAGTTTAGTTGGAGATACTTATATTGACAGTGAAGTTGGATTCAACACAACCTTCTTGGTGACCTGGCTGACTGATGTCAAACCAGACATTTTCATTAGCGATCCAGATGGAAAAGAATATTTAACCAAAGATTTCCAATTAGAAGAGAAAACAACAGCTGGCACGCTGATCATCCCTGGAAAAGCAAAGGTACTTTAAAAACAGTGTTCAATATTTGGATCAACTGCATGATTTTTAAGCAATATGGTTTAACAATTAGAGACAGAGGTCCAAGATACTGGGTTCAAATGCCAAACACTCTGTGAAATTTAAAATTGGCTTAAGTTTGGGATTTCCTGTGGACACTCCAAACTCACATCTCAAAGTCTTTAAAATGCAGGTTAGGTTCACCAGTGACTCAAAAGTACTTCTGTATGACCTGGTAGATATTTGTGCACCAGTGTGATCTGTGAAGGACCTGCACCCCATTCAGTGAGGATTTCTGCCTTGCACCTGGTGTTGAGTCCTTGAGTAAGCACATTAATACCCTGGTTATCTATGTAATTGCAGTCTGCAGAATGCAGGTTTTCTACTGTGGGACTGGAAACTTTGTTATGCACAGTCTGTTTTGTCTTGGTAGAGTAATATATTACTCTACTTTTCCCCTTTTGTATTATTAATATGTAGCCTTTATCAGAATGCCTCAAATCTCACAGACTTACCACTGTTTATAAGGTATTGTAGTATATAACTTCTCCTCACCTTCCCTTCTACATTTATAACCTCAGGCAATTAGGTATAGTAAAAGACAAGCAGGAGTTAAGTTACAATTTAAATAATGTATTATTGATAATATTCATAATTAATAACAATATGCAAAGTACATTTGAATATTGGCAACCATACAACCTGATAAATGGTAACACCTGGTAACACAGACTTGTTAGTTACTTAAAATGTCTCTAGTTAAGGCATCATTTGTGGTCAACTTTCTTCAGAACAGGCCGCATGCCTTTCTCAATATGGCTGCCGAGCTGTGCTCTTCATTGTGTTGTCCTTTTCAGTTCATGGTGTGAGATGGTCTTTCATCAGTTTGGTAACAGAGAGAGAGAATGAGGTAAAGCAAGCAAATTTATAGGTTTTCTGTCCAACCCCTAGAACCAATAAGATGTCATGGTACTTAAAGACTTCTGATACAAGTCAGTTCCAAACAGCCATACTTCAGACCAATGGGGGATATAACACCTTCACACCTGCCCTCCAAACCATGTGTTAAGGTAAAGCTTGCCAGTTAAGCAGCCTGGCTTTCCTGTGGGGGTTGACTGCAAGTCCTGCAGAGAAATGTTTGCCAAACTTGTTTGAGGCACCTCCCCCAACCCTGTCGTAAAATTACAAAGAAACTCATTACTAAAAGGGATGGGGGGGGGGGTGGTGATAAACATGAATGCTTCTCACTAATGTAACACTAATATTAAATTGCTTTGCCTAAGTTACAAATAAAGATATACAAAATATTTATCAACTTGTAGGAAAAATTTCACATCACAACATAATAATAATTCATTACATTTATATAGCGCTTTTCTCAGTACTCAAAGCGCTATCCACACAGGGAGGAACCGGGAAGCGAACCCACAATCTTCCACAGTCTCCTTACTGCAAAGCAGCAGCACTACCACTGCACCACCTGTGAGGACAACATAGTCCCAGTCTCAGTCATTCTCAGAGCTGATGTTGAGCTCAGACACTGTCAGTCCACTGAAGAGAACGGGGCTGATCTGCAGGGTAGAGCAAAGTGTAATTGTGTGTTTATGTGCTGTGGTTCACTTAGTTTGTCACATGTATTCTAATATCTGCCAGGGTGTCACAACTTCAAAACATGTAACTATTTATACAAGGTGAGATACAAAAATAACCCGACTGGGCTTGGGGCTTTCATGGAAAACCGTCTGGAGGTCGGCCGGACGTGAATCATAGAACTATATCCCCTCCTACATGCTCTCTCAAACCGCTGACTGGCTAGGTATATCCTGTGAATAGCCCAGTTAATATTTCCACAACAATCGCTACATGAGTTGCCGCTATAATGTCGGTTCAAAAAATCGAACAGCGAGACAAGACAAGACAAGACAATGCTCCCACACACAATGTTTTCTCCATAAAGTAGGTTTTGACTGACAAAAACATTCCTGTCCTCAGTTATCCTCCCAACACACCCAATTCAGCGCCCTGTGATTTTTACTTGTTTCCGAAAATCAAAAGTGACCTGAAAGGAACACATTTTTCTTCAATGGATTAAGTGAAGACAGAAACAGCAAGCCTGTTGAAGAGCCTCAATCAAGAAGACTTCCAGTACTGTTTCAATCAATGTAAGATACGTATGGAGCGGTGTAGAGATCGGGAGGAGGAGTATATAGAAGGTTGCAATGTTTAGAATGCTGTAAGTCATTAATAATTGTCATTAATAATTTTTTTTTTTACCAATCCAGTTATTTTTGTGTCTCACTTCGTATAAAACATCAAAAATGCATCAAAAAATGTGATAAAAAAGCATCAAAAAAGTGATAAAGTGTAGGTAAAGCACATTATTTAATGAAGGACAGTGTCTTATTGTGGTTTGGTTTGATGACTAATGTTATTATTAAACTAACTGCCAATCTCCATGTAGCACCATGAGCATGTGAGAGGCACATTTGTAAATAAAATGTATTTTTATTATTAATATTATTTTTTAGTTTGGTGTTAGTTGAACAAACATCCGGATCACTGTTAGGGTCAGAGAATGTTTAAGAATGATTTTCATTTAAATCAATTGTAATTAGGTGTTTACATTACGAAAATTAACTTTACGAATGAGAATTCAGAAACAGATTAGCTTCTTTTAAACAACAGAACCACAACACATTTTTTCAGTGCAAAAATATTGTCAGTGTCCGTCTCCCTAACCATCTCTTGTGTTGTCTTTCAGAGTTGGGTGAGAGCTATTATCTCATTTTGTATAATATTCAGTTTGGAGCTGGCTTGTCTTTTAGGAAAGTATCCATGAAAAGTAATGTGAAAATATTGTTAGCAGTGACAATCCCATTGCCTTAGAATAGCTTAATAAGTCACATTACCGTAGTCCCATTCTATCCTAACCTGGTAATCGAGTGTGCTCTTTCTCCAATAGGTAATAGCATTTAGTATATTTTTATTATTTCAATCTGTTGCTTTCCTAAATTTGATCTCAGACTTACCAGGTTTGCATGATATTCAACTATTTATTGTGAAAAATTTCTCTTTTAACGGCTATGTTCTGTTCTTACTTATAAAGCATTATGTAGTTCTGCACAGAGTGTGCCAAGTGCCTAATATAGAAGAAAAGCTGTCAGTATACAAAGTGCACAACCAGCATCAATTTTGATGTGGAGAAAAGACAACTCACGAGATAGCACATTGTGGACAGACTTTTACTTGAGTCTTTTCTAGAAAGGCATCTCTACTTTTACTCAAGTATGGCTGAAGGGCACCTTAAACAACAATTAGAATTAGTCGTATGTCAAGATTGTAGGAAGTAAAAGAATTAAATACCTGCTACAGGCTCATCGGGAAATATGAACACTTACTTGCTTTCATTTGTAGGCAGGCTCATCAGTTACATTCCTTAATCACCCAGCTAAAGTGAACTCATTTTTTGGTGAAATGGCAGTCATAATAACATTCTCTTTTTAACCAAGGATGTTAAAATGGTGTTTCAGATGGGAATCATAAATGTTCTGTATTTTACTGCCTAAAATAAAGCTTGTATTTTTTTCCTCAGACTGGTAAATGGTCTTACAGTGTACAGAATACTGCCAATCAAGCTCAGCCCATGACGATTAGTATAACATCGCAACCATCTGGTGCAAAATTTGAATCGGTTGTTGTGAAAACCCATCTACAACAAACAGATGAACCACCTTACACACTTGTTATTTATGCAGAAGTCTTCAAAAACTTCATGCCTGTCCATAATGCTAAGGTTATTGCAATTGTTGAAACAGCCTCCACTAAAATTATAACAGTCACTCTGCAAGATAATGGAGCAGGTAAAGTTTCTTTTAATTACTACTCTTTAGATGCTAGACATAATTTTATAAAGCACATAATATACAATATAAAGTATTGCATTTGTTGCTTAGATAGCCTATTTTTGTTTGACTGGGATTACTGGTTTAGTCTTAAGGCCAACATAATTGTACAACTTAGAAATTTCCTAAATAAGAACACCAAGGATCCTGGTACTTGGGATCATTAGATGTAGTAGACCAAGATGTTGCAGGACTCAGATTGTACTGGCCTACAAAAATATGGTTGAAGCACTTATGTTTATTTAGATTCATAGGATAACCAGTTTCACTTGGCATGCACTGCATGAGAGCCAGAGAAGTAGAGGCCACAGGTTTAATTCCCAAAGTAGTGTGATAACTGGGCTCCCACAAAATTCACAGAAAGCTCTACCGTAAAAACTAGGCCTCAGAATTCCAATGAAACCCCATGCCGCAACTATGGGCACCTTTTTACTATGGGATATTTTGTAATTCATGGACAAGGCCAAGTGAGGATGGAGACACAATTTTATTGTGCCAAAAGATTGATTTCAAACAGAAAATTAAAGTGCAAATATGTGCTAAAGTCTTGTAAGCAATAAATAAAGGAAAAAATATTCTCTAAACCAATTATGTCCACAAGTAAATATTGACTTTAAAAATCCCAGTAAAAATCAACACCACAATGTAACCTATCCTTGCTGTTACCAAGAAAAATCCTTCCTCAAAGTCCATAGTGAGTCCTGGGCAGCAGAGCACAGTCCCTGCATCAAATCCTTCCTGAAGCCCTTAATGACTTCTCTCCAGCTCTGCTCCCACTTCTCTGTCACCGCAACGCACCAGGGGCCTCATGTATAAACGGTGTGTACGCACAAAAATGTTGCGTAAGAACGTTTCCACATTCAAATCATGATGTATAAAACCTAATCTTGGCATAAAGCCACGTACATTTCCACGGTAGCTCATACCCTGTCGTACGCAAGTTCTCTGCTCGGTTTTGCAGACTGGCGGCACCCAGCGTCAAAGCAGCGCTGCTGTTCCTGTGTGGTTATCCTTTCTTTCTTACATCCACATCCCTGACGCGGCTTTATAAATACACTGAAATTAACCGCATATTGTTTATTAGTTTAATGCATCTGGTTGTAATTAACCTGGAACAATATAATGGTCCACAGAATGGTCAAACTATTCCAAATACCATAACTGCTTTAGCATTGTTACTCTCACTGCACCTTCTTCTTCTTTCAGCTGCTTCCGTTAGGTGTTGCCACATCGGATCATCTTTTTCCATATTGCACTCACTGCACCACTCGGAGTATTTATATCACTATATCTGAGTGTGAATCACAGCTGTACAGCAGCTGATTGGAAAGAGAATTATCAGTATACAGCATCAAGCACACGCTGCCTCAGCCATGCTATCTATTGAACTGCTCTCATATGAGAAATGCTTCAGAGCCTTTCCTGTACTGAACTCGCAGTTCAGAAACAGTTTCAAGGACTCTAAATGCACTCAATCAGTCCATCAAGTGCTCCTTGTAGAACTGTTTGTACTTATAAGTACAATTATCTCACTGTAAACTTGCGATACAGTTATAATATTGCACAACCTGAGCCACTTTATAAAGCACGTATTTACATATGATGACGATATCATTTTTAAGATGAAATGCAGCAAAATATGTTTATTATATTATACAGATAAAACTTTAACTTTAACTACATGATGCTGTAGTGCTAGCGAGCCGCTGGCGCTCCATTTATAGATTGTTCCTGCCTTGCGCTGTATTTTTGCTGGTGCTGACGCGACACTGGAAGGATAGATGGATAGAATAATTAAACATATATATATTTGGAGAAAGAAAAGTAAGGACAGGAATTGGAGGTTAGTACGTTTGAAAGAGACAGTACTGCTACAATAAAGTATTTCATCGAAGGTTGCGCATGGTGCAGCAAGCATCTTGCATGAGACATGAACAATCACTGCGCCACCGTGTTCCCATGTTTAATAACGTCATCATGAAAATGATATCACGTATACATCTCAGTATTTTCATTATTCAGAGAGCTGTAATATCATGAATGTCATGGATTCTGTGTCCTGTCGGATGAAGAGAAAGCCCGGGAGCACGTAGTGGTTCACACACAGAGCACATAGAAGATGAAATACAAAACAAAGCATTTAATGTGCTACTTTAGTTACAATGGGATTGAGAAACTAGTAAATTAAACAATTTAGGGTGAAGTTTATGATGTTCTACTTTAATGACAAAATAAACTACGTGATTAAAATGGAAATTTAGAGATTAAAGTTTACATTTCGTGCTTTTTTCCCACTGTGTGCCTTTTTTTTTTCTCTGTACCCTAATAAGCTTTCATATGACACTCAGATGGTGGGCTATGACTCACCTTTTCACGGCGACTTTGATATGTGACAACTTCTTTTTTATTTCGGGCACTGTGCGACTTTGTGAACTTGAGCTTTCGAGTTTCTCCGACACGCTGTGTCACTCAATCAACTTCCTTTTGTTGTATACCACTGTTTAAAATAGCAAATAGTAAGTTTTTCCTTGCCTCCACTTGGTATTCGCTGAAATTCTTCTATTTTTCCTCTTGCTTTTACCATTGTCTTTTCACAGAAGGCTGAGCTTAAGGCCTATTTATATTGATTTGCATATTCAAAGAGGCATAATTCTGGGAGGAGTTTGGGTGGGACAGCAGGCGTGTGCACATGCGTTACTTTTCACGCTGACCGGGATTTATGGAGCGGAAGAACGTGGAAGTTGGCGTTTGCACAGATTTGTGCATCTGGATTTTTTTGTGCGTAAGCACATTTCCACTTTTGTGCTTACGTCATGTTATAGTGCGAATTCGACACACGGCGTTATGCATGAGGCCCCAGATCTGTCCTTCTCTCTCTGTCACCTTAGTCAGTAACTGCAAAGAGGCCAACATGCCTGTGTCTGTCCAATTCCCCTCTGTCTACTCCGCTCTTTGAGATCCACAGCAAACCTAACTTATGCTGCTCTCACGGACTCGTCTGCAAACACCATCCCTGCTATGCAAAAGTTTCCTCAGCAGTTTTGTTGGTGTTTCAGCTGGCCAAGAAAGGTACACCTCAAACCTGAAAATAGTTCTTCTCTTTTCAACTTCATTTTTCCCTCCCTACTCATCACTTGCCCTAACAATTTATATGGCCACTCCTCATTTTCTGTGCCACTAAACAGCAATTAATTAATTTAAATGGTGCACGTGAGTGCCATCACCAGTTAAATAGCTGGGTAAGAATTAAAAGAAGTCAATAAAAATAAAAACTAAGCCAAAAACCTCTCACACATTTCCTGTGACACGTCCTGTCACAGACCTAAAAAGTACAAAGTAAGTCTCGCTGCTCAACTCAAGAAGGTATCTTTGCATCCTTCACACACCAAAAAGACTAAGCTTATATTTTCTCAAATAAAAATGGAAAGGGAAACCATAAAAAACACCTGGTTCTCAAATACAAAAAACAATGATCCTTAACAATTGTTAAGTTTATTTATGTATTCAAAAACAAAATAAGTGCAAAAAATGATGCAAAAAAGGCAACCAAAATATAACAATGCCAAGTCTATAACCCGAGAATCAAATACTAAGCTGAGAGCAGAGAGTCCAGAAAGCAGATAATCAATGCAAGCACTTAACAAAAAATCAACAATGAAGAGCCAAAACACACAACCAAAAATTAAATATTGTATCAATGAAGTACTGAAGCCCCTCAAGCCTTTATGTAGGTTGAGAACAGTCCCTGAGCCACAGTATTAAAGGGTCACGCCCCCTTCCGTACATTATACAGAGGACAAGGCATATAAGACAAAGAATTAATAAATATACACTCAGAACAACACAATTATGAAAAATAATTAATAAACAAGGCAATACTTACAAAAAATAATAAAACTCAAAAACAAAGAAATGCAAAAAATATATTCAATAACTTAAATTACAAAACAATACTCAAAAGACAATAATATAAACAAATAAATTTGAAAGAAGCTACAGGCAGGAGTAGAGTCCTGACAAAAGTATTTTATAAAAGAGGAGAATAAGGATTTTCCTGATGTAGGAGAAAAAAAATGAACCATTGCTAGGTGTAAAAGAGGGGTTTCAGGGACCTCTGGAAACTATGGTAATTTTCATGGTTTAACAAACAAAAGCCAAGTGCAGGAGTCACGGCCAGATGACTGGAGATGAGAGACTGGTGAATGCCCGTATTTTGTATTTGATTCAAAACAACAAACAATTTACAACAATAAACAAGTAAGCATGCTGTAGGTAAACCAAGATGGTGTAATGCAAAATTTCTCTGGAACAGGAAACTCTTTCTGGCCGAGGGCATGACTTTAGTAAACTTTCTTGTACAACAAATTTGAAAACAAAAAGAAAAATTAAACAATGTTTTACAATCTTTGGTATCAACTGTTAAGTCAGGAAGCAGTATCAGTCTTGACACTTTACATTCATAACAATGGTTATTCATCTGAACACAGGCTGTGCAAACTTAAGCCCCCTCAAAGGTTTAAGTGACTTTCCCAGTTGGCCATTGTGCTGTAAACTGAAGATCAACAATCATGGCAACAACTTGTGTAGACCACAATGGAGGTTTGTAAAGACACAGGTGTGCAGGAATTAGATATGTCATCTTTGGAATTTCCTGATTTGCTCTGAGCTCTTCGCCAAAGCTTTCTAACTGAGCCTGCTGAAGAAGAAGTAACTCTGTGTCTCTTCTATGTTCTGCTACAGCACACTTGTCTGATTCAGCACTGGCTGCCCAGTGAAGGGACTGGTAGATAACTGTTACCAAGTTATACCAAGTTCTGCATTTAGTTGGATCTAGATAAATGTCATTAGGCCTTGGAACTGATATGTTCCTGCAGAACACAGACTTCTTCTGTTTCATCAGATCCTCTTCTTTTGAAGGTATGAAATGCTCAGCCAACTTTCTGCTGCTTGTGAAAGGAAACAAGGACCATCCTTCCATCTACCAGGCTGATTAAGTTCTCTCAGTTTTTTCCACATGTTATGTCATCTGCAGGATTATTAGTTGTATCCATGTAATGCCATTTCAGAGTTTCAATCAAATTTTGGATTTGAGGAACTCTGGTGCCCACCAACACTTCATACCGACATGAGTCAGATTTTAGCTAGTTACTGTTATTGCAGCCATGGAATCGCTCTAGGCACACTCTATCTAATATGCAAGTGAGTTCAGACGATAGCAAGTGGGAACACTGAACTCCAGTGAGTGCTGCACAAAGCTCTAGTCTTGGCATGGAAATTTGACATTTCAGGGTGTGGCGGGAGGCTGGGGGCTGTGCCCATCCGGGACATCGAGAAGGTTACCGGAAGAGGGCCTATGCCTCCCCCGGACCACAAGAGGGCAGCTGTCCTGATTTGTGTGGGGCCACGGGAATTGAGCTTGGAAGCTCAACACTATAGGGGCCCATGGCCACCACCAGGGGGTGCCCTGAAGACTGTGAAGCCCTGGATGTCAGCACTATTATACAGTATTACCAGGGATGCCCGGAGTGCTGCCAGGTGCTCATGCGGCACTTCCACCACATCAGGAAGTGCCGTAGGAAGCTCATAAGGAGGCACCTGGAGCACATCCGGGTGGGGATAAAAGGGGCCGCCTCCCTCCAGTCATCAGCTGGAGTCGGGTGGAAGAGGACAAAGGTCGGAGGAGAGGAGTGGAGGAGGCGAAGAGAGGACAGGATTTGGAGAGGCCTGGACTAAGGCTGTGTGGTGCAGATGCACTGGGTTGTGTGCGGGACTGATTATTGTAAATAGAACTGTAAATAAACGTGTGTGGTGCTTTGAACCATTGGTGTCTGCCTGTCTGTGTTGAGGCTGGTCTCCACAAGGGTGACACATGAATGTGCCATTATGAATCTGACGTGAACATGGCCTAGATTATCCACAGTGTGAAGGTATGCCACAGGTCCATAAATGTGCTCAGATTCATCACAAAAAATATGAAGTTACGTCATACCTTCTGACTCATCAGTGCAATAAGGTGTGTAGCATCTTGGAAATATTATATGTTCTGAATCACTTAGTTCTATCTCCCACATACTCCATTTGTTGTAGAAGGCTTCTGATTTAATAATTGCATCCCATTCCAAGTTAGCTTTCCACACATCCTGAATGAGTTCCTTTGCCCTTGTAGTGTATGCAACTAGGAATTTGAGACAGTCATGATAAATAGCAAGGATTTTATAAATATGTCTCATAGTTGGCAAGGTAGATTCCTGGAGGTCTACTTCCTCTTGAGAAAACCATAATTCACAGTTCTCTGATTTACCTTCTGGAGGCATCTGCTCAGTTATTGGAAAATTACTAGCCCACTATCTTATTACAAATCCACCCTCAGCAAGCAGTTTCCTTAATCTAAAAATTAACTGCTTGGCTGTGGACTTGGATAACAAACTCCGTAAGCAGTTGTCTACATAGAATGCATTGCTAATGGAGTCAAACACATTTTCATTACCTTCTTTATGGTCTTGTGCATGTTTCTGCAATGCAAATGTGGCTCAAGGACTACATGTAGTGCTGAATGGTAATACCTGCCATTCATAAACCTCAGGTGGTTTGTCTTTGTTCATATTTCTCCAAAAGAATCTGAGCAGGGCTTGGTCCTCAGACAAAAGAAGAGCTTGATGGAACATTGTTTTTAATGAAGATAGCTACTAAATGCTTCTGAAACCTGAGAAGCACTCTCTTCAAAGATGGGCCAAGAGTGGGTCCTGACAATACATGACTATCTAGCACCAAACCCTCATTCTGAAATGAACAATTAAAGACAAGCTTATATTTGTTATTATGGTGCAGAATATGGTGAGGCAATTACCAGGACTCTTCAGTGGCTTCAATTTCACTCTGGACAAGTTAACGAAGTTGTCCATACATATCCTTTAAAATTCTTAATGCTTTGGCTAATTTATACTTGGTAATTTAAGCTGTCCAAGCAACATTTGATATTTATACTGTTCAGTAACTTGTGCGTGGTTATCAATAACACTGTCAAGTGCCATCATAAGAAGGACAGAGTCACTTTCCTTACCACTGCCAAAGTAAGGCAGGGTTGGCTTTGGAATGCTATGTGATGAGGCAATTAATAAATCTATCATATTTGCTGCAGGAAAATACACAGATGATGTGGTTGGTGTTATGTGCACTGGATGGTGAAAGAGTGAAGATGCAGGGTTCTGCTGCAAATCTGGCTGATGAAAATAAGGTCTCTCACTGTCTGAAGCAGGTCTATTTAGTTTGACATCTGGGAAGTGAGATGCCCTATAAGGGGGTGCATTCAGGTTGTTGATGTTATTTTCAGGTGCTGATTTGGTCAAAGATGATGGCATTTACTCTTCTTTTATGACTGATTATGATGGGATTGGCAGGTACAACTTCAAAGTCCAAGTCTCAAGACTTCATACTGCAACTAAGGAAGCAGCTGGACACACCTCAGGTGCCATGTATGTGCAAGGATATCTTGAAAATGGTAAGAGTATTAATATTGATATTCATATCAACAACAACATTTATTTATATAGCACATTTTCATACAAAAAGTAGCTCAAAGTGCTTTACATAATGAAGAAAAGAAAAATAAAAGACAAAATAAGAAATTATAATAAGACAACATTAGTTAACATAGAAAAGGAGTAAGGTCTGATGTCCAGGGTGGACAGAAAAAACAAAAAAAAACTCCAGAAAGCTGGAGAAAAAAATAAAATCATCACAGACATGCAGCATGCTATGATATCTTTAACATTCAGTCAGTTTTAAAACTTAGCATGCTGTCTTATATTGATGAATAATCATTAAGATGAAACAAAGGGAATATTAATCATGTACTTCTACAGTATAAGCTTTCAAAAAGCTTACTTTTTACATTGTGTTAGCAAAAATTTTTTTGTATTAATCAAGCTACTGTATATCACAGGTACTCTGTTTATAATTAGAATGAATTTAATTAGGATAAAATAATTACAACTCATAATTTTTAATTTTTAGTGCAAAATATGTCATTCTTAATCTCAATCATGACCATTAAAAACAGGTCTGTGATCCACATTCATTGTATAAAACATGGTAACCAGAAAGTGTGACTGGTTTAAATTTTAGTGAAATTTTAGTGCCCAACTGTAAGGTGTAATGATGTGAAATGAACAAACGAAATAGTTATTTTGTACTTGTCTTGGTCTATGAACAAAAAGAGTGGTTCAATGACTTTAAAGAACAAATCTTTTTAAGGCATGCACAGTGCATACTACGTTTTATATTGCAGTCTGGAGCTATCGTCTTAACTTCACTTAAATGGCTGCTGTCTTCAGGAAATAACAGAAAACTGTTTCAGCAAAACGGTCATGACGACAACTAGCCAATGACTGACTTGGTAGATGACACCAAGCACCTCCCATTGATTGGTTCACTCTTACTGAGTGATTATGACTGTCTCAGTAGACTGACTGATTGAATGGACCAGTATGTCCCCTACTGATCTGGAGAAGTTCATTCATGAACTGCAGATAAGAGACTTGCACTACACTGAATCACATTTCAGTTCACTGATGATACATGTATGGCAGATTGCATCAGAAAGGACATGATATAAAAGAATGAAATTGCAGGAGATTAATCTAAAACTGAAAATAATTTTATTTAGTCATATTTCAATGTTCTCACAGTTTTATTGTGATGTGTGCGCTAAGGTTCTACTTACACTATTTTTTTTTTAATTTATTGTTGAAATTTTATGTGTGTGTGCGCCCTGCAGTGGGCTGGCACCCTGCCCGAGGTTTGATTCCTGCCTTGCTCCCTGTGTTGGCTGAGATTGGCTCCAGCAGACCCTGTAGTTAGGATATAGTGGGTTGGATAATAGATGGATGGATGGATGGATGAAATTTATTTATTGTCAAAATTCAATAGAGTGTTATTATTATTTTTATTATTGTAAATTACTTATTTTGTTGCTTACTATTTATATTGTTTGTATTGTTTGCTGGTTAAAGTTGTTACACTGTTATGATACTATTCTCAGTGTTAAACTATAATGTCACTTGTTGTTTTTAAAATGAATGAATCAGTGAATCGAATCATTTTGATGAACTGAACGAAATTAATTCAAAAAGAATCATATTGCACATCACTAGTAAGGTGTGATACAATATCAAGACAGGGTGATGTTGTCCATTTTGGTTTTAGCAGGCTGTCTTTTAATGATGTGGCTACACTAAATGGCTCATCAGAAGTGATCAAACATGGTCACTCTCTGTAATCTCTATAATGCTCAGCTGTGTGATTTTATATTTAGGTACTGTCCACCTGAACCCACCAAAACTAGCTATTGATGATGAAGACTTTCCTGTTGAAGATTTTGTCAGAACTAAATCTGGAGGGACATTCATGGTGAAGGTTGTGCCTCCTGCCAACCAAGATGTGTTTCCTCCTTGCCAAATTACTGATTTGTCAGCAGAATTATTAAATAATACTGTTACTCTGGCATGGACAGCTCCAGGAGATGACATGGATAAAGGCACAGGTAACTTTTAGCACTATATATGAAAGTTGTGGTCATTCTCTATGCTGCACCACTTACAAATGTTTACCAGATCAACCCTTACAGCTTAATGGAACACTGGGGTTGGTGTGAAATGGTGATGAGAATAACATTAAGAACTAAATAATCTTTACTAAAAAGCATTTTAAAATTCATGTTAGTTTAATATAATACATTAGATCCATTTTGACCATTTTGACACCTAGTATTATAAACACAAAAGCTTTGAATTCAGATAAACAAGAAGTCTACCTTTAGAGTGTCCAGAAATACTTTTGAGCTCTGGTATATTGTGAATTTCCCCCTGGGATTAATAAAGTATCTATCTATCTATCTATCTATCTATCTATCTATCTATATTCTGTTCAAAAGACCATCTCTGTGGATTTTTAACATTCTCCACATGTCTCACCAGGGTTACTCTTAGTTTCGTCAACATCAAAAAGCTGTGCAGATTAGACTGACTGCTAACTCTGTGCATAACATTAGTTTAAATTCATGCAGAGAAAATTCCTGCCTTGTGGCTAATGCTGCTGGATAGACTCCCAAACCACTGCAACAGACAAAGTGGATCACCAGAGCATTTTAACTGTAACTTTGAAACCTCAGAGGTTCTGTACCAAATAAATTGCCTTACATTGCTTAGAATTCATTGGATTAATTTACAATAATGAACAATGGAGCTAGCCTTAGACAAATACCTAAAAAATCTCCAGAATCAAGTTTAAATCTTACCTACAGAACTGGAACCAGTTTTATGAAATGTGACTTCTGAATGAGATTGAATAATGAGTCAATGCATGAGGCTGAGGTTTGGGGCCTGCTGTATTTAACTCATTCTGATATTCTGTATTATCTGTGTTTCTCAGTGGCAGAGTATGAGATACGAAAGAGCAAGCAAGCAGTGCACCTGAGAGACAATTTTCACAATGCTACCCAGATCAACACTTCCAGTATTATTCCCTTGACAGCGAGATCGAGAGAGGAGTTCTCATTTGACCTGGAAGAGGAAGAAAAAGTTAACAACAGTGCCATATTTTTTGCTGTTGTTTCATGTGATGAAAGTCTTCTCGCTTCAGATGTGTCCAACATAGCCCGAGTAGTGATTTACCATCCAAGTCCTAAAAGCCGGGATCCTGATACTAGCAATCAAAACAGGAAGCTCACAGTGGGCCTAGCTGTGTCTTTAGTCACAATTATTTTATGTTCTGTTCTTGGCCTGATTGTCTTCATTATTAACAAAAGAAATAGTGGAATGACGGTATTAGATGAAGAACATGTTAGGTAAAAGTTAAATATATTCGCAGATGCATAATAAACAAAGAGCTGCTTTATATGATATATTTAAATAAGATCATGTACTGGCACTCAAAATGAAAAAAGTACTGAGGTACTTTCCTGTTGGCCTTTTCAACTTATATTTCACCATATTTTATGCTATTTAATGCTGGTGCCTGTGCTTTCTAATATGTACTTTTAATGATACAGTATTTGAACGTTATTAAAATTTTATCACCAAAAATCTGTTGTAAGCAGGAGTTTGAATTATTTTTCTTTTGGGCTTTCATTTTCTTCCAAGATCCCAAAAAATGTGTGCATTAGGTTGAGTTGTGATATCCAGTTGGCCATCTGTCTGTGAGAGTGTGGGTGTGCACATAATTCGACACTGCAGTGGACTAAGACCTGTCCAGTGCTGTTTAATGCTCTGTGGCCCCCCACCACCATAAATTGGATCAAGTGGTTGCAGAATGTTATGCTATGTTATGTAGTAAGCTTAATTAGATAACATTCCTGGAAAATTTCCAACTGTAAGTAAAGTCATTCCAAAATTATAGATATTGTATTAGCATAGGATAATCGATTGAACAGACTAATTTGGACATGCAAATATTTTAGTTTAAGATCATCACTGTATATTGTTGATTCTTTAGTATGTATTTGGTAATATATTCCTGTCACAGGTGTCTGGTCACACTTACAGGTAATCTAATATAGACACCATTTAAATATCCGACTACGCCACCCAGTTTTATTAAGAGACTGGGAACTCCTGAAATTTACCAATAATAGCACACAGGTTTCTTTAAATTGGGCGGTGAGTAAACACACAATGAAAGACACAACAGTAATTTCAGAAAAAAAGCAACAGTAAGTTCTATTACACAAGACAATATAAGGTACATTAAAAAGGTAAACGAACCTAACAAAACCTAAACATATCAGGAATTAATTTCCTGTTTTTTAAGAGGAAAATACACAGTCCACACTCTAAAAGTCCGTTAAAAACAGAATTGGAGGATACAACCTTTAGTGGTGCAGAGTCCAGTTGGTGCACTGTATTACCCCAACACTTAATTGTTCAACTGTCCACGGATGCACTCTGTTCCCCGGACACTCGTTCCCCTACAGAAGTTGTGTCAAATTGTTGTCTCCCTGTCAGCGTCTCTTCGTTGTTCCTTTTTCTTCCACTCTGGGTTCCTTGTGTTGCTGGGACCTAGGCACGCCTCATTTCTCATCTGTCAGCTTTGCTTGGTCCTTTCATGCGGATTCCCTCTCTGCTGAACCCACATCCGGCTTCTCTTTGTGGAGCTGTCTCTTCCTCCCTGGAAGTGTTGCCATCCTTGTGCCTCACGTCGTGCCAGCCAGGTACCCTTGTCTGCCTGCAAGCCCCTGTGCTCTGTCCGAGTGTCTTGGCAGCGTTTTCTATGGACTGTCCTCTCTGCCTTCTGCTGCCCAGGAGTTTAAATCTCCTTCAGTCCCTGCTGTTGTCAGTCCTGGACAATCAGTTTAATCAATGGCACATCTAAATTTCCTGGGTTTAAAAATTAATGAAAACACAAGTTAACAAAGTGTATTGTTACCAACCATTAATGAGTACAGATCTGCTGATTAGAAACCAATATTGTCAAACATGTTAATTTCAGGTAAATACAGACACCCTCCAAGGCCAGACTTCAAAGCGGTGACTCCTTTGCAAGACAGCAAATACCTACACAGACAACCCTGACACAATCAGTAACTGGATTATCCAGGAAATCGAAAAACAAGGTCCCCTTCTGACATTCCTACTGATGTGTATTTGAATTTGTTTCTGAGAAGTACTATTTTTTCATTATGTGTTTTGTGTCATAAACAATGCTGCCCAATAGTACTTAGCACTGAATTGATGTCAGTTCTTTGTGGAGCGTTGTGTTCAAGTGGAGACCCCAGATCTCTCCCACAGTTCAAAGGGATTTCTGTTGGACTGTACCAGCTTGGGGTATGTTAGTGTGGTTTTGTGTCCAAAGGTAGGTTAATACTATTGGGGGGGGGGGGGGCTCTGGCTTGAATGAGTAGCATAAGCAGTGAATGGCAAGGTGTATAGAATAGTTTTAAGATTATGTCATCTTTGTAGCTTATCAATGTGCTTCTTTCAACTAATTTTACCTGTTTATTCCATTTCCATTCATTGAATTAAAGTGAAAAGATTAGGACATACCTAAATTCATTTAGTATTTTCATTTATTTTTATTCTGCGGTGGGCTGGCGCCCTGCCCAGGGTTTGTTTCCTGCCTTGCGCCCTGTGTGCAGACCCCCATGACCCTGTTTTTAGGATATACTGTAGTGGGTTGGATAATGAATGGATGTATTTATTTTTATTTAGAGTTTACATCAAGTGCAGTACAGTGGCACAATATCTAGCACTGATGCCTCACAGTCTAAGAGTTCTCACTTCATATCCTAGTCTGGTGACTGCATATGCAGACTAGGAAACTGAGCTTTTCTCAAGATACTTGACTTTTTTCTCCGGTCATAGAGATTTGTGTGTATTATGTTAATTAAATTGGACTGGTACGTGTGAGGGTGTTGTGTGCTCTGGAATGGACTGGCATCCCATAAAGAGGTGGTCCCTGTTATTCAACTGCTATTGCTAGGGTGGGCACTGGCATCCCTACACCCTGAACTGGAATGAGGTTGTTTGGAAAGTGAATGGATGGGCATGCAGTTAGATATTTATAGATAGATAGATAGATAGATAGATAGATAGATAGATAGATAGATAGATAGATAGATAGATAGATAGATAGATAGATAGATAGATAGATAGATAGATAGATAGATAGATAGATAGATAGATAGATAGATAGATAGATAGATAGATAGATAGATAGATAGATAGATAGATAGATAGATAGATAGATAGATAGATAGATAGATAGATAGATACTTTATTAATCCCAATGGGAAATTCACATTCTTCAGCAGCAGCATACTGATACAATAAATAATATTAAATTAAAGAATGATAATAATACAGGTGGAAAAAACAGACAATAACTATGTATAATGTTAAATATTAACGTTTACCCCCCCTGGTGGAATTAAAGAGTCGCATAGTTTGGGGGAGGAACGATCTCCTCAATCTGTCTGTGGAGCAGGACAGTGACAGCAGTCTGTCGCTGAAGCTGCTCTTCTGTCTGGAGATGACATTATTTAGTGGATGCAGTGGATTCTCCATAATTGATAGGAGCCTGCTGAGCGCCCTTCGCTCTGCCACAGATGTTAAACTGTCCAGCTACATGCCAACAATAGAGCCTGCCTTCCTCACCAGTTTGTCCAGGCGTGAGGCGTCTTTCCTCTTAATGCTGCCTCCCCAGCACACCACTGCGTAGAAGAGGGCGCTCGCCACAACTGTTTGATAGAACATCTGCAGCATCTTATTGCAGATGTTGAAGGAAGCCAGCCTTCTAAGGAAGTATAACCAGCTTTGTCCTTTCTTGCACAGCGCATCAGTATTGGCAGTCCAGTCTAATTTATCATCCAGCTGCACTCCCAGATATTTATAGGTCTGCACCATCTGCACACAGTCACCTTTGATGATCACTGGGTCTATGAGGGGTCTGGGCCTCCTAAAATCCACCACCAGCTCCTTGGTTTTGCTGGTGTTCAGGTGTAGGTGGTTTGAGTCGCACCATTTAACAAAGTCATTGATTAGGTCCCTATACTCCTCCTCCAGCCCATTCCTGATACAGCCCACGATAGCAGTGTCATCAGCGAACTTTTGCACATGGCAGGACTCTGAGTTGTATTGGAAGTCCAATGTATATAGGCTGAACAGGACCGGAGAAAGTACAGTCCCTTGTGGCGCTCCTGTGTTGCTGACCACAATGTCAGACGTGCAGTTCCCAAGACGCACATACTGAGGTCTGTCTTTAAGATAGTCCACGATCCATGCCACTAGGTATGAATCTACTCCCATCTCTGTCAGCTTGTCCCTAAGGAGCAGAGGTTGGATTGTGTTGAAGGCGCTAGAGAAGTCTAGAAACATAATTCTTACAGCACCACTGCCTCTGTCCAAGTGAGAGAGGGATCGGTGTAGCGTATAGATGATGGCATCTTCCGCTCCCACCTTCTCCTGATATGCAAACTGCAGAGGGTCAAGAGCGTGTTGAACCTGTGGCCTAAGGTGGTGAAGCAGCAGCCTCTCCATGGTCTTCATCACATGTGATGTCAGAGCAACAGGCCGAAAGTCATTCAGCTCACTAGGACGTGATACCTTTGGGACTGGGGTGATACAAGATGTTTTCCAAAGCCTCGGGACTCTCCCCTGTTCCAGGCTCAGGTTGAAGATGCGCTGTAGAGGACCCCCCAGCTCCGATGCACAGACCTTCAGCAGTCGTGGCGATACTCCATCTGGACCCGCTGCTTTGCTGGCACGAAGTCTCCTCAGCTCTCTGCTCACTTGCGCTGTTGTAATTATGGGTGGGGATGTCTTTCCTATGCTGGTATCAGCAGAAGGATGTGTGGAGGGTGCAGTACTCCGAGGTGAGAGTGAGAGTGGGTTAGGGTGGTCAAACCTGTTAAAAAAGTTGTTCATTTGGTTTGCTCTCTTCACGTCTCTCTCAATGGTGGTACCCCGCTTCGAGCTGCAGCCAGTGATGATCTTCATCCCATCCCACACTTCCTTCATGCTGTTATTCTGCAACTTCTGCTCCAGCTTTCTCCTGTACTGCTCCTTCGCCGCCCTGAGTTGGACTCGGAGTTCCTTCTGCACGCGCTTGAGCTCATGCTGATCACCGTCTTTAAAAGCCCTTTTCTTCTGATTCAAAAGGCCCTTGATGTCACTTGTAATCCATGGCTTGTTGTTAGCATAGCAGCGTACTGTTCTTACTGGAACTACAATGTCCATACAGAAGTTGATGTAGTCAGTAGTGCAGTCAACAACTTCCTCAATGTTCTCACTATGAGATCCCTGCAGGATATCCCAGTCTGTAGTTCCAAAACATTCTCTCAGAGTATTCTCAGCCTCCGGAGTCCGCTTCCTGAATGATCATGTGGTTACAGGTAGGACTCTAACTTTTGGTTTATAGTGAGGCTGAAGCAGAACCAGGTTATGATCTGCTTTCCCAAGCGCAGGCAGCGGGGTGGCACTGTATGCGTCTTTAACGTTTGCATACAGTAAATCAATAGTCTTATTTCCCCGGGTGTTACAGTGCACATACTGGGAGAATGCAGGTAATGTTTTGTCCAGCGTCACATGGTTAAAGTCTCCAGCGATTAGCACAAGCGCCTCAGGGTGCTGCGTTTGTAACTTAGCAACAGCAGAATGGATGATGTCACTCGCTGACTCCACGTCCGCCCGAGGAGGAATGTATACAATAACAACAATGACATGTCCAAACTCTCTGGGCAAATAGTAGGGACGTAAACTTACGGCCAACAGTTCGATATCCCTGCAGCAAGTGGAGATTTTGACGTTAACATGTCCAGAGTGACACCACCGTGTATTAACATAGAGAGCGAGTCCTCCTCCTTTGTGCTTACCACAGGTACTTGCATCTCTGTCCGCTCTAACTGTGCTAAACCCGGGTAGCTCCACGTTGGCATCTGGGATGGTGTTATTTAGCCAGGTTTCACAAAAACACAACAAACTGCATTCTCTGTAGGTCCTTACATTTTTCACCAGCGCAGCCAGTTCATCGATCTTATTTAAGATTGAGTTTACATTCCCCAGAATCACAGAAGGCACCGAAGGCTTGAAACGCCACTTTCTCGCAAGCCGCTTCTTTTTTAGCTTAGTGCCGGCTCTGCTGCCACGATACCGCCTTCTTACCTCATCGGGTAAATAGGGAACCACACCGGCACTGGCATTTGTTCTCAACGCCCGAAGTTGAGTACTTGAATAGGCGAGTCTCGGCGTGTAAAAATCCATGCCCACGTTGTAAAAGTAAGTGTGTCCAGGGAAGGAATCCACATAAAATAAAGTAATAGGAGTGATCAATAAATAAACATAGAAAAATAAAAGTAAAAAAGTACACATACATATACAGTCATACACGGAGCTGCTGAAAAGGCTGCCACTCACGGCGGCGCCGGATGCACGATATTTAAAATATTTATAGATATTTAAAATAAGACAGAATGCAAAGTGGTGTTCACCTAAGGCAGAAAATCAGTAGTCAGAGTTAGACCAAATGAAATGTTGGAGAGGAAGGAAGGTGTTATGGCACTAGGGCAGAGGCATTTATGTTTTGTTTTTTTTTTCTCTTCTGAAGCACACATATCAGCCGTCCAAACTTCATTACAAAAACTTATAGCATTTTGTAATACAGTATGGCATTTCATAATCCTGAGTAGAACCTAAATGCTTCGTAATAGACAACAAATGAAAACAATGTGTTCTGCAAGTTGTTTTATTGTATTTTTAAGTATTAAATATTTGAAAAGAAATTTGAAATGTCTTACATTTTATTATCTTTCAAAAATACTGCTAAAGTTGAGAGTCAAAGATATCCTTGTTATGCACAAGTAAGGAGAAAAAACAAATACTGCTGTACCAATATTGTAACGGTGATGTGGAATAGATTTGCATGAAGATTGTGCTGCAAGACAATGCTGTACTGTCAGTTCCAAACAGCACACATACAGTGGCATGGAGAATGGACTGGCATCCTGACTGGGATTGGTGGTAAATTCTTGCCCGGCCAGGACACTGTAATGGGAGGGCAATGTGAGAGGGATGGTTATTGATTCTCATCCCAGTTGGGATGAAAGAATAATGGATAGACTCGGGGATTTGGAACATTTTTTCCCACAGTATGAGAGAAGGGCAGTGCTCCTCTGGTTTGGCCCCAACCTGGACACCTGCAGGGTTGTCTAGAACTGGTAGTTTCAAAAGGGAGGCCTTGATGGGGTCCTTGGGTGCCACCACATGATGCTGTTGGGAATACATCACAACAGTTTTGGGAGGCTTCCGTATAACCCAGAAGTACTTCCATTACACAAGGCCATGGCTCCGGAAGTGCTCCCAGGTCTGTCATAAAAGGAAGCCATCTCGCTCCAGGGACTGAGTCAGAGTTGAGACGCAGAATGAGTTATTATGTTTGATTGTGGTGTGGGCTTTGGAAAAGAAAGGTATTGTGAAAAAAAAACATTTATTTGCATCCTAAACTGTCTAAACTGTGTGATTGTGTGTGAAGTTTGGAGTTGGCGGAGTCCCCTGGATGCCACAAAAGTACAGCAATGTTATTTTCACAAAAATGCTCCCTTTCATAGGAAATTTTTTCTTTAGAAACCGAGGACTATCATTATGGAAAGCTATGATTGTCCATATTAGTTTATAAAGTAACTAAAGGCAGGTGCTGCTAATCAAGTGTACCTAAATATTTAATAACAGGAAGGGGTGGCATCTCAAAATAAAAGTTACCCCTTCTGGAGTTTGGTCTAGAGTGTTGATAACAACATGCCAGGGACAGATGACACAATATGTGATCTCAGAGAAGCAGTTGTTACTACTCTTCAGTGTAGAAAAGGTTTATCATCTCTTTGAAACAATCTGTCCATCATTATCCATCTATCCATCCATTATCCAACCCGCTATATCCTAACTACAGGGTCACACGGGTCTGCTGGAGCCAACCACAGCCAACACAGGGCGCAAGGAAGGAAACAAACCCCAGGCAGGGCGCCAGTCCACCGCAGGTCCATCATTATGCAATGAGAATATTATTTACAAATGGAAAACATTCAAGGCAGTTGCCAATCCTTCTAGGTGTGGGCAACCCATTAAATTCATGCAAAGCTAACACCATTTGATGCTCACAGAAACTGAAAGGAACTCTGTCAATCCTTCATACAGTATATCATCATTCATGACTCTAACATCAGAATAATTCAGAATTAAAATGGCTTTACGAAAGCGTTGCAAATACAAGTCGTGTTTCACTAAAAAAATGTATGTCAAAGAACAACATACATTTGTAAGGTTGCACTTGAATGAGCCACAAGAGTTTTAGGACAATATTCTCTAGAGTTATGGGGTTGTTACGCACAATACCATATCTGACAAAAGCCCAAACAAAACATCACTACAAGAACCTCTCATCCACCGTTAAGTACTATGGTGGAGGCATGATGATTTGAAGCATCCAACATGAAGTCATTATACTAGATTGTTCTACAGGAAAGTACGAAGCCTTCTGTCCAAAATCTAAACTTTGCGTGAAACTGTGTCATACCATAGGACAATGATCCCAACCACACCAACAAATGTAAAAGAATCAAATGTTTGGAATGGCCAACTTAGTAACTTTAAAAGTAGTCCTACAAATTACAGAATCACAGAATATATTTACATTCTGTTACACTTGGCTTCTGCTTGCTGGCTTATTTTCTGTTGAATAAATAATTACAAAATAAAGCATGTTACGTGTTACCTGTCTTGGATTTGTGTAATTTTACAACTTTGTGAGGATTAGATGACTGCTAGTAAATGCCCTTTTGTGTAAAGCCATAGAATTAAAAGAGGCTGTACTTACTTATTCACACCACTGCAGGAGTCAAAAACAGTTCTTGAGTATATTCAAACTTGCCCTTTTTCACTATTTTTGAAAAAGTGTGCTGTGAAAGAAAATTTCAAGATACAAAATTAATTTGTAGGATTAAGTTCAATAAAAAGGAAAACAAATATCACTATGTTTTCATCTAAGTGAGAAATTACAATCAAGGGTGTCTTTAAAGGAATTCCATCCATCCATCCATTTTCCAACCCGCTGAATCCAAACACAGGGTCACGGGGGTCTGCTGGAGCCAATCCCAGCTAACACAGGGCACAAGGCAGGAAACAATCCTGGGCAGGGTGCCAACCCACCGCAGTCTTTAAAGGAATTAATTTAGTCATATTTTCTATTTTGCTTTTTGCACCCTGTCTAGTAAGCTAGCAACCTTCTTAAATTCCATCCTAATAAATGCTGGTCTACAGTTACCTGATTTGATGCCCCTCACATTTACACCATTTCTCTTTTCGGTCTTTTCCCTTTTGCATTACCAAAGTATATATGCACAAAACTGAAACCATTTGTAACCAGATTGTACATAGAAATGGTTCCCTTCAGCCAGTTGTACCAGAGGCTGAGGTGGATAAGTGGTGTGCTTAATTATTTCAATGCATGCAAGGGAGTGATAAATAACTGGAGAGATCCAAGTAACCAAACATCACCCTGCTCTTCAACTGTGCCTTCCTAAACAGACTTGAACATTTGTGCTTCTTCTGAGGACTTCTTGATCTGTCAGATTCCTTACCACGCATTCACATTTTATTGTCCCTCTCTCTCTCTCTCTCTCTCTCTCTCTCTCTCTCTCTCTTACACAACACAGTTGCTTGATCTTCCAACCAGTGGGCCTTCAGTTTTCCCTTGCCTCTCTTTGCCTCAGACCGTTGATGACATTTGCGTCAATCTAGAGCAGGGGTGTCGAACTCCAGCCCTGGAGGGCCGCAGTGGCTGCAGGTTTTCATTCTAACTATCTTCTTAATTAGTGACCAGTTTTTGCTGCTAATTATTTATTTTAATTAGCTTGACTCAGGCCCCTTAGTTGTTTCTTTTTCCTTAATTACCGCCCAAACAATGAGACACAAAACAAGCGGCCACATAATCAGCTCACCTGTGCCCATCACACAGAATCTGAAAATTGAGAAAGGTGGAGGTCTCAGTGGGCGGCACGGTGGCGCAGTGGGTAGCGCTGCTGCCTCGCAGTTGGGAGATCTGGGGACCTGGGTTCGCTTCCCGGGTCCTCCCTGCGTGGAGTTTGCATGTTCTCCCCGTGTCTGCGTGGGTTTCCTCCGGGCGCTCCGGTTTCCTCCCACAGTCCAAAGACATGCAGGTTAGGTGGATTGGCGATTCTAAATTGGCCCTAGTGTGTGCTTGGTGTGTGGGTGTGTTTGTGTGTGTCCTGTGGTGGGTTGGCACCCTGCCCAGGATTGGTTCCCTGCCTTGTGCCCTGTGTTGGCTGGGATTGGCTCCGGCAGACCCCCGTGACCCTGTGTTCGGATTCAGCGGGTTGGAAAATGGATGGATGGATGGATGGATGGAGGTCTCAGTAAGGCTGATTTCTCAGGTCATCAAAACATCTTGATGGTGTTCTTAGAAAAAACATAAAATCATCAGTTTTGGACATTTCTGTTGTGTCAGAATGAATAATTAAATAACGGGTTTAATTAACAGCAAGCATTAGCTTCTCATTAAGAAACTGGTTGGAGTTTTAAGGCCCAGGTTAAGCTGGTCATTTGTTAGCTCGTTTCATGTCTCGTTTCTGTTTGGCTGCCACTTAATGAAGAAACAAATTAATTCAGAGGACTGAATCCTTCTAACAGGGCTATTAAAATGAAGGGAAAAAAGTGAATTAGCAGTGAAAACTGGCCACTGATTAGGAAAAGGGTTAGAATGAAAACCTGTAGCCACTGTGGCCCTCCAGGCCTGGAGTTCGACACCTGTGATCTAGAGCATTAGGCATTTTTCTTCACATGTTTTGGGAATGCTCTATCCAAGGTATTTTTTGATGCAAGGTTGTCACTTTTCTGTCTCCCACTCTTCCTATCAATGTTCCATTCTTGCTTCATTATTTTCTTTTGTTTGATCTTTCTTCCCATCTCATTGAATCTTCTCCAAGAGGTTATTTTCCCTTGACTCTCTTACTGCTAAATCCATTTCAGTAACCTAGAATCTACATATTCACTATTAATTTCAAAATGCAAGTTCTCTTTTGTTACCTTATTGGAGCTATGAGCAGCAAGGATTAATGGAGTGCACCCGGGACTAACATAAGCAAATGGTTTCACTAGGTCAAACTGGGCTTTTTGGTGGTACTCACTGCTGATCAAGAAAGTACCAATAGGGCACTGAGGAATATTTATGGCTGATCTCCAAAGTCATGATGACAGGAGCCCGGGTTTTTGACTGATGGGACATTAAACTAGAGCCTAAAGCGGCCCTTGGTGTCCCTGCTCTCGTTGGCTTCTGTCTATTTCATTAGAAAGGCAACATTGTTCTTCTCATTATAGTCAGAATATGTGCTGCTTGTGTGGCAGAGAACTGGATTCCTGCCAGTCCTCTTTGACTTCACTTTTAAAAAGGCAACCTGATCCAGGGTTTCCTAATATGGAGCCTTTGATGCACCCTGTCAGCCTGGAGCCTTATGGCCTCTTGCCAGTCCACCAAGGTTCTTCTCTCTTTGTCTATTTCTACAGTGGAACTCCAACAATCAACCTTATGATTTTAGGTCCAAAGCATCAGACCCCACAACACACTGCCTGCCTGGGCAAAAATCAATGGGTCACCCATACACCATTGTCATCCTCTGTGAACTCCAGTGCTTAATGTTGCTTATACTGTGTTGTAAGTGAGCGGTTTAGTTCTTGAGGGTTTTAGCCTTTTAGCATAACCCTTTAAGCATTTATTGCCATTTTGTACAATAATATAAAGTGTTGGATTTATTGATAGAAAATAACATTTCCATGTAGTATAAATAAATTTTGAAGTGAACAGATCATTATGTTTTCAAATTCAAAAGGATGATTTACCAATAGGAGCGACAGTGTTACTATCTTCTTTTTCTTCCGGCTGCTCCCATTTAGGGGTCATCCGTCTTTCACATCAATTTCTGTCACACTGACTGCCTTCACTGTTCTCCCTCACTATATCCACAAACCTCTTCTTTGACCTTCCTTTTTTCTTCTTGCCTGGAGGCTCCATCCTCATCATTCTTTTCACAATGTACCCTTCATCTCTCCTCTGCACGTGCCCAAACCATCTCAATCCAGCTTCTATCATTTGGTCTACAAACCATTTTACCTGTGTTGTCCCTCTAACATACTCATTCCTAACCCTGTCTATCCTTGTTACTCCAGGCGAAAATTGTTGTATGTACCTTCAACTCCACCACTTCTAGCTCTGCTTCCTGTCTTTTCATCAGTGCCACTGTCTCCAAACCGATGTTGTACGGTCTCACTACTGTTTTATTGACCTTCCATTTCATTCTTGCAGGTACTCTTCAATCACAAATCATTCCTGCCACACTTGTCCACCCAGTCCAACCTGTCTGCACTCTCTTCTTCACCTCTCTGCCACACTCTCCATTGCTTTGGACTGTTGAACTCAAGTATTTAAATTTGTCTATTTTCATAACCTATTGTCCTTGCAGTCAGAGTCTTCCCCCACCTTGAACTCTCATTCACACACATTTCCTCTGGCGTACTCCTACTGACTCTCATTCCCAATCTCTTCAGTGCGTAAATGCACCTCTCCATGTTCGCATCAACCAGCTGTCGTCTCTCACTTCAGAACACAATGTCATCTGTGAACAGCATAGTCCACAGAAATTCCTATCTGACCTTATCTGTCAACCTGTCCTTTGCCATTGCAAACAGGAAAGGGCTCAGAACTGATACATGACAGCTCTTGAACCAGGCTGTCATTTCTACTGCTCACCTCACCGTAGTCATGCTGTCCTTACATACATCTCCTGCATCACTCTCACATATTTTTCGCTACTCCTAATTTTCTCATAAGTACCATATCTGCTCTCTTGACACCCTGTCATATGCTTTCTCTAAGTCCACAAACACGCAATGTAATTCCTTCTGACCTTCTCTGTACTTCTCCATCAACACGCTTAAAGCAGACATCTTATCTGTAGCACTGTTTCCTGGCATGAAACCATATTGCTGCTCTTGGAGCACCACCTCTCCTCTCAGCCTAGCATCCATCACTTTTTCCCATATATTCATGGTGTGGCTGATCAGCTGTATATCACTGTAGTTACTGCAGCTCTGCACATCTCCTTTATTCTTGAAAATTGGTACTAATATTCTTTTTCCCCACTCCTCAGGCATCTTCTCATGTTTCAAGATGTTTTTAAACAATCTAGTTAGAAACTACTGCCATCTCACTTAAACACCTTCAGGCCTTCACTAGTCTGGGACAACTGCTTTTCCGCTTTACATCCTCTTCATAGCTTCCCTGGCCTCAGCCTTGCTAAATCCCGGTACTTCATGATTTACTATCTGCACTTCATCCAACCTACACTCTTTTTCATTTTATATAGTCATAAATTCTTCAAAGCACTCTTTCCACCTTTTCAATACACTCTCCCCTCTTGTCAGCAAATTTCCATCTGCATCTTTTATCACCCTGACGTGCAGCACGTCCTTCCCCACTCGGCCCCTCTGTCTGGCCAATCGGTACAAGTGCTTTTCTCCTTCCTTTGTGTCTTACTTCTCATATAGTTCGACATACCCTTTTTCCATAACCTTCACCACCTCTCTCTTCACCTTGTACTGCATCTCTTTGTATACCTGAATGCTTTTGTCATTTCTCTGGCAATTCTTTTTCACTAACCTTTTCCTCTTTAAGCTTTCCTGTACTTTCTTATTCCACCACAAGAAGGAAGTAATCAGGAGAAATGGTCGATATGCGTGGCAATTGAAGCTAAGCCAAAGGACAGAGTGACAATTACTGTCAATGACGAGGGAAAAGGTAGAAATGACTTGTCCGCTGACACTTGGATAAGGCTAGTGAGGAGGCCACCTGCATGCCTTTTTTAAAACTGCCCATACACCCTGGCTTACCAATTTCAGAGGGTAAGATTTAAAACTTCTTTTTACTTTAAGGATAGCGCTGTCTTCAGTTTTCCTCCATTCCTTCCAAATCTGCCTCTTGTCTTCTAACGTTTCCCCTCTTCTCACAGATAATAACACATTGGACTCTTCGGTCTGGACACATGTGGAGATACGTCTGTCTTGAGTGTTTTACTTATATTTATGTATATATATGACTTGCATGATTGGGAGCATCTTTTGTTCCTTAAGTTTGTATTGAGAGTTTTTTTTTTAATATGTATGTGTATGCATGTGTGGGGTTGTTGATATGGGACATCCTTTATAGTTAAAAGTTGGGATTTGGTGTATTTTGAGGAGTTTTTATGTATGTAGGGGCAGGCAATTCTCAAGGGGAAACTAAAGATGACTTTATTTGGTTGGTGCTTTTGTGTGAGTGAAACACGTGTCATTGTTCAGGTAAAATAAATCTATATATGTACATTTTTCTTTCATGGTGTTCCATAATTGTTTCCTTTTGTTTTCTGTCTTTGCTTAGTAACAAGCTTTGGGAGAAAAAGTGGCAGAACAGCCAGATCTACTATGATAACAAGAACTTAATGAGTTAATCTTCAGTGTAGCATTTCTCTGTTTGAGTTTAGAGAAATCGTTGCAAGCTTTCACCACCTGATTCTTGGTTTCATTCTCACTCTGTTCCTCTTTATCACCTCAAAATTCATCCTGCATACCAGCAATCAATGCTGTCTAGCCATACTATCCTCTACCATATATTACTCTTTTCTCTAATCTCTTTCACATTGCATCTCCTACATAGGACACCAGTGTGCTTCTTCCTCCACTCTTTTGTCACACTGTGTTCCTCCTTCTTCTTAAACTATGTATTCACTACCACCATTTTCATCCTTTTTTGCAAAGTCAACAGTCACCTGCCCTTCAACATTTCTCTCTTTAACACCATACCTGCCCGTTACCCACCCACCACCACTGTTTCCTTCATCAACGTGTCCATTCCAACCACACTGTGGTAGAACAGTTTACACCCACAACTGTTGCTTCTGGGCTTACTCTATTTCCACTTGATCCACTGTAAACTCAGTACATCTGCCTTTCTCCTCTCTATCATATCGGCCAACTCTCTCCCTTTACCAGTCATAGTTCCAACATTCAAAGTTTAAACTCTGATCTTCATACTTTTTCCCTTACTTCTCTCCCATTGTCTTTGAACCTGTTTTCCCTCTCTTCTTCTCCTCCACCTTCTTTGTCCAGTAGTAGCATAGCTTCCACCGATACACTGCTGGACAGCAGCATTGGTGGCAGCCATTGTTAACTTGGGCCTCGACTGATCTGGTACGAATATTTTGTTAGTTATCCACATGTTGCTTGTTTATGATAGGAAATTTGAAGTGAAATATTTTACTTCTTTCAGTAGTACTGGATTACAGATTCTGAATATTTTGTGCAAAATTTAACACTACCCGCCATAAAGGCTACTTTTTGTTTTATTGTAAATAAATGTACTGGCGTCTAACCTTTCCTGAGAGCATTGTTTGGTGTTCCACTCCTTAGTGATTCTCAGGAAATTGGCATTTGTTTGGGAGTTTGCAAATTCCCATGCATTACTATGTCCTTCTTGTGACCCTCACACTCAGTACATTCAGACGATTCAAACAAAGGATTATTTTATTTTCATCAAGCATCCAAATATTTAGAATGAACCTTGCCCTGCTCTGTGAAAGAAATGCCAGGTACAGTGATGCATTTATTTATTTTTTTTATCTGCTGTAAACAGACATGCAGATTTGGCAGAATTTTATCTGATTTAGCTATAAATTATGATAATGTAGTGTTAAGGTGAGGGAGTGTTATTATACACATTTATGTGGAAACTGACAAGTTTAGCAAATGCTTTACTTATTTATTAAATAAAGGAGGTCCTCCCAATGGCCCCACTCATAATCATAACCACACATTAGGTCTAATTATTACTTATAGAGCTGAGATTCAAAATTTAAATATTACTCTGTTAAATAAGGTTATTGCTGATCACTACCTAATTATGTTGGATTTGGCTTAAAACAAAGGCTGTGCAACATCTACATTATGTCTCTGCATCAAAATTTATGGATATTTTGAGATCCTCAAAGCATGAATAATTTGGATCAGCTAACATCAAATTATAATGTGACTTTGAAAGAGGCTTTGGACACAGTAGCTCCAATCAAAAACAAAAGTGAGTAAAGTGCATTGAAAGTCAATGTGGTTTAATGAGAAAACACAAGTTCTTAAAATAGAGAGCAACAAAGCTGCAGGTATACCAAACTGCATGGACAGAGTGTTAAAAAATATTAAAAAAAGCTTTCTTTATAGTCTGCTTGGACTACTATTCTAGATTAATAGATAACAGTAACAATCATCATGTGCTGTGTAGAACAGTAGCTTCTTCTTCTTCTTCTTATTTCGGCTGCTCCCGTTAGGGGTTGCCACAGCGGATCATCTTCTTCCATATCGTTCTGTCCTCTGCATCTTGTTCTGTTACACCCATCACCTGCATGTCCACTCTCACCACATTCATAAACCTTTGCTTAGGCCCTCCTCTTTTCCTCTTCCCTGGCAGCTCTATCCTTAGCATCCTTCTCCCAATATACCCAGCATCTCTCCTCTGCACATGTCCAAACCAACGCAATCTCGCCTGTCTGACTTTGTCTTCTTGTCTCTTGAGCTGACCCTCTAATGTACTCATTTCTAATCCTATCCATCCTCGTCACACCCAGTGCAAATCTTAGCATCTTTAACTCTGCTTCCTCCAGCTCTGTCTCCTGCTTTCTGCTCAGTGCTACCGTCTCCAACCCATATAATATAGCTGGTTTCACTACCGGCCTGTAGACCTTCCCTTTCACTCTTGCTGATACCCGTCTGTCACAAATTACTCCTGACACTCTTCTCCACCCATTCCACCCTGCCTGCACTCTCTTTTTCATCTCTCTTCCACAATCCCCATTACTCTGTACTGTTGATGCCAGGTATTTAAACTCATTCGCCTTCGCCAACTCTACTCCCTGCATCCTCACCATTCCACCACCTCCCTCTCATTTACACACATGTATTCTGTCTTGTTCCTACTGACCTTCATTCCTCTCCTCTCTAGAGCATATCTCCACCTCTCCAAGGTCTCCTCAACCTGCTTCCTACTATCGCTACAGATCACAATGTCATCAGCAAACATCATAGTCCACGTGGACTCCTGTCTAATCTCGTCTATCAACCTGTCCATCACCATTGCAAATAAGAAAGGGCTCAGAGTCGATCCCTGATGTAATCCCACCTCCAACTTGAATGTGACTGCCACACTTCCCTTGTACATATCCTGTACAACTCTTACGTACTTCTCTGCCACTCCCGACTTCCTCATACAATACCGCAGCTCCTCTCGAGGCACCCTATCATATTCTTTCTCCAGGTCCACAAAGACGCAATGCAACTCCTTCTGGCCTTCTCTAAATTTCTCCATCAACATCCTCAGAGCAAACATTGCATTTGTGGTGCTCTTTCTTGGCATGAAACCATACTGCTGCTCACTAATCATCACTTCACTTCTTAACCTAGTTTCCACTACTCTTTCCCATAACTTCATGCTGTGGCTTATCAATTTTATCCCCCTGTAGTTAATGCAGTCCTACACATCCCCCTTATTCTTAAACATCGGCACCAGTACACTTCTTCTCCACTCCTCAAGCATCCTCTCACTTTCCAAGATTTCATTAAACAATCTGGTTAAAAACTCCACTGACATCTCTCCTAAACACCTTCAAGTTTCCATAGGTATGTCATCTGGACCAACAGCCTTTCCATTTTTCATCTTCTTCATAGCTGTCCTTACTTCCTCCTTGCTAATCCGTTGCACTTCCTGATTCACTATCTCCACATCATCCAACCTCTTCTCTCTCTCTATCTCTTCATTCACAAGCCTCTCAAAGTACTCTTTCCATCTGCTCAACACACTCTCCTCGCTTGTGAGTATGTTTCCATCTTTATCCTTTATCACCCTAACCTGCTGTACATCTTTCCCAGCTCGTTCCCTCTGTCTAGCCAATAGGTACAGGTCCTTTTCTCCCTCCTTAGTATCCAACCTCTCATACAACTCATCATATGCCTTTTCTTTAGCCTTTGCCACCTCTCTCTTCACCTTGTGCCTTATCTCCTTGTACTCTTGTCTACATTCTGCATCTCTCTGACTATCCCACTTCTTCTTTGCCATCCTCTTCCTCTGTATACTCTCCTGAATTTCCTCATTCCACCACCAGGTTTCCTTTTCCTCCTTCCTCTTTCCAGATGTCACGCCAAGCACCCTTCTTGCTGTCACCCTTACTACATCTCCTGTAGTTTCCCAGCTGTCTGGTAACTCTTCACTGCCACCCAGTGCCTGTCTCACCTACTCCCTAAACTCAACATTGCAGTCTTCCTTTTTCAACTTCCACCATTTGATCCTTGGCTCATCCTACAGACCACCATCCTATGCTGCTTAACTACGCTTTCCCCTGCCACCACTTTGCAGTCTTCAATCTCCTTCAGATCAGTTCTTCTGCATAGGATGTAATCTACCTGTGTGCATCTTCCTCCACTCTTGTACGTAACCCTATATTCCTCCCTCTTCTTAAAATATGTATTCACCACAGCCATATCTATCCTCTGACCTTCTTCATTCCTCTCCTTGACACCATACCTACCCATCACCTCCTCATCTCCACTGTTCCCTTCACCAACATGCCCATTGAAATCCGCTCCAATCACCACTTTCTGTCCATTGGGTACACTGTTCATCACTTCAGCCAACTCACTCCAAAAATCTTCTTTCTCATCCATTGCACACCCAACTTGCGGTGCATATGCACTAACAACTTTCATTATCACACCTCCAATTTTCAGCTTCATAATCATTATTCTGCCTCACACTTTTTTCACCTCCAAGACATTCTTGACATACTGTTCCTTCCGAATAATTCCTACCCCATTTCTCCTCCCATCCACACCATGATAGAACAATTTGAATCCACCTCTGATCCACCTGGCCTTACTCCCCTTCCATTTAGCCTCTTGCACGCACAATATATCAACCTTCCTTCTCCCCATCATATCTGCTAACTTTCTCCCCTTACTAGTCATACTGCCAACATTCAAAGTTCCTACCCTCAGTTCCACTCTCTTTACTTTCCTCCTCTCCTCCTGCCTCTGGGCACGTCTCCCCCCTCTTCTTCTCCTTCTTCTTCTTCAGCCAACAGTAGCCCAATTTCTGCCAGCACCCTGTCGGCTAACAGTACTGTTGGCGGTCGTTGTTAACCCGGGGCTCGACCGATCTGGTATGGAAATTTGTATTGTTTCCTGCATATTGATTTGGCAAAATTGCCCTTCCTGACATAACCCTCCCCATTTATCCGGAACAGAGGCTAATCTAACAAATGGAAATTCTGAACTACAATTCAAAATACCAACAGACATTAAAGGTGCAGACTTTATGAACTTCTTTAATGAGAAAATTGACAATAAAATGCCCCAGATTTTAGCATCAAGTCATAGACTTAATACTGGATTGGTAAACTTTGTCTCACCTTGCACACTTCATTATTGTAATTTCAATTTGGTAACAGAATAGGAAGTCATAACTAAATTTCTAAACCACAGGCTGGAAACAAACACTGGGCTCACAGGCACTGTGCTTGCCCTGGTATAGTTTTTATTCATCAAATCAATTCCAGTACGTACAGACATATGCTGACAGTACTCCATCATTATGCAGTATACATGATATTCTATATGGCATACTGCAGGGATCAATTTTGGGACCGTTATTATTTTCACTCAACATGCTTCCATTAGGCCACATTATTTCGAAATACAATGTTACTATAGCTATTCTGATGACACACAGCAGCTATATTTATCCATTGCCCCTGATTGGCCCAGAGACTCTAAACCCTTTGACAGTGCCTTACTAGTATAACAGAATGGATGAATATGAACTTCATTAAACTAAACAAGGAAAAAACAAAATTGTTATTTTTTGGCAGCAACAAAGTGAGATTCTTAGAAATAAAATTAATCATCTGGCCCTGCGAATCAAAACATAGGTCAAGAATTTAGGTGTTATTATTGACTCTGACCTTAATTTCAGATCACATGTTAATAATATTATTAAGACTGCTTTCTTCCACCTGAGGAAAGGGTGTGATCTCTTATAGCACTTAAAGATGCTGAAAAATTATTACATGCATAGATTACTGCAATACTCAACTATCACGACTACCCAAGAAGAGCTCAATTTGGCTACAGCTTGTCCAGAATGTAGCAGCAAGAATTTTAACCGAAAGGAAAAAAGTATTAGCATGTGTCCCCAGTATTAATATGTTTACACTGGCTGCAAGTGTCCTTTAGAATTAATTATAAAATACTTTTGCATGTATAGAAGGCTCTAAACAATCTTGTCCCTCCCTACATTTCAGAATGCCTGTTTCCTTATGTGTCAAATTTCAGTTTAAGACCTGCAAATACTGGTTTGCTTGTTATTACAAGTTCTAAACATAAAAGAACAGGAGCCTCATGTATAAACGGTGCGTACACACAAAAATGTTGCGAAAGAACGTTTCCACTTTTAAATCGCGATGTATAAAACCTAAACTTGGCATAAAGCCAAGCACATTTCCACAGTAGCTCATACCCTGGCGTACGTAAGTTTTTCGCTCGGTTTTGCAGACTGGTGGCACCCAGCGTCAAAACAGTGCTACTGTTCCTGTGTGGTTACCCTTTTTTTTATAGATCCACATCCCTGACACGGCTTTATAGATACACTGAAATTAACTGCGTATTGTTTATTTGTTTAATGCATCTAATTGTAATTAACCTGTAACAATATAATGGTCCACAGAATGGCCAAACTATTCTAAATACAATAGCTGCTTGAGCATTGTTACTCTCACTGCACCTTCTTCTTCTTCTTCTTCTTCTTTCAGCTGCTCCCGTTAGGGGTTGCCACAGTGGATCATCTTTTTCCATATTACTCTCACTGCACCATTCGGAGTATTTATATCACTGTATCTGAGTGTGAATCACAGTTCTACAGCAGCTGATCAGAAAGAGAATTATCGGTATACAGCATCTAGCACATGCTGCCTCAGCCATGCTATCTATTGAACTGCTCTCATACGGCAAAAGCTTCAGAGCCTTTCCTGTACTGATTTCATGGCTCAGAAACAGTTTCATCCCAATAACTATAAACACACTCAATCAGTCCATCAAGTGCTCCTTGTAGAACTGTTTGTACCTATAAGTACAATTACCTCACTGTAAACTTGCGATACAGTTATAATATTGCACAACCTGAGCCACTTTATAAAGTGCGTATTTACATATGATGACGATATCATTTTTAAGATGAAATGCAGCAAGATATGTTTATTATATTATACAGATAAAATTTTAACTTCATTTAAATAATTTATATTGTTAATAATTAAACATGTGAGGACACGGTGCCACAGCGCTAGCGAGGCGCTGGCGCTCCGTTCACGGATTGTTCCTGCCTCATGCTGTATTCTTGCTGGTGCTGGAAGGATTGATGGATAGAATAATTAAACATGTACTACGAAGCTATTTCAGTGTTCCTTAAAAGTTTTGAATAATCAGTGTTCTAAGCTTACAGATGGCTTAACGTCTATTACAGAGTTGATTGTGCGGAGATTGGGCATCTGCGTGTGGGGGAGCGTGTGGGGAGAACCGAGCACAATCTTTAAAGCCACCCCCTTGGTGAATCAAGTGCTATCATCGTAGCACCAGCTGTGACCCACTCCTGACTAAGAACCATTATAAAAAATAGCAACTTGTGACCCACTGATGGTAGCCCATGATCCAAAACAGGGTCGCGACCCAGTGATTGATAAACATTAGTCTATGGCACAGTCACACACATGTCCTGAAAAGACAAGGCCTCATCCAGGGATGTGGCCCTGTCCACTCATTGACCAAAATGCCCTTTTCTTCAGTTAGGACCTAAATGATTGCTTCTGAGCACAAGTGAGTGCCTCATTTTTTTTTGTTTGTTTTTAAAACTAGAGCAAAAGCAATGATAATTAACATGCATTGTTAAAGCAGGACAGGCTACTATTTACTGTCTCATATTGAAATAAAATATGATCTATGACATTTATTGCAATTAATTACATAAAACATATAGGATAAATAATTGTGTGCTGGTTATCAGGCTCTTCCCACTTTCAAGAAGTATTACAGATTTATTAAATAACTATTTTTTACATTGTACAGCATTTTGTTCCCATCAACTCAAGCGCATTAAAAACCAAACAAAGCATTGTAAAACCTGTGGTTGTGTTTGACACTGCCTATCCATGTGTGTTTGTGTGGTTGTGTGTTTACACACTCTGAGAGAAACAGAGATGGGCCGATTTTGGTGGTACCATTTGAGGGTAGTTGGGTCAGGCATAACAGACAGAGGTGAGACAATTTCATTCTACACATACCTACTGAAATAATAGTGCACAGGCAGTGTTGGGTATGTTCAGAGATGTTTATGCTAATTAAAGGTTTCCAACACTGTCCAATTTTCTTAAACGCAATGTCACATTGCCTGCAATGAATAGTAACTTTCTCAAATTAAATAAAGAAAAAACCGAAATCTTAGTGATTGGCAATAATGGATACAATGAGGCTATTAGAAATAAACTGGATGCATTAGGATTAAAAGTCAAATCGGAGGTAAAAAGCTTAGGGGTAACCGTTGATTGTAATCTGAATTTTAAATCGCATATTAATAAAATCACTAGGACAGCATTTTTTCACCTAAGGAACATAGCAAAAGTTAGACCTCTTATATCATCGAAAGATGCAGAGAAATTAGTTCATGCGTTTGTCTTTAGTCGGCTAGATTACTGTAATGCACTCCTCTCAGGACTACCCAAAAAAGACATCAATCGTTTGCAGTTAGTGCAGAATGCAGCTGCTAGAATCCTTACCAGGAAAAGAAAATCCGAACACATTTCTCCAGTTTTGATGTCACTACACTGGTTACCTGTGTCATTCAGAATTGACTTTAAAATTCTGCTTATGGTTTATAAAGCTTTAAATAATCTCGCCCCGTCTTATATATCGGAATGTCTGACACCTTATATTCCAAATCGCAACCTCAGATCCTCAACTGAGTGTCTCCTTAGAATTCCAAGAGCAAAACTTAAAAGAAGTGGTGAGGCGGCTTTCTGCTGTTATGCACCTAAAATCTGGAATAGCCTGCCAGTAGGAATTCGCCAGGCTAATACAGTGGAGCACTTTAAAAAACTACTGAAAACACATTACTTTAACATGGCCTTCTCATAACTTCACTGTAATTTAATCCTGACACTCTGTATATCCAATTCATTATAATAACTATTCATTCAAAATTTGTACTAACCCCTACTCTCTCTTCTGTTTCCTTTTCCGGTGTCCTATTGGTGGTGGCTTGTGCCACCACCATCTACCCAAAGCACCATGATGTTCCAACAATGATGGATGGATTAAAAGCCAGAAGTCTGTATAACCATCAGCATCAAGTGACTCCGTGAGAACCCTAACTACAAAGAGGACTATTTCATTTATGTTAGGTAGAATGCCCAAAGGGGACTGGGCGGTCTCGTGGCCTGGAACCCCTACAGATTTTATTTTTTTCTCCAGCCTTCTGGAGTTTTGTTTTGTTTTTTCTGTCCACCCTGGCCATCGGACCTTACTCCTTTTTATGTTAACTAAGGTTGTCTTATTTTAATTTCTTATTTGTCTTTTATTCTTCTTTTCTTCATTATGTAAAGCACTTTGAGCTACTTTTTGTATGAAAATGTGCTATATAAATAAATGTTGTTGTTGTTGTTGCATCAACAGCAACTGATGAAGTTTTTCCAAGATGAATTCATTTCAGTCCAAACTCAGAAATTTATGTGAACAGCTCTGTATTCTTTTGATTCTATCCATACAAAGATAAATCACTATTAACAATCACTCTATCAAAATATGGGATACAAAAGTAAGATTTACAATAAAAAGATGAAAACATTTAGAAAAAGGGCATTATTTTTGATTTTCTTTTAATTGAGAGTTGTTAATACAGTACAAATACATACATCATTTTCTATTGTTTTTTAGTTCTGGATCATAATAGTTTATTTTTCCTTGTTGAAAGTCTCATGCTCAAAAAAATGGTTAATTCTTGTGGTTTGCTGAATAACTGACCCATAGCAGGCACTTTATGGTGGAAAAATACCTTTTGTTTTAATGTGCTATGATGTGAACTCTTGCTGCTAATGTCCATTTGGTATTTTATGTAATTACACAGGAATTCTTTCATTTGTTCTTTTCTCAAGTTAAGGTGTGTTATATTAGTAAAATAAAACCTATGCACAGTAGATTGGGTAGAGTGTCTTTTCTGATAACCTAATATAATCATCAGCTATAGGCAAATATTTCTTGCCAATGTTTTGGATATTATAATTCCCTTGAAGGCCAATCCAAATTCCTGTGAAACTAAAAACACAATAATAAAAGTGGGCACTGTTTTGTATCCAGAGTTTAAATGTAACAGATCCTGTCCCAAAAAATGCCATTTTGCCCATTTTGAGCCACTGCACACCAAATTGTTTGTGCTTCTCACTGGCCTTATCCTTCATGTTTTTGCTCAGACCCCTGCTATAAGACTTGAGAGGACAATAATTTACCACTGAATGTTAAAGAAGATCAGTAAGTATATAATTCACCAGCACAATTGAGAATTACAGAAAACTTTCCTCTGAATTTGAAAAATAACATTTTCTGGATGTTTTACCTGCTCTGCTAAAATAATGTCATATTTTTTTATTTTCCACAAATAAGAACCCATCTTTCCTTAGGCTACTAACCGTTCTGATTTATTATATCCTTAAACAAGCTGAAACCACAAAGATGAAAAGCAAGCCAAAGTCATGAGATAAACAATTTCAGTTCCAACAGACATTTCTTGCAAAATCATCCTCTTAAAGGAAAAGGACACATCTCTCTAGGTTGCACAACCATTTGTCAGATGTCATACCCTTCAAATATACATAATATGCTGTGATTCAATGTTTCCTTTAAAATGCCTTTCTTTACGAAAATCTTTGTGTATACCATAACTTGGCATTTATACATTTGTATACATTCGCCAGTTTTCTGAGCAATTTAAGACTGAGAGTGTTGCAGAAAATTCTTAATAAAGAAGAGTCATGAGCCATCGTTACATGTGAAATTCAAACATGGCTGTCCTTTATTTGCTCTTGTAGGTGACGCTCCCATGTACCTTCTTCAAAGCATCATGGTAGACTGAAGACTCTTAACAGAAAGACTCCCTTTAATCATCTGGGTTCAGTTACATAACACATTTCAATATATTTTAAATTTCACCAATCAGTTTTAGATAAATGTTATGCTCCAGAAACACACCTCTGAATGAAGTATTATGCAAAGTCCCAAAGTAGTTAAACATATTAAAAGTCCTTAGGTGTAAAAAAGACGTAAACTGTTATCACAGAACAAAGCACAAAGTTACAAGTTATAAATTGTGTTATTTTCTAATCTGAAATGGGGTGGTACAAATGATGTCACGATGTCCTAGTTTAACAAGCAGGCAGTTTCAAGCAATTTCTTTTTCTTTACAAGTGCATAACTTTTTTACATCTTATTTAATGTAAACTTTATTTTTTGTTGCATTATTGTGAACTCATCTTTCATTACATTAATAACAACTCTGATGTCTTAAATCCTTAAACAAGCAAAACCCACAATGGGATGTATGCCAGGTGATTTAATAGATATCATACATATTAACAGGTTTGGGCATACTGTAAATTATAATGACAATAAATTGAACTTAATTGTATATTTTTACTGCGGTGGGCTGGCGCCCTGCCCGGGGTTTGTTTCTTGCCTTGCGCCCTGTGTTGGCTGGGATTGGCTCCAGCAGACCCCCGTGACCCTGTAGTTAGGATATAGCGGGTTGGATAATGAATGGATATTCTAATCATTAATGTTCTCAATTTTCATAATAACATTTTCAAACAAACTAAAAAAAAAGTATTACATCTTTAAAGTCTTTGTCTTCAATTTTCTTTACGACTAATGTCATCATTGCTCAATTTAATATAACACATGACATTTACTCTCCCCACTTAATCCAATCAGTATTCAAGGGGTCATAAGCTATCCCAGCAGTACTGGATACAAGTCAGCAAAAACTTTCAAACTTCACACAGACAACAATTGGGCACATAGTTTGAACCAAGAATACTTAATTCTTGAAGCAGTAGCACTATTAGGTTGATTGCTGAACATAACTTTACTTTTTTAGGGATATCATTATGCTAGAAGAGCAAAGAAACTTTTTATGTCCTGTAAAATACACAAAAATTAAAACATTATCACTCAGTTAATGATTACCTGGCAAAAGTTTGAAAATCATGCTGCACAGCACAGGAACAGGCCAAACAAAGATAATACTATATTTTCTGGAAGTATAAAAAATGGCTAAACATTCCTTCTAGAAGAAGAAGAACACTGTTTTCAACATATATAAATTTATGCCAGAGAGCACAAATTTAATCTAAAGTATATCTGAAAAACAAAACAATTACTCTTTCCTCTTCAATCCCCCATTGGGAAGGAAGACAGTTGTAATTCAAAATCAACAGAAAATTGCATAAGAAACCAAAATCAATTCCCCCCACATTACCACTGAAATTCTTCAGAGCTACAATTCTTGGCTCAGCACCCATTGAAACCACATTGATGACCAAAGGATAGAACAAGTTGGAAAAAAAGGCTTTAAAAATAAAGTTTTTGCTAAAACTTCAATGACTGAAATTACTGTATCACTGGACTACAGACTTAAAATGTCTCATTTGTAAAATCAATAACTTGTAGCAGTATACCATAAATAAGAGTTTGAGGCACCTTAAAATGAGACAGGAAATTAAGAGGCTGCAATTCTTGTGACATGAATATGGACTGCTGTCTTTCATTCCCTGAAAAATCCTTAGGCAAAGAGTTGTGGGACTCCAGAACAAACTACCAAGACATGTACTTGAAACAGAAACCTTGACACCTTTAAGGAAAAATCTGGATGAAGTATTGGAACAGTTTCTCTATTATCAAAACAAATTAATCTAATGGCCTGAAAGGTCTCCTCCCGTTTGTCAAATCTCTCATGTTCTTATGAAATGGATTTAAACTTTGTTATGCCACTAAGTGTTGAAGCCATGTTTGCATTATTTTCTTTATGTATAGGGAATTATTATTTATTGCAAAAATATGATTCCTGCCAGGATGAGCTCCTATCCAGTATGGCCAAGTGCAGGAATGCCAGCTCCATAAAATGGAACATTTGGGGTGCTGTGGGACAAAGTGGGCATTGCCCTTTCTGCTAGGCTTCCATGACACACCAAGCCTGTTAAGAAAGTAGATTTAACAGGGATGCAGGCATCCAGCTGTGCCTTCCCCTACTTGTATTCCAAACTAAGTGACTGAACCCAAGCTTATACCAGGATCTGATATCAAAAGTGCAAATCTGAGCTGCACTGACATCTCTCCAGAGTCCCCTCTGCAGATGTCTTAAGTCAGAAGGCACAAAATGGACTCAAGCAAGAACAAAGACCTATAATTCTAGGAATGACAACTAAGATTGACAGAAGAACTTGCCTATTAAGACATTGATTTTGTAACTGGAAGTGACTTTAATCCAATCAGGAGAAGGTTCAACCTTCCTTTATAACTCTCTGCACTATCCTGAAGAAGCTATCTCTGGGATCTTTGTTGGACACTCACTGAACTCACTGGAGATTCTCTCAGGGCACCCTCTCTGACATGCTCTAATGGATGGGGAAATTTGCAAAATTACTTTATGAAACCTGGTCTCTAAATTTAAGAAATTATCAGCTACTCTCTCCATGAGGAGCTGAAAGGTTGGAAGTCTGTTCCCTTGGTGTACCAGAAACTGAGACCCTGTCTGTCAAGCCAAAGCTGTGTAATAGACTGACAAGGCTGAGCAGCTATTAGTTCAAGAAGGAAACTTCAACATCTAAACTCTTGGGCCAGAGTTAGTAATGCCTTTTCCCTTTGAAGTGGCAAAAGACAGCAGAAGGCAAGCTTAGGAAGCAGCACCACAGCGTTGACAAGAATCATGTTGCAAAGAAAAAGAGTGAATTCTAACACATGAAGAATCTTCCACTTGAACCAGGAGCAACAACAAAGCAACAATTCAACTCAACATCGAATATCATCCATAAAGACTTGGTATCATAAAACTATTTATCTGTGGCAAGATGAAGTAGAACTCTATATACCAGTAAACAGCGAGCCCGTATGTTATGTTTGTCTGTCTAGTGTGTTTGCATCCAGTCTTATTGTCAATATACAGTGCATCCGGAAATTATTCACAGTGCATCACTTTTCCCACATTTTGTTATGTTACAGCCTTAATCCAAAATGGATTCAATTCATTTTTTTCCTCAGAATTCTACACACAACACCCCATAATGACAACGTGAAAAAAGTTTACTTGAGGTTTTTGCAAATTTATTAAAATACAAAAATTGAGAAAGCACATGTACATAAGTTTTCACAGCCTTAGCCGTGAAGCTTGAAATTGAGTTTAGGTGCATCCTGTTTCCCCTGATCATCCTTGAGATGTTTCTGCAGCTTAATTGGAGTCCACCTGTGGTAAATTCAGCTGACTGGACATGATTTGGAAAGGCACACACCTGTCTATATAAGGTCCCACAGTTGACGGTTCATGTCAGAGCACAAACCAAGCATGAAGTCAAAGGAATTGTCTGTAGACCTCCGAGACAGGATTGTCTCGAGACACATATCTGGGGAAGGTTACAGAAAAATTTCTGCTGCTTTGAAGGTCCCAATGAACACAGTGGCCTCCATCATCCGTAAGTGGAAGGAGTTCGAAACCACCAGGACTCTTCCTAGAGCTGGCCGGCCATCTAAACTGAGCGATCGGGGGAGAAGGGCCTTAGTCAGGGAGGTGACCAAGAACCCGATGGTCACTCTGTCAGAGCTCCAGAGGTCCTCTGTGGAGAGAGGAGAACCTTCCAGAAGGACAACCATCTCTGCAGCAATCCACCAATCAGGCCTGTATGGTAGAGTGGCCAGATGGAAGCCACTCCTTAGTAAAAGGCACATGGCAGCCCACCTGGAGTTTGCCAAAAGGCACCTGAAGGACTCTCAGACCATGAGAAGGAAAATGCTCTGGTCTGATGAGACAAAGATTGAACTCTTTGGTGTGAATGCCAGGCGTCGCGTTTGGAGGAAACTTGGCACCATCCCTACAGTGAAGCATGGTGGTGGCAGCATCATGCTGTGGGAATGTTTTTCAGCGGCAGGAACTGGGAGACTAGTCAGGATAAAGGGAAAGATGACTGCAGCAATGTACAGAGACATCCTGGATGAAAACCTGCTCCAGAGCGCTCTTGACCTCAGACTAGGGCGACGGTTCATCTTTCTGCAGGACAACGACCCTAAGCACACAGCCAAGATATCAAAGGAGTGGCTTCAGGACAACTAAAGCTTGTGGCATCATATTCAACAAGACTTGAGGCTGTAATTGCTGCCAAAGGTGCATCGACAAAGTATTGAGCAAAGGCTGTGAATACCTATGTACAGTACATGTAATTTCTCAGTTTTTTTATTTTTAATAAATTTGCAAAAACCTCAAGTAAACTTGTTTCACGGTGTCATTATGGGGTGTTGTGTGCAGAATTCTGAGGAAAAAAATGAATTTAATCTATTTTGGAATAAGGCTGTAACATAACAAAAGGTGGAAAAAGTGATGTGCTGTGAATACTTTCTGGATGTACTGTATATAAACATATATTCAGTTGTCATACTTCTATAATTCTTGTGTTTATAAATACATTTTAAAATGAGTATACCTGTTTCCTTGATACAAGTCTAAAGGCAGGAGACCTCTTACAACAGAAAAAGGTTGGGTAAATAAAATGGGAACCTTGCCGAATGATTAATTACCAGTATTGCATTAACACCTTTTAGCATGAAAAAATGTATCTGTCAAGTAGTTTTAGTATTCTAAATTTTCATGAGAATTGTCATTATATGTGAACATTCTCTCTATGATGACCACTCGTGGTGGTTGTGTTTGGCAGATGTAGCCAGTTTAAGAAGCATTTAATGGCTAATGAGTGTATCAGGGAGCATGTAGACTATGAAGGATTCAATATGCTACTGTAATTACAATCAATTTCAAGAAATACTTGTAAATTAATGACAGATCTTAACATGGACTTTGACATTCCTAGGACCATAATGCTGTTAGGAAACTCACCCCTGATATCTGCATTGACACCATCATCATAGATGTTAAACAAAGACTGGCTAATTTTTTTAATGATTAAAAGAGGTTTTCTTGAACACAAAAGCTTATATGTAGTTGTATGTATATACAGTGGAAGACAAATAAGAAGAAAATTTGGGCTGGCAATTGGGCCACTCTGTTTACTGCAACTGTTCAAAAAACAGAACAAAAATAGAGATAACAGATGTAACAACTGCCTCTTTTTCCTCAATTGCTTCTCAATATAATCAGCTGTCTCAGGCAGGTCTGGGTACTTGATCATAAGAGATGTAGTTCCACCTACTGAGACGCCATCTTTCAGGAGTCCTCAAATTTACACTGTCCCAATAGAAGAGGTGTGGCTTTACTGAGTGGGGGCGTGATAGGGGTGCTCTCCTTGGGTGGATGCTCAGAGGTAGGGAGGAGAAAGGAGATGATATGGTTAGCATCGGTTCGCCCTCTTCTCCCAGCAGGTTATTGCCTACCTTACCAGAGCCTGAAAGGTGATTATCAGAGGCCCAAGCATGACTAATAATTTTATCCTGAATAAAAAATGACACATTAATTTGAATAGAAACAGAACAACTGTTTCATGGATATCCAAATCAGGTGACACTCACAGATTGTGCACACTTACAGAGATTGGATCATGGGCTAGCTTTACTGTTGTCATCTTAAAATCAAAGCAATTCCATGCTAATTAAATTCATTCTAAATTTGTGATTATACGTTTCAATTTTACACAGCATGTAAAATTTCCCAATCAAAAAAAGGCCATGTACAATTGATAAATTACTCCAAGTGAACATTCTGCTGTCTGGGATAAACTAATGAGATATTTTAGGGCTGACACTGATCACTGATACTGGATCTGCCAATTCCAGTTTTCTTTTTCTTTATTTCTTTAAAAAACTTTTACACTAAGCTCCTGCATATTCAAACACAGAGAAGCCTTATGTCTTATATTAAAGTGTAAAATCTGATATTTTTATATTTAAACTATAGACCACAGGAGTTACCTTTTCATTTTTTAACAAAAAGAAATTTTGCAGTCTTATTGTTCAGTGCCCATAAAATACTAAAATAAATAAAAATTTCCTTAAAATACATACTTTAACTAATAAATTATGTACACAAATATTTATCCGTAATACATATGACATAAAAGAAAAGAAAATGCTGTCATATTGTTTTCTTTGTTCTGCAATGTAATTATCTGAAACAAAGCTTATTTAAAAAAAGTCGTTTTTGTTTAATAAAAAAAAATATATTTTTTAACAAACTAATTGAAATTGGCAGTTAAACCCAGCTTATATTGTAATTATACCACACATGCACTTATTTTTACACCATTTTCAACCATTAATTGCACTACTGTTTTGCTGTTTCTTTGGGTTTTTTTGTTTTTTTAAGCCAGTATTCCAGTAAGACATTCCTAATTATTGAGGTGTAAATATAAATGTGAATTTCTTGTTTCTTACCAAAACATATACTGCTTGACACACACAATTAATAAACATAGTAAAAACCTTTAAAAAAGACGCAAATCTATCAAATGTTCATAAAATGTTTATCAAGGCTAACATGGTTAACAGGTTTACAAGTAAAATAGACAAATGCTGCTTTAACATTAACAAGCCTATTGCTAACTAAGTTTACTTTTTCCTAATTGAAAATGTGAGTTGTTCTACATAGAATAAGTTTGCTCACCATCCAAACTCAGAGAAGCAGGATTCATTTTGGTTAAAGGACAAAATAACAAGGTCTGAATTCTTTAAAATAGAGCCTTTCTTGCTGTTTGTCTAATTGCACAGGATAGATGACTCTTCTGAATCGGAATCATTTTGCTCAGTTGATTACTCCTCTTTCAAAGTCTGCGTTACTACCCTCTGTTTACAGGAGGTTTGCAGCAAAAAAGGATGTTTGCTAGTCCAACTGTCATAAATATCTTGTGAAAAAGAGCACTGCAAATAAATTAAATAAAAACTCGGAAGTTAGTTTTTGCATAAGTGTTCAAGCCCTACACATTAATACTTTGTCGAAAACCTTTTTGCTGCAATAACAGCCTTAATTCTTTAGGGGTAAGTATGTACCAGTTTTTCACATTGCTCAGGACAGAGTCTTCCCCATTCTTCTTGACAGAATTTATAAAGATCCTCTAGGCTGGTGGTGTGGTGCCTCTGGACAGCAGATTTCAAATAGTGCCACACATTCTCAATTGGGTTAAGAGCAGGGCTTTGACTTACTTGGCCATTCCAAAACATTCACCTTTCTTTTTCTTGAGCCTTTGCAGTGTCGCTTTGGCATTATGCTTAGGGTCATGGTCATGTTGAAAGATGAATCTTCTCCCAAGCCAAAGGTTCATAGCAGACTGTAACAAGTTCTCCTGCAATATTGTGCGATATTTGTGTTCATCCATTGTCCCTTCAACTCTAACAAGATTGATAGTCCCAGCACATGAAATATATCCCCATAGCATGATGCTGCCACCACCATATTTCACTGTTGCTATGGTGTTTTCTTGAGGCATGGGCAGCGTTAGTTTTACACCACAAATACCTTCTTGAAGTCTGGCTGAAAAATTCTATTTTTATCTCCTCTGACCATAAAATCACTTGCCGATGTGGTGTGGAGTTGGATAGTATCAAGGCAGAACTCCAAACATATATAAACTTCTCAGAATAGTGTACCTCAAATTCTGTGCAAATAGGAAACTCTAGGAGAAGGTGAGGAAAGAATTCAGATATCATCAATAAGTGTGACTTTAGGCAAGTAAAACAATTCAGCTCTCAGATTAAAAGCAAATTTAGTTAAAATTGACATTAGCTCTGTTGTACAGGTATGATTTTTGAAGTGGGGGAAATGGAAGTACCCCCCTAACTTGTAAGTCCTAATTTATGGTGATTCTCTGCACATACAGCCTCATGATATAGTTGAGGGCATGAAAACATAGGAAAACAAAAAACTCAAAGCAAAATGAAGAGAGGGGCCTGGCACCAATGTAGTCGTTATAGTATTCCCCAACACCAACCAAAATGGAGATTCTGGAAAACCTCAAATAAATAAAAAAACAAAGGTATAACAGAACCTGTGAATTTTGAAGGCTTGATGTGCCTGATAGATATTTAGCAATGCCAAAAGAATTGCAGTAGATAGGGGCAAGAGAGACTGAAATCTGGAGAGGCTTCACCCTGCAGAATAAACCTAGTTTCTGGTGCAGCCTTTCCTGGAGATGCTGGCAGCACCTTGAGTATACCTCTTCCTGGGGACATGCCATAGTAATCAGGAGCAATATCTAGCAGTCACAGGGAGTAACTCTAGGGGATCCCAAGGTGGGAATTGTGGAAGAGAGTCAGACTTCCTGAAGCCCAGGCTGAACGAAAACTCACCCTGAGAACTGGGCTTAACTCTCTCACTGAGGGTGGGTCTACTCTAACGTATATAACTCTCATCTGCAATGTCTACGATACCCACCTCAAACAAATTTGGTAATTCTGCAGCCCCCCAAAGGTGTATCCTCTTAGAGCTCTGGAATGCCTGAGACTGGGACCTCATATAGTTTTGGCACTGGCAGGTTGGGAACATCCTCAGGCAGGGATTATGTGTATACTGAGACAAATTTAGTGTCATAAAACGCTCTCCTCTGAAGTCTCCTGCTTGTGTTTATAAAGGCATTGCTACTCTCAAGCTGACACAATAATGCTATACTGCTAAGTACCATTAAACTTTAATAATGGCTTTAATACAGTAGCAATTATTTGGGAAAGATCCACATACTGGTCTTTCTCAAATCCTGGATTTCTTTTTAAAATTTCATATCTCTTCACATTTACAGTAAGTCATGAAAGTGATTAGATATCTCAAACCTGCAGAGATCTTTATATTAACAATATGTTTGCACCTTTTTACTAACTCTGTCATAAATATGGACACACTTAATTTTCTGCATACAAGTTTGTTAAAATGAATCTGCTTCAATGACCTGATCTTCCATCATTAATGGAATATATTTTAGAAAGTAACAAGAAGAATATCAAGATATTTCTATACTTCATGAAATAAAATAACAGTATGCCTTGCCAGATTATGTCAAGCAACATTGGGAAAGGTACAGTTCTATTGATATCTTAGGTTTAGGTTTAGGTTTCTTTATTTAGTCATGTTTACAAAAGAAAACATGAAATTTGCCTTCTCAGTTGCATCTAATAACAGACAGAATGAAATAAAACAGACAAATAGAAATAAGAAAGGTTAAGGTAAGGTAGTTAGATAATACATATTTACACCAAAAAAAAAAAAAAAGGTTACAGGATATATATCAAAACCTTAAACATTATCTCCGATGTTTCTTATTGAAAAATTGTATGGCACTAGGAAGAAAGGAGTTTCTGGAGCGATTTGTGTGGGTTTTCAAAGCATCTGTCCTTCCTGATTTACTAAAGTTTAGTTCTACATGTAAAGGATGACTGTCATCAGTTGAGATGATTTCCAGTTTCTTTAGCATTGCCCTCTGACACACACTAGTCAAATCATCTACATCAGCCACAATAACTTTAGCTGCATACTTTGTAGTCTGCTGGAGCTTTTTTGAGTTTTGGTTTGTCAGACTATTTAACCAGGCAATGAAACTGAAAGTGATCACAGACTGGATCATACTGCGATAGAAGGACAACATGAGGTCCTTGTCTACTTTAAATAGTTTGAGTTTATGGAGGAGAAATAAGCACTGGTTGCATTTAGAAAATAATTTTTTTGTATTTGTATTCCAGTTAAGATTGTTATTTAGGTAAGTTCCTAAGTATTTATATTCATTCACTATTTCTACCTCCTCTCCCAGAAATACAATAGGTGAACATACAGATTTCTGTCTCTTAAAATCAAATATCATTTCTTTGGTCTTTTTTACATTCAGAATGAGAGAGTTTTTATTGCACCAGTTTACCATACAGTCCACTTGATTTAGATAGTGGCTTTCATCCTCCCCAGATATGCGTCCTATGAGCATGGTGCCATCCGCATACTTAATAATGGAGCAGTGGTCATTGTTCTGTCTCAGGTCACTTGTGTACAGAGTAAACAGTAATGGTGATAAGACACACCCCTGCGGACTTCCTGTGTTTGAATGAATGACTATTGAAAAAGTGTCCCGAACTTTAACTGTCTGTGAACGATTTAAAAGAAAGTTCTGAATCCATAGTATGATAAATGGGTTTACATTCATACTGATCAATTTCCCAATCAGTATATGAGGCTGTATAGTATTGAATGCTGAAGAAAAATCCAAAAATAGTGCTCTGACATATGAACCAGGCTGATCAAGAAAGGTGTAGATTTTATGTAAGATAACAAGCAGAGCATCTTCCACACTTCTGTTTGCACAATAAGCAAATTGATTGTTGTCTTGAAAAGACTTTGTCTCTGTCATTAAAATGTTTTTCACCAAATGTTCAAAGCATTTCATTGGAATAGATGTAAGTGCCACTGGTCTATAGTCATTTAAACAGCTTGGCCTAGAAACCTTAGATACAGGAGTAATGATCGATTGTTTCCACAGATTAGGTACAATACCACAGGTCAGAGACCAGTTAAAAAGCAAATGAAAATCTGGAGAGAGCCGCATAGGGCAAGACTTAAAGAGCCTTCCTGATATGCCGTCTGGTCCCACTGCACTGTTTGTTTTGGCCTGCCGCAAGCCTTTTTCCACTTCAGTTAAACTGAACCCAATCACAGCAGAATACACTGGTGTTTTTATAAAGCATCTCCTTTATTTCTGTATTTTAGGTGCTGAAATCACTTGTTTTAAATCTGGCATAAAAGTTATTCAGTTCATCTGCTAAAAGCTTGTGGTCTTTGTGTCAGAGGGAGACACTTTTACATTTTTTTTGTGCACTGGGTGGTTCCATTAGGCACCCACTGTTGGGACTGGGGGGTGAGAAGTTAAAAGGCTGTCTGTACTTATTAATGGTATTTGCTGTCCTGCAAGGGAGTCACTGCTTTGAAGTTTGGCCTTAGAGAATGTCTGTATTTACCTGGCTTGGAAATATTGGTTCCTAATCAGCATATCTGTACTTATTAATGTTTGGTAACCATACATTTTGTTAACTTGTCTTTTTATTAATTGTTAAACCCAGGCAATTTAGATGTGCCATCGATTAAACTGTTTGTCCAGGACTGACAACAGCAGGGGCTGAAGTAAATATAAACTCCTGGCCAGCAGAAGGCAGTGGGGAGAGTCCACAGGAAACGCTGCCAAGACACTCGGACAGGGCACAGGGGCTCGCAGGCAGACAAGGGTACCTGGCTGGCATGACGTGAGGCACAAGGATGGCAACATTTACTTCCAGGGAAGAAGAGACAGCTCAACAAGGAGACGCCAGTTGTGCGTCCAAGCAAAAGAGGGAAGCCGCATGAGAGGACCAAGCGAAGTTGACAGACAAGAAATGAGGCGTGCCCAGGTCCCAGCCACACAAGGAGCCCAGAGTGGAAGAAAAAGGAACAACGAAGAGACGCTGACAGGGAGTCAACAATTTGACACAACTTCTGCCGGGGAACAGAGTGCATCCATGAACAATTAAGTGTTGGGATAACACAGTGCCCAAACTGGACTCTGCACCACTAAAGGTTGTATCCTCCAATTCTTGTTTTTACGGACTTTTAGAGTGTGGACTGTGTATTTTCCTTTTAAAAAAGGGAAATTAATTCCTGATATGTTTAGGTTCTGTTATGTTTGTTTATCTTTTTAATGTACCTTATATTGTCTTGTACAATAGAACTTACTGTTGCCTTTTTCTGAAATTACTGTTGTGTCTTTCATTGTGTGTTTACTCACCGCCCAATTTAAAGAAACCTGTGTGCTATTATTGGTAAATTTCAGGAGTTCCCAGTCTCTTAATAAAACTGGGTGGCGTAGTCGGATATTTTAATGGTGTCTAAGTTAGATTACCTATAAGTGTGACCTGACACCTGTGACATTTGTCAGCTGGAAAATCCACATTCATTTTAGGGCCCAGTCCTGTAATTGTTTTTAGTCCCTTCCAGACCTGCTTTGGATTGTTATCATTGAACCACCTCTTGATTTTTTCCCCATACATCTTTTTATTTTGTTTAATTAACCTGTTAATCCTTTGCTGTAAAATTCGCTTATCTTCTAACTTATTTTCTTGATATGCATGTTGCTTTTGCAATAGTAATGCTTTAACCTCTTTAGTGATCCATGGCTTACTCTTTGGGTACACCTTGACAGTTTTTTCCTTAATGATCATAGACTCACAGAATTGAATATATTCGCTGACAGTGTAGGTGGCCTCATTTAGTGACTGTGAGGATGTCAGCACATCCCAATTTGTACTGGAGAAGCATTCCTGCAGTTCCTCTACACTGTCCTTGCACCAGTTTTGTGTTGTTCGTATGGCTGGTTTTTCTTGTTTCAGTTTATGTTTGTACTTCAGGAGAAGATGAACAACGACGTGGTCAGATGCACCCAGGGCTGTTCTGTGATGCGATATGTAGGCATTAGGGACATTTCCATAGCACTTGTCCAGAGTTTTGTCCCCACTAGTGTTAATATTCACATATTGATGGTAATTTGGTAATACTGACTCTAGACTGCATAAATTAAAATCACCCATCACAAGTTTGAAAGAACCAGGTGATTTGGTTTCTAGTTTATGAGCAGTTTCAAGAATTGATTCAGCTGCAGCTCCCACATCAGCATGTGGCGGAATGTAAACGACTGTTACAAATAATTGATTAAACTCCCGTGGTAGATAGTATGGTTGAAGTCCGACGGTGAGTAATTCAATATTTGGCGTGCAGATGCGCTCTTTTACAGTGATATTCCTGCACCACCTTTTGTTAATGTAAAGGCAGACCCCACCACCTGTCTGTTTACCAGAAGCTGGATTTCTGTCTTGCCGTACACAAACAAATCCATCTACTTCGACTGCTGTATCCGAGTCTGTATTCTTAAACCAGGTCTCCGTAAAGCACATCAGACAGCTTTCAGGGTACTCGTGGAGGTATCGCGCAGATGCTCTCAGCTCGTTCAGTTTATTTCGCAAGGACTGTGCGTTGCTCATGATGATGGTTGGAAAAGGTGTTTTAAAACTTCTCCGTCTCAGACGTACTCGTAGTCCACCTCTTTTTCCTCGCTTTCTGGGTTTCAAAGATTTTAATTCGTCCGGTATATTAGTAATACACGGGGAGTAACTGGTAGCTGGTCTCATAGATAGCAATGCATCCCGGCTGTAAATGAACAGCGCCGGCCACACACCTGGGATTTCCTGCGCAGGTAGTGCGTTAGAGTCCCGTTGGATTCCAAAGGCGATAACAATCAAAAATAAGAAACTTTCACAAATGTTGTAAAGCATTTTATAGAAATAACTACTTGCAAACTAGTAAAAGAAAAAGAAAACAATTTTACACGATTTAAGAACAAAAAGCAGGTACAAAACATGGAGAGATGCACTGAGAGGTCTTAGGCAAAGGGTGGAATTGAATAAAATAATACAAATATAAATAAAATAAAAATTCTTAATATCTACAAATTTTTCATATATCTGTGCAAAAGATGCTTTAATCCAGTTTAGAAATGTAGAAAATCTAGATTAAAATTACATATTGTTACTCTTACCTTATTAGTTCATATGGTTTGGAGCCACCCTAAATTAAGATGCGTTTGGAGTAAGATATTTGCTAATTTATCAGACAGTGTTGGATATACAATAAGTCATTATCCTCATGTGGCAGTGCTTGGGGTAACATTGGGATGGGATGTGACTAACTAGCGATAAACTCAAGGTGATGTCCTATACTACACTGTTGGCATGCAGTCTGATTTTGCTTAACTGGAAGAATTACAATGCACCCTCAACAACTCAATGGGAAACTGATATGCTATACTGTCTAAAAATAGGAAAAAAAAATCATTTTCTTTGTGTAAAACAGTGCAGAGTATTTTCAGAATTTGTCAAGAATTTGTCAATGTTATTAAGATGTCTGCTGGGCTCCAGTTTATGTTTGTACTAACTAAACTATAACATAATCAGCTTCTTGCTTTACATGGTAAGACAGAGGTTTCAAGTAGTGATTGTGATAAATGTTTCTTGCCTGTTTATTTGCTGTGTTGCATATATATTTGTACCTTTTTATTCATATACCATTGTATATTGCTTTTGTTATAACACAATAAAATAAAAAAAATCTTAGTGATCAAATGGATACAAGTGGTAGAAATGACTTTCTCTCACAATGTATTTGGGCTCAGCCTTAGGAGCAGGCCAAGAAGCACAGATAATTGGGAGGCACTCAGAATAAAGCCAGTGCACCTCTGCATTGAAATGTGCCAGTTGAGGTGGTTTGGGCATCTGATCAGGATGTCTTCTGGTTGCCAGTTTTACATACTAGTAATCTTTATTAATATATGCTTTGCCATTTATTTATAAAAAGGTTTGATATTTAACTTCTATGTATAATATGCATAAAGATCCTCCCAGTCATCTAAATAAAGTATGATCATCCATCTATTTTCCAATCCCACCTCATTATGAACAGAGTCACAGCAATAAAGCATGCTCTATAGGCAATTTATCTGTAGCAGTGAACTGTAAATCTACATGTTATTTATACCACTTTAACAAAACATACTTACCTTGTTATACTGTAATATGAAGCTGGCTGGAGAAGCTCTGCACCTACAATCAATGAAAAGCTTCATGCAAAGATAAACATACAATTCCATAATCTAAGCCTGCTTAATTCTGAGCAGAATTGTAGGGCAAAAATTAACATTTGAAATGATTCGAGTAGGGAAAACAAATGTGTACTGGTTCTAAAATATGTGTCTTCCCTTACTACTTATCAATTCTAGGACAAAGAATTGCAAAACAAAAACTGTAAAATAAAGATTAAATCTAGCATGGAAAAACTATGGAATGTCTTTGGCTTTGCTAACAGGATTGCAGATTTTTTTCTGTTTCTCTATGGACTTTTTGCAAGTGTACATATTGTGCATTACAAACTAAGTGTATCTTTAACTAGCTAATCAGTTTAATTTATCCACTCAGGGAGCAAAAGGGATGAGATAGAAGATATTTAAAAAGAACTGTATTCTCATGGGGTGTGCACTCCCTATAGGAAGCAGTTGAGAAGAACTGCATAACTCTTGTGTCTTTTTAGTTACTTTCATGATTATACACAATAATTTGGTGAAAATCTAACAAAGATTAAGTACAGTTACAAATAAATTTTTATTATATAACCACAGCATTTGGATTTCTGTTACTATTAAATGAATTTTAAAATATAGCCAAGGCATTACTACTGTGTATAATTGCTATTGCTGTCTGAAATTACTGATTTTTAATTTATTATTTACACGCTAAATGGTTATCAGAGAAACCTTTCTAAATGTATTAGCACTGCTGAAACCTGTTACTCTGTTCACTGGCATGGCTAAACTTCAGTGCTGGATTCAAAAATTGCCAAAATGACATGTTAGTTAATTTTTTTTTTGCAGAATAAAGGTTATTCCTTGTGACAGATTGCCAAAAAAACTGAAGATTTCATACAACAGTGTCTTCTCTTGAGAGAAGTTGGTGACCTCGATCAGACCAGTAGAGAAAAAGAGGAGGAAGGCCCAGATGGGCAGCTGCATGAGAGGATAAGGACATGAGAGTCTGTAGTTTGAGAAACAAATACCTTACAGGTCCCCCATTGTCTTCTTCACTAAATCCACACCAAATACCAGTGTCATCAGTAACAGAGGAAAGATGACTTCAGGATGCTGAGCATAATACACATTTCCAGTCATAATGCCTCTATATCCTGTGAATCTAGCTAATCCCAATCTACATGACAGAAACAGTAGTCAATAGCAGAATTTAGGACAGTTGCATTTTCACCATTACGTCTGTTTCTGGAAAACAGGACATTTCTTATACGTAGTCTAAAACCAGCCATTTTAGGTGTATATTCTAAGAGTCTTGGGATGGCGCAGTTGTAAATGACCACCAGTGAGTAAAACAAACGTCTACAGTGCACAAAAGCATGGCACACTTGATATTTCTAACCGCAGCTTCAAGTGTCTTGATTGAAAACTCCCTCATGTAGGATTATCTTGCCATCATTAGATGCCTGGCTGCAATAAGGTGTTTAGTAGCAGCTGACATAGCCGAATATTTTGCCTTTTTTGTTTCTGTCTCTCAATATGCAGTATTTTGACCTGCTTTAGTTGTGACATAAATTCAGAAAGTTCAGGTTCTACACTGGGTGTTTCAAGAGTTGATGTGAACTCACTGAAGCATTTTTACAACTCTCTTTCTCTAAGATCTGTACTTTTAAAGCACCAGGCAAAGATAACAAAAGATAATTGTAGGGCAGCTATCCTTTAGTGTGAAAGGATCCTTCGCATTACTTTGCTTTCTCAGTTAGAAAAAGTGCAGCATTGGGGTGGGGTGGTCTGGGGATGGGAGAATGACCATGGGGGTGTTTTCAAATATATAATATGTGAAAATGTTTTCCTTTGCTTTGTCTTGTTTTCTTCCTTTCACTGAAATCCAATAAACAAATGATCTAAAAAGAAAAGAGTGCAAAATTTAGACTTACAATATTTAAGAAGGTGCAGAAGGTGTGCCATCCGCCTTAGTAACTTCCAGGCTCAATAACCAAGCAAAGCCTTCATGAAGTGACTTCAAAATAATCTGCTGAAGAGGCTTTGGTTTCTGTAAGGACTGTAATTGTGCTTCTAAATAAGACAAACATGATACAGCCTCAGACAGGTACTAAAGGTTCCAGCAACTTCAAATAATGCTCTGGTTTGGACTAAAATATTCTGCACAGGTAGTCAAGCCCATCCAAAAACTGCTTCAAAAGACTGTAATATCATAATTTTATTTATCTTATTCCAACATGAAACCCAGTCTGTAAACAACTGTATAGTCTATGTGGCCACTGAGGATTTATATAGTGTCCCAAGGATAGTACTGCAGTGTTTTGGTTGCATGTTAGCTATTTTGAATGTGAACATGTTCATAATGAAATTTTCCTTTAATCAAAATTACTCTTCCATTCATCCCCCTTGAGGTTGTATAAGTGAAATAGGTTGTATGTGTGAGTTTGTTATGTGACTCACAATTTGGGGTAAGGCACCTGCCTTAGGTCCAGTGCTACTGTAACAAGTGCTGGCTTGTGACCCTGAACTGGATAGGTTCATTAGAAAATGGATGGATAGACGGAGATGGATGGACAGCTGCAGCCTGACCTAGCATTACATGTCATTAAACCACCAAGAAGATGTTAAGAGTAATGAGGATAAAACACACAGGGAACTGTGCTAATCCAGATCATATTTTCAGAAGAACTAGAATAAAATCAGAATGGTACAGTACAATAGACTCCCAATTGCGTATTCCATTCTGTACATTAAAGTTAAAAGTTAGTGTTGACCACTGTTCTCATGGTTTATTTTTGGAAAGAATGGTTGAGTCATAACGAAAGTAGCAGATGCTCTCATCCTTTGCCAATAGAGGATTTTGAGACACACCTTCTAAAATAATGTGGCATACCTGGCTATAACCAAAATGCACTAGCTACTTTCCCAGCAGAAGTTTTGAGATACACCTTAGTAATGTGGCTACCTCAGTATGCATGGGTTATCTTGTCAATTACCAGATTTTGCAAAAATCATCTACCTGTATGTGCATGTACTGCAATGAGTAGGTCTCTGTTTTAAGACTTATTGACTGCACATAATATGGACATCTGCTTGCAGGTGCCTACACACTGCCTGCAACTCAAGTAGGTTTCAAGTTACAATTTTGCTTTTCATTTCCAAGAATAATAAGAAAAAAAAGCAAGTCTGAACTCTTACCAAAGTTAATAGCTGAATATGACTTAACCTTTAATACATTGATAATTGCAGACTTTTGAAACAAATTCCAGCTTTTAACATTTTCTTTTACATGATAGTGCACACCAGCAAGCTGAAGTAAGTTTGTAAAACGTGGATGAATGACTTGTTCTATTAAATGTTTAAATTTTAGCTGCCTCTTTTATATTCTGTTTAGGAACTCAGCCAGCAAGTTACTTATAAATGAATTCTCCCCACACACTAAATGCAAGAAAACTTTTCTGAAATACTCCTTCATTTTAGCACATTCGGCTATCATTAAAATACTTTGTTTTATAACCTCTGCATTCAAATGCACACTTTACTCTGGTCTATTCTGCTTTCGAGTCACCAAAGACCTGTGGTCTCCATTTCTCTTTCAGAAATTCTCAGATGAAAGATCATATTTTATGCTTTTCCATGTTCAAATTTGTTTCTTTAATATGTTTTAGTTTATGTTTTCTTTCATTTCAGCATTTATACTGTTCATTTATTATTTCATTTTTTGCTGTGCCAGCCAATATGTTCAGAAAAAAATATTTAATAATTTAAATAATATTTAATTTTTTAAAGCTCCCTTACTATATGAGTACTCTCCCATACCACTTCTTAAACAGACATACTGTGGCCAAATTCAAGAGCTAAGATGAAGTATGGCTTGGATGGAACCTGTGGTCAATAAATGGCATCTCTTTTTAAAGTAAGCCACAATCATGGCATTATATATTGAGTATCTACTCCTTTCCACAAAATAAACCACCCATTTGATGACAAAATTAAATATACAGACAAAGCATCCAGACAGAAAAACAGTGTGTGTGTGTAATTGAAAGGAAGAACAAACAAATCTAAAGATTCATTTACTTTGAAAACAATGCAATAGGAACTGCAACTCTGCTATGGTTTTCACACATGAGAGTATCACAAATGTGCTAAGAATGAGATACCATGCTGTGACAGACGGCTGGGGCGTTTGCGTAGCCAGGATGCCTGGAAGGTTGAAGGACTGGGAGATGACCAATACCTCCCCTGGGACATGAGAGGGAAACTTCCCTGGTTCGCAGGTGGGCCACCTGTTCGGAGCTGGGAAGCTCCACCCGATCAGGGCACTTTGCCACCACCAGGATCTGCCCAGACATTCCCGGAGACATGGACTGCAGCACTTCCGCCACAACAGGGAGTGCTGCTAGGCCAGGAGGCAAATACACCCGGTGTGCTTTCGGGTGCTCAGGCAGCACTTCCGCCACACCCAGAAGTGCTGCAGGAAGATCGTCAAGAAACACCTGGAGCACATCCGGGTACTGTGTAAAAGGGGCCGCCTCACTCCACTCGGGGAGCCGGAGTTGGGAGGGAGTGAGACGAAGCTTACGATAGAGGAGTGGAGGTGGCAAGAAAAGAATAAGAGAGAAGGAAGGACTTTGAGTTTGCTGCACTGTATTGGATAAAGGTAAAATAAAATGTGTGTTTTGGATGTAAGCTGTCTTGGTGTTTGACCCCGTCAAGGCTGGTTCTCACAGTGGCATCCGAGATGGGACTCTCTTCCTGCTAAAAAGCAGGGACCCCATATTAAATAATTTTGTGGGCAGCCCAACGCGGCAGAACCAGACACACACATGCTGCTAGATTGCGGCTTACACACACAGGAAGACCCTACCTGAGCAAATGGGGAGGAAGAAGTCCAGGCAGATCCTGAGAGCGGCTGTTTCCCAGGCTCGCACCGTCGCTGAAGACGTCTGGGTCGGCATGGCTGTGAAAGAGGCCACCCTGAGGGGAGACATTCCGGAGGATGGGATTGTGGAGGTAAGGTGGAGTTCCAGTGGCAGTCGGCCCTGGGCAGATTACCTTGCTGTCCCCTATTCGTACTTTTTGGATGGGGACTGTCCACGTCTCAGGCCGAAGCATGCCGACCCATGGAGCGATAGCAAGATGGGGGCGGAGGAGAACGGCAAGGAAGAACAACAATCGCCGCAGGAGGACGAGCACCTGGACTCCTTTCCCAGCTCGAGTGCCATGACAAAGGAAGGGTCTTGTGAGGATCGGAAAGCCCTCCCTGGAGCAGGCAGGGGATTGGACGATGTGTGTGGTGCCCCCACTGCTTATTGGTTGCAGGTGAGGTCCACGAACGTCCATTCTAAGCCCCACGAGGTCTTGACTGAACCTATCCAGAGGCTCTGCAGCTCCCAGCCGGAAGGTAAGGACGATCGCTTCACGAGTCCGCCACCGGCTGGTTCACAGAAGTTTATTATGGCCGTATCTAGGTTGGAGGAGATCCTTTCACCTATACTGTCACTTGTACAGGCTTTAGGCACCCTTCGGAAGACAATTGAGCAGCTGGAGGAGAAGGCGGGCGTACTCCTGAAGGAGATACAGGAATGGCTGCAGCAGTGCGACGCTGGATTCTCCAGCTGGAGGGATGTGGCAGTGCAGGTGAGTGATGCCTGTACCGTACATAATAAAGGAGGGCTGAGCGAAGGGGTTCCGGTAATGTATCATTCCGGTGGCCAAGTAGCCACACCTCCAACAGTGGATGCAGCGGTGGGTGCTGATTGTGCAGCAGGGGTGCTGAAGGTACAAGACGCCGGCTGGTGAGTGGCGGGTGTCAAAACACGGCGCTACCTGAACTGACAACAGCCTCTCGCTGCTTTACAGAGACGCAGATGGCACGGGGTCTCTTCTTCTCCCGTAGGGAGACCCAGACCATCAAGGGGCTCCAGATTAAGAAAAGAAGAAACCGGAAAAGAAAGGCTGGGACTCCTGACAGTGAGAGACAGGGGTTCGTGTACTCCCGTATGTTAAATAGCCGCTCTCCACAGGAAAAGAGAGAAGCCCAGAACCTAGTTAAGGTAACGATAGGGCAGAGGTACCCGCCTGGCTTTAATGTCCTGAGGGCACGGACACGGGTTGGGGGACAACCGGTGTTATGAGTGCCACAGCTTTGATCACGTGTGGAGACGGTGTCCGTACTGTAATCCGGAGGATGCCAGGGAGTGGCGTTGGTACATTTCCGCACCCTTGTCCTGATTTTCACGTGCAGGAAAAGACTGTGGACGACGATATACCGGCACCCCCGCTGTGGAGGAAACCAGCCCTAGCGGGGTGGGCCACTTCGCTCTACTTGCCTCAGCTGGGGGAGGGGCAGTGTGACAGACGGATGGGGCGTCTGCACAGCCGGGATGCCTGGAAGGTGGAAGGACCGGTAGAGGACCAGTACCTTCCCTGGGAAACGAGAGGGCAACCACCCTGGTTCGAAGGTGGGCCATCCATTTGGAGCTCTACCCGATTGGGGCACTTGGCCACCACCAGGATCTGCCCAGACGTTCCCGGTGACATCGACTGTAGCACTTCCGCCACCACAGGGAGTGTTGCTAGGCCAGGAGGCAAATACACCCGGTGTGCTTCCGGGTACTCAGGCAAAGTGTTCTTTATTATATATTATATAATTATAATATAATTCATATATATAAAGCATTTATTTATATATATATATATTTATTTATTTAATTTATCACGCTGGAGGGACTATGTCTCCCAGCTGGCCTGGGAACGCCTTGGGATTTCCCCGGAAGAGCTAGAAGAAGTGGCCAGGGAGAGGGAAGTCTGGGCATCTCTGCTCAAGCTGCTGCCCCCGCGACCCGACCTTGGATAAGCGGAAGAGGATGGATGGATGGATGGATGGATGGATGGATGGATGGATGGATGGATGGATGGATGGATGGATGGATGGATATTTAATTTATTTATAATGCACTTTAAAAACAACCTCAAGGCTGACCAAAGTGCTGTACAAAGAAAAACAACACATAAAACGCATAAGAACTGAAGAGATTCTTAATAGAAAGTATAAAAAGTATACAAATAGCCAACATATTATACAGGGTTAAAAGCCAGAGAGTAAAAATGTGTTTTTAAATAGGATTTAAAGGCAGCTAGTGAAGGAGCCTACCTAACATGCAACGGCAAATCGTTCCACAGTTTTAGGGCTGCAACTGAAAAAGCTTGATCACCTCGGAGTTTGAATAGTGCCTTGGGAACGCGTAAAAGCATCTGGTCTGCTGACCTGAGAGAGCGAGACAGTACGTAAGGGTGCAGCAGTTCCGACAAATAAAGAGGGGCACACCCATTAAGAGATTTAAAAACAAATACAAGGATCTTAAAATGGATTCGAAAATGAATTGGAAGCCAGTGGAGGGAAGCCAAAATCGTGGTAACATGCTCATGCTTTCTTGTGCCAGTTAAAAATCGAGCAGCAGCGTTTTGCACCAGCTGTAGGCGAGCCATGGAGGCCTGGCTAATTCCAAAAAGAAGCGCATTGCAGTAATCTAGACGAGATGTTATACAAGCATGTATCACTGTTTCAAGGTTGCGCTTAGACAACACAGGCTTGATTTTTGACAGCCGCCTCAACTGGAAAAAGCAAGATTTTACCACTGTGTTCACATGGCTATCAAGTTTTAAAGTGGAATCCATTTTTACACCTAAATTTGTGATCATGGATTTCTCAAATTGAGCCACAGTGGAAAGGTCGATGCAGGGGGTCCCGCTGGTGCTATTGGGCCTAAATAGCATGACTTCTGTTTTGTTCTCATTAAAATTTAGAAAGTTTAATGCCATCCAACTCCTTATATCAATAAGGCAATCAAGCAGGGGCTGGACAGAACATGGACCTTGGCGCTTCAGAGGGAAATACACCTGACAGTCATCTGCATAAAGATGAAAGGAAATACTGTGTTTCCGAAAAATAGTGCCGAGTGGCAGCAGGTACAAGGAGAACAGAAGAGGTCCCAGGATGGAGCCCTGTGGTACCCCCCAGGGGAGGGCAACAGAGGTGGAAGTAAAATCATCAATACTGACACAAAAACTTCTATCTGAAAGATAGGACCTAAACCTAAACCACTGGAGAGCTAAACCTGTGATGCCCACCCACTGCTCCAGCCTAGAGATGAGGATCTCATGGTCTATCGTGTCAAATGCAGCTGTTAAATCCAAAAGCATAAGTAGTACACAGTCACCAGAGTCCACTGTCACAAGAATATCATTAAAAACCCTTAACAGAGAGGACTCAGTGCTGTGGTGAGTTTTAAACCTAGACTGGAACACTTCCAGAATTGCATGTTCGTCCAGAAAGGACTTCAGTTGGGTATAGATGACTTTTTCCAAGAGTTTGGACAAAAAAGGTAGCTTGGAAATAGGCCTAAAGTTAAACATAACAGAGTGGTCCAGACCAGTTTTTTTCAGCAGTGGTTGCACGACAGCATGTTTAAAATTTTTAGGCACCACACTAGAGGTTAAACTACTATTAATAATAGTAAGAATAGAAGGACCCAAGGTAGAAAAGACCTCCTTAAGAAGTCGAGGAGGAACAACATCAAGTTTCAAAACTTTCTGATAACACAACCAACTTTCTCTCAATATTTCAAATGAAACCTGCAACCTGTCCTTTTTCCACCTCCGCTCAGCTCTCCTGCACTCCCATCTATATGCACGGGTATTAGCATTTAACCACGGCTCAGAGCAGGGCTTTAGTTTCCTGTTTTTTAATGGTTCCACAAGGTCCAAAGCAGTTTGGCAAGCAGAATTAAATTGAAGTGTTAGCTCCTCAGTATTGGAAGACACCGAGGACTGTGTTAATAACAGCAGAAAACTGAGCAGTAATGGAAGATTTAAGAGCACGGCAGCGCCGAACAGGTGCATACGGTTTAGTAAATTGACAGAGAGGAACAAAATCAAATAAAACGGGCATATGGTCTGAAAATACTGCATCACCAATTTCCAGATTAAGAACAGATACACCACGAGAAAAGACAAGATCCAGCGTATGCCCACATTCCTGAGTGGGACCAGTTACAGACTGAATTAGACTAAAAGAATCCATTAAATCTAAAAAGTCCTTCACCAAAGGCTTCTCAGTACAACAGACATGAATATTAAAATCCCCAACAATTAAAACTTGGTCATATTTTGGTATAAATTCTGCCAAGAAGTCAGAAAAGTCACTTATAAAATCCTTATTATACTTTGGTGGACGATAAACCACAGCGCAAAGCAGCACAGGAGAACGACCCAACTCAAAAAGACTCAGTTCAAAGCTGGAGAAAGAAACAGCTAGAAACCGCTGTTTACAATCAAAATTGGGTTTGAAGACAGTCGCTAAACCTCCACCACAACCTGAGGACTGCGGGGAATTAAAATATGAGCAGCCACATGGCAACAATTCAGAGAGGGCACTGGACTCACCTGGAGACAACCAGGTTTCAGTTATACAGAAGAAATCCAATCCATGAGATACAAAGAAATCCTTTAAGTTAAAAGTTTTGTTCGTTACAGATCTAGCATTCACTAGACCCATCCTGATGGGAGCCGGGTCCGAAGCCGCAATAGCGAGCAGAGCGCGCGCCAGAGGCCGCAAATTCTGGAGATTCACTCCTCACCAGCGCAGGTGAAGTGGACAGGGGCGCAGGGGTGGCATCGCCTGATCCGAACCAAAAACAAGCCAGGAGTCCGCAGGGTCCTGGGAGCGCCATGACGCAAAAAGGTGAGGAGCCGATCTATGTTGAGCTAGAAAAACTTTGGGAGATCGAGCCAAACAGGCCTTTAACTTCACCAACCTCCCGCTGCGTTTACCTCGGCGTTTGTGACGCTTCCTCCAACGAGGTGAACCTGGAGCAAGGTAGAGGAATGTTGGTATTCCAGATAGAAACTGGGGAGGAGGAGGATAATCTCGTCCTCTGTTTTCGGACTGAACAAGTTTTACAGCAGACAAGCAAAAATCCAGAAGTGTTTGGCGATCATACATCAGTAGAGAGTTGACATTTTGCATGACACATACAAAAATAACAACATAAGCATAAGCAAAAACAGAGAGCGGTAGACGACATGCCACACAAAGTGGCGCCATCTTTCATAGATTATATACTATAATACATTACAAAACATATAATACATTATATACTATAATATTGTTATAATTATAATTAATATATACAAAGTATTCTAAAGCTTCTGACAAAGTATTATTTCCTTACATCTACTTTATGTATTCATGTTTTGCAAATTATAATAAACTTTGTTAATAAACTTGAATAATGTGATAATTTTTTAGCATTCCTACCAAGGATTTGGGGACATTTAGTAATTGTTGTATCTTATGGTTAGGGTGCCACTTCATTCTAAGCGTAAGCAGCCCTTAGAAGAGAATTATAACAACATCCATTGGGGATTATGTGGTTAGAAGCAGACTGTCATTGAAAAGGGATAATCGAGGCTGACATGACTTGTGCCAATTAATTGAACACCTAGACCGACTCAAATAAGAGTTGAGACTCTAGATGAAGATCTTGTAGTCAGATCCCTAAAATGGTGAAGCGGGCAGCAGCCCTGGGCCCTATGCTGGCCAAAACCCCCTCAACTCCTCAGTCTGTAATCTCTCTTCCTACATGCATAAAAATACAGTAAATACATTTATGTTTAAATATTTTAATAAAGTGACACACAAAACACTTTTTTAATAATGGTAAAATCTACTTCCTGATGCCACCTTTCCTCAGACGCTGGATACACAAGACTTTAATTTTTACTCACAATGAAATCTACTCCGTCTGATCACACACTGGAACACTGGTCTCAACCAGGAACCTACTCACCCATTTAACATCCCAGTCTGTAATGCATTAAGCAAACTTATTAGGTTTATACAGGTCAAGTCACCAAATTACAACTAAGTTAGCAGCTCCAGAAGCTGTGCAGAGAAGAAGACCACATGCACTCTTGCATTAAATGTTATGTTCTGTTTTGATAAGCAGTGAGAATTAAACAGGGCTAAGTCTCAGTACTTGAGCAGAAAAACCTAATCCAGATATTTCAGTGCTCAAAGGTTTCAATAAAGTTGACCTATAATATCAATAGTGAACCACATACTCTAGGACAGCAGTAAAAATAAGTGGAAATCATTCAAGACAGAAGAAGGACGCATCTCTCCATAATAAGGGTCATCAACATCTGGAACAGATATATACCCAATACTTAAATCCTTACAATCTAACTGGATAGAATAGTGGGAAATTTGTTCCTCAGGGTGCTTCATTTGTGGCAAATAACACATTCAAAATGAACAACTTATTTGTTTTGTATGTTTTAATGGCACCAATTTAGTTCAATTGATACAAGCAATGCAACATCTGAAAGGTACAGGATATGTCAACATTATTGCTAAACATGTACAGAATGTATCCATCTATGAACGGTACTAGAATGGTTCTGTTAAGTTTTGATAGGCTAAGACAGAGTGTCCTGTTGGAGAGATTTCATTTTTTGGAGAAGTAGAGAATAGAAAACAAATAGAAAACACTACGTATTAGCGTGACAGAGGTTAGTTAGAGCTGTAATGGTGGTTAACAGAGTAGAAAATCATTGTATGCATTTACAATAATATCAGGAATAATTAAAGGTAATGGAGTAAACCAAAGAATAATTAAAACAAGAACTAATTTTTTAAATAATTAAGTTTGGATATATGCTTTAATTGAGCAGCTATCTTATACTATAAATTGTGGTAGTTAGCCCCGGACACAGACAGACAGACACTGAATGTTCCAAAATACACGGTTTATTTACAACAGTCCAGCACACAACACAGTGCTCTTGCACCAAACTTTATAAGAGTCCTTTACTCTCCCTCCAGACTTCTCCTGCCGCCTTTTCTCCACTCCTCCCAAGAGTTGACTTCTTCCTCCCGACTCTGGCTCTCCGACTCGAGGGAGGCAACCTCTTTTATAATCACTCGGATGTGCTCCAGGTGCAATCTGATGACCTTTCGGTGGCACTTCTTGGTGTGGCATAAGTGATACATGAGCACTCCGGGTGTCTCTGGTATTCCTTCCGGCAATACTTCCGGGTGTGGCGGAAGTGCTGACATTCAGGGCTCCTCAATCCTCAGGTGCCCCCTTGTGGTGGCCACGGGCCCCAATAGGGTTGAGCTTCCATGCTCGGTTCCCATGGCCCCCATACAGACCAGGGCGGTCACCCTCTTGTGGAAAGGGGAAGGTATACTTGCTCTTCCGGTCCTTCCAGGCGTCCCGATTGGGCATGGGTCCCATCCGTCCGCCACAATATTATAGCCTCCATGACATCATGTGTCATGTAGCATGTGCATCACCTTTCCAGCATCCATGCAGCATCATAGCAACCAGACACACAAAATGGTGGTGCCCATCCAAACAAATACAGAAATGATGATGTGATAGTGTCACCCGAATAACTCTAAAAACATACAAAAGTGTTAAATGCTTTGTAACAATTAACAAACATTAATGTTTCAAAGTTATTGACATGATTCCGGCAGTTTCTAGGCACACTATGGTAAAATCATTTTAATACAGCTGTCTCCTGAAACAATTATAGAACAAAGTAGAATGGACATGGACCAAAGTTTTTTTTGTCTTGGTGAGTCCACTTCTCGACCAATTCTGGTTGTTCTGAAGGAAAGAAAAGTGACAAAATCTGTCCTTTGCATGTATTTAAAATTGCATTAAAACTATTGAACAGATTCTTTTTTAAGGGGTGAATTAAATTAAATAAATTCAATACAAGACTTCATGCCCTGACATAGTTATTGAATCTGAGTTTTTGTTAATAATTCTCAACGCTATAGTGTGACTATGAAAATGACTAAAAGGGTTATACAGTGACAATTCAGTGAATTGAAATAAGCAAGAAAAAAGTAAAATATTGGTATGCAATCCATTGCTCTTAAGAGGCAGCAAGCTTGATGTAGATGTGATGGATGAGAAAAGAATTACACACTTTCTGTCAGTTTTTGAAGAAGTTCTTGAGCTACTGAAAACGCTTACACATTCTGAAATAGCAATGCAGCTTAGATTTTAGCCACCAGGTGGCATAATCACAGTAGTAAGACAGACCCTTTTTCTAATGTAACAGTAGAGTGGTGTAACGTGTTACCCATTTATGGATGAAAAACAAAGTGAAGTAAAGTGACACCTTTTATTGGCTAAATAAGTAGATTACAATATGCAAGCTTTCAATACAGCTCAGGCCGCTTCTTTAGGTAAGATATAATACAGAAACTGGTGGCACCTGTGTTTATATACACAATAGGAAAGAAACATGATTCTAAAACCCTTATGTGAGACATCTTTTGTGTCAAACATTAACAGACCTCTCCATCCCAAGATTCATCTAGCAAGAGAGGAAAACAATGTATGACCAAGATCTTATCATAAGATAACTGTCCAACAAAGTCATTTGAAAGTTTTTGATGAGTTTTCCTTACAATATGGATCTGTAATTAAATCTCCTGGGTCAATCAGAGTGATATAAATAGTCCTCATATCTGGTCAAAAACTCTTGGAGAGGACTTTAAATCAGATACCGAGATAGCAGCAGCTTATCACATACGTGGATCAAATACCTTTAGAACTAGGTGTTTTATTATTCGCTTTGAGAGATTATTATGTAAGCTAGATGTGATGGCACTCCTCAGACGCAAGCAAGAGATTATATTTGAAAATAACCACATTCGTATTTTCCCTAATTTCTCTCCCGCAACAGCTGCTAAACGTGCAGCCTTCTACAACATTAAACAGCGGTTACGGCAAGCCAATATGAAATACAGCTTCTTGTACCCTGCCAAACTGAAAGTGGATGTTCAAGGCCAATACCACGTCTTTTCAAGCAAGGAAGAAGCAGAAAAGGAATTAAGAAAGCTGATCCTGACACTTTTCTGAAACACAATAGTGACTTTGTGAGCTGGAATGTTAAAGGCCTGAATCACGAATTAAAGAGAAAGAAAGTACTTTCTCACCTAACAGGTTTAAACGCTAAAATAGTATTTTTACAGGAGACCCATTTACTAAGCAAGGATCAGTTCCGTCTGCAAAAGGACTGGACTGGCCAAATGTTCCATTCTAGCTTTACAAAGAAAACTAGAGGGGGGGAATTCTCATACATAGAACAGTCCCATTTGTGGCATCAGATGTAGTATATGATCCGGAAGGGAGATATGTGATGGTCATGGGCAATTTATTTAACTGTAAAATGATTTTGATAAATGTTTATGCACCTAATGTTGATGATAAGGAATTCATACAAAACGTATTTGCATCCATCCCCAATGTGAACACTCAAACAATTATAATGGCCGGGGACTTTAATTGTGTTTTAAATCCACTCTTAGATAGGACTCCTGTCACGGGGGGATGGCATCTAACAGTGCAAAGATAATTACACAGTTTGTAACTGACCACAACTTATCAGACCCCTGGAGGTTTCTAAACCAAAACTCAAGAACATATTTTTTCTACTCACCAGTACATCATTGCTACTCAAGAATAGATTATTTCTTTATAGATAATAATTTCTTGCCTTCGATTAAATCTTGCAAGTACGATGCTATTGTTATTTTCAACCATGCACCTCTGATCTTGGAGCTAAAATCACTATGCCCCACACACTCACCTCATAGATGGCATTTTAACTCGCTTCTATTAGCAGATGAGAACTGTACAGAATTTATATCGAAACAAATCAGTTTCTTCCTAGAGACTAACACATCCTCAGAGGTCTCCGCAGGAATACTCTGGGAAACTCTAAAGGCCTTCTTAAGTGGACAGATTATTTCATATCTTTCCTACAGGAATAAATTAGAAACCAAGAAAGTATCAGAACTAAAAAGTGAACTTACTAGAATAGATGAAGAACGTGCTAGGCTTCCAAGCGAGGCTCTACATAGGAAAAGGCAGGCTCTGCATTCAGAACTCAACCTCTTGACAACTAAAGAAACTGAACAACTAATTTATAAATCCAGACATCATTACTATGAACACAGAGAGAAAGCTAATAAGCTTTTAGCTCAACAAATCCACAAGCAAGAAGTTCGCAATGCAATCCTAGTAATCACCAACACGAACAGAGATGAAATCATTGACCATAAAAATATAATGCACACATTTAGAAACTACTATAAATCCTTATATTCTACTGAGTTCAAAGAAGACAACACACAATCTAATGCATTTCTGGATACATTACAGTTACCACAAATAGATACTTTTAGTGCAGAGGAACTGGATAAACCTATGGCGCTATCAGAATTACTAGATGCTATAAAGTCACTTCAAGGCAGGAAAGCAGCAGGCCCTGATGGCTACCCTGCAGAATTATATAAGAAATTCTCCGCTCAGCTAGCTTCCCTTCCTATTAGCAACATTTACAGAAGCTAGAGACAATCAAATTCTACCTCAAACTTTTTGCCAAGCATTAATCACCGTCTTCCCTAAACAAAATAAGGACTTATTACAATGTGCATCATACAGACCAATTTCACTTCTGAATAAAAAAATCAAAAATCATAGCTAGAAGGATGGAGAAAGTGCTGCCTTCGGTAATATCACAAGATCAAACTGGATTTATCAAGGGTCGACACTTATCCTCCAATCTTCGATGCTTGTTTAATGTAATATACTCATCAACAAAGTCAAACTCCCCAGAAATATTATTATCATTGGATGCAGAAAAAGCATTTGACATGATTGAATGGAAATACCTTTTCATTACATTAGAGAAATTTGGGTTTGGCCCAAACATTTGTGCATGGATCAAACTACTGTATACCAATCCAGAAGCTTCAGTTTGTATTAACAGCATTTGTTCAAACTACTTTAAATTAGAACGTGGTACCAGACAAGGATGCCCCTTGTCACCACTGCTATTTGCAATTGCCATTGAACCACTGGCAGTTCACTGTCGAAATGCTTCTCAGATAAATGGGATTATCAGAGAAGGACTGGAACAAAAAATTTCTCTATATGCAGATGATATCGTACTGTATATATCAGACCTACAAAATTCTGTGCCTGCAGTCTTAATAGCACTTACAGAATTTCAAAAGATCTCTGGTCTCAGAATTAATTTGAATAAAAGTGTACTCTTTCCAGTGAATTCTCAAACACACAATATTAGATTGAACACCTTCCCTTTTATCATTGCAGATCAGTTTAAATACCTAGGGGTAAACATCACAAGTAAACACAAAGCTCTTTATCAACAAAATTTCACCATCTGTATGGAAAAAATTAAGCAAGACTTGTATAGATGGTCAACCCTTCATCTTACTCTAGCTGGAAGAATTAACGTTGTTAAGATGAATATTCTTCCTAAGCTTCTTTTTTATTTCAAAACATTCCAATATACATCAATAAATAATTTTTTAAGCAATTAGATTCAACTATAACCTCATTTATTTGGAACTCGAAACACTCACGTAGCCGAAGAGCGACCCTACAAAGACCTCAGGCAGAAGGTGGCATGGCTCTACCTAACTTTCAGTTTTATTACTGGGCAGCAAACATACACGCTATAAAAACCTGGACACAAATAGATGAACATACACAGGCCTGGTCCGCAATACAAGTAAAATCCTGCAGTACTTCTTTATATTCCTTGCTTTGTGCCCCAATAAATGCAAGATATCAGCAATATACTAATAACCCAATTGTGCTTCATTCACTCAGAATATGGAACCAATGTAGAAAGCATTTTAAGATGGAGAAGCTTTTATCTGTGGCACCTCTGCAAGAGAACCACCTCTTTCAACCCTTGCAAACATATGCAGTTTTTAATATCTGGAAAAGATTTGGGATTAAATTGCTCGGAGATCTGTATATAGACAACATCTTTGCATCCAATGAACAATTACATTCCAAATTTAACTTTCCAGCTACACATTTCTTTCACTATCTTCAAATTAGGATCTTTGTTAAACAGAACCTGCCCGATTTTCCTCATCTTGCACCCTCGTCTACGCTGGAAAAAATATTGCTCAATTTCAGGACTTAGACACCATCTCTGCAATATATAAAATTATTTTACAGTCCCTCCCTTTCAAAGATCCAAGAGGACAATGGGAAAAAGATATCTTAATCAATATATCAGAAAAGGAGTGGAAAACAGCAATGAAGAGACTCCACTCGAGCTCCATATGCGCAAAGCATACAATTATTCAACTCAAAATTATATATCGAGCACATCTGTCTCGCCTAAAACTGTCCAAAATGTTTCCAGGGCAAGATCCAACCTGCGAACACTGCAATCAAGTCCCAGCCTCACTGGGTCACATGTTTTGGGCATGCACCAAATTAACATAATTTTGGACCAAAATTTTTAAGTGCCTTTCAGACAGCCTTGGTGTCACAATCCCTCCTAACCCATTAACAGCTGTGTTCGGTGTTCTTCCAGATGGGTTTAAAGTGGAGAAGGACAAACAAACTGTGATTGCATTCACTACACTTTTGGCAAACAGACTTATTTTGCTAAACTGGAAGAATCGTAACGCTCCTCTTTTAAGTCAGTGGGTAACTGATGTTTTATACTATTTGAAATTGGAAAAAAATCAAATATACAGTTAGAGGTTCTGTACAGAATTTTTTAAAAACCTGGCAGGATATAATCAATAAAATTTTAGAATAAGCTCTTAAAGCACAGAGGAAACAATTATCTCCGCATCTCTTTTCCTCTCCATTCATCTCTACTGGCCTATTAAACTCATCAATCTAGGTATGTCTACAACCCTTAATTTTTACTTTGTTGGCCATGCTCTCTCTCTCAGGGGTGGGGGTCGACTTTTTTCTTTTTTTTCAATCCTATTATTTGTAAAAATTGATTGACGTGTATGAATGATTACAATAAAATTAATTTAAAAAAAAACTCTTGTTTCTATTCAAACCATGTTGTAGTGTGTTAAATTTTACTTCCCCTCCTGTTGGGTCTTGAAATTGCCTATAAGCACTGAGACTTTACAGTATATAAACATTCTTGCAGTGCCCATTGCTGTGTGAAGTGAGCTCTTACAGAAACATCTCTGTTGTCACGCTTAATGTGAGACCTGTGTAAATTCATTCTTTGGTGCAATGTGTGTCCAGTTTCTCCCACACAGTCTAGTGTTGGGACATTTTGTGTAGAGATCTAGGAAGACCACATTAGATGATATGCAGGAAAATGCTCCATTCATCTGATGTTCATCTGATCTCAACTTGTTTATCTTATTAGCATTTATAAAGTATTTTTTCCTCTCCCTTTATTGGTTAAATGGGTGTATATCAGTACCAAATCAAGTCCTAACATGTCTTGATTAGGCAATATGACTGTGTATCCCCACATTTAATGTCATGCATGCAAATTTTCATTATATTTGCCTACCTAATATGGAAATTACTTCAGTAAAATGAAGATACTGATAAAAACCTGATGACGTTTGTGAGTAGTAGTTCTTTAACAGTGAAAATGAATTTTAAAATTATATGGCCTAGTGGACCCTGGCCTAATTATATAACCTTTGTGACAGTTTAAGGTCTCCGTGACCCCTTGAACCCTCAGACCAGACGTCAGACACCAGATAAAAGTCCAAAGATGAATATTTATTATAATAATAATGTGCACAAAGCACCACTACTCCACATTACTCTAATAATTAATAAACAATAATCAATCAATACAATAATCCTCCACACTCCCAGATGCGTTGCCACCCTTCAACCCAGCTCAGCTCAACGTCTGGGCTTTCCCATGGTCCTTTTATATTCCCTGACCCAGAGGTGTTCCTGTCCAACAATCCACAAGTCCTTATGACTTCCGGGTCAGGGTAAAAGTCCTCTTCCTCAACCTGGAAGCACGTCGTTTCTTCTTGTCATGTGATCATGACGCACTTCCGGGTTATAGGGCACGTAGGAGTTCTTGAGCTTCCCTGCAGCGTCCTCTGGTGGGCCCCACGGTGTCCAGCAGGGTTGGGAATAAAAACTCCATTGTCCATAATTCCCTGCTGGTCTTCAGGGCACTTCCATGCTACAGGGAGGGCTCCATCTAGCGGCCTGGGGGTATTGGCCAGGGTAAATGGCCGGCCATCCCTCACACCTTCCAGGTGTCAAGTTTAGGACTATATTAAAACATTTAAATGTGTAAACCACTTACACTAAAAGGGTAACATAAAGAATCATAAAATATCCTGATAATTAAGTAAATGCAAAGTATATAAACTTTTTTGTGAGTTTTCTGTGAGAAACAGAAAGATAGAGAGAGATGAGGAATCAGAAGAGACAAAGACAACTGCAAAAAAACTGAACTCCTGCAAACTGGCACTAAAGTGCTACTTAAGAAAATGAGCTCCTTTTCAGTCACTCTTGACGGTGATCTCATCAGACCTTCTTCTGATGCAAGGAAACTTGGTGTCATTTTTGATTCCTCCCTTTCTTATTCCGCCCACGTAAACTACATTAAGAAACTTTCTTACTTTCACCTCCGTAACATATCCCATGTTCGCTCATTCCTCTCCTTTTCTAATGCTGAGAAACTTGTCCATGCTTTTATCACATCCCGCATCGATTATTGTAACTCGCTGCTGGCAGGTGCCCCTTCTAATCTTATCTCACAGCTCCAGTTGATTCAAAACTCTGCTGCAAGAGTCCTTACATGGACCAGCAGCAGCGAGAACATAACACTCATCCTGCTTCGCCTTCACTGGCTCCCTGTGTCATACAGGATTGAATATAAAATTCTAATAATGACCTATTATTGGCTAACTAAAAAGATTACAACATGCAAGCTTTCGAGGCAACTCAGGCCCCTTCTTCAGGCAATACATCTTGAATGAATGAATCTATTAATTTTTTACATTTAAAGTTTCTCATTTAAAGATTTACCAATGTTGTTTCTTGTCCTAGAGTGGGCATATAAACACAGGGAACTCCAGTTTCTGTATTACATCTTGCCTTATGAAGGGGCCTGAGTTGCCTCGAAAGCTTGCATATTGTAATCTTTTTAGTTAGCCAATAAAAGGTGTCATTTTGCTTGGCTTTTCTCTACATTCATAATGGCTAACACTGTACAACACCCTAGTACTAAAGGTTTCTAGTAAACTAAGCTTCTCCACAATATTGTCATTCTGCATTCAGAACCATTATTAGCACTGTATTTATGCTCTTTTACAGCAACTGTTCAGCAAATGTAAATTTTTCAAACTGAGTAATATTGTCAAATTACTGGTGTAATCTACAGTAACCACTGCCACTAAGTTTAATTGAAGGTTACAACACAATTAACAACAGTATATGGCTCAAAGTATGTGGACACTTCTACATATTATTGAGTTTCAGTCCCATTCATTGTTAGCAGATGCATAAAGCCAAGCACATAGCTATAAATATTGGCAGTAGAATAGGTCATACTGAAGAGATCAGTGACTTTAAATGCAGCACAGTCACAGCTTAATTTCCCGCGCATCTTAAGCACTGCTTAATATGATAAAGAAACTAATTGAAAAAAAAAACATATGAGCAAAATGTATCAGAGAATCAAGTAGGTTTCAGAAAGGGAAAAGGAAAAACAGATACAATTTTCCAAATATGAATGATCTGTGAAAGAACTTTAGAAAGAAGTACAGCCTCACACTGATGCTAAATCAATTATAGAAAAGCTTTTGATAACATAAAATATAATAAATTACTGGAGGTTATGCAATAGGCTGACATATCAGAAATTAAAAGAAAATTAATCAAAGCCATATATTGGAATGAGGAGGCTTGTGTTAAAACTTCAAATGGAAACTCAACATACTTTGCAATGAACAAAAAGGAGCAAGGAGTTTATTGTTCAATTTATATAAAGAACATGTAATAGCATCTGCACTGCAGGAGGATAAAGGAATAAACATTGGGGGACACAAAGTAAACAAAATAAGATATGCAGATGACACAGTACTGATCACAGAGAACAAATTTGACCAACAGAAACAAATCAACAACATAATTAATTTAAAAAGAAATGGAATTTAACCTAAACAAGACCAAAGTAATCATAATCTCTAAGATGGCAGGAAAAACCTGTGAGATACTGGACAAAGGTACTGTATGAAACTGGAGAAGAATAAAGAGCATAAATATGTGGGAAGCTGATAAAAGATACTAGATAAAATATAAAAGAAGTAAAAACACAAACAGGAATGGCTAAAAATGCCTGTTAGAAACATAAATGACTAATGAAAGGAAGTTTAAAACTTGATCTCAAAAAGAAATGGTTAAAGTGTAACACTCTGAATTTCGAGCTATGGGTGTGAAACATGGACACTAAGTAAAGATGGAAAAACAAGGTAAATAACAAAGAGATATTATTAATCAGAATGAAAACAAAGAGACATCTACAAATAGATTTAACGCAAAGAAAGATGAAGTATGCTGGTATGTGATGAGAGAATTGGCTGAAAGACTGAAATTGAATATCTTAGAGGCAAACACAGATATTAAAAAACAAAACAAAAGAAGACCAACAAATATCTGATTAGATGGAATCAGGGAAAGATCATGGGAAAAAAGAGACACTAGCTGAAAATAGAGTAAGATGGAGAACCATGACAGTCAGCTCTCTGATAGAGGATGACCCCTGATGACGATGATGACTGCTAAAAGATGCCACCTTTGCCACAAGTCAGTATGTGACATTTATGCTCTGCTAGATATGCCCTGGTCAACTGTAAGTGCTATTATTGTGAAGTGGAGAGGGGCTGCCAAGTACTAAAATACAAAGCGCCAAACTGTCTCTGGCAGCAACATCACAGCAAGAACTGTGCTTTGGGAGCTTCCCTCAGCTGCACACAAACCTAAAATCATTATGTGCGATGCGCCGCGTAGGGTAAAATGGAGTAAAGCACAACATCATTTGACTCTGGAGGAGAGAAAACATGCAGTCTGGAGTGTGTGACAGATTAAGGTCTCCGTGACCCCTTGAACCCTCAGACTAGACGTCAGACACCAGGTAAAAATCCAAATAATGATTTATTAATAATAATAATTGTGCACAAAGCACCCTCCTCTCCACAATACTCAATAATAATAATAATAACAGCAATAAACAATAATCCTCCACACTCCCAGACGCGTTGCCACCCTTCCACCCAGCTCAGCTCAACGTCTGGGATTTCCCATCGTCCTTTTACACACCCTGACCCGGAGGTGTTCCCGTTCAACAGTCCACAGTTCCTTTTCCCTTCCGGGTCAGGGTAAACAGTCCTTTTCTTCAACCCGGGAGCACGTCGTTTCTTCCTGTCACGTGACCGTGACGTACTCCCGGGTTATAGGGCACATGCGAGCCTACGAGACCCCCTACAGCGACGCCTGGTGGCCCCCAAGGTATCCAGCAGGGCTGTGTATAAAAACTACATAGTCCATGAGGCCCTGCTGGAACTCGGGGCATGTCCACGCTGTTGGGAGAGCTCCTCCTGGTGGCCTGGGGGTGAGGGCCAGAGAAAGAAGCCGGCAATCCACCACAAGTGACAAATGTGATGTTTAATGAACTCACATGGGTGTGATGCTCAGGTGTCCACCAACATTTGGTCTTATACTGTACATTGTGACTTTTGGTCACAGCAGATTATGGTAGCAGTTTATGAGGTGAACACTTCCTACATTATATACTGTATAAAAAGAATATCATCTAAATATTAGAAAAGTTGCCATTGTTTTTAGAGAGTGAAGGGCAGCTCACAACATTTAAAGGATAAGAACAATCATTTTGTAATTTTCTAATCTGCCTAATCCAGATAAGGGCCGCGTTGGGGTTAAGGATGGTGTTTAATGGGAATAGTCTGGAGCATGTCCCAGCTGGCATAGTGTGCAATGCATGAACATACACTCGAATGGGCACCAGAGGATAAGAACAGTTACAAATAAAATTCCCAAAGCATTTTGTATTCCTAACACATTTCAGAAAAATATGAAAATGCTGCCATCTGCTGGTATTAACTAGAGAACTTTTTCAGGTTCAGTAAAATACAAGTTATTTTACATTTACTTTTACTTTTATTTGCAGATGCTTTTATCCAAAGCGACTGAGTAACTGAGTAACTTCCATCTGGGGACTTGTCTGATAACAAGTGTTACAGGACAAGGCTGTAAAATTAATCACCACAAGTGCAGAGCTGGGAACAAAATACAAGCGGGTTACAATTCCAAGATTGCAAAAACCCTAACAACAAAAATTCGCCAAACAAGACAGTCTTCAAACACTTCTTTTTCTTTTTTAACAAAACAATGCTTGTTATAAATTTATTATTAGGTAATCAGCTCACTGACACATATATTCTGCTTCTCAATTGTGTTTGAAATTTAAAATATCAACCATGCAAAAATGTTGTTGCTTGACCAAACGATAGAATGGGCAAGACCAGAGGCATAGCCAGGAAATAATTTCAAAAATGTACATGAATCATAATTCCATCTATAATTAATCAGCTTGTGCTAACCCTAACCCTAACCCTAAAATGATGATCTAAGTGACTTAGGCCAGGATATGATTGTAGGGCTAGATACATTTGTTACACAAACTCATAAACAGTAACCTTACTGGGATTTTCACATAACACAGTCAGAGACAGAAACCACTTCTTAATGAGGGGGATCAGAGAAAAAAAATGTCAGAATGCATTAAAAACAGCAGAAATAACGAAAATACTTTATAATAATAATAATAATTCATTACATTTATATAGCGCTTCTCTCAGTACTCAAAGCGCTATCCACAGATCTTTAAAATAGTGATGTGCACAATGGCATCTCAAAATGCATGTGTCAGACCTTAAATCGGGTTCACTCCTGTCAGCTAAGAATAGGAAGGTGACGCTAAAGTGGGTATATGATCATGAGAATTGCAAGACTGAACATTGTAAAAATATTACCTGGTCTGATAAATGTCAAATTTTGGAACAAAAATTGTGGTCAGAATTAGGTTATATCCATGAATTCATTCTGTTTATACTAGTCATGTAATTACATTTTGCCTGAAGAAGGGGCCTGAGTTGCCTCGAAAGCTTGCATATTGTAATCTTTTTAGTTAGCCAATGAAAGGTGTTATTTCGCTTATGGCTAAACAGAAAGCATATAAAAGTGGAAATAAGCCTGTATGTAAAACAATAGAAAATTACTACACCTGCTATATAGTTTGTGAATTCTCTATTTCAAAGTCTGCTTCCATAAATATTTGTATATATGGAAAGAAGAAAAGAAAAACAGTTACTAGTTAAAAGAAATTGAGCACAAAAATTATTGTCAAAAATGTTGTGCTTTCACACACGTGCGATTAGGAGGCAAAGAGCCTAAAGGTGAGTGAACTATCGCGAGATATGGGTTTGTCACATGGTACTTACCTGAATCTCTTCTTTCCACAGAAAACCAGAAGGAAAATAATTACCTCCACTTCCAGGTATCAAAATGTCCGCGACAACGTCACTTCTGGCCATCATCAATGACATCACTTCCGGCTCTTTCAGATCACGTCACTACCGGCTCACTACGATGACGTTGGTTCCGGTTCCTATCTCTAACATCACTTCATGCCAACCATTTCCTGTTCCCATAATCCTTCTTGTATAAAACCACCATTTTCTCAAAAGTAAAACTGTCAATTGTGCTTTAAAAATAAGACTTTTGACCTGTTTTTTTCATATTGTCTGAGTACAATATACGGGGACAGTCCCCAAACCTTTTTCTTGTTTCAAGACTTGTTTTTTCACAGGGATAAACTCCCACAATTGGCATAGTCGGTAGGATTGTTTTTTTCAAATTTTACAATGTCAGAAGAACAGGACCTGAATGTGCTGACTACTATCATGGGTGAGCTTCGCACCCTAAAAGATAGATAGATAGATAGATAGATAGATAGATAGATAGATAGATAGATAGATAGATAGATAGATAGATAGATAGATAGATAGATAGATACTTTATTAATCCCAAGGGGAAATTCACATACTCCAGCAGCAGCATACTGATACAAAAACAATAATAAATTAAAGAGTAATAAAAATGCAGGTAAAAACAGACAATAACTTTGAATAATGTTAACGTTTACCCCCCCGGGTGGAATTGAGGAGTCGCATAGTTTGGGGGAGGAACGATCTCCTCAGTCTGTCAATGGAGCAGGACAGTTACAGCAGTCTGTCGCTGAAGCTGTTCTCCTGTCTGGAGATGACACTGTTAAGTGGATGCATTGGATTCTCCATAATTGAAAGGAGCCTTTTGAGCGCCCGTCGCTCTGCCACAGATGTCAAACTGTCCAGCTCCATGCCTACAATAGAGCCTGCCTTCCTCACCAGTTTGTCCAGGCGTGACGCGTCCTTCTTCTTAATGCTGCCTCCCCAGCACATCACGGCGTAGAAGAGGGCACTCACCACAACCGTCTGATAGAACATCTGCAGCATCTTATTGCAGATGTTGAAGGACGCCAGTCTTCTAAGGAAGTATAGCCGGCTCTGTCCTCTCTTGCACAGAGAATCAGTATGGCAGTCCAGTCCAATTTATCATCCAGCTGCACCTCCCAGGTATTTATAGGTCTGTACCCTCTGCACACAGTCACCTCTGATGATCACGGGGTCCAAGAGGGGTCTAGGCCTCCTAAAATCCACCACCAGCTCCTTGGTTTTGCTGGTGTTCAAGTGTAGGTGGTTTGAGTTGCACCATTTAACAAAGTCCTTGATGAGGTTCCTATACTCCTCCTCCTGCCCACTCCTGATGCAGCCCACGATAGCAGTGTCGTCAGCAAACATTTCCACATGGCAGGACTCCGAGTTGTATTGGAAGTCCGATGTATATAGGCTGAACAGGACCAGAGAAAGTACAGTACCCTGTGGCGCTCCTGTGTTGCTGACCACAATGTCAGACCTGCAGTTCCCGAGACGCACATACTGAGGTCTGTTTGTAAGATAGTCCACGATCCATGCCACCAGGTATGAATCTACTCCCATCTCTGTCAGCTTGTCCCTAAGGAGCAGAGGTTGGATGGTATTGAAGGCACTACAGAAGTCCAGAAACATAATTCTTACAGCACCACTGCCTCTGTCCAAGTGGGAGAGGGATCGGTGTAGCATATAGATGATGGCATCCTCTGCTCCCACCTTCTCCTGGTATGCGAACTGCAGAGGGTTGAGGGCGTGGCGTACCTGTGGCCTCAGGTGGTGAAGCAGCATCCGCTGCATGGTCTTCATCACATGTGACGTCAGAGCGACAGGCCAGAAGTCGTTCAGCTCACTAGGACATGATACCTTTGGGACTGGGGTGATACAAGATGTTTTACAAAGCCTCGGGACTCTCCCCTGTTCCAGGCTCAGGTTGAAGATGCGCTGTAGAGGACTCCCCAGCACCAGCGCACAGGCCTTCAGCAGTCTTGGCGATACTCCATCTGGACCTGCTGCTTTTCTGGCACGAAGTTTCCTCAGCTCTCTGCTCACCTGCGCTGCTGTAATTGTGGGTGGACAATATACGGGGTAAATATAAATATATAAATTGTACAGTAAATCAATAGTCTTATTTCCCCAGGTGTTACAGTCCACATACTGGGAGAAGGCAGGTAATGTTTTGTCCAGCATCACATAGTTAAAATCTCCAACGATTAGCACAAGTGCCTCAGGGTGCTGCGTTTGTAACTTAGTAACAGCAGAATGGATGATGTCACTCGCTATCTCCACGTCCCCCCAAGGAGGGATGTAAACAATAACAACAATGACATGTCCAAACTCTCTGGGCAAGTAGTAGGGACGCAGACTTATGGCCAACAGTTCGATGTCCCTGCAGCAAGTGGAGATTTTGACGTTCTGGACATCAAACATGGACGTTAACATGTCCAGAGTTGCACCATCTTGTAGTGACATAGAGAGCTAGACCTCCTCCTTTGTGCTTCCCACAGGTACTTGCGTCTCTGTCAGCTCTAACTGTGCTAAACCTGGGTAGCTCCACGTTAGCATCTGGGATGTTAGTTGTTAGCCACGTTTCACAAAAACACAACAAACTGCATTCACTGTAGGTCCTGACATTTTTCACCAGCGTAGCTAGTTCATCGATCTTATTTGATACTGATTTCACATTTCCCAGGATCACAGAAGGCACCGAAGGCTTAAAACTCCACTTTGTCGCAAGCCGCTTCATTTTTAGCTTAGTGCCGGCTCTGCTGCCACGATACCGCCTTCTTACCTCGTCGGATAAATAGGGAACCACACCGACACTGGCATTTGTTCTCAGCGCTTGAAGTTGACTACTTGAATAGACGAGTCTCGGCGTGTAAAAATCCATGTCCACGTTATAAAAGTAAAAGTGTCCAGGGGATGAATTCACATAAAAGAAAGTGATAGGAGTGATCAATTAAAAATAAAAAAGAGAAAAAAGGTAGAAATATAAAGTCGTACACAGAGTTACTGAAAAGGCTGCCACTCTCGGCGGCGCCTGAGTCATAAGATACAGAAAAGTAAAAAGAAAAGTACAGATGGGCAAGACCAGGACACATTAATCAAGATTGCGGAGCGTCACTGGGCGGCTTGTAAATTGGGGCGATCAGAATGGTTTTCTCGTCGCACCCAACAGGCACGTGGGGCAGCCCCTGAGCCCACCCAGCAAGCTCCCGTGCCTACCGTCCGAAAACGGGACAGACAGGTCAACCTCCCTCGCTGTTTCAAGTGTGGGGAGATTGGACATCTGTCCCCTAACTGTAATTCGGAGCCCATGGATTGTTCTTTGGTGAAGGGGGAAAGGTATTGTGCCACTGTGACTAACCCTTTATCTCTTCCATATACAGGTGCAGTTATTATAAATGGCAGGAAAGTAAGGGCAATGTTTGATTCTGGGAGTAACATTTCTATTGTTTGCTGCCCGTTTCATTTAACTGCAACAATGGACTAAAATAAAAACTAGTCTGAAATGTATTCTTGGGGACATCCGGTATTATTAAACAGCTTGATGTGTGGTATCAATGAATCACAACGTAGTAGGAATGGCCATGGCTGTATTACCGGATCCCCCTTTTCCAGTCATATTGAGTAGAGATTGGAATAAAATCAACAGTGGTAATAACGTAACTGTACCAAAAAAGAATTTAGGTTTAGTCATGGAGAATGATGCTCCGACTGCCTCCACGCCGTGTCCCTCAGTAGCACGGACCCATACGGGTACTCAGTGTGAAGAATTTGATGTCCCATCGTCCTCTGCTGGAACTAGTACAGCTAACGTGGAGGCAGATACTCCGACCCGTTGAGGTCGGTAAAGACCCAATACAAGATTTACCTTCTCAATTTCTGTTAACACCTTCCTCATTTAAACGAGAACAGTGAAATGATGATTCCTTAAAATTTGCAAGGAATGCTATAGTATCTGCCGAGGGTTATACAACCCTAGATCCCATGCCATCGATGCCGTTCTTTGTAATTAATTACAAATTATTATGTAGAGTGGCAGAACACGGGGGTGAAGTGCGAGCATTGCTGCTAGTCCCACGCACTTTTCGGCGACAAGTGTGTGAGTTAGCGCATGCTCACCTTCTGGGAGCCCATTTAGGCTCTGAGAAAACATTGGAGAGAATAAAGCTTTTATTGGCCAGGAATTAATGAGGAGGTCCGACGATTTTGCGCTTCATGCCCGGAGTGTCAACTTCGCCAGATTCCAAGATGGACTCGAGCTCTTCTTGTTCCCCTTTCCCTTATTGATATCTCGTTTGAGTTGGAGTTGATCTCATAGGACCTTTAGAACCCTCAGTAAAGGGCTTTAAATATATTTTAGTCCTAGTAGATTATGCCACTCGATTCCCCGAAACTGTTCCTTTGCGCTCAGCTAATACAAAAAATATTGCACGGGAACTAGTAGGGATATTCGCTCATGTTGGGATCCCCAAAGAGATTCTAATGGATTAAGGGACTCCCTTCACTTCGGAGATGTTCAGGGTGGTGGCTAAATTACTCCGAATAAAACATCTGAAAACGTCAGTCTATCATCCGCAAACTGACGGATTGTTAGAACGTTTTGATCAAACATTAAAACAGATGTTACGCAAAGTAGTTAACGAGGATGGGAGAAACTGGGATCAGTTACTTCCTCTCATTTTGTTTGCATACCGGGAAGTCCCACAGGCCTCTATGGGTTTCTCTCCTTATGAATTATTATATGGAAGACAACCCAGGGGTTTATTGGATATGTTAAAAGAAGGTTGGGAAGAGGAGGTCCTTCCTACTTCAAATATTCTCGAATATATTGTGCAATTACGCGATAGATTAGAGAAAATTAGGCCTATTCTAAAAGAGAATTTGGAAAAAGCACAAGCAGTGCAGTTGCGTTATTATAACCGTAACACCACCATCCGGGAGTTTGTCCCGGGTGATCGTGTAATGGTACTCGTCCCAACTTCACATTCTAAATTATTAGCCCATTGGCAGGGTCCCTATGAAATTAAGGAAAGAAAAGGACTCGTCAATTATTTGGTTCAACCCAATCGTCGACCAAGTGAACATGTGTATCATATTAATTTGCTGAAACCGTGGAAGGATAGGGAACTTGATCCCTCCTCCGGCCAGCCTTGTTCTCTGTTTACGTCTCAACCCAACCTTAATTTCGGTCCTGACTTGACGTCAGAACAATGACAAGATCTCAAACAGGCTATCTTGTCTGTACCCAAAGTTGTGGATGAGATTCCTGGACGTACTGTGCTGATTGTTCATGACATCATTACTGACACTGGAGTGATTGTCAGGGACAAGCCCTATAGGCTCCCAGAGACAAAGAAAGCAGAAATAGAGTTGGAAATTAGGCGAATGCTAGAATTAGGGGTTATTGAAGTAAGCTATAGCTCTTGGTCTAGTCCAATTGTCCTAGTTCCTAAGCCTGATGGGTCATGGAGGTTTTGCAACGACTTCCGTCGTCTTAATCAGGTCTCTAAATTTGATGCGTATCCCATGCCACGAGTAGATGATTTACTCGATCGACTGGGGAACACACAATTCCTAACTACTCTTGACATGATGAAAGGGCATTGGCAAATTCCTTTAACAGCCTCCGCTAAAGAAAAAAACGCATTTAGTACCCCAAGTGGACATTGGCAATACAGGGTCCTTCCTTTTGGTTTACACGGGGCACCAGCTACCTTCCAATGTCTGGTAGACACACTGCTATGGCCCACAATTCATTTAGTGCCGCTTACCTGGATGATGTAGTCATTTATTCCGGCACATGGAAGGACCATGTAGTGTAGGTTAAAACAGTACTCTCCACACTAGCGTCACGAGGGCTTCGTATTAATCCAAAGAAATGTTTTTTTGGATTATGTGAAGCCAAATATTTAGGCTACCTGGTGGGTGGAGGTATTGTTAAATCACAATGTAGTAAAGTTGATGCCATCATTAATTGGCCCCGCCCAATAAATAAGAGGCAAGTTCAAGCATTTTTTGGGGTTGGCAGGTTACTATCGCCATTTTGTACCTCATTTCTCAGAAATTGCTGCGCCCTTATCTAATCTCACAAGGAAACGAGCACCTTCGAAAGTGGTATGGGATGATTTGGCTGATAAAGCTTTCGGTGACTTAAAGCTGGCCTTTACCTCAGCACCTATTTTGAGATCTCCTAATTTTTCTCTTCCGTTCATCCTCTAGACCGTCGCATCGGCCACAGGATTGGGTGCCGTGCTGAGCCAATGCGTCGATGGTGCTGAACACCCCATTATGTACCTCAGCCGGAAACTGCTGGGTCGGGAGACCAAGTATGCCGCGGTGGAGAGGGAAGCCTTGGAGATTAAGAGGGCTATAATGTCCTTAAGGTACTATCTGTTGGGGCATGAATTTACTCTGGTGACGGATCATGCCGCTTTACAGTGGATGTCCCTTCATCGGGAGTCAAATCCATGCATCACTAGGTGGTTTTTAGATCTTCAACCTTATCGTTTTAGTGTCATTTATTGTAGAGGTTCCTTACCTCTAAAGTAAAAGTTTATAAATAGCACTGCAACCAAAATAGGTAAAGATATAGCATAAGGTAGCAAATGACAGTTTGTAAGGAAATAAAAACAGATTCAAACAACCCTCTTCAAAAATCCTACAAAATACCATTACATAGTTGAAACCTTTTAAAAACCACAAAGAATAAACAGAGATGAAATGTACTCAGAAAGGCCTATATGAGTTCTTTGGCCTAACAGCTTTACATAGGGCAATGGTTAATTGTGCTTGGGATTACCAATAGGCAATATTCTTACACTTTCACCTTCACATTCATTTACACATACTGTGATTTGGCAGGATGTCTTGTTGACCTAGGGTGGGGACACAACAGGGTAGAGCATCTCACCATTTAGCATTGTTACATTGGTTACCTGTGTCCTTCAGCAGTGCTCCGCAACCGGTGTGCCACGGCACACTGGTGTGCCTTGAGCCGATACAGGTGTGACGCGGTCAAATAAGACAATTTTCTAACTAAATAATATTTCAACGGTCCTCCTTAGAAACACAATAACGAGAATACGTGCAATGAAATATTCGCGTAAATAGCCTTTTAAAGGTTTCATAATTTTATGTGTCATTTCTCTGAAATAATAAATCCCATCGCCTGGCGCCTGTCGCCTAAGACGTAGGCCCTACGTAGTCGCAAGACAACTCCGTAGTACGCTTTGATAGGCAGAGCGCTCCGTACCCTCACATAGATTCAATTCAAGCCGACGTATTAGTCGTGCTACGTCGCATTCACTTGTCTTGCGTCAGTAGTTATCATTCATTACTATTAGTTGTGTTGCTGAATGTGTACGGTTAATGTTCTTCGTGTGATTCATATTTAGTTTTATACCCCTTTAAATATGGATACATTTTTACGTGGAAAAGATTCGTCTTCACGTACAGATGATGAAGAACCCAGCACAAGTGTTGCAAAAAAAAAAAAAAAAAATTGTGAAAAGGAAGTACAACGAAGACTACATTCGATATGGATTCTCTTGGGTGTTGTGACGAAACGGCTGCAAAGCCACAATGCATCATTTGCGGCGATCAGCTATCAAACGAGAAATGGCACCCAGTAAACTAAATCGCCATCTAAATCAAGCCATCCCAGTTACGCCAAAAAAGACAAACAACTCTTGTGTTAATTAAAAATGATAAGCGTCATGCTTAAAAGATCTTGACCAAGAACTTCGGGTTGCGCTGTCAAATATTGAGCCGAATATAAAACTTTGTGTTCATTGAAACAAGCTAAGGTATCACATTAATCAGTCATTATGTTATAATTATTAAGATTGCATAAAAGTAAATATAGTATAGTTTTTTATGTATGTATACTTATAATAAATGTATACATATAATAAAAAATGAAAATTATTGTAAAAATTCGTATATTAAATTAATATCTATATATCAGTGGCGTAGCTGGAGTTCATGTTGTCCAGGGGGGTGAAAAATTGTGACACCCCCAACGCTGAAAGAAATTTTTTTTGCGCCTCCTCAAGGAACAAAAAAAAAAGGAAAGTACCGTAGTTTGGACGCCCCTAAATAGCTGGAGCTCGGAGCGGACCAAGCCAACAACCCAACCCCCCCCCCCCCCCCCCCCCCCCCCACCCATAGCTACGGCACTGATATATATTTTGGCTTTTGAAGTGCCGCGGAATTCTAGAAAGAACTTTGGTGTGTCGTAGGTGAGAAAAGGTTGCGGAGCACTGTCCTTCAGAACTGATTTTAAAGCACTACTGATGGAATGTAAAAAGCCATAAATAATCTTGCTCCTTCCTCTATTTTGGAGTAGCTGTACTCTTATATTTCCAGTCATTAAGTTAGAACTTCTAAGCGGTCTACTTATTATGCCAAGAACTAAAAATAAAAGAAGTAATGAGGTGGCCTTTTGCTGTTATGCACCAAAAATATGGAATATTTTTCCAAAAGATATACACCAGACTAACACCATGGAACATTTTAAAAAATTAATAAAAACCCACATTGTTAAATTTCCTTTTTCATGGGTACATTTTAGTACTACTCCTAATACATATTTGATCCATATCATATTTGATCCATATTTCATGTATTACACATATTATTCATCTCTTTCTGGTTTTTCTGTGGTGGCATATTGTGCCACTACCACCTGAAGAAAACACTGTGCAGCCACTGTTGATGCTCAGAAGAATATGGGTGCTCCAACTGTCCATGGGACCCACTTCATCTTCCGGGACGAAGCCTTAAAAACAATAAGGAACAACATAAGTACATTTAGGTTAGGTAGAATGTCCAGAGGGGGCTGGGTGGTCTTTTGGCCATGAAACTACTCCAGATTTTCTCTTTCTCTCCAGCTTCTAGAGTTTTCTAGAGTTTTTTTTTTTTCTGTTTTCTCTGGTCATCTGAAATTATCATCAGACTCATCTTTAGAGACTTAAAAAATGCTTCTATAGATAAGGAGTCTAATTTTCCATTAATTATGTATTTTATCTGTGTGTATTGATTTATTTTTTCCATATTACTTATTCTAATTGTGTAATTGTGCTAATGTATCTAATTACATACAGCAAATAAAACTTGGGCTATTTCCAAATATAATGACCTTCATCAGAAACTCTAGAAGCTACACCTGTAAGACTCTGTTCCTTTAAAGTGTACAGTAAGCCTCCATGGCTGCACTCTGAGCTGCCTGCCCTTTCTTTCTCTGAGTAGAACCCCTCCAGTCCCCTGGTGCACTTACCTGCCGTCATTTAAGGTACTGGATGGATAATTCAATCTTATTTCCAGTATACTAAAACCTTTCTGTTGCTCCTAGAAAAATCCCTTCTAGAATGTTCTATACTATCATAATGCTTGCTGCATCATAAGTGAACAATGTATACACTACCATGTAACGGTGCTTTGCTTCTAGCAGTCAGGTTTTGTCATGCTAGTTGAGAATTAACATAACTCCTAAGGACAAGTCACAGCCAGACCATCTTGTTTACCCAAGGACTTGTTTCCCGGTTGAGGGTACTAAAATGTGGAATATGCTTATGAAACAGGCAATTTATGAGGCTGTCAAGAATGCAAATGCTGGTGGGGATCACTTTACACCAGGGTCCCCAGCTCCAGTTCAGGAGGGCCCCAGTGGCTGCATGTTTTCATGCTAACCCTTTTCTTAATTAGTGGTCTGATTTTGCTCCTAATTAACTTCTTTTGAATTAATTTTATTTGACTTGCTCTTGAAGACTCAGACCCCTTAATTGTTTATTTTTTCTTAATTAGCTACCAAGAAATAATGAGATACAAAATGAACCAAAATATGACTAGTAAACTGTGTCGATCATACAATATCTGAAAATAAAGAAAGGTGAAGGTCTCAGTAATGCTGATCTGCTCAGATCTCCAAAACATTTTAACAGTGTACTTAGAAAAGAGAAAATCAAAAATTTTGGAAATGTATGCATCGTATGGAACCTTCACATCAGTACACATACATCATTTCATCTTTTTGACCATCAATATAGAAGTGATTTTTAATCGATTGAATGTTCTATGCCTATTTCAGTATCCCTCATGACTCTGCAATCATTGTTGTTACTCCCTGACTCTGAGACATCTTTGTACAAAATGTCAGGCACTTGGGTGATAATTTTGCAATAGTCTGATGAATAGTCTACTGTACAGAGCAGTGATATTAAGAGTGACATTATTACATCCATTGGTAAATATGTGTTATTGTTATTATTTTATGCCCTACAGCCTTGATTAAGCAGGCTTGATTATAAAAGGATGTATACAAATAATTTGTATGTGTTTTTGCAAACAAAAATTACACAAGCTTCCAAATAGAAGACAATAGCAAAATCATGAAACTGCTCACATTGAAATAATAACTACTTGATCAAATGTAATGCAGTATGACACACACTGGCTTACATATTCAAGTCGGGCATCGTTTTGCTGTTCTATGAGGCAAACTGAGACACCAAAAGAGACATACAGTTAGGAGATTAAAGTAAAACTCTGCAATGGGAATAATTTACCAAATATGAGATAACAAAATAATAAAAAAAAATGTATGAGCTTGCTGCTAATCCTTTCTATACAGTCCCACATTTTTCTTTTTTTTTACATGCTGTGTGCCTCAGTCTGTCATCTTTTGCAATCTGTGATATCACATTCTGTACTAGTGTCCCCACTGAACAAGAACAAACATACTTTTTTTCAGTGAGACTGAAAATCATATTCACTTAAACTGAAAAAATAATAAATCATTGTGTTAACACAGTATATTACCATAATTGCATCTGTGGCTTGTTGTTTTCTCCTTATTAGTAATCAATATGATTAGAAGTACATTATGCAACTTAAACAACTGAATCTAATATATTGTTTAAGACTTGTAGCATGTACTTTAAGTCAGAAGCTTGGACACTGCTTGCCTTTTTCTTTTCCCTTTTCCTTTTGTATTAGGAAATTTGATTTTGGCTTTATTTAATAAAAGACTGCCCTCTGGCAGTCATAAAGAGAGTGTAGTTGCAAATTCAGGCTATCCAGATTTTTTAAAACCCTCAAGTCATTTTCCAAGAGTGAACAAGTAAACAATTTGTAAATAAGTGTGCATAAAAAGATAATATTTAGTATTATTCATTACATTTACAATAAGCTATCTTTATCTGAATGATTAACACATTTATCAATGTTTTTTAAACCACCATCATGAAATTCAGCAAATTAGTTGGTTACCTTCAGCTTTTATGTCTCATACACTAGATGTCTTGAAGGATATAGGTGTTGTTTAATGCTTATCTGATATAGGAAGTTCAAGTTATATTTCAGTAGCTGCACTTAACATGCAATCAGAAATCAAAGATACTATTATTGCCCATGGTTGTTTTCTGCATTGCACACAGAACTGTTGGGATTGGTTTAGGTCCTCCTTGACCCTGAACTTGATTAAGCAGGTTTAGAATGTTATGTCATGTTACATGACAATGAGACAAATTACTGCGGTGGGTTGGCACCCTGCCCAGGATTGGTTCCTGCCTTGTGCCCTGTGTTGGCTGGGATTGGCTCCAGCAGACCCCCGTGACCCTGTGTTCGGATTCAGCGGGTTAGAAAATGGATGGATGGATGGATGGATGAGACAAATTATAATTGTCAGGTCCCTCCTTTCAAATGCTGACTGCCACTCCTCACATGCTGTCTGAACTTTCATCTGCCTTTAGGACTAAAAAACTATTTGTATTAGTTTCCTCCCATCTTTATTTGTCTTCCTTATCTTATGTTGGCCTCTAAATTTTTCCTTTTAAATCTACCCTTTTTGCACTACTTGTGCAACCAGCTAACTTGAAATGGAGGCTGGCCTGCTCACTGAGCAAGTTTCACACGGGTTGGTTTAACAGCAAACAGAAGTGTAGACAATATAGACTAAACAATCAGATGAAAAATATGAGCCCAGCAAGCTGCCATATTTTTCAATTTTAAGCACAGTTCTCCAGAATCCATCACAGCTTCTCAGTTCTAATGATATGAAATTTCCTTTTGATTATTTTATTTTAAGGACATCAGGAGGGTCATTTATAGTTAAATCTTTGTCCGTATAAAACAGGATTATTTTCCTTTAGGTCAGGGGTGGCGAACTCCAGGCCTAGAGTGCCGCAGTGGCTGCAGGTTTTCATTCTTACCATCTTCTTAATTAGTGACCAGTTTTTCCTGCTGATTACTTCTTTTAATTAACTTGACTCAGGCCCAAGAGTTGTTTCTTTTTCTTTAATTAGCAGCCAAACAATGATGAGACACAAAACAAGCTACCACATTACCAGCTCCCCTGTGCCCATTACACAATATCTGAAATTAAAGAGAGGTGATGGTCTTGGTAAAGTTGATCTCTCAGGTCACCAAAACATTTTGATGGTGCTCTTAGAAAGAACAGAAAAACAACAGTTTTCGAAATGTGTGCTGTGGCAGAATGAGAGCAGCAACAAGCCATGGAATTAAATAACGGGTTTAATTAACAGCAAGAATTAGCTTCTCATTAAGAAAGTGATTGAAGTGAAATTGGTTGGAGTTTGAAGCCCCAGTTTAGCTAGTCATCTGTTAGATCATTTCACATCTCATTTCTGCTTGGCTGTCATTTAATGAAGAAAGGAATCAATTCAGACGGCTGAACTCTTCTAACAGGGCTATTAAAGTGATGGGGAAAAAGTTAATTAGCAGTGAAAACTGGTCACTGATTAGGAAAAGGGTTAGAATGAAAATCTTTAGCCACTGCAGCACTCCAGGCCTGGAGTTCGCCACCCCTGCTTTAGGTGAATAAAGATATTTAAATTTTCGATTAACAAATAATAGTAGAGGACAAAAAAGTTTAAAGAACATATAGAGAAACAAATTTGGTAAATAAAGGATATTTAAAAGTCTGGAATTACCAATATTAAACTGTTAACTAAATATATATTGTAGAATATGAATTACGGTTGGAGAAATATCTGTTAAAGTGACCAACCCAGTAACCCTGCATAATTGGATCGCAAGCAAATTGAAAAAAAAAGCAGATAATTGCAGAGAGGTCTTTTCAACATATGTTCAGGTCAGAACTGGCAATGATGGCAGAGCTTCTTGTTTTCAGTCCTCTCAGCAGGAAGAGGCGGGTCCAGGTGGATGGACACTGGACGTGACCTCGGAGATGTTGTAGCCGTAAATCATTTGGTCTGCAGAGGAAGGAAGTGAGAAAGGCATTTAGACACAGCACCAACCCCATAGTGTGGCGGTAGAATTACAGTCACTATAGCCCTTCAGCTGTCCCCTATGTGCACGCATGTGACAATATATATACTACCAAGTAGATGTGTTACCAAGGTTAATGATAGGCATTTTGATTTACTTTGCTGTTTTGATTCTTTTGAACTACCTGTTTAAGTAAATAAATTCTTTATATAGGAAGTCTGAGGTAGGGGATATCATTTAATAATTATTACATTATTTTAATATATGTGTGTATATTTAAATAATATCATTGTTTACTAATTTATGTATAACAACAACACCATTAATTTCTATAAAACATTTTTATACAAACGATGTAGCTCAAAGTGCTTTACAAGATGTCAGAGAAGTAGATGCATGCAAAAAAAAAATTAGATGAGAAATAAAACTGCATAAATAGTATACAAAAAATAAATAATGCACACTTACATAAGATAAATATATGTAATTTAGAGAAATAGAGTCCTTACATATAGAATTGTCTTTTAAGTCTTTAAATAACAGTCTGATGAGTTGGCCATGATGGACAGAAAACATTAAAAAAACATTCAAGTTAAGATGGAAAAAAAAAAAAAAAAAATCTGTAGGGGTTACAGGCCCAAAAGATTACCCATCCCTCATTGGGTATTCTGCCTGACATAAATGTTCTTAAGTCATACTTTATTGTTTTTCTTTTTTTTTTAAGGCTTTGTCTCAGAGGGTTCAATGCAGTGGTATTGTGGCAGATTGGGTATCCAGTTTCATTCAGACTTAACAGGCAGCTGCACAGGACTTTGATCAGATGTTGGCAGCACAAAATGCTACCACATTACAATTGGAATAGAAAAACTTTATTGTGAGGAAATTACTATTCATCTATTCAGAAATACAAGACAGACATTAGGTCGGAGAGCCTATAGCATCTGGGTCATCAGTTGCTATAGATAGATAAAGCTACATGTCATCTGCATATCTGTGGTAGTCCACCTTGAGCTTTGAGATAATCTGGCCTAATCTGAGCATATATATTGAAAATAACAGTACGCCCAGAAGAGATCCTTGTGGTACACTGTACACTATATCATGGATCTCTGAAGTACAATCACCACAACTAACCAAGAATTTTCAGCCTGTTGAATAAGACTGAAACCCATTTAAGGCATTGGCTAAGATGACTGATTAGAATATTGTGATCTATATTTTCAAATTCTTCACTCAGGTTTAATAGAAAAGATACGTGACCTCTGTCAGTATTAACCTGCAAGTCATTTACTACCTTAACCAGTGCAGTTTACGTACTACAATTTATTCTAAATCTTGACTGAAATTTATAACCAATAGAATATTTGATTAAATTATCATTTAACTGCTGAAAAACATCTTTTTCTAGAATTTTACTAAAAAATGGCAGGTTAGAAAAAGGTCTAATGTTGTCAAATACAGAGGATTTGAGATTATTTTTTCATGAGCAGCACTTTAACTACTGCAGTCATTAGACAACCTGGAAAGACCCTTGTATATAATGACAAGCTAAAAATGTTGAGTACACTATCAATGAGCATGTTTGAGACTTGCTCCAGTTGGGACTGGATCAAGGACACAAGTGGATGGTTTAAGTTGAGAAATTATTCTACAGAGTTCAGGTAAATCTATTTCAGTAAATGAATTTTGGTCTGCAAAAAGAGGAATCTGGAGTTCAAAAGGATTCATTTTGGACAGATGTATTATCCATCCATCCATTGTTCTTACCTGCTATATCATATAACACAGGGTCACAGGGGTCTGCTGGAGCCAATCACAGCCAGCACAGGGCGCCAGGCAGGAACAAATCCCTGGGCAGGGCGCCAGCCCACCACAGGGCACACACACACACGAAGCACACACTAGGGACAATTTAGTATCGGCAATGCACCTAACTTGCATGTCTTTGGACGGTGGGAGGAAATTCACACAGACATGGGGAGAACATGCAAACTCCACTCAGGAAGCAAAGCAAACCCAGGTCTCCTAACTGCGAGCCAGCAGCACTACCACTGCACCACCATGCCGCCCCAGTATTATGCTACTTCTAATATTTATTTTGCGTTTTAAAAAGGTGGCAAAAGCCTTCCCAGTTTTGCTAGAAGTAACACGAGTTTTGCTAGAAGTATTCATGAGACATTTCATTGGTTGAACAGGGTTTAGAAGATGTCCAATAGTTGAAAATATGACCATTTATAATTTTAGAAAAACAGGAATGCCTCTCAAGATGAACTACTTTATTGTATTCAGATTTATTTCGTAGTGTATTATTAATGTTTTTTTTTCTCCATTTACACTCAGCCCTACAAAATTTTCTCTTGAAAAATATGTATATCAAGCATATCAGAATAAAAAAATAGCAGCCATACCACATGCACTTCAGAACAGGTCATCCACCTGAAGCTAAGCATGTTTGGGCCACACCAGTACTTGGATGAGAGGACCTTCTAGGAAAAGCTTGGGTTGCTGCTGGTAGAGGTGTTGGTGAGACCAGCAGGGAGCGTTTACCCTGTGTCTGTGAGTGGATCCAAATGCCACAGTGCAGTGATGGGAAATGTGCTGTAAATATGGCACCATCCTTTGGATTAGATGTAAAACCGAGGTCCTGACACTCTGTGGTCATTACAGATCCCTGGGCATCTTTCGAAAAAAGTAGGGTTTATCCCGATGCCCTGCGTGGGTTTTCTTCCAGACCATCCAGGTTTTCTACAACACCTAAAAAATATTCAGAATAAGCAAACTGGCAACCCTAAGTGTCATCTGGTGTGAATGAATGTGGGTGTGAGTGAGTGTACCTGCGATGGGCTGGCACCCTGTCCAGGAACAGCATTCAGTGCTGGTGGGATAGGTTCTCAATCCCCTCCACCTCCTGAATGACTGATTTACAGTAAGTGGGCCTGTGCATATTAGGGGTAATCTTTTTTTAAGTGTAATTATTTATTGACAAAAATTTACTCTTGCATTTGAAACAGCATAGCACTAACTGTTCTCTAAACAGACATACCATATATAATGTTATCTTCGTCTCTTGCTATGAGTTTATATGTAGAATATTATACAGTACAAGTAATAATTCTAAGAGCACCAGAAAATAATAATTAATGATTTATACTAGTGAATCCATTGTACATTTACTACAAATGTCATTTAGCCAACCCATTATAGCATTTAGAAATCAATTATTGCTTACTGGGAGACAATTTAGAGAATCATATATTTTGAAAGTTGCCAGGCTATAGAGGATGTAATGTGTCTAGTATCTGGGTCTAGTTTTCATTTAATAATGATTTAATTGTTTGATCATTTTATTTAAAAATGTTATGGATGAGGAAGGTGTGATGGTTTCAATTGCAATACCCAAGTAATCTGAGGCCAAATATATTAGTTTTTGTTGAGATATTTACTGTAAGTGATGTGAAAAATTTTATTTAATCAATAGCGTTTATAATTAATAGATTCTGATGTTAATGAAAATACACTGCAATTGACTCAACCAGAGTATAAGGGTTTATAAATCAGATATTCAAATCAAATTACAAATAAAGCAAGTGATAGTCTCCAAAACATGGTGTGTTACTTTATATACAATGGGTTTTGAATGATTTTCCTGACAGCATGGTCTTTGGAATGTCGTCTACTTAGCAGGCTTTAATTTAGCCCTGGAATTTCTCACTTGTATCTTAAAATTTTTAAATTATCTTGAGAAAGAACGTTTGTTAATGCAATGCTACTAACAGTAAACAAATACATTATTTAACTTCTAGGTATCAAAAATAAGGGTAGTGTGAAGCAAAACAAAATACTGTACATCTTTTTTGTTTATCACTATTACTACTACATTTCATTTAAAATCTGTTACTGTATTCTTAAAAAAAGCAAAACAATTTGATTATATTGACCAAATTATCTTTGCCATGATTCTGTAAAATAATAAGGTAGGCAAACTTTGTTTTTTTACAACCTGGTTTTCCCATTAAAAGGTGGGTATTCCATTTGCATTGGAACGTTCTTTTCCATTTCAAATTTTTGTGTTATAATTCATTAAAAAACTAATCAAAACTGATATTTGGTCTTTACTTTCACAAAAATATAAAACTGCATATTCAATCATACTCTGTTATGCTCAAGCATCTAAGGGCATAATCAGATATTTTCGAATTGCAACTTAATAAAGAAAGGGGGGACAATCTTCACCAGTGTAGACCTATTTCTTTAAAGATGGTAATATGGAATGTGCATGACCATCAGAAGTTCAGATGCCAGTTTTCCAGCTATTTAGCTCTTCTCCGGCTTGAGGCAGTAGAACACATTCAACAGGAGTTTTTATCTATGTAAACTACTTGGGACTAATAAAAGCCAAATTGATGAGCAGATACTGCTATTTTTCTTTAAAAATATGACATTCATGCTTTACTGGAAACATTTAATTTTCTGCCATTTCTCTCACTTTCACAAGGATGGATGTTGTGCATGGCTTCACAATGCTGATTATTTTTACAATAATTATTTCAGTGGATGCTGATGCCATATTTGCAGTGTTTTTAGTAATGATTTTTCCAAATACATAATAAAAATAACAATAATGTTCCATAGAGAAAAGCACCCATTTTAATTTTTAACTCCTCCACAAAGTAGCCTAGATGTTTAGGGAGATCACAGGAAATGCAATTTGTTAATTAGTCAGCTACAAAATAACTATAAGGCTGTGCCTAAGCACTGGACATTTTAGTACCAGGATGTCATTGGGAATATCAGGGTTAACAATAGAAAGCAACATGTCAATATTTACCAGACAAGGACATTTTCAAGAGTCTTGTCTCCAGAAGGGAGCAAAAAATGCAACAAAGCACAATGCCTTATTAACTCTTTTAGGGCTAATTTTTTTTTTGTTTCTTTTCTCCCAGGGCTGAATATTTTTCCAAAAACTAACATTTTTTAAAAAAGAACACAAAGCAATTGTTTAACATATCAAATCAACAATATTTACTTTTGACAAATGTTACTGTATTGCATGTTGTATGAGCCTGAATTCTCTATGTGTTGTTTTGATGCCTATTTTTCAATTGTCTGTTGCTGCATTTTCTCACATATATTGTTAGTGTGTACTGTAGAGAGACAAGTCACCCATTTGCCATCGTGCCATGCCACTGCCACCAAGTTTTCTGCCTGCATGAAAACCGTATTGTCACCTCTTTTCATCTTCTGAAACTTTATGAACTTTATGTATGGCATTATAGCCTGGCTCACCCCATGGGATTTGCTTCTGTTTATTACAGAAGTGAATAAAACTTTGCAGCAGCACGTACCTAAGCCACCAGGGGACAAAACACGTTTGGACCAATGCTCCCTGAAGTTATCTCACCAGTTCTGTCCCATCTCTATTTGTAATGCCACAGCGCACTTCATCTCGTCTTTCGTTGTGGGTTTCCACTTTGAATAACGAGAATGCGATGCAAAGGCAGCCCGCGATTCAAAAAAAAATGTCTGCCTACCTGTTTGTCTCGTCTGACAGTAGCTGAAAAGCAGCATCAGGAGAGAGCAGCCTGAAGTACAGTAGCTGGTGATCTGTCGTGTCCAAAAACAAGCCATGCCGTCTTGTAAACTCCGGTAGCCATATCGGCTCTCAACGGATCAATGTATGTGTATTTATCCCATGCGAACCTTGCCGTACATGCATCGGCTGCGCGAAGGCACTCAACTGGCAGCAGATCCGCTCGCGCGGCATCGGCTGGTGTCTGATCAGCTGATGCCTGCTTCCAACTCTCTTGCTCGATCTCCTGATCACTGCCAATAAAGTCCGATTCTGAAAAATCAAGAGTCCGACTCCGCGGTAATGCGCAAAACAACGTCTGCCAAGTGTTTTCTTTTCTGCACTTGCTTCGCTGCCTTTTCACATGTCGGTGCCATCTTGCCATTGTTTACATTTCGCAACTCACGCACACGCAATGTTTATTTGCCGAGTCAACGAGTCTAGCATTCCTCCAAGCACAGAGGGAATGCCTGTGACGTGACAGTGAGATTTGTCGCCATTAACAGCTGATTGTCGCCCTTTATCCCTGGATGTCGACTTTTGTCGACATTCGCCTTCAACCCCTCCTGTCGACAAAAGTCGACATCCGCCCTAAAAGAGTTAATTGACAGATAATAATGACTGGTCAGGGACTGTGGAAATAGTCACCCAGAAAAGCCAAGCATGGACACAATCAAATTAGAAAACTACACACAGTTGCTTTAAGTGTGTGTAAAATAGAAAGAAACAAGACAGCATGGAAAAGCTATAAAGACAGAAACAAGCTAAGGACTGAAAGTAACTGATGCCATAAGGAAAATCTGTTGGTTGTTTCAAAACTTTGTGATCTATCAGGGAAAAAACATGATGACAATGCCTGTTCAAAACGTTTTTCAAAAAAAAAAAAATTAATGTAAGAGAGAAACTATCCGGGCAGCACAGTGGCGCAATGGGTAGCGCTGCTGCCTCGCAGTTAGGAGACCCGGGTTTGCTTCCCGGGTCCTCCCTGCACGGAATTTGCATGTTCTCCCTGTGTCTGCGTGGGTTTCCTCCAGGTGCTCCGGTTTCCTCCCACAGTCCAAAGACATGCAGGTTAGGTGCATTGGCGATCCTAAATTGTCCCTAGTGTGTGCACGTGCGCCTTTGCGGTGGGCTGGCGCTCTGCCCAGGGTTTGTTTCCTGCCTTGCGCCCTGGGATTGGCTCTAGCAGACCCCCGTGACCGTGTAGTTAGGATATAGTGGGTTGGATAATGGATGGATGGAGAAACTATCCAAAAAGCAAATATTTTTAAAGACTATCATCGAAAAGGGTGCGAGGAACATTAATCTTGACCATAGCATATAAAACATATAGGTTTATACTTCCTGGACTGTTCAGAAAAAATACCACTTGCAACATGATTGAAAATAGAGATCAGATATCATGGGCTGAACTGTATAGGTTTATTAATAATAGATAGGTAAACTGCTGATATTTATTTCTTCCCTGTACTTTAAATCACTATGGCCTGAATAATTAATGCTGACACAGAAGAAACAATTTCCATTAACTAATATCCACCCTTAAGTATTAAGTTATAAAGAGGTTCTTCAATTTGCCAAGACTGTTCACAAAAATTTCTTCCATTGTTCAAAACATGTTGAGAAATTAATAAAAAAATACCATACATATTTTACGCCCAACCGTTTTCATAAATTATTTTTGAAAGATTGTGCCTTAAAAAAGCAATGGGACAATGCTATAGACAGTAAAAAGTTTCACTGAGGAAAATATAAAAATGTAAGATTCACAAATTAAACCATACATGTAACAATTAAAATATTTAACAAGCACTTAATATTTTTAATCTGTATGTCATTGCAGAATTTGGGATAATATTATTTTTTTTTTCTAATCAAGTCACGAGAGTTAGTTTTGTTTTATTCTCCTGAGACCCCAACTTTATTTCTGTAAGCAATTTTAATTTCTCCCAGCTATTTGTAACTAATAGCACCCAGTAACAATGTAAACTAAGCAGTATCTTCAAACAAAAAAAAAACACAATGTCCTGAAATGTCCTCCATATAATCTTCTACAGCAAACAAAAAAATATGTATTCGTTCCAAATTATGGTCAAAATATTAAAAGTTCTAAACTTGCATGTAAAGAAAACTGATAACATCGTTCAAATGTACAACCACAATGTAAACATTCACAAACTTATAGTGTAAACAAGAACTTAAGACATCATTCAAAAATTCATTTTGGAACAGCTTGGGACAGAACCCATCCAACTAGACAACTAACATACAACATGTTCCCCTGCATCTCCAATGTTTCCTAGCTCACTGCCACTATCATCACTGATATGATATTCAGGTTCCGGGGAATCTGCTGGACAGCAGTCATCTGTTGACAATTTAAATTGTAATAATCTACTGGCTCAACATCACCATCCATCGATCTTTCAAACCCACTTATCCACAGCAGGGTCATGGGGAAGCAGGAGCAAGGTAGAAACAATTCTTGAATATTGTACCAGTCCATTGCACGGTGAACACACACATACACACAGGCTCACTAAACATCACAATCCATCTATCCATCTTTCTAACCCACTTATCCAGGGCAAAGGTGCAGGGAAGCTGGAGCCTATCCCAGCAAGATCCAACATCAGGCCTTGATGTAGCTTCTTACCATGACAACTTCTGTTTGCACTCTGTCTATGAAAAGTGTTTACTGACATCAACACCATTCTTCTTGCTCACCTTACAGCATAGGTATAGTCCTGGAAGTCGCACAACTTTATAAGCTAATACCACAGATCCATTACAATCTGAGATACAGAATAAAACAAAAAAATAAAACAAAAAAAAGTTTGTGTTACTTTACTGAAATCTGTTACTGAAAACTAGGCAATTATTTTTGATTCTGGGTTGGCGTATTGGCTTTAGCAAAAGTTATAGTGACTTTCTGGTTAATAACTAATTTCTGTCTTGTGACTTAGATTAATTTCCTACTCCATTTAAACAATTAGATACCTCACAGTTTGCTGTTAGTACAATACCTAAATAGGCTAATGATGAATGCAAAGCACACATTTATATGACTAGGTAATTATAATGAGTACACCTGATGTGTTTCTCTGTTTTGTGGTGTTTTTGGCTTCATCTCCATATATTCACTGACAGTTCTTTAAACTATAACATAAAACCTGCTCTCCTACTTTCTTCACCCACTATCTTTACTGGCAACCTAATGTGCTATTGACTCCATCACTCTTGCATACATTCTCTGGCTATAATCTTTGTGAACAATACTTTCAGCCTTAAGATCACTTTCTCTCTCTTCCTAAAATATTCTTTCTTAGCTCTCTAACATATTATTCTTTTTTCATGACAGTTGTCACTAGGCTAAATAATACCTTTTATTCACATATCCATTGGCGTTTTAATTGTGATTTCACAAAGAGGCACAGACAGTAGTCAAGGGTCAAGGTTAGTTTCATATCACTGTACTGTATATTGTAAAAGATCTGTAGTTCAACATTCTTACAAATATGGCATACTAGGGGGCTTCGCTCCCTGCTTGTTTTGCTCGCCAATCCCCCTGGCCTGCGCTTCGCGCCAGCCACTTCAAGTCTCTGCCACTCGCGTATGTGGATTTCACTTTCACCAAACAATAAATCTTTTAATTCTTGCAGATACGGCTCTTCATTGGGAACAAACACTACTTTTCCCTGATGACTACACGAATTAGATGATCTACAAGTCTCTGACTATAAAGTTTAAATCTGAACAATATATTTGATCTCTCTTCGCTGTTCCGTTATTTCACAGAGTAATAATTTCCGTTTGTTTGCGCTAATGCAATCTTTACTATCATTTTTTGAGACTTTCGAATTTTAGTACTTTCATTATCTCTAACCAGCTCTGCATGTGTATTGTGCCAATGCTTTTTAATTCTTTATGACGTTCTACTTTGTCATCTACTCTTTGTCTTTTATTTCCGGCCCCAGGCATGGTTAAATCTCTTGGCACAAAGTCTCATCTCGCGGGAGATAAAAGTATCTCTCTGAAAAAGTCACGTCTTGTCCCAGGATTTTTTTATTTTAATAGAGAGATAGTTTACTTTGTATATATGTTACACCCATAACCAGAAATCGGCCAAAGCGGGAAGTGTCCGGCCAAATCGGGAAATGGCCAATGTCGATGTAAATTGACCGGCCAGTGTCCGGTCTTTTCCTTGATTTCGGGATTTGGCCAGCCAGTTTGCGAAATGGCATGGGGCGATTGGCCAAAGTCGGAAGAAAAAGGGCATGAGCAGTGATTTGTTGCACACTTAGTACTGCAATTGCATCGAGTGTAGCTTGACGGTTCTTGTTCAGAAAGCAGACGCCACTTGGTTGTTTCACAATAATTAAGATTAGGTATATAAGTAGGTTTCACATTTCTGTTATCATTTTAGCCGTAAAATAGTGACTTAACATCAGGGACCTATTTTATTGACCTTAAGGTTAGTGTTTGGGCAAGGGGAAGGCCATCTCAAGTGACCGCCTTGAGCAGTTTCTCATGCAGAATGGAAAACTCACTTCTGAATCTGCATCTAAAATTTTTAAGTTCTCGCCACTTTGCGAAATGGCCGGCCAAAGTAGCATATACACTGGTCATTTCTAGTAATTCGGACTTTGGCCAAAATGTGAAACGGCCGGCCAATTCGGGAACTGGCCGAACTTCGGGTTTTGGCCGTAACACACACATATATAGTAACAAGAAAGGCAAAGAGGGAGAGAATAAAGTGTTGGAGACCCCCTTTTACCCCATTTAGTATAACCTAAAAACTGGGAAGAAGAAAACAAAAGCTCCAAAAGAATTATTGCAGATGTTGAGTATCTTCGGATGTCCTACTTCAGGTGTTTCTTTTTTGTGGAGCTCAGTGCTCTCTGTTCTCTGGTTCATAATACACACTGACGTTTAGCAACATGGTTCTAAAGAACTATGATTTAAATTATTTAAAAATAGGCCACAGGGCAGAAAAGGCGGGACCTCCAGGCCCAAGCCAAAAGTGAAGTAAATGAGCTTTCTCCTCCTGGTGAAAGAAGAGGATGTTAGAAATCATGTTTCTTCCAACACTGGCATTTGTCTCCTTACCTCCATATTGCCACATGGAAAGGCCTGACTTACTCCCATGCAAATATATATATATATGTATTGTTTTTAATGTAGATGGTTGAGCCACATTGTACCATCAGACATGCCTTTTAACCCTTTGTGATGCTGTCCTTGTCTTTCTGTTTTGTGTCAACTATAGCAATTTAACAATTACTTGAGACTGTTCACCCTGATTTGTGATGTTTAAATAGGCTCCTTGCATGTATTCCATACTCCATTATTAACCTGCTTGTTGTTTCTTGATTAATCTTTATGTTGTTTTATGCTTTGGACCTTTAGCCTTCATCTGACTAGTTGTTTGTTAATTCCTATTGCATATACCAGATACCAAATTCACAAATAAGAATTTGGATTTACATCAAATATTTCCACTTTCCCCAAACTGCCTATTGTGCAGTGAAAACCTATCACTTATGTAATACTGCTTCATCTTTATATTGAGAGCATTAAGCATTAAGAGAGCATTAATATCAGCTCTGGTAATAGCATAATTTATTCTACACAGGCAATATAAGGCCAACATTTCTGGCATTGATATAAATATGTATACAAATAGACAAAAGAGATATGATTTGATAATACTGATATCAAGTTTAAGTAACTCTGAGGCTTGCGAAAGTATTTTATTCAAGTCGAGTCAAGTTGGGGAGCATGCACTGGTACAGTGCGTTGCCGCACCCACTACACGACGAAACAACTCGGGATCCCGGTTTGCAATCCCCCAGGCAGACACGCCAGTCCAGTCCCACCCTCCGGAAATGACCCTCTATCTGCCGCAGCTAGGTGTTACGTGGGCAACCCCTTGTCCTGGTCCAGCCACTCGGGTCCCCAACAATGAGGATCTTACGAGCTGGATCACCCTCAGGGAAAAGCGTCAAATGGCCGTAGTGCCGTAACTGATGCTCCCTCACATTGCAGGTAATGTGCCTCATTCGGGACTCCATGAGCAAACGCTCATTCGACACAAAGTCAAACCAACAGTACCCAAGGATTTTCCGGAGAGACACAGTACCAAAGGAGTCCAGTCTTCGTCTCAGGTCACTGGATAGCTTCCATGTCTCACAACCATATAGTAAGACAGGAGGCGCCAGGACTCTAAAGACTTGGACCTTCGTCCTTTTGCATAGATATCGGGAGCGCCACACACTCCTTTCCAGCGACCTCATGACCCCCCCATGCTCTCCCAATCCGTCTGCTGACTTCATAGGAAGAGTCACCAGAGACATGAATGTCACTGCCAAGGTAAGTAAACCTCTCAACAAGGTCAACACTCTCTATACAAACAGACACACTGCTGATGGCTGTGCCCAAGAGGCCTGGATCTTGGTTTTTATCCAGGACACTCGCAAGCCCAGACACTCAGACTCCTCGCTCAGTCTCTCGAGCCCCCTGATCAGAGCCTCCATTGATTCCACGAAAATCACAGCATCGTCAGCAAAGTCAAGATCCGTAAATCTTTCTTCACCAACAGATGTCCCACAGCCGCTGGACCCTATGACCTTGCCCAACACCCAGTCCATACAAGCATTGAACAGAGTAGGAGCAAGAACACACCCCTGACGAACCCCAGAATCAACTGGGAAAAACGCAGAGGTCCTGCCTCCACTCTGCAAAGCACTCACAGTACCAGTGTACAGGCCGGCAATGATATCTGGCAACCTCGAGGGGATCCCGCAAACCCTCAAGATGTCCCACATGACAGATCGATCAACTCAGTTGAACACTTTATGAAAATCGACAAAGGCTGCAAAGAAACCCTGCCAATATTCGCGTTTGCATTCCATGAGAACCCTCAGAGCCAGGATGCGGTCAATGGTAGACTTCTTAGGCGTAAAACCAGACTGTTCCGGTTGCTGGTGGGTGAGCAAGTGATCACGGATCCTACTGAGGACGACCCTAGCAAGGACCTTGCCCGGCACCAAGAGCAGTGTAATCCAGGCGATCACCCTTCCCTTTCCAGATAGGGATGACAAGTCCCATTTTCCAGTCAGTTGGGATGATGCCAGTCTCCCAAATGGAAGCAAAGATTGCTTGCAATGCCAGGAGGACAGCCTTACCACCAGCCTGGAGAAGTTCACCCCGGATATCACAGATCTTTGCAGCCTTTCCCCCCTCAGATGGTTCACCACCTGTGCAATCTTAGTGAGACTGGGTGGTTCACAGCTAATTGGAGGAACCGTGGACCCAGAGATATCCAACGTCCTAGCCAGAGGATCAGCTTTGAACAACTGCTCAAAGTAGCCAGCCAGGTGGGTCACAACTGCAGTGTCATCCGTAAGGACTGTTCCATCAGCTGCCCTGACTGCGACTCTTCGAGGAACAGATTCAGATGTGCATAATGCTTTGATTAATCTGTAAGCAGGATGTGGGTCGCTAGACCACAGATGGTGTATCACTTGATCACAGATTCCTGTAGCAAACGCCTCTTTATCTGCCCTCAGAGCTTCTCAGTTCCTGGTACAGACCAGAGTTGCCATTGAGCTGTGCGCTGTGACTCCTCTCGATAATATCCAGGGTGCCCTGCGAGATGAAACGCCTCCTTCTGGGAACACCAGTAACACCAACACAACCCTCAGCAACCTTCAGGGTCTTGTCACGGAAGGTCTCCCACATCACATTAAGATTGTTATTTTTGGGTATTTTATTGAATAAAAATAAATCCAGGAACCTCACCTTTTTCTGGAATTTTATTCCCTATTGTTTACTGAATGATGTAAGTCACAAACAGTTCTTTTTTAGATAACTTATCCCTTCCAATGCATTTAGTGGATGATGCCCCCAATTACATCATCAGAACTTAAGGAGGCTCTAGACACTGTGTGTTCTGGAAAATCACCACAATGTTATGGTTTGCCTCCTGAGGTCCTCACTGTCTTTTGGAATCAACTATCACCCTCTTACATGCAGATGCTAAACTCTGCTATTTCCTTCTATAATTTGAAGACCTCAATTAACTCTGCATTGATTACTCTCATCTTAAAACAGGGCAAAAAGCCACCTGACTACTGTAATTACTATCCAATCTTCCTGGTGAATTCTGAAGCAAATGTGTTAGCAAAGCTATCAGCATACTGTCTGCAGATGGTTATTCATTAATTAATGCAATCAGATCAAACTGGTATAATCTACTCCTGCCAGCTAGCAGATAACATGTGTTGTCTTCTACATATTATAGATATTGCAACCACTCTATCCCATCCTGCACCTCTGATAGCTCTTCATGCAAAGAAGGCTATACCAGTTTGATCCAGATATACTCCTCCTTCATGCCATTTATGTTCACTAACTAAAGAATATCTGAACCCTTTCAGATTTAAAAAGGTACCAGACCCTGCTGTTCATTGTTACCATAACTTTTTAATATCTCAGTTGAACCACTTGCTACAGTATTGCGTTTACAGTCTTGATTTGACTGAACCTATTGTAGGGGACAGGGGTGAAGCATTGCACTAACAAACTTGGCTCATATTATAAAATCTCTTCATATCGTTTTTTCACCATATGCCCCTTTGGCTAACTCATTGAAATATTAAAATATTTATGCATCATCATTTCTGCGTCACTGTAGGACATTGGTTTATTGAATTTCTGTTGTATCTTTAGAAGTGTCAAAAAATGCTCCTTTCTCTCTCTTTCCATTATATATTTTCAAAATGGACAGTCTAGTATTTCAATTTTCTTACTGCCATGTTCCACCTCTCTCCCCCTATAGAATTTTGGTCAGGAGTTAGAAATTTCACTAAGCACTGCACATTGATTCGTGATAAGTCTAAAGGGGGATGTCTGTACCATCTCTTATATAACACGCTACTGTGGCTGTCCGTTTGTCTGTCCAGGATTTTAAATCACCTGTAGCTCACAAACTGTTTGAACTATTGACCTGAAATTTGGTACACATATACTGCGTGACGTCTACTATCCACTTTAGGGGTTATGACTGACATCCAAAGTTATTAATCTTTTTATTTTTATTTTATTTTATTGTACAATCAACTATCGGCAGTGTTCTCATCCCTACCACCTTCGCCGTCACTTCCCCTACCTCTTCATATCTTAAATCATTATTGAAGCAGATTGAAGACTTAAGTGCCAGCTTAAGTAAAAAATTAAGGAAAACGCACTAAGTACAAACACTGACTTAATCAGTTTTAATGCGAAAAGATGCCGATGAAAGAAGAGAAGAAGCGGGGTGCTAGGGTGGAGAAAAGAAGAGCTGCTCAGGAAGTAGCAAGTGCATCAACCTCTGAGCAAACAAATGTACAGAGAAAGAGTGTGAAAACTATGAATGCTCAAGTCAAATGTATTCACTGCATGTTATCGTGCAGTGTGCCATTACTGGTATCTAAAGATTTATCATTGGGCTTTTACCCATAAATCAGTATGGAACTTGTTAAATCCTCGCAAAAGCCTACACTCCTGGTTCCCGACAGATTCCAACCTAATCTCTCCTATTTTATATTGCTTTCTGCAATTTCTTTCACTTCCTTGAAACTAAAGTCCAGTTCCTCTACTTTAAGTTGTTAGTCTTATATGTTCTCCAGATTTTGCAGAAAGTCGAGATACACCTTCTCAGTTGTTACAACTATAACCCCATCTTCCAGAATCTTGTCCTTTGTAATGGTGGCAAGCGCATCTCTTTTTTAGCTCTTATGCCTGAATGAGGCACAGGTGTTTGAGAGTAAGTTTGGAAAAGAGGCATAGATCCAATCCTATTTTTCACCAAAACCAAATCAGGAAAACAAAAATTGTAATGTTTGAAGCAAATGGTCTATAATAAAGAAACTAGCCAAGTAAGCTCACACTAACAAAAAGCATTTTTTTGGTTTTCAACCGCAAACTTGGATGACCAGGACGTTTACATAGCATACGCCACCATGTAGAAGCATCAAACAATATGTACGGCTGGTCATCTGTCCTAGTAAGATTGCAGGAACAGAAGTCAAGATCGCTGTGTCCATGAATAATAAACATGACATTGTAAAAAAAAAAGTGAAAATATTTCTCAACCGGAGTTAAGTTCTGAAAATAAATGTCAGACCTGAATTATTTACAAAAGAAACCCCCCAAAACAAAATTTATCAAAGACTAATGATAATAAAGCCATAAATAAAAACAATGCACACATAGTACAACATCAGCCATGGGTTGGTTGAGGCATCAAGACACATTAATGATGAATCTGGACTTAAAACGTTCCATTTACTGAGGTCCCGGTTTTCTGTTCTTCCTTCGATTTAAAATTAAGTTTGTCCATAAAGCAAACTATGTCCCAATATCCTCTGCACTTCCTTCCAATCCCCGTCTAACTTTTTCTTTTTATCTTCAAAATTTAGTTGCATCCCTATTTGGAAGTCTACATAAGACATCTACTAGACCTTTACTTTCAGACTGGCATCATGCCCTCCCTTCTTTTATCCCCATCTCACGAAAAGTGATACTTAACATTATCTTTGCATACTCAAAAACCCAAATTATCAGCATACTCATTTTATCTTTATTCATTGCCTGTACCACCTAACTCATTAACTTAATGCTGTGCATTTTGTCATGGATCCCATCTGTAACTTGTGTACTTTAAAAGTCCCTGGCAGCTTATTTAATACGTATTGAGGTTGTCCTCCAGTATTTTCTTTCTAGAATGATGTGTGTAAATGCTTATCTTCTATTTTTTCTGTTCCAATTGTGTCTTATATATTGTATTTCTTTTCATGGACTTCTCTACTCTTTCAATGATTTTTATCTGGCAGAGGTCAAAATCAATGCTAAAGGAACCTTAGGCCCTTGCTGAAAATCCCCAAACTCTCTCTCTCTGTACACTTCTGGAAATCTTCTTTCTTTAATCTAGTTTTACTGTAACCTTTGGCAATGCAGGTCAATAAATAATCTGGCTCCAAAATAGGGAACACATTTTCTGTAAATTTTAGTATCAAAGTAACATATGTAGCAAGTAGCTGTAATAGTAAACATTGCATTGTAATTGCTCCAAAATCAAATATTCTAAATTTATTTCTACAAAAAGAAAGTAAAACAGGGGTGATTTAAAATAATTCTGGATAGGTTATGTCAACTTGACAGTAATTCAGGATGTCCAATACTGGCATTATTTAATATTTTTTATAATGATTAATAATTGTTTATATAGTGATTTTCTCACTGCACAAAGCCTTTTACAGAGTTGGTGGGGAGCCACTTCAGCTGCCACTAATGTGCAGCATCCACCTGGATGATGCAACGGCATTCACTTTGTGCCAGTATGCTCACCACATATTAGCTGTTAGGTGGTGAAGGGATGAGAGATAATTAGCCAATTAGAGACAGGGTATGATTAGGTGCCCAGAATGACTAGTCCATGGTGGGCAACTTAGCCAGGACATCAGGATACACCCTATATTTGCCTTTTACAGAGTTGGTGGGGAGCCACTTCAGCTGCCACTAATGTGCAGCATTCACCTGGATGATGCAACGGCATTCACTTTGTGCCAGTATGCTCACCACATATTAGCTGTTAGGTGGTGAAGGGATGAGAGATAATTAGCCAATTAGAGACAGGGTATGATTAGGTGCCCAGAATGACTAGTCCATGGTGGGCAACTTAGCCAGGACATCAGGATACACCCTATATTTGCCTTTTACAGAGTTGGTGGGGAGCCACTTCAGCTGCCACTAATGTGCAGCATTCACCTGGATGATGCAACGGCATTCACTTTGTGCCAGTATGCTCACCACATATTAGCTGTTAGGTGGTGAAGGGATGAGAGATAATTAGCCAATTAGAGACAGGGTATGATTAGGTGCCCAGAATGACTAGTCCATGGTGGGAAACTTAGCCAGGACATCAGGATACACCCTATATTTACAAAGGATGCCCAGGGATCTTTTATGACAGAAAGTCAGGTCCTTAATTTTACAACTCATCTGAAGGATGGTGCCATGTTTACAGCACAGTGTTCAACTCCTCTCGCCAACATCTATTCCAGCAGCAACATAAGCTTTTATAGGTTTGTCTTCCATCAAAATACTGGCCAGGTCAGACCATGTTTAGCTTCAGGCAGACGGCCCATTCTGAAGGCATGAGTTAATGTCTATTTCTGTATTCTGTAGTAAACTGCAGAAAATTCCATCCAGTTTCTTTCACAATCAAGCCAATTTGTGCTTTAACTATATAGTTATTTTGTATTACATTTACCACAGATAGCTTTGCGACCTGGTGCTGGATTAAGTAAGTTCATACAGCTGTATGGATGTCATATATATTGGCCAAACTGTGTTTTTGGAATTTGTTGTTTCCTGATATGTCTGGAGGCGTTATTCCAACATTTACGTTAAAGAGTTTCACTTTTAGTCTTAATGGGACACGCTCTCCCCCTCTTGCTTACCCACACGAAAGTCCAGTTTAGTTCGCTGCAAATATTTGCACATTTGGAGCAATTTCAATTACTCCTAAATAAAACTGTCTTCATTTCAATATGTAGACACCGACTTAATTAATTGTATCCATCCGCAATAGTGAACAAAATAAAAAAAAAGGTGTCACCCCTACCGTTTTCGCTTTCTCTTTTAAGGTAAACAGAAAGTGTGTGCTTAAGAATTTAAAAGCGCAGACATCTGGACAGTGCGGAGTTTATGTGAAACGCACAAGTCTTGAGCAGCCCCATGACGTCATTTCCTATTATGCCTTCGTAATTAAGGTGGCGCGTTAGACCGCTCCCAGAATTTACTTTAGTTAGCCATGGTTCCTCCTTTTCCTGTCGTGGTTACAGTTTAATAGACGCGTACAGTTTTGTGGGTTGTGTAGGTTTTGTTGAATGTACGGATGTACTGTATGATCACTGATTCTAAAACGGAAAAGCGTGGGACAGAAAACAAGAAAAAAATACAACCAGCAACACAGTGTTATCTTAATGGATCGGCTTTAGTTAAATTCTTATTATGAACGTCATGGACTTCAACGTCAAGAGGTTTGCTGCCGACGCCGGTACTTTCCTTAGCCGAGCAGTGCAGGTAAATAAATGGGGTAATTCAGTACATTACTTGGGACATTGTAAAAGTTGTTTCAACACCTTTGAAATCGGTGCAGGTTCTTTTGTCGCTGACAGTAGCCTCGTGACAATGTCTAAATTTTTACTAGAAAATTCAGTGTTTCTTGTCTAGGCCCGCGATTCTTGTAATGTTGACCGTATTTTAGAGGAAGCGGGCCCCAGGGCGTTGTTTTTATTGTTCCTGTGAGTATTGTGCTTGTGTGTGACAATATGATAAAGTCAAATTAGGGCAGCATTTTCCCACAATTCGGTTGTATCTGTGAGAGGGAAACGGTCTGAAATCGTATTATGTCTCATATATACATTTTCATATCACAGACGAATGATTTGATTATTTAAGGAACTATACATTTTTAAGTTCAACGAGGAAAAGTACAGGCAAACGTGAAAGTCGCATACGTGACGTATTCATTTGAAGCACAAGTTCGGTTTGAAGAGGACACATCGACGCCCCTCTTTCTTTTCTGGTTGTCTAAAGGGGCCTTTATGAACGGGGATTATTGTGCTTTGACGCAGTGTCCCAACACGAGTCCATGAATGAGTACCTGGCTGTCATTAATGCCTTTTGAAAGAATGCTGAACCCAGCCTATATACAGCATAACTGTCCTCCACAGCCTCAAGTCCGATGAATTTAGATCAGCTTTTTGAATACATTAAAACCATCCCATATAACAAACGTGGACCTCGCCTAGTTTTTAAGATTTGCAGATCCTACTTTCAGTTTTTCTCTTCAGTCTCGTATAATTTGAATGAATCCACAAAGTTGTTAATGATAAAGAAACTTGCATTTGTTATCCCCAGATGAAACTCGCGTGTATTAACTCCATCTGGCTGTAAGTAAGCGGGATATTTTCTGCTCTCCCTCAAGTGACCTTGCAGCGTCAAAAAAAAAAAAAAAAAAATTGAATGGTAAACCCTGGGGAGACTGCATTAAGACAAGTATTTCACTGACATTTGATCTGTTGCAGAAAGCAAAAGTAAATGTAACCTTGCGTTAAAACTGAACCAAGAATATTGTATTAAATTGTATTACCTTCCTTTAGACTATACTTAAGATTCTTCTTTTTCAGAATATGTGTATTACAGGTGATTTTTGTGACTTTTAATTTCGTAGATGGATATATTCAGAACTATTTACATTGACATTTCTTGCCTTGGCTCGGGGTCATATGTCATCAAGCAAATTCCAACTGTTTATTTCATCTGTGGATTCATGAATGTTATTGCCAAGTTACTTTCTTAGATAGATACTTTATTAATCCCAAGGGGAAATTCACATACTCCAACAGCAGCATACTGATACAAAAAACAATATTAAATTAAATATTGATAACAATGCAGGTAAAAACAGACAATAACTTTGTATAATGTTAATGTTTACCCCACCCCCACCCCCCGGGGTGGAATTGAAGAGTCGCATAGTTAGGGGGAGGAACGATCTTCTCAGTCTGTCAGTGGAGCAGGACAGTGTCAGTAGTCTGTCGCTGAAGCTGCTCTTCTGTCTGGAGATGACACTGTTTGGTGGATGCAGTGGATTCTCCATAATTGATAGGAGCCTGCTAAGCGCCCGTCGCTCTACCACAGATTTCAAGCTGTCCAGCTCCATGCCAACAATAGAGCCTGCCTTCCTCACCAGTTTTTCCAGGCGTGAGGTGTCCTTCTTCTTAATGCTGCTTCCCCAGCACACCACCGCGTAGAAGAGGGCGCTCGCCACAACCGTCTGATAGAACATCTGCAGCATCTTATTGCAGATGTTGAAGGACGCCAGCCTTCTAAGGAAGTATAACCGGCTCTGTCCTTTTTTACACAGAGCATCAGTATTGGCAGTCCAGTCTAATTTATCATCCAGCTGCACTCCCAAGTATTTATAGGTCTGCACACAGTCACCTCTGATGATCATGAGGTCCATGAGGGGTCTGGGCCTCCTAAAATCCACCATCAGCTCCTTGGTTTTGCTGGTGTTCAGTTCTTGTTAGAATACTTGGAGCACTGACAAATGAGGTGTAATACTGAGAGGTTTCATATCTCATTAGAGAAGGGGGGAGAATCTGTAAGAACTCTGTCTTGTAGATCTATGTTATGTATGTATTGATTTTTCTTGTTTACTATTTTTGGTATGCCATTTATTAATTCCTTTTCTTATTTGTTTTATGGAAAGATTTTTATCCCCCCTTGATTTCTTGCAAAGCATTTTGATCTACATTGTCTGTATGAATACATGCTATAAAAATATAAATGGTGTTGTTCGGTCATGTAATGAGCCTCTAGTAGGAATGGCACAGGCAATCAGTGTGGGATTTAGCCTAAATGCTTTAGCTGCCGAGCACAATGTGTTTTGAGTGTTTGTTTCCATGATTGCATTTTCTGTGTCATTTTAAACAAGCAGCTAATGTTCACTGACTGTGCACTATTACGCATCAATCCATTGAACTTTTGTCAAAAATATTAAGCTGGTTTTTAAAAGACTAGTCTACATAAGTATCCACATACTACATTTTCTATTCATTTTTTCTCACAGTTTACAGAAGAAAAACTTGGTCAGGCTGAAAAGACTGAATTGGATGCTAATCTGGAAAACCTTTTAACCAAAGCTGAAAACACCAAAATATGGACAGAAAAAATAATGAAGCAGACAGAAGTGCTTCTGCAGCCAAATCCAAGTAAGCAAGCATAATTTTTGTTTCAACTGATTTAATTACACATATACTGCATAAAGCTGCTTATATAGTGTTAATAGCCAGACTTTATAGATCTGCTCCTGACACTGGAAATAGACCTGGTGTTGTATTTAAAGGTTTTTAAAAGTATTTAAAAGTCACCTCTTCTTGGAATAAAAAGGCATTGCAGTCATAACTTAAACTGGAACAAGTGTTCGATTGCAATAGGTGAAGGTACCAGCAAACTTCAAGGTTGGCGTGGATTTACTATATGAATTATATTGGTTAGCCAACCACAGTGCCTTTTTTGTGATTCTTGAGACCATTACTTCCTGATCTCAGTTTTTTCACAAATGAGACAGGCTGGTCCATACAATTAGCCCAGGCCTCTTACCATTTAGAAATGGGTAATTGATTCACATAGGAACAGTAGTGGCTCAAAGTGGCTTATGCGGATTGTGTCAGTCTTTGTCATGACCACAATTTCTGTGTCCTTCACTGGTGTCCCTGTAAGTCTAACATTTGGGCAGCAAACACACCTATTCTCCCTACTGCTTTCTGATTTTCCTCCATTGAGGTACAGTGATATACTCATTATGGGTTACACAATGAAGTACATATTCCAATGTTTTGATTTGTTTGTGTGAGCCCCAAAAAGAGACTGTTTAGTAGTTTATTATACTTTGTTTTTTATTTGTGACACTTGGCTAGGTTTAAATTGTTCAAAAATGTTATTAATATTAATAACTTATTGAGACGCTAAATCTTATTGTGCATGGGGAATTAACTTGTGTGTCATCCATAGCTGGATCTATCCTTTGTTCTTTAAATCCGAGAATGGTTCCAAGTCCCATTATTTTCATAAGTAAGACAAGACCATAATTATTGTTTTACATTAATGCTAGAATCCTACCATGATGTATTATGCATAGCATGTATGTGGATATATGGCACACACACTGGAAGATAAAGTGAGAGTAGGCTAGGTGTTTCTGGGAAATATCCGTTTTACAAAGAAATACGGTGACTGTTTTTTGAAATTGGTAACCTACTTAGCTATTTATTTCCCCGCTTCAGATGACTTATTTTGCTCAGTATTCATTGTGTTAATACAGCAATTTTTTTTTTTTTTGTGTGTGTGTGTGTGGCCCTGAATTATGCTTAGAATGGACTTAAAAGACTTTAGAGAGTATGTAGAATTAACATATCATTTGTCTTGAACCAAAAATGTAGCCATAAATTATATATTTTTATATTAACTACTTGTTCTTTTTTCCCCCTCAATGTGTTTCTCATTTTGTTACTCTTTTTTTTTCTTCCTGTTCATAACAGTCTTCATTCATTCCCATTTAAAAGCTACCTGTATTTTTGATTTGTTCTTAATTACTGTGTATGCATGTTTACTACTAGCGGTTGTGTGGTGTTTACTGGCAGTCGGAAGAACCGCAAAATGGTTTTATATCAATTTATTGAGATAGAGTAAAGAGGCTGAAAATTATCCAACAGTGTAATGACTCCGTCATAAATTCATTTACATATCCATTTGTCTTGCAGAGTTGATATGTTTACAAAACTTGTGATCACCTTTGTGCACAAACTGATTGCAGCTGCAATATGTGTGTATCACTTGAAGGCAGACCTTTCAGGGTAATGTCTGTCTCCCCACTGACCTTAGTTTGTCTATGCAACAGTCCCTTTGTTTCTCATAAGCCATTTCGGTGATATAGTACAATTATTGATGACATTAACGGTGCTTATATTATGTTTGCAAATTCTGTACAGGGAACAATATAACCCAGTGTGTCTAATACATAGTGTTGTAAAGGTAATTTCTTACCTCATGCTGCTCTTCCAGTCCACTATAAGTCAAGCTTTTCTTGGATCCTATATTGAGGGTCTTAAACAGTGTAATTATTACATTAAAATATTATATCATATTTCCTTTTTGTGTTTAATTGAGCCTCTGCAATTTTGGTATAGGAGATTGATTTTCTATATAATAAGTAACAATAAATGCTATATCAGGTCTTGTTCCATAAGCGGCACCATTCATAAACTTCCTAATGACTGTGGCCTTGCTTTCTAATTAATAAATAACAGTAAGCAAACACTGTAATTGTCTTTTCTAAATTAAAAAAGTTAACCATAAAAAATAATCGGCTTTATTTGCTCAAATGACAATTGGATATATACACATAAAATTAGCACTGTAAATAATAAAACAATAAAATAATAAAAGTAAATGTCTGTGTGAAAGTGGTGTCTCTTCAGCTTATGATTGGATAAGATTATCCTGAAAACATAAGAAATCTATGTGCCCCAGTGAATACAAACTGTGTCTAAAAGTCTACATCATCTGAGAAAAGCGCCGGTCACTTGGCATATGTTTTCCCTAATATAGCCAATTAATTTCCAAAAGGTGCTGTTGAGATTCAACTAAATAATAGGAGAAAGCAGACATTTCCAGTACTGAACTTGCTGCACTTTCCAGTTCATGAAAGAAATAAAACCTATTGAAAGACTTTTCAATAAAGTTTCATTCAAAGATAGTTCTGAGTTTTCTTGTTTATTGTTCTAACCTGTTAGTATGTTGGTGTGATGTAAATTGACTGTTGTGATTTTTACTCGGTGATGATGTGCATTTCCTTCGTTAACCCCCTTTTTTCTTGACTTCAGTAGTTTTCTTTTTTAAGCTCCTTTTGAAGTTGTAATAAAGATTAGGTGCAACACAAATTTAGTCTGAATTGTTTTAAACACCAAAAAGGACAATTTTTATATTTAATTGCATCCGGGATCTGTTGCAGTTTATATAATGGGTGACCAGGGGGGTATTTTTCGTACGTGGATTACTCATTCAGCCGGATGTAATTGTTGATGATTTGGCATGATCCTGGATCTGTCGGTTTTTCGAAAACTTGCTGGAAGTGTTGTCATAGCAACACATCCTAATCCTCAAACCTGCTTGGAGCAGGTTTGTTTTCTGTAAACAAGGATTAGCGCACATACTTAATCAGTGTCCGTGCATGGAATTCATTAAGACATGGCTTCACCGTTCATGAATGAGCAACCAATTGATATCGGTGCGCAAATTATAAGAAGAGAATTTCATATAGAGAGGGTTTTGCGCGATCGGCAAAACAGAATAAAGATCCTTTATTGCTCTCAGAGGAAATTCTTTTCGAAAGATACCGCTTTAGCCGAGGGGGAATATTGTGCCTCAAAGATTTATTAGCACCTTATATTCAAAGTCAAACTAGGCAAAGTCGGGCTCTCACAACCACACAGACGGTATGCATTGTTTTGAGGTTTTTTGCAAGCGGAACTTTTTTTATATACTGTAGGCGATGTGGAAAATCTATCTGAAAGTGCAGTTTGCCAGGCAATTCGTAAAGTCTGTTTGGCTCTGAAATATTTCCTTCGGGTTTTCATAGTGTTTCATGGACACCTGTGTGTGCAGACAATAAAAGAGGCGTTTCATGCCAAAAACATCCATAGTTCCATAAAGAATCTCACAATCAGCCTAACATTCTCATTACCCAGGATTTCCAAATGTGATTGGAGCACTGGATTGTACGCAGATCCGAATAATCAGACACAGTGTCTTAATCAAATATTTGACCTTCGTCAATATCTCGTTGGTCAGACACAGGTTCTAGGGATATGACATTATCTGCAACTAACCCAACAAAAAAGAGGGCTTTATGGAACATACCTATGGCACACATTGATGACAGATATATGCAATGACCATCCTTTACCTGAAATGAAGTGACCACTGCATCCTGCCACTGGTTCTGAGGAGGAGCTTTGCCCTGGAATGCCCTCAGAAACAGGGCGATGGGCATTTTGCTGGATAGCCAACTCTTCTGCAGGGGTTAGGTCTGGACCGCGTGGACCTCCACCTGTTTTTTGCTTGTCTGCCTTATTATTAGCTTTAGAATTAATTATGATTCTTTATGTCAACAATTCTTTAAATAGTTATATACCAATATTTACCAGTTTGAAGTATATTCTTGTACTTCACTTTAACCTGTTCCCATGTTCTCCTTGTGCTCACGTTTGATCTGGAATTATGACATATTAAATATGAATTTACATGCATATTTAATATATTAAATGTGAATTTCCCCTTGGGATTCATAAAGTATCTATCTAGCTATCTAATTAATCTGACACATAGGAAATGAAACGCAGCATTCAGTAAGTACAATGCACACTACTTAGCGTTTAATTTTTTGGCCACATTTTGCCAGCCGTCTTTTCTGGTTTGGGCTGCTTTTGCAGTGTTACTTACCCCTTGTGTATATTAAATCTTGAAATTCTTCATGTCCTTCGAATAAAAGGTCTTGCTCCGCTTGTGTGAAAAAAAAAATGTGCCCGTTCTTTCGTCATTTTGTTGCAGCCTATCAAAGACTTGCTGATCATGTTTTCTAGACGCCGTATATATTGGCTTTTCAATCAGCGCGGGCATGCGCATTCATCTCGAATGATTAGATCCAGCTAGACTAATCTACTACACGGCTACGTTTGAAAAACCGACATATCCATGATGAGTTTCACTGGCATTAACTCATCCAAGATGAGGCATCTGATCTCGGATGATTTAAGCGACGTACGGAAAATAACCCCCAGGTCTAAGCCAAGCTGTGTTTACTTTTAAAATGGCATGAAACCTCCCATAATAGCTGTTGCTTGTGCTCAATACATGCTTCAGAAAAATGACTGCATGGATCATTCTAAGCACTTCCTGCTTCCCATTGACTGGAGTGTCAGGATAACTGGCTGGGAATATAATTGGATAATTTAACCATCATCTACTTTTGACTGAGGCTCCTCTTGTTGTCTGAGATGTTATGGCTAATTATGATCACCCAATAGAGTGCATTATCGAATACTGCTTTACAAAATAAATGACAGTTTATGTTAACATTCACAGAGTTAGTCTGGAGTCTCAAGGGAGTACAGGCAACCAGGATGAAAGAAGGAGCACCCAAGGGGAATGAAGCTAAAGCTCTTAGTTCATTGCCATGCAAGTTAAAGGTCATGATACATGTACATGTGTATATTATACATGTATTGTTTTGTGATGGTTCCAAAGTATATATTTGCATGTAAATGCCTTTTTCCTTTCTGTAACAGTCTGTGTGATGTATGCAGATGTTTATTTTTTTTAACAGCAGCATAGTAAGTACTGTATTTGCATCTGGGCAACTTGTTTTTTACATCCAGTGATCTTTACAGCTTATTGAACTCTTACATCTCTACAGTGTAGATAGGTAATTCACACAGCAGGCACTAGGGAAGAGTCTGTAATAGGGCGCTTGAAATACTGAGAGGTTTGGTGGTCCTCTTATTTCGGTGGACACAGAGCCATTTGAACTATCTGAAAGTTTGATTTTCAGTCCCAATGAATGGTGAAGTAACATTATCTCTATTAAAATTTGACCTGATAAAAATCACATAGATTTATTTCATATTTAGATCACTAGGACAATGTATTTTATAAATATTAAACCAAAATGAATACACTGTACCTTGTAATATGTTTTATCTTTTAGATGCCGTACTTCTTGAACTGCCATCCCAGGGAAAACCAAACTCTTTCTAAACAGCAGAGCTAACCCTACCTGTGTTAAACTCCTCATCTTCTAATCCTCCCTCTATTTTTTTTTCCTCTCATAAAAGGCAAAAGCAGCATTGGTGGTGTTGACACAAACATGCTTAGAAAGAGCTGTGAAGACTGTGAATTTTATTTAATGTTCAGAACAATTCGTAAAGAAATGCTGAATATAGTAATATTGGTGTTTGCATATTTTGTTCTTAAGTATCAGATTGAAACACAAATTTGATAAAGTGCTCAGCCCTAACTGTACTTACATGATTTTAATATGCTCCTTGAGTGTTTTTTTTTTTTTTTGGTTCCTTCAGATGCCTAGGCTGACTTGCATCTGTTGGTGGATTGAATCCACCCAATTTGACTATTCTTTTGGAGAATCATGCTAAGGTACAATCCAGATGTAAATGGTGTTGGGAAAATGTTCTTTCCTTGTAGCCTCTGTTAAGTTGCTTAAAACAGGCCTATTGCAACTGATTAAGGTGCTCTGCCTCATCGTGCAACACAAGCAAAAGGTGTTGAGAAGCACTAGTAAATGCACCATCCTAAGTGGAGTGATTTTAGATTTTTGTTTTTTCATATCCAAATCAGTTAGGCCACCTAGCATAATGAAGAGTTGACAGATATGTGCAGAAAATATTATCTTTCATTTTTATTCAAAACCGCTGCATTATCTATTTTTTTCTTTCCTTTTTATAGTGTATTACAAATTTTGCTAGCTATGTTGTTCATTTTTGACTGTCTTTTATCAGGCTTTATTTTTGCTTAGTGTGATGCAAATTATTTTAACAACAAGATTGTTTGATAGATGATATTTTTGACCAATAGTTTCCTTTGTTGAGTAAGCAGTATGATTATCTTTAGCTTGCTTTGTGTTCTAATCATCAGACTGTATGTATTTCCTGCTGACAGTGGTGTTTGCCAGATTTTTTTCCTCCTTCATTGAGCTGTGGTAACCCCATGAGCTATACACACTGCTGTTATTGCATCTGAGAGGGTATAAAAATTTATGTTTTTCCACAACATTGATAAAATGGTGTTTGTTCTGAAGTGTTCTTAGTCATTGCAAACCATATACTACAGTGTGTCTTGAGCCTGCTAATTTAATGTTGATGATAAACTTTCCATTCTTTATCTTCTGGTTGTGGACTGTGAATTACCTGCATGAGCACTTGCTCATCACACAAAAATTAAGCGAAAGATAATTTTAAATCCTTTTGTTTTAGGGAACAAGTCTGCTTAATATACAGTACATTTTTTTTGTCTGTTGTATCCATTAATTGTTTTTTGTTTTTAAATTGTTTTATTTTTGTTTAAGATTGTTTGTGCTATAGGGGTTATTGAAATCTGCACTAATGCAAGCTACATATTTACAATATTTTGATGCATGGCCTTTTGCTCATGTTACTCTTAACATATGGTTCTTCTCGATTTATCTGCTGCCTTCGACACAATCGACCACGACATCATGATCTCCCGACTCGAATCCTGGGCTGGTGTATCTGGCTTAGCCCTCGACTGGTTCAGGTCATATTTCTGCAACAGGACTCTTAGAGTCATGCTAGACGATTTTTCGTCTGAATCAGTCCCACTCCCATGTGGTGTCCCCCAGGGTTCCATTTTGGGGCCACTACTTTTTTCAATTTACATCCTGCCTTTAGGTGCAATTTTTAGAAAACATGCAATCTCGTATCACCTATATGCTGATGAATGCCAAATTTATTTCTCCCTCAAGTCAACTGACTCCACTAAACCTCTTCTCGACTTCTTATCTGACATTAAGGACTGGCTGGCTGTAAACTTCCTTCACCTGAACGATTCAAAACCCGAGGTCATTGTTTTTAGTCCTGACCGCAAACAGACCTTACCCCTTGGCCTCGACTTTCTTCCCATTCCAGTAACTTCATCTGTTTCCAATCTTGGAATCAAAATGGATATGGTCCTGAAAATGGATGCTCAAGTCAACAGCACAGTAAAATCCTGCTTTTTCCATCTCAGGCGAATTGCCAAACTCAAACCAATTCTGTCTTACCACCTCCTGGAATCAGTAATCCATGCATTCATTACGTCCCGGCTCGACTATTCTAATTCCTGCCTATATGGTATTAGTAAAGCCACTCTTTCTAGACTCCAATTGGTTCAAAATGCGGCTGCAAGGCTTTTAACTGGAAGCAGCAGAAGCCGACACATTACACCGATTTTAAAAACCCTACACTGGCTGCCGGTTAGATTCAGAATTGATTTTAAGATACTCCTCTTAACCTATAAGGCACTAAATGGTCTAGCCCCTGCCTATTTGAGTGTCTTCCTCCATCGTCACAATCCCCCTCGTGTTCTTAGATCCGCAGATCAGCTGCTCCTAACCGTTCCCAAGGCACGTTTTAAAGTTCGTGGTGAAAGGGCTTTTTCCGTCTGTGCACCTAGGCTCTGGAACTCCTTACCTTTAGTGGTTAGGCAAGCCGCTTCAGTCGCCACATTCAAATCACACCTAAAAACGCACTTCTTCACATTGGCTTTTAATTCTTAACCTGTCTTATTTCCACTTGCTTTTTGCTATTTCTCTATTTTATTGGGTCCCCTGACCTGTTTTTAGTGTCTCTGTTTTAATTCTCTCTTAATGTTTGTTTTTAATATTTTGCTTTTAGTCTTGCTTGTTTTAACTGTACAGGGCTTCGGTCAGTTGTAATGCTGTGTTTTTAAGCGCTTAACAAATAAAAATGGTATGGTATGGTATAAGTATTTAAGTTCAACAACTTAAAAAAAGAAACTGCAGATAAGTTATCTAAAAAATATGCATTAACAAAAGTTTTAATTAAAATTGGCATAATTGCAATATACAGATATTACTTAAGGTGGCAGTAGGTAGTACTGCTTCACACCTCCCAGAGACTCTGTATCTAAGACCTGGTCACTGCTACGTGAGGTTTCTTCCCATACCTCTGTGGATTTTTCTCTAGGTACTCGGTCTCCCTTTGATATTCCATGAAGTGCATTTTACACTAACTATTGTGTGTGGTGTGTGTGATAGACTGGCTTAATTCTGGACAATGAAATGGGTACAAGTAATAAGGGTGATATACATCACTTTGGGATAGATCCCATTTTTTGCATTCTTCCAAATTATTTCATGAAACTGTCAGCATAAAATGTCAAAACAGTGCTTATCAAGCAATTATGTGTAATTTCATTAAAAGTAAATTGATGAACACTTTTAGCATATTTGTTGATGTTAAATAAGTGTTCACGGTAGCATATACACAAAGCAAAAAGTATTTATGAAAAGATTTTCTGTTCATTAGGTATTTTCACAAGTACATTGCCTTTCATTAGTTACTATTGCAATTTTTTTTTACAAAGCAAGGGATTTGTAAAGTATGGATCAAAATGGGTGAAAGTGCTTAATTTGTAATCTCTTTTATGTTGAACACCTTTTAAAGTAGAATTCATCTTTCACTGTGTTCTTCATAGTATCATTTGGCAATTGAGTTTTTGGTGATTTCAAGCTGTAGAAAAGTGTTTTGCTGCTTCTGTGAACTATTTTACCTATTCAGAATTCATATGTCTTATACCTTGCATATGTGCTTTCTTATCCATGATGGTTCATAATATAAATGTATAATATGGAATAAGGTGCCTGTGACGGTGTGGGTCGGCTCCTGGCTCCCTCTTCTGTTATAGGAGCCTCTTGAACCTGACACAGTCAGTACCGTAACCGAAGTGAGCTTGGCAAATGAGGACAAACCACACTTGGAGCAAGGAGATGGTGTAAAAGGGATCAGTGCTTTTATTTAAAAAAAAAAAAAAAGAACAAGTGTTCAAAAAGTGCAGTGCTTAAAAATAGTTCAGTAAATAAATCCATAAAAATGTGTATATATGGAGGTTAAAATCAGAATAAATAAATCCATTAAAAACAAGGAAACTGTCTTTACAAAAAAAGAACACCACAGTGACTGCTTTCTCACTGGCGGTTCCTCTGCTTATCCCATACGGGCCTTGCAGCAGAGTAGTCTCCCTACTGACAAACACAGTTGACCTTCCACAGGTTAATGAGACCTTCCAAATGCAATTCAAAGGTATCATATCTGGCAGGAGAGTGGGAAAGGTAGCTCAGCATGTAAATCAGCTAAACCCTCCCAAAGGAGGAGAGTAAATCCAATAAAAACAGGAACTTGGGATGTGAGGACATTACTAAGTGCAGAAAGTGCAGGGATATTAGAAGTGAAGTGGAACTCCAACTTATTGGGCCTGTGTGAAACTTGATGGCAAGGAAATGGAGATCTCTGGGTTGAGGTTTACAGGTTGATGTATGCAGGAGGAGAAGAATTGAGTATACTGCTGCAGGGAACAGCAGCTAGAAGCATCATAAGGAAGATAGCAATTTAAGGATAGACTACTGGCGCTGAAACTTAAAGGAGAACCAGTAGACGTCATTGTTATACAAGTGTATACAGTGATCCCTCGCTATATCGCGCTTCGCCTTTCGCGGCTTCACTCCATCGCGGATTTTATATGTAAGCATATTTAAATATATATCGCGGATTTTTCGCTGCTTCGCGGGTTTCTGCGGACAATAGGTCTTTTAATTTCTGGTACATGCTTCCTCAGTTGGTTTGCCCAGTTGATTTCATACAAGGGACGCTATTGGCAGATGGCTGAGTAGCTATCCAGCTTACTTTCTCTCTTTCTCTCTCTCTCTCTCTCTCTCTTGCGCTGACGTAGGGGGGTGTGAGCAGGGGGGCTGTGTGCAGCTGCTTCCTGAAGGACATGCTGCACGGAGCTTCGCATACTTAAAAGCTCAAAGGGCACGTATTGATTTTTTTTATCTGTCTCTCGCTATCTCTCTCTATCTCTCTCTCTCTGTCTTCCTGCTCCTGACAGAGGGGGTGTGAGCTGCCGCCTTCAACAGCTTTGTTCCGGCGGTGCTTCGCATACTTAAAAGCCAAAAAGCCGTATTGATTTTTTTTTTGACTGCTTGCTTTGCACTCCTTTGAAAAGGAAGATATGTTTGCATTCTTTTAATTGTGAGACAGAACTGTCATCTCTGTCTTGTCATGGAGCACAGTTTAAACTTTTGAAAAAGAGACAAATGTTTGTTTGCAGTGTTTGAATAACGTTCCTGTCTCTCTACAACCTCCTGTGTTTCTGCGCAAATCTGTGACCCAAGCATGACATTCTAAAAATAACCATATAAACATATGGTTTCTACTTCGCGGATTTTCCTATTTCGCGGGTGGCTCTGGAACGCAACCCCCGCGATGGAGGAGGGATTACTGTATGCCGATCAGAGGGCAGGAAGATGAAGAAGTAGAGAAGGCATATGACAAAGTAGATTGTATTTTGGACCACGAAAAGGGATGATTATAGAATTGTAATAGGAGATTGGGATGAGGTGGAAAGGATGTGGGATTTTTGGACTAGGAAGAAGGAATAAAAGGGGAGAGAGGCTTGTTGATTTCTATAGAGGAAATAAATACTTAATGTTTGCTAATACATGGTTTAAGCATGGGGGAAAAAGATACACTTAGGAAGTGCAATGAGATGCAGGATGATTTCAAATTGGCTATATTTTGGTAACCCAGAATTATAGAAATATTATAAAGAATGCTGGTATTCTAGTAGGGGCAGATGTAGACATGCACCATAATCTAGCTGTAATAATTCTAAGATTAATACTCGAGAAATGTAAAGTAAATAATAAACATGAGATGGGACCTTAAAGTTGAAAAGATAAATGTTGGAGAAATTCATATTAGAGATGGATAAATACCTAGAAGATACAAAAGACACCCAAACAGAGAGGACCAATAAGAAATGTACCCAAATAAAAACAGCAATAATTATAGTTGGATGGAACAATATAGGAAGAAGGTTAAGAAACCATATATTACATAGGATATGATTAAAAAAAATAGATTAAAGAAAAAGGTGGAAGAATTGAGGAACAGAAGAAGGAGTAAGGAATTTATAACCAAGAAAAAAATGAAACTGAGAAGAATCATTGATGAAGTAAGAACTAAATGGTGAGATAAACAGTGCAAAGAACTTGAATCCCTGGAGGAACAGGGGAAAAAGTGATTTGATGTGTGCAAACGTAAGAGACATCACAAAAACCTATAGCAATAGTACACAATGTAAAAGGACAACAGTAAATGGTTAAAGTCAAGAACCACTAACTGAACCAGTAAAAGTGAAGGAACGATGGATCTGTAGAAGAATTGTATGATGCTAATAATTCAACAAAAGAAGAGAAGGCGCTGTAAGAGGCAAAAAAAGTAAAAAAAAAAGACGAGATTGGATTAGAATTGAGGAAAGAAGTAGAACATGGGATAAAAGAACTGAAAATGGTAAAACAGACAACATACCAGCAGAAATGATTAATAATTTTGGTGACACAAGAACTGAAAAGATTGCATAAGAACAATTATGAATAAGGAGAATGCCCAGATTACACCAGGGTAAATGGTATTAATACCAATACCAAAAACACATGCAACAAATAGTGAAGACTATCGAGCAATAAACTCACTGTCACATGTGTCAAAGGTAATTTTAAAGTTGATACCAAAAAGATTAGAAACAAAGTCATAAAGCAATATGGAAGAAGATTCATTTGGATTCAGGAAAGTTTAGGCAATGAGAGATGCTTTTGGAGTGCTGAAGATGCCGAGTGAAGAGGTCTAGATTATATGTCAGTTTGTTGCTGCACCGTCCACAAAACAATCAGTGCATGCTCCCAACCGCTCTCTCTTTGTAGACCTGGAGAAAACATTTGACCGAATTAACTGGGTTAAACTGCTGGAATATTGAGAGACATAGGAGTACATTGGCATGACTTAAGACTAATTAGGAACTTATACATGAACCAGTCAGCAAAGATAAGAACCATATGTGGAATAACAGAGCCATGTCAAATAGGAAGAAGTAATAAACAGGGCTGCTCACTCTTGCCAATCCTGTTTAACATTTGTGAGAGAGTAATTAAAGAAGCACTGACAAAACAGCGAGTCAGGGGTGAGAGTTGGATGAAGAGGGATTACATTGGTAAGATTTGCAGGCGATAAAACGATAATATCAGGCAATGAAGAAGGACTACAGAAACTAATGAACAAATTAAATTTACGGTTGTAAGATGTATAGGATGAAAATCTTTATAAAGAAAACAAAAATGTTGTGTGTACCAAAGGAAAGAACAACAAAACCAGTAGTATTATTTGTAGAACACATTTTTGAAGACGTGGGCAGCTTTAAGTATTTGGGAAGTATGTTGTCATGGGATGGGTGAAGTGAAAATGAATTAAAATATGTATAGCAATGGGAAAAGCAGCCTTCAATGCAAAAGATAGTTAACAAATAGAATGAATAGAACATTGAAGAAAAGAATAATAAAAACAATCTGAAGTGTTGCATTGTATAGAGCAGGCACATGGACAATGAGGAAAAGGGATAAAAATAGACTGGAAGTGTGTGAAATGTGGCTATTGAGAAGGGTGGAAAAGATTGGTTAAACAGAAAAATTATCTTAATGAAAAAGTGCTGGAAAGGACTGGTATAGAAAGGAGCATGCTTGAAAGATTGAGAAGAAAGCAGCAAAACTGGATGGGACATGTACTAAAAGGAGACAGATTGTTGAAAATAGTGCTGGAGGTTAAACTGGAGGGAAAGAAACCGAGCAGTGCAAGGCAAGGCAAGAAGGTAACTCGTACCAAAAAATGTAACGAAGAGCAGAAGATGGAGTACAATGGAGGAACTGATGGCCAAAAGGCTTGCCTTATGACTGATAACTAAAGAAGAAGATTATCTTTATTAATTTGTTCATTGATCCCTTATTTTTTTGTTTTGTAACGGATCCTGGTTGAATTACAAATAGGCCCTGTAGTTGCATTGTAATATGATGTTTAAATGTGAAGGTAAGTAGATAATAGGCTAAAGAATGCAGGAAAAAGTGAAATGGAGCCCATTGTACAGTGTTGCAGTGGAAAGCCTCTTAGCATAACATAACATTGTTTGCAGTAATGTTAGGAAAAAGATTTAGAGCCAGTGGATTGTTTTAAACATTTGATGTCATGGTATTAATGTGATATTTGCTTGTTGCTGTGCCTGTAAGTGTTCCAATTATAGCAGTATCAAAGAACCCCAAGATAAGTTCTTAAATGATTGTGAAAATTTGATTTGCTGTATGGTGCAGTTTTAAACAAAGAATGACTTGCAGTAAATAAATTACAGTTTGTCAGTTATCACTAGAGTTCATATGTATCTGCCCTTTAGGCATATCCTTTAGAAATGAGAGGACTTTTAGTTGTCTAATGCCTTGTTTACACCTTACTTGGAGAGCACAATTGTTGATATTGTTCAGCAGCTCAAGCTCAGTTTTGCTGTATTCTTGGAATAGTTCACTGGACTGCACTGCTCATAAGAACTGGATAAACAGGTCCATATGCCCTTTAGGGAGATAATACACTCCCCAAATGTTTATATAAAATATTTCTGTGGAAGGGGAACATTTATATGTGATACAGATTGTTTATATTGTGTTTATATGCTTATTTATACTTGTAGATGTAAGAATAGAAGAATTTCTGTATGAAAAACTGGAAAAAAAGGCTCCAACACGAATGAACAACCATGAACTTTTGGGACAGTACATGATCGATTCTGCAACTGATTTTGGACCAGGCACTGCCTATGGTAAGCTTCAGTACCAGAACATTTCTCAGATTTTATTTATACTTTTAGTACGGTATTTCTCGCAGGTATATGCAATGCTTTATTTTCTATATGATTTGTATTATTAGTTTTATCAAATGTATCACCAGTCTTACAGCTGGCATCACTTTAATCGGCATGAAAGTTTACAGATCTGCTGATATTTTTGCTCAATGTATACGATAATGGTAAGAAGAAAATAATTTTTTTCCCCAAGGTGATATGCTCAAAATGGTACAACTGGTTTTTCTTCCTTTGAATATATGTCATTATGTTTGGGAACAAAACAGAACTGTACAAGTTAGGTGAGACATGTCTGCTGAACCTCAGAGACATAGGAGTCGATTGGAACGACATAAAACTAATTAGGAACCTATACATGAACCAGTCAGTAAAGATAAGAACCATATGTGGAATAACCGAGCCATTTCAAATAGGAATAGGAAAGCTTACAGTACATATGTTTTCTCCACAAGTACATTACTCCCCAATAGCCTTCCAATAAGTAGGTCATGTATGCTGGAAGACTCTTCCAATATGTTTTATACAATCCTGGTTAACTACTGATTTCATTATAGTAAAGTAAACTTATACTGTTGTATCTCAGATAACAACACCCCAAAGCCCAAACTCTTTAGCTTGGATATATGCTCATTCTCTCAGTGACTACAGTATATTGGATTTCTCCTACATCCCAAGTTAAGTTGATTGGTAACTGTAAACTGACCCAGTACGAGTGATCTTGGATGTAAGTATACCCTGCAGTGGTCTGGTGCTCTGTTCAGGGCTTTTTCATGGTTTGCCCCAAGTATCACCAGAATACTATAGTCTTACTATCACTCCCCTTTCCAAAACCACCAACCCCTCCTCAGTGTAACAGTGTGACAGCCTGTGGTAAGCATATTTGGAAATTGAAGACATTTTCAGTATATTAAACTAGCAGTCAACCAACTCTCTGATGCTGATTTATGAAGGCAGTGAGTAAAATTTAAAACGGCAAGTGTTCTTTATCAAACTACTAAGGAATAGACTAAAGGCGATGTCAATATTAACTAAAAGCAAAAAAAAGATATTTGATTGCGGTATTGTGATGCATATTGTATTATTATTCTCAAGCCCGATTTAATTCAATGTTAGGGTTGTAAGGGGCATCTCAGCAGCACTGGACACAAGGCACGAAAACAGCCTTGGACAAAGTGCTATTCCGTTGCAGGGCCCACATACACACACTTAGGTTCTCACACACAGGAGTCAATTTATAATCTCCGAATTACTCGGAAGGGAAAACAGAAACCATGGGGACATTGACAGAATATACAAGATCCACCCACAGAATGTCAGGGTATAACATTTGAACCTAGTATGTTAGATCCATGAACAGGCTGCATTAACCACTGTATCACCATGTCACTTTTTACAAAACAGAAATAAATCTGTTAACACAGAGAAAACAATTTTAATTATTTTTTTTCCATTGATAAATGTTGTATGTTGTGTTATTTTACTATTAACTTAATCAAGAACTAGGTTGACTAATAAAGGAAAGTTTTTGTCCTTTTGAATTCAGTTACAATGTGCTTGTTATAATGTGAATATCACCTTTATTGACAGAGATTCTATCTTTGCTGTAACATGGATGTCCCTTTCTTTTATGGCCAATATGTAAAATATGGTTGTGCTTTGTTTTGTTTGTTTTTTTATGTGTGTGAATAAAGGAAATGCTCTTGCAAAATGTGGTGAAACTCAGAAGCAAATTGGAAGTGGGGAAAGAGAATTTATACAGAGTACTGCGATTAATTTTCTGACTCCATTTCGAAACTTCCTGGAAGGGGATTTCAAAACAATTTCTGTAAGTTTTCTAAACTGATAGTTACATTTTAATTTCTAGCAGATTCAAGAAAATTTGTACAATAAATTTAAACAGGAATTTAAACTTCTGAGCTATAGTTTTAGGTATACAGCAACTTGACTGCATGTAAAACTTTCTATTGGTCTAATTTGCTGTTCTCAACTGGCATGTTACTGCCAACTTTAAATCATAATTCCTTATGGATTGTTTTGGTTGTAAATGTTTGGATGTAGAATTGTCATATTAAAACATAACACTTGATATTTTAAAAAACTTTTGAATTGTCGGACTTGCCTATCTTTTCAGACAACAGCTGCCATGTTTTTGGTTGTTTATCTTGGTGCTTTCAGACTGTTTTACTTGTAAATTTGCAGATAACACTACATGTAGATAAATATTTTGTTTTAATATTTACTTAATTGTACTTAAGAAAAAATTCTTCAGTTTTAGAGAAGATTGTATGTCTTGTTTTTAACAATTAATTGCAACAAATAAAGACTTTGTTTTAAGTATCAATAACTCCTTCTTGAGTTTATACTCGACGGTACTTTATGTTTAGTTTTTAATTTTTCTACACCATTTAATATACATGAAACATAAGAATGAATGAAACTGACCTTATGTTGCTAGAGTAGCTGATTTTCATATAATATTTCTTAGAAATTGCATTTTTATTTGTCATATTCCTTCTCCAAAATGCTCTCAAATGTTGAGTTGTTGGTGAGCGTTTTGTGTCAGTTTCTGCAATTATACCAATATTACTGGTTGCCATTGCTCTCTTTCTACAATTAAGTAAAAAATGTTCATTGCGGTTTCTAAACCCACAAAAAGTAAAAGAGTTTAGTATATCTTTTTAAGAGATTTTAGAAACAATGCCTTTTGTAATGCAAGTACCAAAAGCATACACAATATGGGAAATTGTGTTTTACTGTGAAATAAACACATGTTAAATTGTAAATTATATTAGAGTTTGGAGTTATCCAAAAATTAGCAGATGACACTGGTACATGGTGCATAATGTTCATTGAGCAGCCAACTAAGAACTTTTGAAGGTGTCTGCTTTTCAAACTATGGACTCTTTTATACCTTTGTGTTTGGGCCTTTCGTTCCGTTTTCTATCCTGGTTAGATCTGGTTTGCTCTCTTCTCTCAAGATATAGTGGACATATGAAATCTTTGTTTTCTTGGTAATCTATTGCATGAAATAACCTTCATTTTACTCAATAGACTGATGTGTTTAACGAGAAAGCTGTTTTGTTTTGGCTATTTTTCATTCCGAAATTAAGCTTTACGAATGCTAGTACCTTGCAATTCAAGGAAATTCAGTTTACCTTATTCATTGAATGGAATAATTGGTTTTGTCTTTGTTAACACAATTGTAAAGGTTTCTTTAATAACCAAGTAGCATTTACACATGATCGATTTAAGGATTAGCTAAGATTGTGTACTATTGTGACAATGGAGTAATGGCAATTGAAAGTGCAGTTTTGCAATAATATGTGAATAATTTATAACTCCATTTGCAACTCCATCTTTAAAACAATTTTAATGGTACCTTGATTTAAAAAAAATAAATAAAAAAAAACCAGTATCAATAACTATCAAAAGCATGAACATTTTTGGGCGATTCCAACCTCTTTAACATTAGTATATGCAATGGAAGATTATTTGCAGCAAAAAGTGTTAATCTATACAATACAAGCCAGTTTCTGTCTGTCTGGCAGTTACAATATGTATGTAGTATTCAGTGTTAATGTTTACAATGCGCCTTCCATTGGAATATACTTAGTAATGTATGTACTGTAGTAATACAATGCAATGCATTTTTCACTGCAACAAATACAACAACAACAACATTTATTTATATAGCACATTTTCATACAAAAAGTAGCTCAAAGTGCTTTACATAATGGAGAGAAGAAAAATAAAAGACAAAATAAGAAATTAAAATAAGACAACATTAATTAACATAGAAAGGAGTAAGGTCCAATGGCCAGGGTGGACAGAAAAAACAAAAAAAAACTCCAGAAGGCTGGAGAAAAAAATAAAATCTGTAGGGGTTCCAGGCCACGAGACCGCCCAGTCCCCTTTGGGCATTCTACCTAACATAAATGAAATAGTCCTCTTTGTAGTTCGGGTTTTTCACGGAGTCACTTGATGCTGATGGTCATACAGATTTCTGGCTTTTAATCCATCCATCATTGTTGGAACATCATGGTGCTTTGGGTAGATGGTGGTGGCACACGCCACAAATAGTGCATCACAAAAATTATCACTTCTATTTAGAATCATATAACAAATGTCATACATTTGAGGCAGTTGACAAATTGACTCTGTAAAGAGTACTAATGTCATTCGAGTCCATTAACCTTATTGGTGTTAACCCCAAGTGTTACTCAGGATCAGAATTTTATGTAAATATGGTTAAGCCCGAGTCAGATTCGGGGTGATCTGTAATGGTCTATTTTACAGTGTTAAGACCAAGTAACTCTCAGGACAGTATTCTGCTGCCAATTAGTGTATAAAGTAACATTATGCTGCAAAAAATGTTGAATATTTCTGTTAACTCCTCAATATTCACAACTGGGGCAAAGCCTTCAGTCAAAACACAATTCCATGTAAACAAGAAGCTGTAAAGCCAGTTTTAGAACAAACTGAAACCGAACCATTAGTTGAATCAACCGATAGTGATGACAATGTGAATTGGTCAACAGGTGTTAACATGGATAGTAAAAGTGATATCAATATACAATATACAGTCACCTTGATATACCTGGTGAATTTGGTTGTTTGAAGATTAATCGTGGTGCAAGTAGGTGCATGGCAAAAAGGCTAAATTATTGTTATCAAGAAGAAAGACATTAGCCCCCTAAGCACTTTTCAGTAAGCCTTGTGCCATGTTAGCCTACAAAAACACGAGGTGCATCGATTGCGTGGATCTTGCATTGTCATTCAAACCTCTCATGCTCAAGCAACAGAAAAAATATATGAAAAATGTGCAAAGAACGATTGCAACATTGGGCTGTATGATGTTGTTGTTGACCATTTCAAAACATGTCACATGAAGAATGTGTACTAAATCTGCATCAGTACAGCAGTTAACAATAGACCTACTTTACATGTTTGTGTTACATGTAATATGTTTTCTTGTTGAAAAAAATTCTATGTTTTAACTTGTTCTTCCTGGGGTAAACGTATACAGTAATGCTGAGGAAGTTCTGGTAATCTGTCCTTATTGATGTAGCAAAATAAGAGAAAGAATAGATCATGTAAATAAATTAATGAAATTCTTTTAGTTGCTATAAAAGAGAGGCACGGTAGCCTGCAAAGACCCAGGTTTGACATTCCCTCAGTCATACCATCAGCTACTTCCCTCTGTGTGATAGTGGAATTTGTACTTCCTCTCCCCAGTCTTTTTTTCATTTTACACAATTTTTTTTTTTTTTTTATTATTATTATGTTACGGTGTCAGTTGTGTACAGCATCTGCTGGAATAAAAAATTGCAGTTGTATTAATACACTTGACGGGCACGTTGGGTGTGTCAGGAATGACACCCTTGAGTGAATGTATCACTAGTGACATTGTATGTATTGTGAAATGCAGTTAGGCTCCGTTGAATTCATTTCAATATGATGACGCTTCCATTTACAGATTTAAGCGCTGGACTAACAGTCCCAGTTAGTATTGTACAGTATATATTGTTTTTCATGCAGGGCATTCTAAAATGTCCAGAACAAGTAGAAAGTTGCCAAGACAAGTATTCAGGGATGGTAAAAGTGCAAAATCAGTATTTCTAAAAAATGTATGAAAATAATTGCCAATTTTAAATATCCAAGATTTTGCTGGATTTAGCTTTTTGGTGAAGTTATTTATGATATTACTAACAGAGATACAAATCTAATTTCCTTTAATTAAATGTTCATTCTTTGTCACAATTTTATTTCTCGCACTAAAATAATCTGACGTAGACTTATTTTCAAGCACAATTGTATTTTTATCCATTTTTAAAATTAAGTCCTGTTCAGGATATATGAAGCAGCTTTGGTGCATGTTAGGAACTTGACCTCTGTAATACATTGATTCATTCCAGCAACATGCAAAAGTACAGCCACATTCACACTTGCTTTTGTATATTATAAGCACACTAGTTGATGAGATGTTTATAATGTGCATAAAAAACCTATATGAAAACTCTGTAGAGTTGTTTAAATCTTAGAAATGAATCCATCCACAAGACAAAACAAAATTTAGTAGTAATTCCTAGCAGGCACACCTAGCAGTTAAAGTCATGTTTGTTTCCAATCTTAAATAACTTGTTTTACAAGTACCATTTTAGGTATAAAATTCTAATTTAATGAGGCAAGTTGCAACTTGTATAGATTACAGTATTTTTTTTACTAAAATACTTTTTAAAATGTTGTGTGACAATATTGACAATTTGGAACTGAAAGAGTACAAGAAAACTAAAATCTAATTTTATTTATTATCACCTGATTGTGTTTTCTCCTTCTACTCTTTTTAGAAAGAACGCAAACTTTTACAAAACAAACGCCTGGATCTTGATGCTGCCAAGACGAGGTTGAAAAAAGCTAGAGTTGCAGAGGCCAAAGCAGCAGTAAGTAAGATTCACAAACTTTAACATGTTTTTGTAACTGTGATGATGTTGTTGTTTATAATATTCTGCTAATTTTGTATGCAGTATTTGAAATAACATTAAGATCCATTCTTTGATTCATAAAAGCAAGAAGAATGTGTAAACAAAACTATAGGTCACTTTATTCTTATAAAACACATTTATATTTAATAGTATAATGAAAACACCAAATGATGTGCAACTAAAACATAAAACATAATGAAGTATATACAATGAACACCAGATAGATGCATTTCATCACTCCCAGAAGACCTTACAAGGTAACCGGCTCAGGCAACAAAAAACTTCCCCATATTGGATAAGCAGAGGAGGTTCCACTCATGTTGGTGACGTTCAAAGCCTCAGAAGAATTAATGTATATTTGAATAACCATGGTGGATGTCTACTACCCAGAATCCAGTTCCAATGAAAACAAGCCATGACTGTCTATTTACATATTTGATGGAACTTGACAGTGCAGAAGTATAGGTGCATATTTCCAGGATCATAAATCCGGTGCAGAATCCCCAGAAGTGGATGTGGCTTCAGGTTGAGGTTATAAAGCCACCCCATTTCGACCAGTTAAATGAGCCTGGAGTTATTGCCACATTTACGTAGTACAGTGAAATTTTTACCTGCATGTGACTAATCAATATGCAACACATATTCTCTAGTGCCAGGATTAGTGATTATAACTACCTTAACTTATATAAAGCATGTAGTGATTTCAACCGAAGAACAAAGACATGAAACTTGTCCCCCAGTGTTCTTTAAAATCACCAGTTTTGTTGAAGTCTGTTTCAGTCCTATTTGCATGTCTTAGTTGTTGATAAAACAATAGCAAGAAAAATTAAATCCATAGAAAGCACATTTATAGTTTGCAGATGACAGTAGAACAAAACTTCTTATTCAATATAATTACTGCATATGTGAGGACACTTGGGTGTATTATGTCTGTTTTAAAAATTGGTTGCACAGTTTTACCACAGGTGTCTTATGGCTACTCTGGACCTGGGTTTGTTTCCCCCTCCAGCTACTGTGAATGCAGAGTTAGCACATTCTCCTCATACCTCCCACTTTACAATCCAAGTTTACTAACAATTTTAAATTGGTGAAAGTGAGTGTGTCCTGCAATTGACTGGCATCCAGTCCGGTGTTGGTTTCCACTTTATCAACAGTACTGTCGTTGTAAACATCTGTACTCCATTTCTTTGTGATTTAAAAAAAAAATGGATGGATAGAAGTGTTGAAGTGTCTTGATATTTGCCAAGTCAATAAAAAACAAGTGGAACAATTAGTGAGATGATAGGTAAGAACAAAGTGTGTTGGATAATTGGTTTAGCTAACTCACAAGGTGGTCAGATTCTTTGCCATATATATGCAGACCCCTAGTGGCACTGTTTTTATTGTTTTTACATCTTTACCTTACTACATGTGTCATTGACCTTCACCTATAATAAAATGTATTATAATACAATGTGTTTTTTAACTGGAAGCAAAGGCAGCTTAAGTGACTTGTTTAGAGTCGCACAGTGGTTCAAATGGGGAAACTGAGTAGGCAACTGCCCATATAAATTCTAGTTCATTAGTTCCTGCAGTCCATGTAATGCTGAAATTATTAACCTCTATGAACAAAAATAATAGTCTGTTTCTGATACCATTCAGTAGTATTTTCACAGGGTTTTTTAATTGTCTTAAATGATCTCATTTTTGGTGGTGGAATGGAGAAGTACAATAGAGTATACAGAGAAAGAGGTTGTCGAAAAAGAAGTGGCATAGATGCAGAAAGTAGACAGGAGTACAAGGAGATATGGCATAAGGTGAAGAGAGAGGTGGTGAAGGCTAAAGAAAAGGTGTTTGATATGTTGTATTAGAGGTTGGATACTAAGGAGGGAGAAAAGGACTTGTACCGATTGGCTGGATAGAGGGACCAAGCTGGGAAAGATGTGCAGCAGGTTAGGGTGATAAAGGATAAAGATGGAAACATACTCGCAAGTGAGGAGAGGGTGTTGAGCAGATGAAAAGAGTACTTTGAGATGCTCAGGAAGTGCAACAAATTAACAAGGAGAAAGTAGGGACAACTATGAAGAATGGCGAAGGCTGTTGGTCCAGGTGATATCCCTGTGGAAGTATGGAGGTGTTTAGGAGAGATGGCAATGAAGGTTTTAACCAGATTTTTTAATGCAGTCTTGGAAAATGAGAAGATTCCTGAGGAGTGGAGAAGAAGTGTACTAGTACTGATTTTTTAAGAATAAGGGGGATGTGCAGGACTGCAGTAACTACAGGGGAATAAAATTGAGCCACAGCATGAAGTTATGGAAAAGAGTAGTGGAAGCTAGGTTAAGAAAGGAGATGATGATTAGTGAACAGCAGTATGATTTCATGCTGGGGAAGAGCACACTGCAGTGTTTGCTCTGAGGGTGTTGATGGAGGAGTATAGAATAGGCCAGAAGGATTTAATTGTGTTTTTGTGGAGCATATGACAGGGTGTCTAGAGAGGAGTTGTGGTACTGCATGAGGAAGTTGAGAGTGGCAGAGAAGTATGCAAAAGTGATACAGGATATGTGCAAGGGAAGTGGGACAGTGGTGAGGTCTGCTGTAGGAGTGACGGATACATTCAAGGTAGAGGTGTGAATACATCAGCGATCAGCTTTGAGCCCTTTCTTATTTGCAGTGGTGATGGACAGGTTGACAGACGAGATCAGACAGGAGTCCCAATGGACTGTGATGTTTGCCGATGACATTGTGATCTGTAGCAAGAGTAGGGAGCAGGTTGAAGAGACCCCAGAGAGGTGGAGATATGCTCTAGAGAGGAGAGGAATGAAGGTCAGCAGGATGAAGACAGAATTCATTTGTAAGAATGAGAGGGAGGTCAGAGGAATGGTAAGGATGCAGGGACTAGAGTTGGCAAAGGTGGATGAGTTTAAATACTTGAGATCAACAGTACAGAGTAACAGGGAGTGTGGAATAGAGGAAAAGGGAAGGTCTACAAGACTATAGTGAGACCAGCTATATTATATGGGTTAGAGACTGTGGCACTGACCAGAAAACAATAGAAAGAGTTGGAAGTGGCAGAGTTAAAGATGTTAAGATTTCCATTTGGGTGTGACAAGGATGGATAGGATTGTAAATGAATAAATTAGAGGGTCAGCTCAGGTTGGATGGTTGGGAGACAAAGTCAGAGAGGCTAGATTGTGTTGGTTTGGACAGGTGTAAAGGAGAGACACTGGAAATATTAGGAGAAGGATGCTGATAGAGCTGCCAGGCAAGAGGAAGGCCTAAGAGAAGGTTTATGGATGTGGTGAGAGAGGACATGAAGGTGTTTGGTATAATCGAGCAAAATGCAGAGAACTGGAAGATATGGAAGATTATGGTCCCCTGTGGCAACCCATAACCGAAGCAGCTGAAAGAAGATGATCTCATTTTTTCCAAAGCCTTAAACATAAATCCAGAAACCTAAATAAATTTACCACAATGCATCTCTGTCTGACAAAAGTGAACAATTGACTCAAAATCATGTTAACTTTGCTCATAATGAAACATTGCCTGCTAAACACACTCAAATCCATTAGTGCAGTCAGTTGAAAACAGTGCCTTCAGAGATGAGATGACCTGCACAAGGACAAAAGCATACATTTTATACGAGTCCATGTAAAAAAAACTAAGTGCAGGAAGAACGACACAATTGATATAGATATATATCTAAACTGTTAACTTTTAATTTTGGAGGCGCATAGGTGTTTTTGGGAGAAATAAGTAAAAATCAGACTCTCTATAAAGTTCTATATGAAGGAGACATCCATAAAACAGAAATGGAAAAAGTGTAATTATTCAGCCTGGTTCTCCAGTCTCTGGGCTGGAGCAGGCCATAATACATTATCTACATCACATGCAATATCTTTCCTGTGCATATGGCTTAGAAAATACCGCTTGCTGTGGTGAATCCACAGCTGTCATCACTCACAACTATCTCATCACAAACCTTTAGCATAGGGTATAGAAGATTTTCCTTTCCATAGATAATGAAACTGTGCCTGCAAAACACAAACAAATCCTCTAGTGCAATTAATCCTGAGAAAAATTATTCCAAAGGGCAAGGAAATGGGGAGTAATGAGGAAAGAAGATTTTTGAAAATTGTATAATTTCACTGAATTTGAATACCACAATAAAAAACATGACTTTGTCCCAAGTAATAGTGTAAGAAAGATGCTCTGGTTGTTCCTACTCTCTATGCTCTTATTCGATTAGAGCATCTTGAAGACCAGGAGAAATGTCATTAGACACGCTGGTCCTAGAGTGGCACGGCCATGGAGGACTCCATGAAGTTGCCTTTACACATGCTAGGCATATCCACAGTGGCATGGTGGCCAAATATTTTCCATCTTCTACTCATTCTCTTTGAGTCTCTAAAGCCTGCTTCATCAATAGATATTAATTCCTTTGGAGTGTCAGTAGCTCAAATATTCCCTAGAATAAGTTTGTGATAACAAATGTAATTGCAATTAATGCAATGTTTTACAATATAATAGAGTGAAACCTAGCAGTTGTCAGTGAACACTATACAGCACAATAATGTCATTGATGCACTTTAGATGACTCTGATTTTTTTTAAATAGGTCTGTCTTGTATTTTTTTTTCTGGCAGCATTGGAGTGGGACACAATAAACTTGCTTCATTTGCACTATGTTGCGGTAAAGAACGTAATTGAAAGGTACTCTGTCTGTCCGTTTCAGTACCTTGGAACATGTTGTTATCCTTAGCTATAAGAGCTTGTCTGTCTCTTAACCTCAGACAATTTCTGGCATGGGCAGCGTCTGCAGTAACATTCTCCTGATCTTGTGATGATGTGGTCTGCCACCATCGGCTGGCTGCCTTTCTAGCCTGTAAAAAATAAAAATGTGTGCGTCTTTTTATAAGGTTTTCTTGTATTTTCTGTTCATACCTACTCTTAATTAGTAACATTGAAATGGTAGTGAAATGCATCCTTATAACTGGATGCTAAGGATTTTTTCCAGTAAAGTCTTCCTGCAGCAGTGTTTTTAAAGTAGGCATCCTTATTGTGAAGGATGCATTTTTATCTTTATGTGCATCCGGCACTGTACTGTCTGTCACAGTTGAGTGATTTCCTTGCGTTTTAAATTATAAAATAGTTTCTTTGAGATTTAAAATCATAGAGGGGCCTCTTTGCCTCACCAGTACAAATGAAAGAGTCAACAGACCTAAGAACAATGTTGCACTCATTGGAAAGTCACATGATCGCTAACCACAGACGCTCTGAGAGGTGGAGGCCCCTTGAGTCGTGCATGTTTGCCTGCTGTGATCGTGCATGTTTGCCTGCCACAGCAGCTGTGACTGGAGAATTGTCTATGGAGGGAGCTTTACAAATGTCAGACATGCATTCAGTTGCAAAGGTATATACGTACCTCTGAAAAATGCAAAAGTGGAATTGTTTTTTTTTTGCTTTCTTTCCTGTATGGTTAACTGTAGTAATACAATGTCTGTTATTTTATGTCATTGTACTGCCAAATTCTTTAATTATTTTTTAAACATCAATACTTACTAAGGTGGTCTGAATTAGAGTAGAAAACTACAAAAGAAAATGGAATAGTCTTCAGCAACCTAAACACAGAGTTCTAATAAATAATAATTGCTTATTATTTTTCATTGTCATAATGAATACTTGAGTAGGCTTTTCTTTAGCAAAATATATTACAAATAAACAATTGATAGTGTCACATAGAAAATTTAAATAGGTAGCAAGGATAATTTGGTGAATACTGGTGGTGTCACACATTTTCAGAGACTAGGACTTAGTTGCTGCTTCTAGTCATGATCTATGACGAGTTTCCGTGTTCTCCCTATGTCCCATGAATGTTCTTTACGTAATCCCATATAACAATTTATGTATTTTAGTTTAGTCGTTAATTTTAACTTGGCTTGGTATTAGTGCATGTGGCAACCCATCCCATTTAAGTTTGGTTCCTGACTTGCATACTATGCTGTTGATATATGCCTCACCTCAGTACTCTCCTAAAAATATAAATACCCTCTGTAAATGGATGAATAAGCGATTTGTTTTTATCTTGTTATAGCTGGGTGCTAAATAAATGTAAACACTGTTTTGACTGGATATTCTGTAATAACATAAATAGAATACAGTGGTTGTGGAACCATTAAGAAATGGCTATCCAAATGTAAAAATTTGGTATATTGTTTGCCAAAAGAGAAACTACTTCCAAAAATTATAATTATTAATTTTGAAAAAATTATGAACTGATATGAGAGAGCTTTAAGAAATAGAACTGGATGAATGTAACCAGGCTAAAAAAAAACATTGAAGTAAAGTTGAATTCTGTATTTGAAAAGAGTGAATTATGTAACAAAATTTTATTTAAAAAATACTGAAGAAAGGATACCTTTGAAATCTGTACCAGTAGTTTTTAGCCAGTTGCTGCTTTTTATTTAGGACAGTGACTTTAGCATGTAATTATGAGCACACATATGATGTTCCCGGTTAAAAGCAAAATAAGAACTGCTATAATTCAATCAGCATAGCATTATTCATAGGATAAGTATTATAACAGAAGTGTGCAGGACTAGATAAAATGTGCTAAAGTAGGCTGCAGAGGTGTGATACAATTACTTGTTTGTTATAACCAGTTTTAATTTTGTACATACATAACATAAGAACATATTGTCCTAACCCATGTTTGACCTTCCAAACCCGCTATTTGAGCACTGCATGACAAGCAAATCCTTAAACCTTAGCACTGTTATTCTTTTAACAAAGGATATGGTATTTTTTCATTAATCATTGAATAGTATGTATTTATTTAGTTTTAGTAATAATCTGTATTAAAGTGTTTGGAAGAACATGAGTTACAGGATTAACCATCTGTGATGAATATTATAGTTACATCATAGATGTTACAGGAGTACAAATGCTCAGGACCAGTTGTTCTAATTTCACACTGAATGAATTATTAAATAAGTGACCTTTTATTGACAACTAAGAGTTTCAAGGAGATCTAAACTGTTTACTGGAAACGTTCAATTAAAATAGGTTAGATAATACACAATATGGTCCCTATCCAGAGATATTCCTCCATGCAGCCATCCGTTCCTAATACACTTGGACTGCCAAGTGTTAGGCTATAGAGTTGTTTGACAGGGTTGAAGAGGATCACGATGGGGAACACGTCTATGATATAAAACTCTATAGGGTCTTATTAGTATGCAATGAAAGTTTCTGTCTTAAATGTTAGAGACCTATACAAAAGCAAAACAGGCAGCATTTTTTTTCTTTCATAATTGTAGATAACAGCCTGGTACAGCAGTTGATAGATATCTTTATTTATAAATGTGTATTTTTTAATCCATGCTTTTGCTTTGTATTAGGGAACACAACCTCATTGTTTTGATCATTTTATACAATCCCTCTGCAGTTTTACAGTGTTAATTTTTAATTAAGCCAGTTTAAACCCTTTATTATCTTTTATATACCTTTTTAGCACAAACTGCAGTACAAACTGTTCTGTATGTAAGCAAGTATGTTTTGTTTGTGTATGCACTTTCCTTACACTTAAAGTAACTACATTGCAGGAAATTAAATATTGTTATTTGCAAAGTCAGATGTGGGATTGCGTTTGTTTGGACATGTGCAGAGGAGAGATCCTGGGTATATTGGGAAAAGGATGTTAAAGATAGAGCTGCCAGGCAAAAGGAAAAGAGGAAGGCCTAAGAGAAGATTTATGGATGTGGTGAAAGAGGACATCCAGGTGATGGGTGTAACAGAGCAACATACAGAGGACAGGAAGATATGGAAAAAGATGATCTGCTGTGGCAACCCCTGACTGGAGCAGCCAAAAGAAGATGATGATCCGCAAAAATGGGGAGTTTCATTCTTAGATCAGTGAAATAGGACACTTATTAATTAATCATAACCAGACAACAGGGAATTTTAGGATTTTGTTGTTGTTAACTTCCACCTTGAATCTTTACGTTTGACATTTGTGACATTGTGGTAAACAGTAAAATTAATAATAATTGATCACTTTGTTACTACTTTGAATCTCCTTTTTTACATGTTAATTCTCTTTGTTTCAAGCTACAGTATTGCTTTTAGATAGTTGTTTACTATGTAAGTGCTTTTACTTTGTTTTCAGAAGTTCTGATCCAAAACCTGGTTAGGTGTAATTAAGAATTTCATACTCCACATGGGAAGATATATTTTGTACTTTTTGTACTACACCAAAACCTACAATCAGCATATTGTACAGTATTTAGGTTTAACTTGCAGAAATAAATAAAACTGTTCATAAAATAATTGCTCATTGATGACCTTTGTTTATTCTGTGACAAAAGTGCTTTACCTAGATCATATCCATCCTAAAATATTAACATTTTTAAATTTGTCTCTCTTGTATGACCTTTTTTATATGTTGTAGCAATTAAACCAATGTCAGCCAAGTGGGGAAAACCCAATGGTAAATTTCTCTTACATGCTCAACTACCTGCATGTAAAATGGCTAAAGGTTTGTTGGCCTTGTTCTGCATTTTCCTGTTCCATTGAAATGCTATCTCTTGCTATTATGTTATTTGGCTGATTTTTCTTTTGGATGGATTTAATCTACAATTTCTAGAGTATGTTAATTTGGTTACTTTAGTATAGCCACAAAGTTGAAAGTAAAGTTAGATTTTGTTTATACTAGAGACAAATTATTTAAAATTTGACATGTTTGAATTGTATATATTACATATTATCTTGCATTATTGAAAATTATATTCTAATAAGTAGTATTCAAGTGTAAAATTATAGCAAGAGAAAGTGTCTCCTCTTCTCACCTATTTCATTGTAGCTTTTTTGTCATCCTTGTGTGTGTCTTGTGGTATGTGGATAAAATGCATAGCTAGAACTTTTTTTTTTTTGCAATGTGAATCAAAAGGAAGGTTGTAGAGTAATTTCTATGAGATGTGTAATGCCAGAATTACAACAAGAAAGTAATGAGAACAAATTTAAGTTGTGATATCTTATTTTTTGAGCATAATTTACTATGGATGATGGTCTTGTTTCAGATGTAACCATTTTATTTATGCATTTAATTTATACTAAAGTGTTATGATTCCAGAATAGAGTATTTGTGAAAAACACATTTTAAACAAAAGAGACTAATAGAAAATTGTATTTTTAAATAACAGATACCATCTATTTTAAATATAGCGAACCTAAATGAAGATGAGTTGAGCCACTTTAGCGCATTAATATTTATAAAGCTGCTCAATCAAGTTGTATTAAAATGCAAAATGTAGACCTTGTTTCTTTCCTGATGATAAAACAATTGTGGTAATTTGTTCCAGTACTGTACAGTTTTTCTCATGTCTTTATACTGAAAATCTATATGTAGTAGTGTATTTGAAACATTCAAAAAAGCAGTCTTCATTATATGGTGTTAAGTATTTAATAACCATGAAATATTCCGATCAAATTCCACAAGGGAGCACATTTTTTTGAAAAAGAATATTTGCATTTATCAATTTTACTGTAGATGCTTCCATCTTTTAATTTTTAGAATTTGTGTCCTGCTTCATGATGGGTCATTTGAATTACTTTTCATAATTGTAATGAACACACAAAAAATTACTTTTTTTTTATTTTTAAACTATTGCTTTGTTCTAAATATTATCACTTTGCCTCTTCTGCTGTCAAGATGTGGGCTGAAGAGGTGACCAAAGTAAGTAGGCTGTTTGCAAAATGTATTTTAAAAATGTTTTTTATAGTTAAGTAGGTATCTACTTAAGAACTACTGTTCTTACCTTTAATACAAAATAAAGTTAAAATGTCTTTTGTCTTTTATTAAAAAAAAAAAAAACAGTAATTTGGAGATTCAGAAATATCACAGCATTATCATTGTTGTTCCTTTTTCACTAAAACCTCACTAAATTGAAAAAAAAGTTGTGCTATTTTGTTTTTCCCTTTTTTCTGCCTTTCTATCCGCGAGGATTTTATTCCAAATATTTAGGATTTTGGATATTAAGCTCATTTGCACATTGTTTTTCGCCATTGTTATTTGCTAAAAACATTTTTTAATGAATTTGATATGCAACATGTGATACACAACCAGTGCAGTTATTAATGTAATAACTTAAAATAGGAAATGCAGTGCCACAGATTTTGTCATTAAGTGTGCTATATGCTATTTTGATCCTTTCCTTTATGTCAACTTTTGCAGTGTTTCCAATTCATTGATATTTTCAGGAAAGTTACCTTTTCACTTGTGATACTTATTCTTTTTTCGTTTTAAATATAATGTATGTTGAATATTGCATGCATAATAGTGCAAAACAAAGCTGCACAAACATTATGCCTACTCGTCAAGTGTTGGCTGACTGTAAATGGAATATTTAATATCTCAAGGATAAAGAAATGACACAGTTTAAAAGTTTGTAACTTTAGCAATCAGAGTTTAAATTTTCCCCATATAGTAAACTTCTTTGATTTAAAAAAACAAAATAAGATTGCACAGTAATAAGACATTCATGTTGCTTGTCAATATATTTCACTAGAACTAACCAAACTCGGTTGTTCTTTACTCTTTACACCTTCATGAACAACATACACAGCCTTTGGACTGAAGTCCCAATGTTTAAAAAAAAAAAAAAAAAAATCTTGTCTAAATCCTTCATCCATAAGCAAAATCTCGCAGCTCAGATTAATTTTAGTACAGTTGGTTCAGGGATTTTATGTTGTTACCTCTCATTTATTTTCATTTAATTTGTGTGTCGTGTGTTTTGGAAAGCTACAAATGCACTCTTTAGTGTATTTACAGGGAAGTGAATACTAGGGTCAGTATAAACATGAGCATGTACCTTACTCTTTCTGTCTAAAGTTTGTTTCAGTTAGAAGTACCATTTCTAAAGACAGGCTTAAAGTATATCATAATACACAGCACTTGGTGTCACAAAAACCACCCCTGTGAGTTGTTTAAACAGCTGCAAGAAAAGTACTACACTGCAAAAATGTATATGCAGAAACTAGAAGAAAAAAACCTTAAAAACAAGAGTTGTTTTGCCTTTATTTAATAAAAATATCTGTCAGTAGAGTAAGCAAACCATTCTTGATAGGATTTTTTAAAATAAACTCAATATTAAATACAAAATGTTTTTGTAAGTCAGTAAATCTTACAGTAAGGAAGACAAGCTTTAATGACTATATATAAATAAAAAAACTTTTCACTTGCTTAGATTTCATTTTTTGCAGGGAGCTGTTTTTTTCCCAGGCTAAAACTGAATGGTTTATTTCTGTGAAAAAGCACATTAACATGAAGATTATGGTTAATGAGATATATATGATATAAATATTTGGTAGTGGCTGAAATTTAATTACTAAATTTGAAGATATTTGGTCAGACACCTTGATAGTATTTACTTTAAAGTTCTTTGGAAGGTTGAATGTTATGAATTTGGTATTAATGCTGCGTTACATTTTTTTCTAGGCTGAGCAGGAGCTAAGAATAACTCAAAGTGAGTTTGATCGGCAGGCTGAAATAACCAGACTTCTCTTGGAAGGAATTAGCGGTACCCATGTAAGCTGTTTCCTAGACATTTTCACAGCTCTTTATAAACCTGGAGACCATAATGTTGTATGTCTGTGTGTGGTGTTGTCAGGGGTGGATCTAGAGAATTTTAAATGGGGTGGCAGGAAGATTTTTAAGAGGGTCGCAATAGGAAAACATTCTTTCAGATGTACATACTGTATATGGCTTACATGTTCGAGGTAGGTGTATTTATGAGGTAAATAAATCAATAATTACAAAGATAAGTCCAGCCTCACAGTACCAATCAGCAGTTTGTTTGATTAGCATATTTTACAATTCTCACCCAAAAGAAACTACAGAAAAATGTGTTCAACAATGTTCATGTACAATTTTAAAATTAAGTGTCATGTTGTTTTTGAAACTATTTAGATGTAAAGTATTTTCAGCAAAAGACCTTTCTCAAGAACAGTGTTCCTTTTCATCTGATAATTACAGCTACAGAAACTTCAACTATAAGATCCTGAATATGACAATTACCATGTTATCCAGCAAAAAAAAAAAAAATATTTACTGCATTTGGACTCAAGGCTTAGTATAGCTAAATTTGATAAATCTACTTTCTGTCATAGTAGATTGCAAATGATTCTTTTTTAGCTTTAGGGCTGAAAAACATAATTCACAAGAAGCACTGCTGACTGGTAATACTACAGCTATCTTATACAACTGTAACATCTCAAAGAACACATCCCAGTATGGGTCCTGAAAATGTACAAGTTCCAATAGAGAGGCAGGATTTTGTTCACCATTCATTTTTTGTCTGTCTAAGACATGTTTCACGTCTTCAATGTGGGACTCCTAAACATTTGCCAAAAAATAGAACAGCCTCCTCTCTTAGAAAGCTAGAACTAGATGGATTTAGAGCCGGAATACCAATCATGATACGGCAGTTGGTATTACAAAAACACCTGTTCATTTCCTCAGTCATGCTATCAATAACTGGGTAGTATGCTTTTACTTGAGAGGGATATTTGTTGTCTGGTTGTCCTTGCTGTCCAAGGCTGGTGGTGACAACATAATCTTTGAGTTTTCCTGTTACCTTCATGAAGTGCTTTGAGAAGTACTGGGTTGTAGAAATACCACTTCTTTCACATGTGTCAACTATCTCATTCCAGAGCTCATCAAAATCAGTGATTGAATTAAGTCAACAGCCTTAGAAACATCGTTTTTGACTGCAGCATGTCTGACAAAAATTTAGAATCGCCTAAAACCTTTCAGAACACTGCAAGACACCCTATAGTATTTGAATCAAGTTGACCCAGTATTCTTCGAGCTTCAATAGTTCTCTGTGGATTGTACTCGCATTGAATTTCCTCAAGCACTTTAAAAATAGCAGGCAGTCTGTCCATTACATTGTGACATGCTACATGTCTGCAAGCCCAGTGTGTATCGCTAAGGTGCTGAAGATACCTTGGCGCCCCTATAAACATACCACACATCTACACACTTGCCAAAAAGGTGAGGTATGTAAGACTCAACACACTGTTTCCACAGTTATGTCTGTATCACAAGTTTATTTACAAAAGTACAATAAAACAATGCTTTCAGTACTGTATTACCCATGCAATTTATTTTCAGCACCTTACGGGCTTTATATGCATAACTTTAACCAATTTATAAACATTAGTTCTTATATTTTATCCTTCATCTCTGTCTCTTAAACTTTATAATTATTCCACACTTCCTCTTATTTATTTATTTCAGGCCTCTTTCCTATTTATCACAAACAGTAGTATGTATTATTATGCATAACAAAGCCATAATAGGAATGTAAGAAATTCTGCATATACAAATCATACATAGAAATATACTTACATTAAGACATATAAATACATATACACAAACATGAGCATAAAGAAATACTAAGGGCATTCTGTCGTTGTTATATCTTTAAAAACAGACTGCCACTTTTATTTTACTTAATAAATTGCTCAGTTTTGCTGTCACAATATTATCACAATATTACAACAGTAGATCTTTAAAACCAACCCACTGCTTTCATAACAGGCTGAACAGGTTCATCTCCCATACAAACTGAAGTAACTTTACGAGCACCCATGTACAAACAATGCACATTCTGGAAACTTCTAAATTCCTGACTGGTAGCGTTACAGACTCACTTGACATTCTTTTTTTTTTTTTTCCTTTACAAAAGTGGAAGTTTACACTTTTTCCTATATTACAACTAAAAGTGTTCCATGGCAGCATGTATAATAACAGCAGTGTTATCAAACAAGAAACAAAAGTTGCTGTTATATTTATAGCCACACCAATAACAACAAATGTATAAAAAATGCAATGTGCAATGTATAAAAATAAAGTATATAAAGCTGTAAACATAAAACATGGAATTATAATGGATTTAATTCTTTTTTGAGTATACAACAGTCTTTAATGCTAACTTTAGCTAAGCACCTAGCAAATGTGAAGGAGAGAATTTAAGAATTATTTCTAACATTACTTCATTCTTTCACCCAAGACAGATGATCTCAGTCTCACAAATTGCACACCGTTAAATTCTTGGACAGAAATAAAGGATGAAGAGACAAAAGTCATATGTGGAATATAATATATATAATATAAAACTTATTTATTATCATGGGAGTTTGTTAAACCAACTGTATGTACAGTAGATCCACCCCTGGGTGATTTGTTGTTGGGTTTTTTTCTTTTTTTTTTTTTTTTAAACCAACAGAAAGGTGAAATATGCTACATTTAAATCAATACTTTGCTGGATATTTGAATTTTATTTATTAGTGTAGCATTCACTTAACCTTCTTAATGTTTTCTCTGTTAAGGAGAGAATTAATTATTTAGCATCTATATATATAATTCACTAAGCCGGAAAACAAGTATCCACCCATGGAAAGCACGCCGGAAGGGGCATGGATTCACTAAGCCGCCGACAAGTAAGCCGCCAATGGCGCACGCAGGAAGGAACCACGCCCACCAACTCTAAGACCATTGGATTACGACGACAACTCGCAGAGCCGCGCCCACCAATTCGGACGCGTCGACTGGGAAAAAACGCCGTCATTTATCTTCATCTGGGCTACAGTACACGTGCACCTCTGAACCACGTTGACTTTTCGCTTACAATGCACGACCGCGTGCACCATAGCAAACTGTTTTACACGCTACATGCAGCAATTCGTTTCCGCGACAAACATGCATCTTCTTAGATGGTCCTGCAGGAACAGGGAAAACGTTTCCCGCCCACCAATGCAGGACCATGTAAAAAGAGGCATGTTTGTCGCGGATGTCAATTGCTTAATGCAGCGTCTAAAACAGTTAATAGGCTGTACGAAAGTCTGGGCGCATTTTTTCACACAAGCTGTGTGTGGGTGGGTTGGTGTTAGTTAATTAGTTCCTCGAAGGATTTCAACATTTAATATGCACAAGCGGTAATACTACAAAAGCAGCCCAAACCAGAAAAGACGACTGGCAAAAAATGGCCGACAAATTAAACGCGTGTGCATTGTACTTACTGAAAGCAGCGTTACGGATTTTGCAAATGTTCATTTTTTTCCCTCTGCTTAAAAACATTTAAAAAGCGGCGTGATTATGCAACGTATACTACGCCTCGGCTTGGTATGCAGCATTTATAACAGTTTGTTTGTCGCGGATAATTTACCTTTTACTATATAAACGCGTGTGCATTGTACTTACTGAAAGCAGTGTTATGGATTTTGCAAATGTTCATCATATATAATCCACCAAGTCGTCCGACCGTGCGGGCACATTTTTTCACACAAGCTGTGTGGGTGGGTTGGTGTTAGTTAGTTAATTAGTTCCTTGAAGGATTTCAACATTTAATATGCACAAGCGGGGTTGGTGTTAGTTAATTAGTTCCTCGAAGGATGTTAACATTTAATCATCATCATATATAATCCACCAAGTCGTCCGACCGTGTGATACAAACGACAGAGCACCGCCCAAGAACTCGAACCGCTAGAGAGACACGCCCACCAATTCTATACGCCTGCCCGCCTGACTGTTACCAGCGTTCACCGCAATGTGCTGGAGTGTAGAACCATCACAACTATGATAGTTGTATCATCAGTTGAACTATCAGATGCTGTCTATATCTAAGAAGATATATAGATACTCATTATATAGATATATATATTATATAGATACTCATTCATCCGGCACGCGTCCACCCACGCTCTCAAGGCATTCACAGTGCCTGCTCATATGCTTGAACACAACAACTCGCCACACACAAATCTTGCTTCATTTGACTCAACACGGGAAACCTCACCCTGCCCGGACACGGAGAGGATTGACAGATTGATAGCTCTTTCTTGAATTGTTCCCCACGAACAAGGAATACCCACTGAGTGCGGGTTATACGCTCCTTCTGAATACGTCCCTGCCCTGTGTACGCTCACAACAACTCGCCACACACAAATCTTGCTTTATTTGACTCAACACGGGAAACCTCACCCTGCCCGGACACGGAGAGGATTGATGGCTCTTTCTCGAATTGTTCCCCACGAACGAGGAATACCCACTGAGTGCGGGTTATACGCTCCCTCTGAATACGTCCCTGCCCTGTGTACGCTCCCCACCCCCCTCCTACTACTGTGGTCGGGTGACTTGGTGGATTATATATACAAAAGCAGCCGAAACCGCAAAGAACAATGAAAGGACAACGTGGCTCAGAGGTGCACAGACGACAGCGACTCAGGTGAGGAGCTGGGGGCAGCAAATCTTTGATAGGCTGCAACAAAATGATGAAAGAACCGGCGCATTTTTTTCACACAAGCTGGGTGGGTGGGTGTTAGTTAATTAGTTACTCGAAGGATTTCAAGATTTAATATGCACAAGCGGTAACACTGCAAAATAAGCCCAAACCTGAAAAGACGGCTGGCAAATTAAACGCATGTGCATTGTACTTACTGAACGCACCATTACGGATTTTGCAAATGTTCACTTTTTTCATTCAAAGCGCTATCCAGACAGGGAGGAACCAGGAAGCAAACCCAAAATCTTCCACAGTCTCCTTACTGTTAACCAGAAACACTACCACTGCGCTAACAAGGCAGAAAATGCAGTTAAACAATGCACCGGGCTCAATTTTATTTTCACTTCTGTTTAGACAACTGTGTCGTTCAGGAAGTGTTCACCCATCAATACATAATTATGCGGCGGCATACGCCGCAGGTTGGCTAGTATTATTTTAATTTGCGTCCTTTGTATTTACAGCCTGTTATTTATAATATGACGTAGAGTTACTTTACTAAACAGGGGCAGAAAGTATTTAACAGATGTTCTAAGATTATGTGCTGCTTTGGGCACTATGACAAAATGTGGTACAAAGCCAGTAATAAAGCCTTTAACTAGTAACAGATTTTTTTCCTGAAATTTTTAATTTTTTTTTTATTTTACAGCAATCTGCATTTTTTTTATTATTGTACCCCCATTTGTAAAAGTTCAGAATGTATAGTAGTAAGCATAATAATTCACGTTTCAGTGCGAGTGAAAATTTCTTCAGTTCTCTGAATACCCACACACTCCCAGCTAGATTTATCAGTGTGTAAGAACTACAGTGTGTATGCCCCCACTGTAACAGTTTCAGGTATGCTTACAGTATGATATACCATATAATAAAAGAAGAGTTCACGTCATATAATAATTTATTTTTTGGAATGTAGTAGAGAAAAGCCAAGCAAAATGACACCTTTTATTGGCTAACTAAAAAGATTACAATATGCAAGCTTTCGAGGCAACTCAGGCCCCTTCTTCAGGCAAGATGTAATCATTACATACCAGGATTTATTTTTTTTTAATTCAAAAACCAGACCTTTCTAGACGGCTAATGAATTGTTAAAATTCAGTATTTTCTATTGACATCAAGCATACTCCTCATAGCTTGATGTTTTAAGTAGTAAAAGGCAGTCTTATCAAGTAAAATGTTTTTGACTTTTGTGCAGGTAATTTTGCTTATTTCAAGCATTTTTTTTCTTATATCAGTGTTTTTCTTATTTACTTAGAAGAATGTTTTACTTTGGTAAATATTAATGTTTATAGTTTTATTCCTAAATTATTTTGGTTTTTTGACTACGTACTAATTTTTATTATATAAATTTATATTTCATAGACAGAAAACTCAACCTATATAACAGGGTGAACTTGGGCAGTGTTTGTATTGCATAGTATAAACCACATTTTTGTAAGTTAGAAACTGGTCCGAAAAAAATTCTGTAAAGAGTGTATATTCAAGATTTATAAATGATTTTACTGTATTATCATGTAATTAAATTTATTTGTACATTGTATTCTAAATAACTTTAATCAGTTTTCTCTCTGAAACAATCTATGGCAGCTCAGTAGGGAAAATATTAAAAGATCAATACTGTGAGGTTAGCACTTATTGATGGTATGCTTTGGAGTAACATCAGATGCGAGGTTAAACTTAGCTGATGAATTCTAAAGAATATAAATTAATTCTTAAATTATTATATAATATCTCTTTCAAAATATTTATGAATAAAAGCTTATTGTTACTAAAAAAAGAGAAAGGTTCTATTAGTGCTGGGCGGTATGACCAAAGTTCAATATCACGGTATTTTTCAAAATTAAACCGATTTCACGGTGTTCAACGGTAGTTTTTTCCCCATGCATGAGTGGATGTTAACCACATTTTCCACTGTAATTACTGCAGTAGACTGGCTAAGAATAACCTATTCTACTGTCATGAGAATTGTACATTGTACAAAAAAACATTTTAATTCGCACATAAGTATTAATAAGTTTTCATGGCCCCATAAAGTGATAGTTTTCAAGGGGGTGACACTAATGAAGAGAAGGAATCACACTGCATGACAGTTGTAGTCAAAATATAGAACCTTTTTATTGAACAAATTTTTCAAACTATAATTTTGACAACATATTTTCAACCATTCAAAGAGGCATTTAGACTTAGTAAAATATCCAGAGGTGCTTGTCAAAATTTATATTGCACTGAACCTATCTTAGAAAAGGAAAAAATAGTAAATATTTTTTGTAAACCAACTACACTTTCTGTTAATGTTAACAATCTCTGTCCACTGACACATTAAAGTGACTTTTTAAACAACTTTACCATCATTAAACTGCATAATATTTAAACTAATAAATAATAACAATAAAATAAATAGTGCAACTGCCAGTAATAATACTATTATAGTGCTTCAAGCCCAGGTACATTACACAGTATTCACCAAATAAAAATAAAATAAAAACAAGTGCAACTTGGTGATGACATCTTTACCAACTGAACCATCATATTGCAAATTGCATTATGGACCTTGTTTCAAGCTAAGCTATATACATAAATAATAAAAATGCAGCTTGCATTTATAATGCTATTTGTGGTATAGCGGGTCCGCGGCTTCAAAAAAAATATGGCTAGTTTTTAAGTCCAATTAGCCGTTTCCGTGGTATGGTTGCACAACCACGGGGAGTTGATGAGGTAATTGGGGTGCAGGTGCGATCATTTTCAATTGCTTCACCAGCTTCCTGCAGCATGTGATTAAAGCGCTGCGCCCACGGAGACGTATATTTATGGGCCGGCAGGATAGGGGGAAGGAAAAAAGAAAAGATAGAACAGAAGGAGGTTAAAGAAGGGAAAAGGCAGTCATGTCAGAGGATCCAGACACCAGGAAGGAGAAGGCAGCACCAGCTGGGGCTCCATGAGGGAACGCAGGCTGAGGCGCTCTTGGGGCTGGTTCGCCCTACTGACTAAGCGTGTAGAGTGGGGCGAACAAGATTTAGGACCTCCCAATGGATCCGAGGAGCGACTGAGTTAGCGTGAAGGAAGACTGGAGGTGTGCCGACTTCGGACGGTCTAGCTGCGCAGTAAGGTGGCAGCCAAGACAGGGGTCGGCAAAAAGGAGTTCATGTTACAGAGGCTCCACTGGCAACACTAGTGATGGGTGAGCCGGGAAGACAGAAGGTGGTGGGCTGCGATCGGGTGAAGAGAGAGACTGCATTTTAACCTCTACCATGTTTCACTGGTTTTATGGATTTTCTATTTATTTGGGTACTGTATTTTTTTTAACACTGCACAGTGGACACCTTTTTGGTTTTACTTTTGACTGTTTTTAATAAAAGCACTTGAGCACTTTCCACCATCCCCTGGTTTCAATGAGATTTGTCAGCTCATCTCGGTCATAACTATCGACGGTGTTGGTTCAACAGACTCCCATGCGGGAAGAAGGAGAAGTCTGTAGGGGACTGGCATCATCACACTATTACACAGTACCCAGGTACATTACACAGTATTCAAGCATTGGAAAAAAATAAATAAATAAAAGAAGTGCTACTTGGCTTGCAGTATTATCCAGAACTATCGTAACAGTATTCACACATTTGAAAATAATAGTTCACATCTGACCTTTTAAAACCAAAGTATCTCCAGGCATGACTCCTTTTGTCGGCAAAAGCGGAGTGGTGGCTCTGAGGCTAAGAATCTGTGCTGGTATCCAGAAGGTTGCCAGTTCGAATCCCCGTCACTGCCAAAAGAGATCCTACTCTGCTGGGCCCTTGAGCAAGACCCTTAACCTGTAATTGCTCCAGGGGCGCTGTACAATGGCTGACCCTGCGCTCTGACCCCAAGGGGTATGCGAAAACTAACAAATGCCTAATACAAGAAATTGTATAAGGCGAAATAAAGAACAAAAAAAAAAAAGTTCTTCTGTGTCATCATGTTCAGTTTTACCGTCTGCTACAGCTTCAGTTTCGGAATATTCTCTGTCCATTTTCACTGCACAATACCTCCACTGTTGCAGTGTTGCAGTATAAGAAAAATTCATATCATAATAAAAATAAACTGGTATACCTCTCAGCACTAGGTTTTATCTTTAAAGGAGTATCAAAATGAAATGTTTATACTGTAAATGGCATGACAAAGTCTTGCTCTGTTTTAGGCACATCATTTGCGCTGTCTGAATGATTTTGTGGAAGCCCAGGCAACTTATTATGCACAGTGTTATCAGTACCTCTTGGACCTTCAGAAGCAATTGGGAAGGTAAATTTATAAACTTCAAAATTGTTATTTTATTATGTTTTTTAGGTAAAATAGTTTAAACTAGTCCTGTTTTCAGCTTTTTCCCATATAGTCAATGGTACTGTTAAAACTCTGAAATGAAATGACACTTTAGGTTATAAGCATTTTTGTTGTTGCAGTATGGTGCTTTTGACCTACTGTAATATAAAAACAGCCTTTACTTACATAATAGTGATTTCATTAGATCAGTTAAAATGTAATTGTGTTGTTCCTGAATTTTGATGTCAATTTCTTTTAAAGAATTGACAGCTCTTCATTCATTCTTCAGTATTAAGTAAATATTAAGAATGTACTTTGTACAGTTTTCATCTGTATTTATAAATGCATGTTTTATATGGTCTTACTAGTACTATTATATTTTAAATGCTGTGTACTGTCAAGTTTTATCATCAGTAATAATATGCTGTAGTGTTCAGAGTTCATTATTTTAACATAATAGCATTAAATTATCTTTATGCATTTGTATTTCCTTTATTAAAATTTGATTAAAACTGCATAGTAAATGATCATTGGGATTTAATAATTGCTCAGATTAGTTATAAATTACTTTATCAATATGATTATGTGCGTTAGTATGTCCTTTTAAGGTATTATGGGCTTCCATGGTGGATGAATGGATGAAGCAGGCAATACTGAAAGTGAAGATTATTACTTGAACTTAGTCTTAAAGGCGCCATCTTTGGTAGAATAAAAAAATATAGTCACTGTATATGAAAAGTGTTGTAATCTTCAGTCCACAAGCCGCATTTTGTTACCAAAGACTTAGCATTTACTTTTGAATACGTAATTCACTATTAAATTGAATATTTTTTTGGAAAAACAGTGCTGCGTTTTACAGACTTTTGAATGTCTAGATTAGTTCCATATATAGCTCCAGACTAAAGAGATTTTGTTCACTGTAAGTAGTCATAGTAGGCCTGTGGTACAGTTGGTTGCTTTATTTTTTTTTTTCTGAACCATTCCTCAGTTTACTAAGTCTTTTTATTTTTAGTCCTTTAAATGTGGTCTCAGTAGCTTGTGCACAATATTCCTTCGTATCTTTTGAACAATTTTTTAAGATGCTGTTTAACATATTGCCTTGTAATACTATGCTCTCAACATTAAGTCCTAAATCCTTTTTTAGAGTTTGCTTATTTTAATTCCTTGTCTGCCGTCTTAAGTTTATAACCTTTTCCTTGCATTTAGGACATTGTTTGCCAAGTTAAAAAAGTTTCTCAGATTTTTATGTACTTTGTTATCTCATCAATATTTCCTTTGCCAGCAAATCATGGTGGCCGCAAATTTCATCTGCGAACTTGCTATATCCGAATCCATGCTTTTTCCGAAAATCAGAAAACTTATTAGGCAGGTACCAATATCTGAAATACTTCCATGATAACCTTGAAATGTGTGGATCATTCCATTATCTTTACCAATTTGTTTTCTTCTCAACTGTCTTAACATCTGCACTGGATACGAAATATTTTCCTTCCCAAACACTTTTGGGTGTTGATCACAGAAATCGCCTTTAAATTTTCCTTTCACATTCAATTTTATTGTAATCTCCTAATTTTTGTGATTTCCTCTAAGTATTACATATACAGTACAAAAGCTACAACTGGAACACTTGTGGTGATCTAAAAGTAGTGGCAGTGCTACTAGAATTTGCAGCTTGGATATTCCAAGTATTGTTGTTTCATTTGTGAATGGGAAAGCTATGCAAAGTGTCTAAACTTGATAGGAATTTAAATTCAGAACAGAAAAGTTTGGCATTTAAACTACTTGTGAACCCAACAAAGATGTTCTTGTCTCCTCTTCATATGAAGCAATGATTTTTCTATTGGGGATGTAGGAAATCACATGGAAAGGCATTCAGTAATGTTATACATTTTTTGGCAACTACAGAGCACCAAACTACATCCAACTGGTTGTCAACATGCTTCAAACATATAAAACCATGAAGTGTAACATGTTGTTACCTGCTCATCTTGGTGCAGTCACTGACAAAAATAGTGATAGTCTTTAATGGGACATTGTGAATAATGGAAAAACTATCAGGGCAAGTGGGGTCCATCATGCTGTTAGATGTTGCAGCAGGAAGCATCCATGTATATATGAAAATCAGTAGCAAACATTTTTTTTACTCAATTGTACTAATGCAATGTGTCAACATCATTAAGCGAATAAACATGCCAAGTTATGTTCATGTTTCTCCAAATTACCACATGATAAAGTAAATCTGAAATTACATTTGTGTTCCACTTGAAGCTGTATCATAACCACAAGACTGTTTTCTGGAAGCAAAACTTCTGAAATAACATATGTTGTTCAGTGCAAGTTTAAAAACAGGCTCTGTAATTTGCCTGGGGTACCTTTGATATTTTTTACAGATGGATCAATCCTGATATAAGTGTTTTTGAGGTTAAAATTTTTGCCTTTAATTATGAAGTTTTATCAGTTCTGTTTACACTTTTGTGAGCATGGGAGTCACCTTCACAACATTCCATTTATCGGATATTTCTTGCTTCTGAAAAGAGGTTTTTAGAAGTGGGTTGAACTTTAGCCCAAAACAAATGTGCCTAAAAATCCCTCTGTTAAAGTTTAATTTAAAAGTATTTACTTTGTATGTTTTGTGGCTTTCCCCAGTAAGCATTTGTTTAATATTTACCTGTTTCTGTAGTCATTGCCACTATACAATAAAAGATTGTACAGGGGAATGCGGTCTTAGGCCTAGTGTAGCTTTTATGTCTTTTTTGCAGGGCTCTATGGCTTAGAAATATTGCAGTTCATTTGCCAGACTGTCAGACTGTTATGTGTCTGGTCAATATACATCCATCCATTTTCCAACCCGCTGAATCCGAACACAGGGTCACGGGGGTCTGCTGGTGCCAATCCCAGCCAACACAGGGCACAAGGCAGGAACCAATCCCAGGCAGGGCGCCAACCCACCGCAGGACACACACAAACACACCCACACACCAAGCACACATTAGGGCCAATTTAGAATCGCCAATCCACCTAACCTGCATGTCTCGGGACTGTGGGAGGAAACCGGAGCGCCCAGAGGAAACCCATGCAGACACGGGGAGAACATGCAAACTCAACGCAGGGAGGACCCGGGAAGCGAACCCATGTCCCCAGATCTCCCAACTGCGAGGCAGCAGCGCTACCCACTGAGCCATCGTGCCGCCCGGTCAATATACAGTCATGTGAAAAACCCACGCCTCCAAATTATTAGGTTCACTGTTTTCAGCCACTCACATTGTTCACAGCTACCTAAAATCAAGCACATAGCCATTCGATCTCAATTGACAATATAATGGGTCATGCTCAAGAGCCTCAGGGCCTTTAAATGTGGCCTTGTCTTAGGATGTCACATTTGCCACCAGTCAGAAAAAGTTCTGCTCTGTTATTGTGAAGTGGAAGCATTTAGGAACTATAACAGCACAGTCATGAAGTGGTAGATCATGCTATAACTCACAATGCGGGACCATAAAGGTCTAGAATGCATAGTGTGAAAAATTGCCCATCCTGTGTTGCATCTATCATAACAAAGTTCCAAACTGCCTGTAGAAGCAGCATCACCACAAGAACCATATATAGGGAGCATCATGAATTGGGTTTCCATGGCCAAGCAGCTTCACACAAGCCAAAGATCTCTATGCACAATGCCACTCTGGAGCAGTGGAATGGTTCTCTAGAGTGAATCATAATTCACCGTTTGGCAGTCTGAGCGACAAATCTGGATTTGATGAATGCCAGGAGAATACAGTAAGCACTATGCAGTCTGGAAGGTTAACTACATATTAATGTCCATGTTTTTAAATGGAATGGTCAACAAGCTCATATAGGTGTAATGGACAGTTGTCTGCAAACTTTTGGCCATATAGTGTATTCCCAAATGTACCAAAAGATTACTGGTGAGAGTATGTTTTGGGCTAAAGTTCTGACATATGTGGTTCAGGAAAATTATTGTTAAACTGTAAAGACTTCCAGGGCCTCGTGTATAAGCGGTGCATAAGCACAAAACCACTGTGTACGCCCATTTCCATGCTCACATAGAGATTTATAATAACTAAACTTGATGTAAAGCTACACACATATTCATGGCAACCTCTGACCATGTGTATGTATGTTCCAATTTGGTTTTGTAAACGGGTGGCACCCATCCTCAAAGCAGTGGTACTGTTTCTGTGTAGTTTCCTTTTCTTCTTCTTATTTGTATCCATGACGTGGCCTTTATCAAATACACCAAAATTATCATTTACAGAATTAGAATTATCATTTACAAAATTTAAGGACCTTGACTGTAATCAATCTGTAACAATACTGTATAATGGTGCATGGAATGGCCAAACTGTTCCAACTATCATGGCTGTTTTAGCATTTTTAGAAGACATTGCAAATAGAAGAATTAGAAGAGAGTGCGTATTTACAGATCATACTGACTTCTTGTCACCTAATGATGACTGGCTTCTAAGTCGATTTAGATTTCCAAGAGCTACCCTCTTGGAGCTGTGTGCTGTTAGAATATTAGGATGTATACTTGATATCATTTTTATAATGAAATGCATTAAAGTATGTACTGTATATTACATTTTACAAATATATTGTTAAACTTCATTTAAATAATGTATACTTGTAATTAAACGTAGGGGTATGGTGACATGGCAGAAGTGCCTTGAAGTAAGGGGGTCAAGTCCTGGGTGTACCCTTCCTGGAGTTTTTATGTTTTCCTGGTGGGTTTCCTCTGCGTGCTTCGGTTTCCTTCCAATGGTATGCAGGTTAAGGGATTTTGGGATGCTAAATTGATGCTACTAGTGTATGTGTGTGCTTGTATTCACCTTGCGATGAGCAAGGTGATCATAGACACAAACACAGAATTCAATGGATGTTCTTTTGAGCGGGCTTTCTTCATTGCAACTGTATTGTTTTTATCAAACGTACCAAGCCCTAGTTCCTATCCTTCTGTTTTCTTTCCTCACATAGCCAATCACCACACAATAAACATCTTTATGACGGTAACAGAGTGTTCATAAATTTTAAGGAACATTGAAAAATCTTCGTTATACATGTTTAATTTATACCATCCAGGGTCATGCCTGTCCCAGCAAGCATCATCTGTGTTGCAGGAAGAATCCCTGGATGTGGTGTCAGCTCATTGCAAGCTGAATGTGAGCACATACATACACTAGTAGTGCCAATTTAGCATCATCAAATCCCCTAACCTGCATGACTTTGGAAGGAAACCAAAGCACACCGAGAAAATTCACCAGGCAAACATACAAACTCCAGGTAGGATACACCTGGGTTGTGACCCCCTTAATGCGAAGCAGTAGTGCTACCCACATGTTTAATACATGCTTTAATTTCATCATTAAAATGATATCAAGTATACATCTTAGTATTCTAAAATGGTTAGGGAGCTGTAATTTCATGAATGTAATGGATTCTGTGTGGCGATCTCTGCCTGTACATTCAGCAGCGTAAGTGAAAGGCTGTTCTAAGAAGAACTTAATTATTAACGACTGGGTCGGGAAACTCTTAGAATATGAATTATTTAATGTGCTACTTTAGTTACGATGGAGTTTGAGAAACTCTAGTAAGTACATCGATTTTAACATTAAGATAAAGTTTATGATCTAATTTAATGACAAAATAAACAGGTTAAAGTCGATATTTCAAGATTAAACTTGACATTTCGACTTCAGTCTTCACATAGGCCTTTTTTTTCTTTCTTTTTTTCTTCACTGTGTCCCGACTGTGTTCACTTCCTTGTGGTCCTAATATGCTTTCGTATGACACTCGGATGGTGAGGTGCAAATTGCCTTTTCAGGTTGACTTTGATATCTGACCACTCCTTTTTTTTTTTTTTTTTTTTTTTTTTTTTTCTTTATCTGAACACTTCTCATCCCGTTGTGCCTCTCCATCAATTTCATTTTGTTGCTTATACCACTGCTTAAGCCACCATATAGTAACATTTTTCTTTGCCTCCACTTCACTGAGCAAGACCTTCATTTTGCATTTGCTGAAATTTTCTTTTTACATGTGTTTTTTCCATTGTCTTTTAACAAAACACTGAACATAAGGGACTTTTTATATTGATTTGCATATTCAAATAAGTGAAATTCTGGGAGGAGTTGGGGTGGGGCTGTAGGTGTGTGCATGTGTGTTAAAATTCATGTTGATTGGAATTATAAAGGGAAAGTGCATAGAACTTATGCAGTTTTATGCATCTGATTTTTTTTTGTCTGTACATAATGGTTTAGTTTGTATTCTACGCAAGGTGTTATATGTGGTCTTTTATGTACATGGGGAAAAAATGACTTTGATAGCCATACAAGAGGACTTTTTGACCCTAAATAATTGTGGTTAATATTTGTAAGAGTTTTGTTAGACTTTCAGTGGTGCATAAGTCCTCCCCTAGAAAAGCTGCAACTCCCTGACCTGTTTTCCAAGACCACATTGAACTGGGTGTTAAAAAGATTCTGCAGCTATACAAACCTATGGTCAGTTTGGCTACTAAGTTTCATCTGATAACAAGAACTGTTAATTAAAGATGAAATGACATCTCCGCAGACTCCTTTCAGGGAAAAGAGATTATTCATCTTAAACTTTTAAATGTAAGCTGAACACATTGGAAGTGGACTCTTAATAGAATGCAGCTCGTTGCTACAGACTGGAAAATTTCTGGAAGCGAATTCACTTGCTTTGCACCCAGAATGCTGACTCTTTCTCTTGGGAAGCCAAACAAGTTTACCATTATTTCAGGGAAACTGTATTCACTTGATATCTTTGGGGCTGGAAGGTTTGGAATTCCTCTGAATACTTTTTCGACAGTGCCACTAGCTCTTGGATAATCTGTTCTAGTAACTAAGCCTAAATTGGGAAAACTGAGTACAAACCTTAATTCAAAAAGAAAATGTCATCACCTACAAAATCTTGGTAAGAAGAGTCACACTTTTCCATATGAATTTGCAAAACATACAGCAAGAAACCTAACATTCAGAGAGAGCTAAGGAAGACCATGCCATACCATGAAGACTGACAAGGTATGATGTGGCATAGACCACAAGCAAAGTTTAGCTGAACTTGGAGCCACACCATGCAACTCCGCACAGCATTGGACTTAATCCTTAAAGGCTTGTTATTGTAAACCTTTGCCAGTGCTGTGGCTGTACATTAGAGCAATAGTAGACTAATTGTGGCATCACACTAGAATTCCAAAAGAGAATAATAAACGAAAAATCTTATAAAATTAGAAAAAACAGAGAACTAGTAAATGAGTTAAGAACTGCCTCTTCTGTGTTATATATGTTCAGAGAGCACATGAGAATTCCTCAGAAGGATCTAGAGATAGAGACTTGCAGGGGAAAAAAGAAAGTCTGGTCTGTCAAGCTTATAGTCTATCAAAAATGTAACCCAGGAAACACAAAAATTGAAGGAAAGTTTCTGTTGTTTCATTATTTATTGCTAAACTTGGTATTTTTATTAGAATAAATAAAAATATTAGGCATCAATAAAAGTAAGCTCTGTATTGGATATCTTGAACTGAAAGCCATTTTATGGTATTTCTAATTCGCTACATCATCAAAAATATATTTGAAGGTATTTTATAAAAAAATTTAAAAGCTATGTTACCATAAGTGTACAGTTGTTAATCTAAATTAGACTACTTTTTTAATATATAATTTCTTTGAACATAATTAATGCATTACTGTATCTTACTCATTCTCTTGAGCGGATGATCACCACTTCTTAAAATAAATTGAGTAAACAGTTGTGTGCTGCACAGTGTCTGCATCTTCAGATTACCATCATTAATTACAATGTGAGCCAATGTTTAAATGTAGTCTGCTATTACTACAACAGGTTTCTTTTCTTCATTCAGCCATTAATTGAATGAATATGTGGCATCCCTAAATTCTGATTTGTTGCATATTAACAGAGTAACATATCATTGGACATAACCAACAACTAAGTCACAATAGAGGACAGGCACAATTGGAAAATGTTAAGTCAATTACAGCCTTTTTAGGACATGTATTTTCTTAGTCTGTTAATTTTATTACAACTATGTTATTCCCATAGGTTTAACAGCCATTTTTTGAGTGGACCTAACCAAACCATTTTCATTCATTCCTTGCACTCCTGTGCATCCTTTGGGGGGCTGAAACCTGCTTCTTTCATCATCTGACTCCAGCTTCAACAATGTCGTCTTCAGCCTCCCTCTGGTCCTCATCCACTCTATTATGGTGCTCCTCTTCACTACATCCTCATCATCTGCTTTTTCCTTAAAATACCCAAAACATCTTAGTCTGTTTCTTCTTAGTAAAACCCCTATCATATCCACACAGTCTTTCTTTTTCTCTTCCTCTCACTCCTTGACACTCCACACATCCATTGGAGAATCAACATCCATATTCTTTCTAACCATGCATACTTCATGTTCTGCCTTCATTGGCCATGTGTCACTCCCACAGAGCATACTATTTCCCACACAGTTTTCATACACCCAACTCTTTATTACCAGAGATTATCCTTTAAAAGTCAGAATGGGACACAGTTCCTAGAATTTACTCCAATACACCTCTCACCCTCTCTATCACTGCCATTCCTGCATATCTGTCTGTACTCCGTATATTACCTTAACCTGCCCTGTGACACTACACAACTTTTACAGAGATTTTTTTTTTCTTTTTTTGGTTGCAGACTTTATTTGCATAGTCTTGGCAAGTCTTAGGCAGTGGAATCATGCTCGGGTGACCTCTACTTGTGTAGTCTGACATACCAAGCAACTCAGTCCAGCCAGTCTGTGACTTGCCTCTGACAAAATCATGCAAGTTTGATGTTTAAAGTTGAAAACCATTGGGTGCTCAACAGGAAGTACAATGCATATAATGCAGCTTTGAGGAATAAGGAACACAAGTGTTTTTGGATCTCATAAACAGAAGAAAGGCTTGTCTGTCTGATGTCTCATGCTTTATACACTGCAACAGAATGGTAAAAGGTAAAAAGGGCCCAGGTTGGGGCTGACCTCCCTTGACCTAGAGAGCATTTGTACAACAATGGCTTTGTCAGGCAGAACATGATTGGCTGTCAGTAAAAAGGATGAACTCATGAAACATTGGAAATGATAAATTTGTCCTGGAATTGTCAAATTTCTCATGCCCTGCATTTTCTAGTTGTACAATCTAATTTCCAGTAGTAAGATCAACAGGTGCAGTAGTCAAGTCTGACATTCCCTACAGCTAGAAGTTCTCTAATGTGCCACAGCTGCAAGTAACAGAAATTTCCTACTTTCTCCAAAACAATTCTGTTGCTGATGCTTAAATTTACACTTGCTTAAGCAATCTCTAACTGTGGATTACCATCTTCACACTACCACATCTTTTATGTACCCACTTCTGACAGAACTTAGAATTGGATTGAGTTTCTCGCAACGCCTCTTTTGTGCTTCCTGCCCCTTCACCTGCATTAATCATCTGTGTCTCTCCTGTATTTACCTTGAAGCCTTCCACTCCTAAACACCTTTCCATTATCGGTATCTTCTCCTTTAATTCCACTTCCCTTTTTGCCATCAAAACAAAAGCATTGGAACACAAGTGCTCCCTTGGCAATCCTTCACAAACTTCTGTGGCCACCACCTATGTAGCTGTTAAAAAAAGCAACAGACTTTGAACAGACCTCCGTGCAGACCCACCATCATCTTAAAAATTTTACTACTTGATTTTTTGATTTGACCACTGTTCAGTCTTCCTCGTACTTTGACATTGCCACACACCACTACCCATATATATCTAAATTTGTCAATCCTCATCTCAGCATCTCTCATAACTTCTGTCTAATGCCTTCTCCTGATCAACAAATGCATAATGCTTTTTTCTTTACCTTAACCAATGTTTTCTCTGCATTTGCATGACTGCAAAATTCCATCTGTTCCCCTTCCAGTTGTAAAACCAAGCTAAATTGTGCCAACATTCCTCCAATCCTAAATTATTTTCTATAGCACTCTCTCAACCAATTTTATTACATGGTCCAAAAGCTAAGTAACTCCGTATGACCTGCAGTCCCAATGGATCACCTCTCCCATTCCCTGTGTATACTAGAATGAGCACACTTCTTTCCCCAGTCTTCACAAATGCTTCCTGCACACACAATCATGTTGATAGGTCTGTCAACACATTTAATACAGGACCTTCCACTGCCTTCAGCATTTTCAACACCACTCAAGTTGCTCCCACCTCTTTACCTATTTTCAACTTTGTTAGCTTTTTTATGTCCGTCAATCAAACTGGTAACATTTTTAAAAGCTATAAAAATAAAGCTGTATAAGCCAATGGCAAGCACACTACTGGAAGTATAACAATAACAATGTTCATTAAAGGGCGGCACGGTGGCGCAGTGGGGTAGCGCTGCTGCCTCGCAGTTGGGAGATCTGGGGACCTGGGTTCGCTTCCCGGGTCCTCCCTGCGTGGAGTTTGCATGTTCTCCCCGTGTCTGCGTGGGTTTCCTCCGGGCGCTCCGGTTTCCTCCCACATACCAAAGACATGCAGGTTAGGTGGATTGGTGATTCTAAATTGGCCCTAGTGTGTGCTTGGTGTGTGGGTTTGTTTGTGTGTGTCCTGCGGTGGGTTGGCACCCTGACCAGGATTGTTTCTTGCCTTGTGCCCTGTGTTGGCTGGGATTGGCTCCAGCAGACCCCCGTGACCCTGTGTTTGGATTCAGCGGGTTGGAAAATGGATGGATGTTCATTAAATATGTGCATTATATCATTTGTATTATCTCCTAGAATATATATGTGTGCACTACTTCATGTTTCAATTCATTAATCCCTTAAAAATTATTTTATCATGTAATCATCAATGAGAGAGCAGAACATTATATTTAATTCTACACAGTCTATTTTATTATCCTTTTTAGCATCAGTTTAATTAGAGGTGTATGCTCACACCACCTGCAGTGCACCCTTAAAAGAGGGTGACAAAGTTTTGTCTTTTGTGCTTTGGGTTCATTACCCCCAAAAAATGTAATTTAACCTGTTTGAATGTTGGATTATAATATGTTCATGTGAAACATCATAAATGTAATATTTTTTCTTTTCATTTACATTTTTTTTCCAGGAAAACTTCATACTTAAATACTTATTGGTAATATTTACTGCACAGGTATAACTATATTATTATATGTCTCAATATTTATAAAAAGTTACATTTTATTAGAAGTCAGTCAGATTTTCCTCTCTTAGGCCTTGTTTTGGAAAGTATGGATGTGGCACATTTGGTATCTGATTGTTGGTTGATTATTTTCCTTTTTTTTTTTTTAATTTCTCCCAAATTATGTATTCTACAATTTGAAACTCAAGAAATACAGGAAGCATTTGCTCAGTTTCCATAATGGGGATGTTAATGGCCCAATTGAAGTTTATAGTGACAATATAGGTAAAATTATTCAATATAGAAACTGTAATGAATGGTAGGTGAGCCATACCAGCTGGAAACTGATGAATTGTGACAGTATTAACAGGCCATATAATGCCCGTGATGATCAAACACTAGAAGCTCTGCAGTCTTTTTCTTTGAAAGACATGCATGTGGCAGATTGACTGGCAGGACAATGCCCAACCTGTTGCTGCATCCAAACGGTGCCATCTTTTGCCTTTACGTCTGGTGCAGCAACGTTGTTCTTATGTGTGAGTGGGTCGGGGTTAATGGGATAGCAGGCTGCTTGCTGCTTGTGCTGATCGACACATTTACAAAACAAAAGACGCTGATGGAGAAGAGCGAATGAGTTTAAGGTGGGCCAGGATTACAAGTTATTTCGTACGCTTCAGGGATTCAAGTGTTAAAAGGAAGTCTTTCATTATGTTTGCATTATGTATTTATTAGGGGCTGAAAACAATATTACCAGCTTAAAAAGAAACTCTTGTTTTACATGTATATTATATGTCTATGATATCATGCTACTTCTGAGATAATAATTATGAAAAAGGTGAAAATGGTACAAGGAGAAGCATCAAACTCCCACCACTGACAAATACAATATTATCAAAATATATATATTTTATGTATAAAAAAGTCAATTTCCATTCTGAAACAATAAGCAAAAAATAGTTGGAGAATCAAGGTTTTCGCTGTATAGCGTTCAACAGCTGCTAATAGTTGCATTGGTGTATGTGTTGGAAACAGCTTGAAGAAATGCTTAGGAGCCAAGTTAAATAAACCCATTGGTTTCCAAACGCATTGAAATAAAGTAACCTCTTTCACTTTAATAGTACCAACATTACCACCCAACATTTATTTAACAAGTTGTATAGACAATTCATAATGTAAATTAACTAGTAAATCAAGTCAAGTTTTGAAAGTCTCCAACTTTTTACTGTCTACCACACTACTTGTGGATGTGAATGTCATGGCTCAGAAGTCCTTGGCATACTGTGTGAAAGTGGATCGAGCCCTTACAGTAGCAGTTTGAAGAATTACAGTATTAACAGAATCACACGTTCTTTTAAGTACTATTCAATATATAAGCCAGCCTAAAATTTAAAAATATATTTTTTGTTTTGCAGTTTATTTAAAAAATTAAAGAGCGTAACTTATTTGAACAAAGATTTCTTGGTAATGTGTTTTGTCTTATTTGCACTGCGAAAGCAAACTTACTTAAATATTTGAATTATGAACTATGTGATGCATGAATGTTGTACAAAATAGTACAAATAATTGGTACAAGTTTATTAAATAATACAATTTAGTCTTGTACTTTTAACATACTCCTGTAATGCTCCCAAATAAGAGTAGTAACCCTAAATAGTCTGGACTTGAGCTTATGCTTATTGCCTTGTCATCCTTTTTAACACTGTATTGTTTTTTTGTTTGGTGTTCTAGCTTTCCATCCACCTTTTCCTCAAACAACAATCAGACCTCCACAAGTTCGCTTCCCAGCATTTCTGTACCCTCCATTCCAATTTCTACTTCTCTTCCCACTCAAGCAAATTCTGTTGTCACCTCAGGCTTCAGTGAACTGAGAGCTTCAAGTGGCAGCAGAAAGGCTAGGGTGTTATATGACTATGATGCGGCAGACAGCAGTGAACTGTCCCTGCTTGCAGATGAGGTGGGTACATGTGAAATGTGGTTATGGTTTAAAGATAAAATAGGAATTAGTATTATTTTTATCCTGTCATCCAGAGATGAGAACCTGATGATTTTAACTTCCTGTGGTAGAGATTTTATGTAGTAATACGATTATGTACAATATTCAGTATTTAATGAAATACCTTAAACTTTTGTAAAATTTCTTAGAGAAAATGATGTTTGCAATTTGCTAGCATTGGGCATTGATCACTATTATGCAAGTTTTATGAGTTCTATCCCATTTTATGTGCATAGGATGACATTTTATTTGCTTGTATTAATGTCAAGTTTCTCATAAAACCCTCAAAATATCAACATTTGATCTTATTTTAAATTAATTCAAATTTGGCCTGTAAACAAGTAATGTTAAGAAATGTTTTGTTTCAACATTAAAATAATCTTGTTCTTTTATGTTATTCTTTTCTTAGGTTATAACAGTGTACAGTGTTCCTGGAATGGATTCTGATTGGCTGATGGGCCAGAGAGGAAACCAGAAGGGCAGAGTGCCTATTACCTACTTGGAACTGTTAAATTGATCAGGCAAGAAAAAAGGCAGATATCTATTACAGCTGTGATTTCATATTTATAAGCATTTTCTTTCATCTAAACCAAGTTAGATGTCTTCCACATTTATATGATGTTATTGATGCCACAGCACAAGTGCCCGTAATGATGGAAATATCATTATAAATATCAGACTTCTGTGTAATTCTGATTTGCATTTTGTTAAACGTTTTTACAGTCTCTGTGCCAATAAGACTTCATGAATTTATTTTCTTCTAAATTTTTCAACAACTTCAAGCATCAGCTTTTATGTACCCTAGTGCCTAAAATAAATTTTTTTGCCATATCATTCTTGTTTATGTTTTTTAATGATGGCTGCAATTGTAAATAAATCCATTTAATAAAACAGACTTTAGAAAAATGGTGCTTTAAATATGCATTTAAGAGTAAGTATTAAAGTTTATATTCTTGTTTAACACTGTCATTTTTTGTTTCTACTATACATAAAATGTTTTTTTGTTTTTTTTTTGTCATTCAAGAGAATTACTCGTCTTCTTGGTATATATTGTGAGAATAGTTATTGGATCTATGTACTCTGTGTGTGTGTGTGTGTGTGTGTGTGTGTGTGTGTGTGTGTGTGTGTGTGTAGATATATATAAAAGACCTGGGAAAGTTAATGGGTTCATTTTTATAAATAACGTGGCCTGTTTAACGTGTTAAGAACTATTATCGCATCCAGGTCGGGCAATGAGTCGATTTTAGGCAGATCTTTGGTCAGGGCGGTATTTTCATGTACATTTTTTTTAATAGTACAAAATAATATAAAAAATTTAAGTCTGTACATAAAGAATAACATACAACATCCAGTACCGTGTGTGTATATATATATATATGTTTTTGTAACCCAGAAAATTCCAAGGCGCACTACGATTCTGCCAACCACAAAAGCATTCTTTACACTTGCTGAACCGAAAGTGACGTTCTTGGGGCCGGAACCAGAAGTGACATCATCAGGCCTGAATCAGGCAGAATTTCCCGTGTCCGGCCTGCAGAAATTAAAAAGAAAGAAGGTTTAGTGCACCCTGCCACCCCCTGGCCTGGCATGGAATTGTCATCTTTTGGTCCATTTAGCTGCCTCCCATGCACGTGTGTGTGTGTGTGTGTGTGTGTGTGTATGTATATATGTACTGTATATACATACAGTATAGAGTTTAGAAATTAGAAGATATGGCCAGATGACTGGGTCAGAACATTTCCAAAACAGCAAGGCTTGAGGAGAGGTCAAAGTCCTCTGTGGTGAGTACCAATGAACAGTGGTCTGTGTAGTGGAAAAAACTACAAATGTACAACAGGGTATTGGAAGGTCAAGATTTATCGATGCAAGAGGTCAACAAAGGCTATCCTGTCTGGTGAAAACTAACAGGAGGGCTACTGTGGCACAAATAACATTAATTAGGGTTATGAGAGTAATATGTCATAACACACAGTGCATCAGGATCAGTGGAAGAAGGTCGCCTGCTCCAGTGATTTCCCTTTTTCTGTTGCATCACGTAATGAGTGTGTCATTTACCTGGGGAAGAGATGGTAACAGAACGCACCGTGTAAAGAAGACAAACCAGTGGAGGGATTTTGATGCATTTGTCAATATTCTGCTGGGAAACCCTGGACTTTAATTTGATCCATACTACCTACCTAAATATCATTGCACACCACAAGTAGGTATACCTGGATAAAAGTGGTGACTTTGTGCAGTGTTGCAGGGTGCATTATCCTGCTGAAATTGTTTGGTAGCCATCGCCATAGCTCTTCACACGGCCCTGAACCATCTGGAGCACAGTGGGACATATGTGAGGATGCTTTTTGTTGATTACAGCTCAGCATTTAACACAATCATCCCAGACATCCTTGTCAAAAAGTTATGTGATCTCGGCCTATCCTCTCCTATCTACTGCTGGATTAGGGACTTTTTGACTAACCTCAGACTTCTTAGGAAATGCAACTTGTGCTCAAGTCTGCTGGTGTATTTCTATCGTTCGACCATAGAGAGCATCCTGATGTACGGTGTGAATGTGTGGTATGCTGGTTGCTCTTCAGCAGATAGAAAAGCAATACAGAGTGTGATTAACACTGCCCAAAAGATTTTCGGCTGTCCTCTCCCCTCTCTAGAGGAGATTGTCAACTCTAGACTGCTCTCTAGAGCAATTAAGATCACACAAGATCGCTCTCATTCTGGATGCTTACTGTTTGAACTTTTACCTCAAGAAGGCATTACAGATGTCTCAAAACAAGGACCAGTAGATTCAGGAATAGTTTTTTTCCTAAAGCAACAGCAAACCTAAATGCTGCTAAACTTTCTGATTACAAAGTACAGTATATACTGAATCCTAGCACACTATCCATATTATTTATAGTGTTTTTGTTTTATGGTATGTGTGTGTTCCAATAGGATGTATGAGTGGTATAATTAGGTGTGAGGTGTCTTTATGTTAGTATGGGTCTGTGGGTGGCTTTGATGGGTGGGTGTATTTGCATTGTATAATGTGGGAAGTGTGGTTTTATTAAACTTAGGTGTTGTGCAATGAGGCACCATACGGAAGAGGCCTTCCAATTTCGTTGTATGTGAATATAGTGACAATAAAGGCATTCTTATTCTTCTTATTCCACCTCTTTCAGCCTTTTTTCCTAAAATACATGATTATACGACATATTGATGTATTTTGTATAATGTGAAACAAATCTTATTATGATCATCACCCTGTCTTTATTACCAAATCCAAGAGAGATCTAAAAGTATTTAATATGCGTGTCAGTCAGAGAATTTCTTATGTGAATGTCAGCATTGATGCCAAACCTGGGAAACGAGCCAAGCGCCATGTCTCCATTTCCCAGCACTCGCATTTTGTCAAAATACTGTAAGGGATATTTAAACGGGCTAAAATATGCACGTAATCCCATACAGGGAGTAATGGTGTAATACCAAATATTCACAGCTTTTTATATATTGTCCTTTTGTAGATGAAACAATCACAAGTGCCCCTTCTAATCTTATATCACAGCTCCAGCTTATTCAAAACTCAGCTGCAAGAGTCCTTACTCGAACCAGCAGCAGCGAGCACATCACACCCATCCTGCTCTGTCTTCACTGGCTCCCTGTGTCTTACAGAATCGAATATAAAATCCTACTAATAACCTACAAAGCCTTAAATAACCTTGCGCCAAAGTACATCAGTGACCTTCTCCATCATTATGTGCCTGCCCGCCCACTAAGGTCCTCCGATTCTGGCAATCTTGTTGTGCCCCTCACTGATCTACACTCCATGGGTGACAGGGCCTTCAGCTGTATAGCGCCCAGACTCTGGAATGACCTACCGAAATTAATTGGATCAGCTGACTCCATGAATTCTTTTAAAAAAAAAACAACTCAAAACTCATCTGTTCAGGAAGGCTTATAGCTCTACTTGACTTTATTACCCTTCTCTCAGTGTACCTCTCTGTCAAGATGCTCATGTAACCTGTATGTGTGTGTGCTGGACCATCAATTGTGTAGTCTGTTAGGCTTTTTCTCTGAATTCATTGTCGTAATCTTCTTTATTTATCTGGTTTGTACAACGCTATATACTGTATATTCTGCCATTCTTTCTTACATTCTGTAAGTGCCTTGAGCATGGGAAAGGCGCTATATAAATAAAATGTATTATTATTATGATTAAGAAAATAGCACAAAGAAACAGTGCAGTGGTTTTGTGAAAAGATGCTTTAAGGCCCTTAGAAAATGTGTGCTAGTATTTCAGAAAAGTAAAATAAAAAGACCCAAAAAAAACTTCAGGGATGGACATTCATTGGATATTGCTGTTCGTCAATCAATTAGAGCATACAACCTTTTGTTATCTTTCAAATATCTGTCATTTAATTTATTTTATTGGCGTGTCTTGAAATAAAGCAGTTGTGGAGATCGTGAGTGAATCTCGGCTGCATTATCTTTTGGAAGCCGTCCTCATTTCTAATGAACAAAGGTGTTTAAAAAGCACCTGGGGATGGCTGACTCCATTGGCTGCGAATGCCCTTAAAGGCCAGTACACAAAGACAGAATGTTTTCTCGCCTTTGTGATAATAAAACAAACATATCTAATGATGCCAAGGCCAAGAATCCCTGTACAGCCTGTGCTGATTGTCTGCCCTGTAATTCAATGGAATTCCCAATCGTGGATGTTTGCAAAGTGCTGCTAAATGCAAAAACATTCCATAACATTAGACAGCCTACCATGCTTTACTTCCAAATTTCAGAGTTACGCTTAAAAAAACCACAGCTGAATAACAGATGTAAACAAAACACCATGAAAGCAATGAATACCTGAACATTTGACCGTTTTACTCAAATCTCCAAATGTTAAATCCACGAATAGAGAGCCGTGTTGCTTTTGTTTGTGTGATTACGATTTTCAAACTTATGAAAATGATTGTTTTGTAATAATGGAATAATCTTAACAGCTATAACAACTGCAAAAAAAGTGACACTTCATATAGAGTGATATGCATAAATGAGATGAATTAGGTTAATTGGTCCATAGGGAATACAATATGTAAAGAAAATATAAACTAGAAGATTAAAGAATTAAGCTTGCCTTTACAGAAGTGGAGAACGTGGAATCGGTGTTTGTGCGCAGTGATATTTTCATAATAAAAAAACGAGAACTAGAAATAAATATTGTTTTTCGAGTGAGAGCTGAAATTAAGGCAGAGAAACTAAATAAAAATAAAAATTAGTGATATGTGAACAAACAATAACGAGAACGAAAATTGAGTAAAAACGAAAAAAAAGCAATAGCATTTTCGTTCAATCCGGTTCAGTCGTGCAAGGGAGTTGTTTGTAGGTTGCCCCGAGCCTTTAGTTACATTGCACTGTTCACTATGTGGTGATCTTGTAACTTGAGCTTACTAGAGTCACGTGGTGCAACATCCGCAAATGACCGTTGTTTGTTTGTTGAACACATTTGGCTCGTCGGGTTGAAGCAATAAGCACTTGAGGTTGACGATGGCAAGTTTTGCACAGATGTTTGCAGGAAGAAAGCGAGAAAGTAACGTATGGAAATACTTCAGTTACAGTGCAGCTGATAATAAAAGCAAATGTAGCGTGCGAGAAGAACAAACGAGTTTCAGTGCAGGGCCAGCTGGATCAGCACTTAGTGGAAGTCCAGCACTTCTCTGGCACCATGACTGCACTTCATACGGGGACATGCGGTCTCACCTGTCATCATGAAAAGTAAAAAAAACTAATAATGATACCATAAAATAAATTTGTCCACTGGTCTGTGCGATAAATTTGTTTTCTGTATGATTACAGTAATTTTGATCATTTTTATGGTCAAAATCTCTGAATTTGCGCATTACCTGATCAAATATATAGGAGAAACGCGAGGTGTGGCAGCGGCAAGACTCACTTCAGACTGTGCCGTCCCACACACACTGGGTTGATGGATGCGATTGGTGCTGTCTCTCTCTATGTTGCCAATATAATGTTTGCAGACACGTTTATATAGACCCTGACTTTCCACATTCTGGCTAATATCTTTAATGAATGTGTGTGACATATTTAGTCTTGCTGATCGGACATAGAACCGCAGTGAAAAGGCACACGGTGAGGCAGATGGTACCGTGCTGCACTGAAGGGGGTAGATGTGAGCCCAACGGGTGCTTGTTGCTGCTGCTGTTCTACGCAGAGGCTCTCGGCGCCAATAACTTAGTGATATCAGAAAGTCAAGTGCACTGCAGAGGTCTGTTTATTTTTATTTTTTGTTCCGAATGACTGCCAAAATGGAAGATTAAGACTTTAAAAACTAATGAAATCAAGGAGGACTTTTACAAGAAAGTGACAAGAGATTTTCGTGGAGAAGGATAGGCGCATGGGCTTCATTTACAAAGAAAGGTAAGACCATAAATGGTTTTCAATTTTATGAAAAATGGGATCAGACTAAGAAAAAAGTAACAACAAGCACTTATCCTCCTCTCTTCCACCACCACTCCTCCTCCTCCTCCTCCTCAGCAAGCTTTGTCCAACTTCGCCCAACTCTGGCCGCTGAGTGGTGGTCACTGGCTCCCTTTTATTGGGTACCCGGAAGTGATCCAGGTGGTTGATTGCCGACATCTGGCTGCACTTCCGGCTAAGGCGAAACCAGTGCCCAAAAGTGGCCAGCAGCTCCTGTTGCAGCACTCCCTGGTGGTACCTGTGGAACCCCACAGAACTGCACAGAACTACATCCCCCATGAAGCCCCGGGGGAGTCCGAGGCACCACTGCAACCCAGGGAGGCTGCCATCTAGCATCCACGGGGAGATTCTGGGCTTCCCACCCTTGTCCCCCTGGCAGATGTGGTGAAGGGGCGTCCCGGCCAGGCATGGGCACTGGCCATCCGTCACAATATATATATATATAATTATATATATAAATATAAATATGGTTGAAATAGTTTTACTGTCAAATAATGCAAAGAGTACGCAACATGTGTTTCGCCCTAATTCTGGGCTCATCAGGCGTACACACTCAGTGGAACCTCCTGTTTTACAAGACAAGCTAAAATTTTTAATAAATTTTGACTTGATAAACGAGCGAGGTCTTGCAATACAAGTAGTATGTATACGCTTTGTCTGCTGAGCGTCATGTGATCACAACTGAGCTGATGGTTCTTCTCTCTCTCTCGCTGCGGGATTGTGGGCAATCGTCTCCTATTCTCCGTCTGAGTCGGTGTGCCTCAATCATATAGTCAACATCCGTACAAGTGTATACTGTTTACTACAGCATTGTGACTGTGTGTGTGCGCGGTGACGTGCGAGTCTCCGTCTTGCACCCCAAAACACAAAGCTGAGTCTCAGTACTTTAGCAGCACCAGCTTTATTCAGCTTGAAACAGCAACAGCGTGGTTATTTATTGTAGCGGGATCTGCCACTCTCCTATACACAGGCACAGCAGTCAGGTAGGGTCGTGGCCAAGCAGTACTATGCTCTGCGCGTTTATAATGTTCCTTTTTCCTTGTATCACCCATTGACGGCAGTTATGTATTTTTACTTTATATTTTGTATTAATCATTTTTATATGAATAGTTTTGGGTTGTGGAACGAATCATCTGAGTTTCCATTATTTCTTATGGGGAAATTCACTTTGATATACGAGTGCTTTGGACTGCGAGCATGTTTCCGGAACGAATTATGCTTGCAAACCGAGGTTCCACTGTATATATATATATATATATGTGTGTGTGTGTGTGTGTGTGTGTGTGTGTGTGTGTACAGAATGCTGATGAGATATGAAACATAACCAGCAGAGCAGACAATGTGCATGCTGCCAGTTGAATAGTGAATAAGCTACCCTTTTGGCTTCTTGTATTTGTAACTCTGACTCTAAAGGAGTCAGTGCCTAACCAGCCATGAACCTCACTGCACGTCACTGGTTCAGTACTGGCAGCAGAAATCATCAACATACAGTCTGCTGGTGCCAGTGACCGAGGACCTTGTCTGTGCCACCTGCATTACAGGCGCACGTCAAGTGAATATTTTCACTGTGTGGCGTCACTCTGCATTTAACGACATTATGAACTGTGAGAGTATTTTGTTGACTGAAACATAACTTGCATTGAAATATGTGTAGGCCAGCATTCGTGGTCTTGCAACAAAAAAAAAAACTAAAATTGTACTAATATTATGTAAAAAAGCCAGAACTAAATAAAATAAAAACTAAAATTTTAAACACATAACTAAATAAAAATAAAAAATAGTTGACTCCACTGAAAACTAGAACAAAATAAAAATTAATTTTATAAAATAAAAAGTAAAACTACAATTAATATCAGAACTGAAATCTCACTGGCTGTAGAATGCTGACTGGGTTTGGGAGTCTGGTTGACAATGAAATGCTAACTAATCCATGCATGATACATGTGCTCTGTATGAGAAGGGGCTGTTAGGGCTGCTGCCTTATCATTCCACAGTTGTGAGGTCATCTCCTAACCCATCCTGTTCTTTCCGTGTCCATGAGAGCTTTCTTTGACTACTCTCGGTTTCCTCCTGTTTCCCATAACTATGCATGTCATTTTAGCTGGCGTCTCAAAGCTGGTCAGTGTGAGAGTGGCACCCCATCCAGGGTTGGTTTCTGCCTTACACCTAGTTCTCCTCAGATAGGCTAAAAGAATTTTAAAAAGTTTCACATTTACGAGACATGAGGCTTCACAAGCTGCCATGTTCTTTCTGCCAGTATCAGTTTTCTCTGCTGGTGTCAATATGTTTGCTCCAATCCAAGGATGACTGCCGAGCAGTTTATCTCTGAGACGGAACTAACAGCAAGAAGCCTAGAGGTAAGTGTCCAAATTAGGAGCAAATAACTGGCTGTTAAATTCTTATCCTGTATTTTTAAGTGGTATGGTGGCACACCAGTTAGCAGTCCTGACACTAAACTCCATGGGCATGGGTTCTGTTCACAGCCCAGTTACTGTATATGTACAGTTTGCATGTTGACTTGGTTTCTGTAATGTCTTTTCAGACATGCTGGATTTTTCTCACACACATGTTAGGCTGATTGGCTACTTTAAATTGGCCCAGTTTTGGCTGATGCTTGTTTATCACCTGACAACTTCCCACATCCTTGTACTATAAGAAAAAAAATGTTAAAAATAAATGAATTTGCATGAATTTTGTAAACTTTGAGCCATCATTCATTCATTCATTTTTAATATCTGCTTAATCCAACACAGTATCACAATGACTTATGTTGTCATTTTGTTTATTTTCTTGATACTCTGAAGTAATGGTCCTGCTGTTTAAAACTGGTAATTGCATTAATTTCATCAACAGTGCTATGTCACACCCTACAAACTGTTTCCATCCAGTCCCTAAGTGAATTCTTGCTGGGAGCAATTATTTGTAGTGTGCCGTATGCTTTATGATCACCAGAGGGCAGCATCAGCACTGTGAACTCTTCACATCCACTCACTCAGAAACATTCAAGTTCCATGCTGTTCACCATCCTGTCAGAAGATCGAAGGGGGTATGTCACATCAGATTCAATCCATGTCAAGTTTGTTTTTTAGCATCTTATACAAGGTAGGGCAAAAGTAGGTTTACAGTTGTTCATATGAAAAAGACATTCAGGTATTATTACAGTAATGTTATTAACTCAAAAGAATGTCAGTGCACTTAGGTACAATCTCGGAAGTGCTCAAATTACTGGCCTTCATTATTTACACATTCTTGTAGTCTACTTGCTACACCCAAACACACTTTAGCAATAAAAATAAGATAACAAATAATACAATAATTAATAACTAAATAAAAAAATAATAAATGAATAAACTGTTTTGTGTACTCACAAATGTTAATTTACTTTTGCTCACACCTGTATATATGCAATTTATTAAAAAAAAATCAAATTCAATATCAATGTCAAAGTCAAATTCACAAATAGAGTTCAGGATGAGTAGAATGCCGTTATTTGAACACGTGCAGAAGGAGCTGACTGAATTACAGCTGTTGGTTACACTTCTTAAATGCACTGTTAATTACGGAAGTACATGATTAGCTTCATTTCTCATGTCCTTGCAAGTTACTGATAAATGGACCCTCAGAGTCAGAATTCTGCTACACTAGATTATACTGGTTCTCTTATCAAGACTTAACCTTGTAGAGAAATAGCAGCGGGACTGGGTCACACATCAAGAGGCTTTAATTAAAATGCCTTCTATGAGTGCCTAAGGCAAAGGTTAAATCAGTCAATTAACAACTACAGGTATCAGAAATATAAGTCATGCTATGTGATCAATATATAATCAAAGAGTAATAATCATATTTAACAGTAAAAATCATCTCTAACTGTGGTTCAAGCATCGTTTACAATTGGTATAAAAATTTAACTCAAAAAACTGGCACACCTTAAGAATTATGCTCAGCCCTTCTTTCAGAAGACATGGTGTCCACTTCGGCATACAAATCCTCTTCAATTTTCATCTCTTCATTTTATAAATTGGAATAAATGGTGACTGATTGTTGGATCCAATTCTGGCAACACTGGATGCAAGGCAGGACTCAACCTTGAATCTACAGTAGTGCCAGTCCACTGCAGATCACACTGCTGAATACACGCACAGTCACTCACACAAGCCAGCGTGGAGCTGGCTATTTGGGATGCACAAGCAAATTAGGGTCTTTTCCATGAAAAAAGTTAAAATAGCAGTGAGGTTGTTTTCTTAACATTCTTTTGCAGGATCCATAAAAAAAAAATAACAAAAGAGTGCAACCAACAATGACAAAGAGAGGACTGCGGCTCCACTTGCAAGTATAGGACAGCAGGGGACAACAAATGGTTATGGTGTGAAGAATGTTTCAGAATGTAGTGATGTTAAAAGTAGTGTCCTTCAGGGTTCAGCATCAGGACTGCTACTCTTTTTATAATATATTTAAATAATCTTAATAAGAACGTAAATAACAAGCTAGTTTAGTCTGTAGATAATCTAGAATCAGCCTCCTTAATGTAGAGGGACCTGGATAGAAGACAGACTTGATCAGATATGTGGCAGATGTAATTTCATATAAATAAATGTAAAGTATCCATACAGAAAGTAAAAATACCAGATTTGAGTGGTCTGAATCTTGAAAGTACACATTATCAGAAGGAGGTGGGTGTCACAGTGGAGTCTCCACTTTCAATATCCAGACAGTGCAGAGAAGCCATTAAGAAAAGCTATAGGATATTAGGTTATGTAGCAGGATGTGTGGGGTTCAAATCAAAGGGGGTTATGTTTAAGATAATGTATGCTGTATAATGAGGTGGTGAGGCCTCACCTGGAGTACTGTTGTGCAGTTGTGATCTCCGTATTACAAAAAGACATTATAGTTCTAGAGTAAGTCCAGAGGGGGGAGAGACTAGAGTAGTTCATGGACTTTGGTGAATGAGCTTTGAAACATGATTGAAGGAGTTGAACATTTTCAGTTTAAACAAATGCAGATTAATAGATGATGGGATTGAATTGCTTAAAATTATGAAGGGAAATGACACAGTAAATCCCATCTGTTACTTTAAAATTAATTTATCAACAAGAGCACCAGGATACAGTTGGAAACTTAAGGACAAATTTTGTAGTTTTTTTTCTTCTCACACAAAGAATTATAGACACATGGAATAAATTTATCAAGTAGATTAGGTCTTTAGGAACCTTCAATTCTTGACTTGATGTTATTTTGGAGAAATTGCATGTATAGGTTTGACAAGCTTTTTGATCTGAATGGCCTTTTTTGTCAAAATTGTCCTAATGTTTTAAATGGCAGTAGTATTGCAGTGCAATCTTCCACCCAGTTTTGAAATTTGGTGGCATCAAAATAACAAGAATAACCCATTGTCTTCATTCACTCAGTTTTCCCATAGCACATTTTTTGAACTTAGTGCTGAAAATTCCTGAAGATCATTTTCAGCAGATGGCTCAATTGCTTTTGTCATTTGTTTCCTAGATGACAGTAATTAGCCAAATGCAGTGATCATCATTTATTTGGAAAATAGAAACCAAGGTTTGTGAAGGTCTCTTTTAGTGTGAAGGTCACAAAGCCTGAGGCTCCAGGCCCTTTCAATACTTTTATTCATGGTGAATAAAACAAATCACTGTATTTCTGATGTATTTACATGTAAGCATGCTTCCAACCTCTCCCTAATTCTATAAGAGTCCTCAATCCATCATTGTAACATTTTACAGGCTACATTAACTGATATGAAAATTATTGCATTTCATTGATCATCCACTAAGGGATTGATGTTCATTTAAAACAAATACATTGACAGTGTATAGTAACTCTTCATCACTATTAGGTTTTTATGGGACTGATTGTGGAACAAAGATATGAACATAAAGAAACTAAAAGGCATAAGGCAATCTAACTAAGTGAGTACTTTTACCAACAATGTAAAGTCTGAATTAACTAGAGAAAGCGGTCTGTAACTAACTGTTCATCCTCGAATCCTTATTCCATTTAAGAAGGAGAAAGATCGTTGACATTAGGTGGGCCCGTAAGAGTTATTTGGAGACCATGGTCTCGAGCATTACAAACAAGGTGGGGAATTTCGTTCCAAGTGGCTAATAGGAACTATGAAGGGAGATTATCCCAACCCCCAAGATTTACCATTATTTGAATATTTTAGGGCACCAAAGAGCTCAAGCATATCCACTTACTGAGCCTAGTAAAACAACATATTAATTTCAACCAAGGGCATCATCTTTGGCTACAGAGAGCTGATTTCAGATTATGAAGAAACAAACCGTGGTGAGAAATTTTTCTACGTCTATTTTTGTACATTATGGTGTGGAGTATTTAGAGAAGTGTTTCTTTAACTTTATTTTTCTATCAACCTAGTCTTGCCCTTCTTACAATCCATGCTGACCATTATATCAGGTGGGGGTCTCCTTTGGAGAATCTCCGCCAACAGTCAAAATGGAGCAGTGTCGATTGCTTAAACTGCCAATGGCGACACATCGCAAGACACTTTACAAATTGTCTGAATGAATACAACAGTGAGTCACGACCCAGAAGGTGGCAACCTTTTACGGAATTGTAGTTTAGATAGCTTAGCTGTGACCCACAGCTAAGCTTATTTGGAATAGAAAATGTTGAATGTGCAAAATACAGACTGACCAAACCTGTTTTTAAAATAGATAACAATTTCCACATTTTGATCAGGTTTTGTAGTTTACAAAAACAATCAAGGCTTGTCAATTTCTAGACATTTGTAGACTTCATTTAAATAAACCACTGGAAATAAAAGTATGTCACCTATGCCAGAGAAACTCCACAAATTGAATTTTCATATGACAGGGCCAAGGTAGGTGGCTCTATGGTGTCCTGCATTTTACTGATCAATAAAAAAGGTAATAAAAGCAGAGACATAGTGTTGAGGCACAGCTCATAAAGAAATGTATTAACATTTAGATTCGGAGATCTTAATAAAAAATTCCTAGCAGAGTTGTGGATGTTCCCACTTAAGTGGGACATTTTGGTGTCACATTAATGGTAATAACGGGTTGGGGGGGGGGGGGGGGGGGGGGGTTTGACACCCAAAAATTCCCAGAATTAGTCAATAGCACAGGAGTTGGGTGTAGTTATCAAATATGTTGCTAGGTATCATATGCCCACAAGTCTGGTTAATCAGTCCACCAAGTGGCATCATGCTGCGTTGATCGAGTGTGTGTTTCTGGCATTTAACTTATAATCATGCAGGTGACTTGAGCAAGTTTTTTTTTTTCCTCCGAGCCACCATGGCAGGTTTTTTAAGAGAAAATAATGAGCCTGCTCTTCACCATTGGCAGACATTTTTGTATCCTGTGATCAGACTGTTAATCAATAATATGATGAACTGCAAAGGTGTCTAGAAGAAAGCATCAGGGAACAAATGTCCGGAGATGTGGTGTACCTAAAAGTACCTTCACACAACACAGTGCCAGTTACAGGAGTTTTTCACAAATATACAATATGGTGATTTTCCCACCTCTGTATTTAACAGATCTTGCTCCCTGTGACTTATTTTTATTCCGGAAATTAAAATTAAGACTTGAGTGAAAAAGATTTGCTGCTATGGAAGAAATCCAGAAAAAAAGCACAAGAAGCAGCTCTATTTGTGATAGCGAAAGGTGAATGTCGGAAATGTTTCCAGGAATGGGAGAGGTGCTAGGACAAGTGTGTTGCATTTCAAAGTGAGTATTTTGAAGGTGAATAAAATAGAAATACTGTAAGTTTTATTATTTGTTTTAACAATTCCAGGGATTTTTGGAACCCCGGATGTATAGATAGTTAAGAAATCATTTTTACTGATGAATGGCACTTGAGAAAAAGAAATATATAGTTTCAAATGGCTCTGTGAAGATTTATGACAGTTGATAACATACATTTTTAGTAATGTCTTCACTTCTTAGACCTAAACTAAGAATATTATTTCTGTCCCAAAGCATTTTTCAGAAGAATCGTCATGATCAGATTATCACGGTTCCCTTTAAATAGTTTGTGCTCAAAGTGCCAACAATTTACTCAGAATACGCTCAGAATTTTGGTTCTTGAATCTTCAACCAAGACAAGCACCATAATCACTTTGCCCTCACTGCCACTAGATTTATTAGAATATTTGATCAGTCTGGACGAGAACAGGCCATTCAGCCCAACAAAGCTCGCCAGTCCTACCCACTTAATTCTTCTAAGATAGCATCAAGTCTAGTTTTGAAAGCCCCTAAAGCCTTACTGTCTATCACACTACTTGGTAGTTTATTCCAAGTGTCTATCGTTCTTTGTGTAAAGAAAATCTTTCAAGGTTTATGCAAAATTTACCCTTAACAAATTTCCAACTGTTGATTAACTCATTTTAAAATAAGTCTCAAACCATTGCACTAATTCCCTTCATAATTTTGAACACTTCAATCATGTCGTTTCTTAATCTCCTTTTGTGTTAGCTAGAAAGGCTCAGCTCTTTTAATCTTTCCTCATAATTCATCCCCTGTAGCCCTGGAATCAGCCTAGTCGCTCTTCTCTTGATCTTTTCTAGCACTGCTGTGTCCTTTTTGTAGCCTGGAGACCAAAACTGCACACAGTAGTCCAGATGAGGCCTCACCGGTGTATTATAAAGCTTCAGCATGACCTCCTTGGACTTGTACTTCACACATTAGCTGCTTTATAGCCTAAAATTCTGTTAGTCTTCTTAATGGCTTCTGAACATTGCCTGAACGTTAATACCGTAGAGTCCACTTTGACTCCTATATCCTTCTCATAAGGTGTCTTTCAATCTTCAGACCTTCTATTGTGTATACATTTTTACTTTATATTTACTGACACTAAATTTCATTTGCCACAAATCTGCTCAAGCCTGTATGCAGTCCAAGGCCTTCTGTAAAAGATTCAATAGATTCAAGATTATATGCCAATCTACCTTGCTTGGTATTATCTGCAAATTATCACATCCAAATTCTTTATATATATTAAAAATAGCAGTGACCCCAGCACTGACCCCTGAGGAACACCACTCTTAACATCCCCCAGTTGTGATTCCTGTGTGATTGAGATGTATCTTTAAAACTCTGCCACCGATTAAAAAAGCTGCTTGCCTCACGTGCCTTGGCCCAACTGCAGCACAGATCTGTTGAGCAACTGTCTAACAGCTGAGCCCTTGTAACACTGGCTTGGTCACAAAACTCTTGACAAGTGCTTATTCAGCTTTGTGGCACCCCCCTGTCGAGGTCAGTTCATGACCGACCCTCAAATCCACAGTGAAAAGCCGCCCACACATTCCCACTGCTGTTAGAGACTCTCCCTTTTCCCCCGTTATAATGACACCATTGTCTTGTATAATGCTATCCTTGAAAGATTACCGTAAGTGCATCTGTTTTTATTACTGTGATTGACTTCTAAAGTTCTTTTTGCTATTACAATTCCTCAAGTGTCCCTACCCTCTCTCTTCATGTTAACTTTCCGCATTGTTCATTTCAAAGAGCAGATAAGATTATCATACATACAAACTAATAATTACAAAAATGTCCAGAGTAAATTTGCCTTGTGATGGTATTTATTCTCTAATGGTGCCTGACTGACTGCTACCAGGACACAGATCGCCATCCCCTTTCCGGCAAATCTTTGCCATCAGCTGCTTTTAAATTACTTTTCTAATGATTTTTTTCAGTTAAGTTAAGCACCTCAGGACAACCTTGGGCAATCCAGGAGAGTGAAGCTGACCCGAGCTGTTGTGTCTCGCAATGATGAGTTCAACTATTAGTATCTTCTTCTTCTTAAGTGTCTTCTTCAAGACAAACCACATTTCAAGAGCATTAAGTAATAATAATGAAAAATAAAATGTGTGCATTACTTTTGTGAAAATGATGAGCTGGATTATTTCACCATTTCTTTAGTTTTTAGACTCATTATGCACTCGCCTTCACTCTCGTATCTAAGACTAATAGCCGTAACGTATAGCAGGTCGACGCTGAAGCAATTACTCAGGCCAAATGTTAAAGTCCCCCGCTCGGCATTAGAATGTTACATGATTACTATGCAGGAGACAACGTGTGTAGGTCTGGCAGGTTAGCTTTAGAAAATAAATCACTGCAATTTTGTGGGCATTGCCTCAAGGAGAGGCACTCTTCTCGGAGGCATGTTTTTCACCTGCAGTGAAGAAGCATCCATCCATTTTCTGAAAAGGTTCCCAGGCAAACAGCTGAAAAAAAAGACAATTAACTCCAATGAAGCTGATTTTATTAGTTAAAACCTGAAACAGGGCTGGATCAATCTCAGTAAAATACTTGCTTTCCATGAACTTAGTATGCATGTCCTATAGGAGTCTCAGCGACACTCTAATTTCATAGACAGGCAAGAAGCCGGATTTAAAACTCAACTGGGCACATTCGTATTCTGTCATGGGACAGCCATGAGCGAGACAAGTTAACCTGCTTAAATGTGTCCTACTGTACATGGAGAGCATGTAGCAGTGGTGCTCCATAGTGTGTGTCGACATGCTGTCAAATCCCTCTCAGTACAGTTCAAAGCCACTGCTCGCCAACTAAGAGAAAAACCTAGTATGTCACATCTTTCAAGCTTTCGGCAAATTGAGAAAATAACATCACCCCTATAATTAACGATCTCTAGGTTTCATTTTTCCTGAGCTTCACGCACACAATGTTATTTTTTTCATGAATCAACAACACCTGCCATTTAAATCACTCAGTCGCAGTATTTATATCATGTGATCGTAATCCGACGTTTTCATTGGTAGGCGGTCTTTCCTCATTGGTCAGTGGAGTTGCTAGATTTTTGTCTTGCAGTATGTAAAATACTGTGTGCATACTAGCTTCTTCCATCATGCTATGACCGGAATGAAGACATATCCGGCCGTCACCACTACCTTATCACATCAGGAAAGACATAACAACTCCAGAAACTAAAAATAAAAAAAACAATTTTGAACAAAATGGCACTTACTAGGTTTTTCCATTGCACATGAGATTGGGGCTAGAGCATCTGGCACAGGACAAGGGTGCCAGTCCATTGCATGGCACACTAATGCCCACACCCTCAGAACTGCCAATTAACTTAATATGCTCATGGTTTTAGGGTCCTAGATGACTTTATTTTCCGCTTTATACTCTTTATTGTGTAGACAAAATGCCCCAAACCCAAATCCCATGCACTTGCCACTCTGGGGTTAGGTTCTGTATTTTAGCACTTCTTCCCTCCTTCCCTTCTACATCTCTAGATAGATAGATAGATAGATAGATAGATAGATAGATAGATAGATAGATAGATAGATAGATAGATAGATAGATACTTTATTAATCCCAAGGGGAAATTCACTTACTCCAGCAGCACCTTACTGATACAAAAAAACAATATTAAATTAAAGATTGATAATAATGCAGGTAAAAACAGACAATAACTTTGTATAATATTAAATGTTAACGTTTACCCCCCCCCCCCCCCCCCCCCCACACACAAACCCCCAGGGTGGAATTAAGAGTCGCATAGTTTGGGGGAGGAACGATCTCCTCAATCTGTCAGTGGAGCAGGGCAGTGACAGCAGTCTGTCGCTGAAGCTGCTCCTCTGTCTGGAGATAACACTGTTTAGTGAATGTAGTGGATTTTCCATAATTGATAGGAGCCTGCTGAGCGCCCTTCGCTCTGCCACAGATGTCAAACTGTCTAGCTCCATGCCTACAATAGAGCCTCTAAGGCTTATAGTTAGAATGAAAGAACTTTCAGCCTTCATATGTTGCACTGCCTTTTATAATTTTGTCCTCAAGCAACAATATAGAGCAATAGAAAAGACCGAGTTACATGTTAAATAAATTGTATTATAGATAACTAGAGGGCTTTGCCCCCTGCTCGCTTTGCTCACCAACCCCCATGTTTGGTTTTCCGGACACACTTTTAAGATTTTTTTTTTCTTTGAATTGTTGCTATTTCATTAGTTTCACTTTTATTTCAGAACTTCTGTAAAAACAATATTTGGAATCTTTCAAGTCCAAATATGCTGAATCTTTTAAATGAGGTCAGTGAGACATGTGTTTAATGACTTTGTCAGGTTAGAGATAATGAAACTTGGAATTCAAAAGACCCCAAAAAAACGTAGGCGCGAAACACATGCAGAGCAAGATACAGAATATGAAAGCAGAAAAAAACGACAGTGTCAAAAAAAAGAAAATAAAGATCGCATTAGCGCAAACAAAGAGAAATTATTACTCGGAGGAATAACTAAAAGGCGAATCGAGATCGAATATATGGACACAGGTGATATGTCAGAAGTATGTAAATATTGTAAGGCTTTGAAGTTTAAATCAGAGAATTTCAAAAACGTGTTTACCTCGCATGCATTTATTGGTTACTTTGCAAAAAAAATGATTAACTGCTGATGATGTCGATCGCTTTGTCTGTGCTGAAATTCCAAACAGAGAAACCTATCCTGAATTATCTCTAACCTGCTCTGCTGGTGTTTGGCCCTTTTGTTTTGTAACCTCTTTATGACGTTTTACTTTGTTTTCTACTCTGTCTTTTATCTCTGACCTTGCTTTGTCCTGCTTTTTTTTCAATGACACCTGGTCCATGGTGATTATTTTCCCTTTTTCGAGTATTAATTTCCATTTGTTTGCGCTACTGCGATCTTTACTTTCTTTTTTTATACTTTCTAATTTTCCTACTTTCATATTCTTTAACTTTTTTCACATTTGAATCGCGCCTACGTTTTTTTTTTTAGCATTTCGAATGCTCTGCTTTCATAATCTGCTCTGCATGTGTATAGCACCAACGTTTGTGAACATCTTTATGAAGTTCTACTTTGTCTGTTACTCTGTCTTTTAATTCTGAGCCCGATTGGGTGTGCTTTGTTTCATTTCCACTTGTTACGGGCTGATAATTACTTGCCTTATTTTCTGAATTTGCACCTAGATTATTTTTTCTTTTTCCTTTCCAACATTTTTGAGTCTCTTTTCTCCGCGCTGATTTCTTCTTCGCTTATTCGTCGACGTTTCATTTATAATGTTTGTCCTTATATGCTTTATATGTACTGAGACCCTGCATCTGTGTGTGTTGAAAGCCTTGACACAGCTGAGTGTGTTGCTGCCCATGCTCTTATTTGGTTGTAAGTACGGCGTCTCTTGCAAGAATCTCATGTTCTACGTCATCGTGAGATGGTCCTGGGTCAATCTCTTGGCACAATGTCTCACGTTTACGGTGGCAAGTCTCTTTGGTCTTGCGAGTCTTTTAAATGTCTTCCGAGAAGATCACGTATCGTAGCCTTGCTTTTGTTTTCCAGGACAGGATGTCTTTTTATAATAGAGAGATATGCCCAAATTATTAAACAAAATAAATAAATGATCCCACCTTGGAGAATCTCCACCGACGGTGTCGCAGAAAATCTTTACGTAACAATTTCTTTCTGTTAATCTTTTTAGTTGTATTGCCTTTTGTCTAACTGTTGTAAGCAGGACAAGTCCATTTTAGTGTGCATAGATTCAAGGTCACTCCAGATTTGAAATGAACAACAACAACAATTTATTTCTTGTATAGTCCAAAACCACACAAGGAAGGTAGGCTGGGTGTGCAATGGCTGTCAAAAAATGGGATAAATACAAAACACAAAACAGAACACAAGTGATGAAGTATCAAGTGTCTCTGTGTAACCGAATATACTGTAGAATGATCTAATTTTCCCAATATGGATCTGTTTGTAATAGATTAAAATGTTATCAGCTATATACTAAATATTCAGTTAGATATTCCTATTCTATAAAGCCTTTGTCTAACAAAAGATTATCATATCACAATTTGAATAATCTTGTATTGGTGTGCTTGAAAGATGTCATTGTCAAAAATAAATTTCTTATACACTGATGAAGTCTAAAAAACATTTTATGTAGTGTGATAAGCTGCCCGGACACAGACAGACGGACACCATATTCAAGTCCACCACACGTTTATTTACACTAATATACAGTTCAATAAAGTGCACCAACCCAGTGCCAAAGCACCAATCTCCCCCAAAGTCCAGGCTCTCACTCTCTCTGCCTGCTCGTCAGGCCGCCTCCTCTCTCCTGCCTCCAAAACCTTTTCCACTCCTCACCCGACGCCAGTCCTTCTTTGCAGGGAGGCGGCCCCTTTTATAAGTGCCCGGATGGGCTCCAGGTGATCCCCGACACTCCCTAGACACTTCCCTGTGTGGCGGAAGTGCCGGCTGTGTTCCCGGAAGCCCTCCGGGTGTTCCCAATCTTCTTCCCCCCAGTACTTCCTGGTGTGGCAGAAGTGTTGGGGTTCCGGGTCCTTCAGGCATAGGGGCGCCCCCTGGCGGAGACCACGGGCCCCTACAGGGTTGGGCTTCCAAGCCCTGCACCTGTGTCCCTCAAAGGAACCAGGGCGGCCGCCCCCTCGTGGTCCAGAGGAGGAATAAGCCCTCCTCCTGTCCTCCTGGGCATCCCGGCTGGGCACCACCCCCAGCCACGTGCCACAGTACCCCACCGCAAGCTGAGACCCCTAGGCCCAGCGGCCAATCCCACGAGGGCAGGTTTTCCTCGGCGGGAAGCCGACACACTTCGTTCCAGGGTCCGGTCCTATAAAAAATAAGACAGAACAAGGGGCGGAGACGCTGCCCTGACGCCGCCACTCGGCATCTCTCTGACGTCTATACGGGCAACGCTCCCCCCTTTGACCGGCACCCCGGTGCTTGCCAGCTCGGCCCCCCTTTCGTGGCACCCTTGCCCCTCGTGGTGGGACACTGGATGGGACCGCACGCGCGCCCGTCTCCTCAGCCTTCCATGGGTTTGCCCTCTGCACCCGCAGAGGGCGGCCCTTCTCCAAACGTGAGCATCCTGCCTCACGTTTGCCCTTATCGGAGGAACCGGCATTCTTCCCTTGGCTCCCCCTTTTACTCTTGGACGCGGTGACGGACTGAGTCTCCTTATAGCGTAAAAAGAGACCCCGTCGCGTCTGCGTCCCTTTAATTCGCCTCGAGGCTGCGGCTGGCTTAGGGCAGAGGGCGTTAGGACCCAGGGCACTTAACAGCCTAAGTCCTGCTAGCCCCCTCACCCTGCACGCAGCACTCACCACCACATCTTCTGTAGGAGATCCCCCTTTTGGACTCCGGTCACGGGGTTCACGGATCCTGTCAGTGGGACCTCCAACATGCTGTACGGGATCCAGTAAACTTACCGTTCCCGCCGTACCTCTCCGGCCGAAGGTTTGCTCGCCGCGCTGGTCCGTCCGCTCTTCCAGCGCTTCCTCTCATGCGACTGGCTTCCCCTCCAGCATCTGCTCCCCAGCACGGAGGGCACCTAGCACTTGTGGATGCGACTCCACAGAACACTGATCAACCGCCAGCGCCTGTAGAGCCGCAGACATGGACAAAAGTACAGCCAGCAGTGAGCCTTCCTTATTGTCAGCTACAGCTGCTGGCTGCTCTTTAGGGCACTTTGAAGAACGCGCACACCCAGCTGCACGTCCTCCCTTATCGGAGGAACTGGCTTCCCCAAGCCGCTTCCTCCGTTTACTGTGGGATGCCGCGACAGTTCGGATCTGCCCATTGTAAGAGGGCAGACCCAGCCCCGCTGGCGTCCGGAGCTTCACGGGGTCGGTCTCCCTTACCTTCCCCGCTGTGCCTCTCCGTCCAGGAGCTCCTGCAGGACGCCGATCCCCTCCTGCCTGCGGCTCTTGATCCGACGCCACTGCCATTCCTCCTGAGTCCAGCGTCTCCGCCCGGAGGGCACATCGCTCGGCCAGCAGCAACAGCACGAGCTGGATCTCGCTCTGCAGCTCCTGCAGTATCGCTGCCAAAGAGGAAGAGACAGTCGGCGGTGTTGTGTTTACCTTCCAGGCGGCGCCACTCGCCGACTGCTCTCCGTGGGCTCTTTCCTGCAGCCCACTCGGGTGTCTTTGGAGCACAGGACAGACATTCCCTGCTCTCGCCTCCGACCAATCGCTGGCTCCCGTGCCTGTTATGAGGAGGGACTCCTGGTCTGCCGCCATTTTGGCTCTACTGCCCCTGGTGCGGCGCCATTCTGGCTCTTGGAGTTGCAGCTCCATACTTTCTGCAGCTCTCCCGATTGCCGCCTCCGTGCTGCCGACGGCCCGTGGACCAGCACGCCTCTGCCACAGACGTGGATCCAGGCATACCCTGCCGGTAACAAAAGAGGGGAGTCCTACCCCGCAGGGCAGACCGCTGTTATGCAGGGCACTCACCTCCCGGATCCCGTCATCCAGCCGTATCTGCTGCACACTGGTCTTTCCTTCAGCGATACCGTCCTGGCCGCCGTTTCCGACAGCACGTCGGTCGGAGTCTGCTGCACTCCAGCCACGCCCGTTGGTGCTCCTCCGCACCCAGGGATCAGAGCCTTTTGGCAGACCACTGGCAGTCCCAGGGGAGAATCGCTCCCGCGGAGTTGTGCATGCGTCGCTCCCGCGGTGCGTGTGGGGGTTCCGCTGCTGCGCTGGGCTGCTCACAGAACATTTTTTCTCTACAGGTTCCTGCCTTGAACCAGGCAGACCCTCCTGCCGACTACGCCACTGTGATAAGCTGCCCGGACACAGACAGACGGACACCATATTCAAGTCCACCACACGTTTATTTACACTAATATACAGTTCAATAAAGTGCACCAACCCAGTGCCAAAGCACCAATCTCCCCCAAAGTCCAGGCTCTCACTCTCTCTGCCTGCTCGTCAGGCCGCCTCCTCTCTCCTGCCTCCAAAACCTTTTCCACTCCTCACCCGACGCCAGTCCTTCTTTGCAGGGAGGCGGCCCCTTTTATAAGTGCCCGGATGGGCTCCAGGTGATCCCCGACACTCCCTAGACACTCCCCTGTGTGGCGGAAGTGCCGGCTGTGTTCCCGGAAGCCCTCCGGGTGTTCCCAATCTTCTTCCCCCCAGTACTTCCTGGTGTGGCAGAAGTGTTGGGGTTCCGGGTCCTTCAGGCATAGGGGCGCCCCCTGGCGGAGACCACGGGCCCCTACAGGGTTGGGCTTCCAAGCCCTGCACCTGTGTCCCTCAAAGGAACCAGGGCGGCCGCCCCCTCGTGGTCCAGAGGAGGAATAAGCCCTCCTCCTGTCCTCCTGGGCGTCCCGGCTGGGCACCACCCCCAGCCACGTGCCACAGTAGGTTGAACTTCACTCAAACGATTTTCCCTGTCAACAGTGATAACATGGAGGGGAGGTATCTCTTTAGGACAATCGCTGCCAATGTCAATTTCTTAAACAATCCACGGCAACTGTATGCGACCAATTCCCACTCAACACGATGGTGAATTGTGACCCAACAGCGTAACCCACAGTTTAAAAAACTGTGCTCTAGAGCAATGGTTCACCTAGTCCTATTTCAGCCACGATCCAATTCCTGTGGCGGACAGAATCCATCTAATTGTCTCTACCTAGGCCATTCACCAATGAAAGCGCTCAGGTACATCTCATTCTCCAGTTGCTTTGTTAAGTTGCAGCCTGTCCTTCCTAGCTAGGCAGTTTATGGCCTTCCTGGGAGAATGTGCTTATAGAATGTCCTGTACACACCATTTTTTTTTCTCAATGCACTGGCATGCCATTTAGATTTGGTTTCTAACTTATACACATTTTCAAAATAAGACAATAAGCCACAGAGTCATTAAGTGTTGGAGATCCATTTTGAAATTCCCAGACGATTTCCAAGAAAGCAGTTGTAATGGTAAACAACCAAATAGATGGGTGTTTTGTCTTGGTAGAGTAATATTTTACTCTACTTTCCCCTTTGTATTATTAATATGTAGCCTCTGTCAGAACGCCTCAAATCCCACAGACTTACCACTGTTTATAAGGTATTATAGTATATAACTTACCCCACCTTCCCTTCTATATCTATAACCTCAGGCAATTAGGTGTAGTAAAAGACAAGCAGGAGTTAAATTACAATTTAAACAATGTATTATTGTTAATATTCATAAATAATAACAATATCCAAAGTACTTTTGAATATTGGCAACCATACAACCTGATTAAATGGTGATGTGTAGTTTCAGGCAGCACATAGACTTGTTAGTTATTTAAAAAGTCTCTAGTTAAGACATCATTGGTGCTCAGCTTTCTTCAGAATAGGCTGCATGCCTGTTTCAATATGGCTGCCAAGCTGTGCTCTCCATTGTGTTGTCCTTTCAGTTCATCAGTTTTGTCTTCATCAGATGTTAGTAAGAGAGAGAGAGTGTGAGGTTAAGCAAGCAGATTTATAGATTCTCTGTCCAACCCCTAGAGCCAATAAGACATCATGGTACTTAAAGGCTTCTGATAGAAGCCAATTCCAAACAGCCATACTTCAGACCAATGGGGAAATAGAACAGCTTAACACCTGCCACCCCTCAAGACCAAATGTTAAGGTAAAGCTTGGCAGTTAGGCAGCCTGGCTGTCTTGCGGGGGTTGAAAGACTTTAGCAGAGAAACACTTGTCAAACTGGTTTAAGGCACTTCCTCCCCAAACTCTGTCGTAACATTCAAAGAGATCCATTCCTAAAGTGGGGGGGCGGCTGGGATAAACATAAATGCTTCTCACTAATGTAACACTACATTACATTGCTTTGCCTAATTAAGAAATAAAGACATACAAAATATTTATCAAGATATATGTAAAATCTTACATCACAACAGTGAGCTTGAGCTTCAGCCCCCATGATTCATTAGTCCAAGTAGCCAACTTCTTGGCCTTTCTTTGGGGCTCAAGAACGGTTGGAACTTTTAGTCTGATGTGGGTTCAGTGGTATGAAGAATACAGAAGGTTATTCTGAGGAGTAAATTCAGTATCCTTCTCTGGTGTCCCTTTTATGTCTGCCCCTGTAAGGTCCATGACACCACTGGTGTTGGAAAAGATTCTAGCTCTGTATGACTATCAGCAGAAAATGTGCCAGTAAGACAGAATGCTTTATCCTCAAGTAGGAAAAATAAAACTGAACCCTGTCCTGGACCACAGGCCATGTAGTTCAATTTTTGCTGTACTTTAAAGAGAATAGCACTTTGCTTATCAAAACAGATTGTATCAAAATCATTTCACTGTGTCTAAACATTACACTTGAAAAAAACACACATATGTATATCTAAAACAGTGTAGTTGGTAAAGTTAAAATGCCAGATGCCAATGAACATCATGAGTGATGACTTTTTAAATTTCTTTTATGAACATGTTTATCAGAGCATACTATTCAAAACTCTTAGATAAAGTAACAAATACATTGACATTAAGAAATTATGCTTTCATGCATTTGGACAGTATAGTACTCTGGAAAATCTCTCTATATATAAAATCCATCATCCGTCTGTCTGTCTGTCTGTCTGTCCGCTTTTTCACGATAGAAATACTTAATGGATTTAGATTTTTTTTTTTTATAATTTGCTTAAACATTCCAGTTGATTTTGCAACTTCTCTCATTGCGGTAAATATCATAGTTAGTTTGCAGGAGCGATGTATTTGTGATAATCCGAGACAGAGGTTGTGGAGTGAGGGAAGGACGAAGTGTGACATCAGGAGTGGAGAGCCATGTGAGGCCCTCCTTATTCACACGTCAGCCTCTGTTCAAGTTGGTGTACCTCTCACCATGGTTTAGAGCGTACCTTGCCTCCACTTAGCTACCGATACCTGTTTGTTTATTGATTTTTAAAGTTTCTCCTGTTTCACTACTATGCGGGCAAAGCCACGGGGGACAGCTAGTTAAATATAAAACACAACTGATGATTAAGTTCTAATTGAAGGAATACTCCACCCAAAAATTATAATTTTTGTTGCTTACTACATGTAACTTGTAGTGGTGGCTGAGAACAATTTTTAATCTCATGTTTTCATACAGAACAAAAGAAAATTTTTTATAATGGAACCTAATGGTGACCCATATCATAGAACAGCAAATGATGTGAAAAATGGCCATGGAAAAAAGAGAAAATCCTCATGTTACTCATGAAGCGTAATTTACATGTCTGTTATCCAGTTGTATGTTGAAAATGTGCAAAATGCATGAATTTTTGCTAAAATATTATCAATAGTTACTTCCGGAAACAGCAGTGTACATCATGAATGGGAAAACAGATTCCCGTTATTCTGTGCTTTTGAACTGAAGTCCCACCTCTCCCTTCATTCACTGGGCAACAGTCCTGTCTTCAATTTAAAAGCACTCTGTCAGTCATTGTCCAACCCACTATATCCTAACACAGGGTCACGAGGGTCTGCTGGAGCCAATCCTGGGCAGGGCACCAGCCCACTGCAGGGCACACACACCCACACACCAAGCACACACTAGGGACAATTTAGGATTGCCAACGCATCTAACCTGCATGTCTTTGGACTGTGGGAGGAAACCGGAGTACCCGGAGGAAACCCACGCAGACACAGGAAGAACATGCAAACTCCACGCAAGGAGGACCTGGGAAGCCAACTCAGGTCTCCTAACTGCAAGGCAGCAGCGCCTTCACTGCACCATCATTTAAAAGCCCTGAATTATGGAAATGCAGTTTCCTATTCACAATATACACTGCACTTTGCAGAAGTAATTGTTAATATATGTTAACAAATAATGCATGCGTTTTTCATTTCATGAGCATACAACAGGATAACTGACATGTGGATTATGCAACATGAGTAATGTGAGAATTATTTTCTTTTTTCCCCCCAAAGATGTTTTTCACATCATTTGCCATTGTACACCATGGGTTGCCATTAGCTTTCAGTATTTGATAAACTTTATTCTCTCGTTCTGCAAGAAAGCATGAGATTACAATTTTTTCTCAGCCATCACTACAAACTAAAAGGGGTAAGTAACATGTGAAAAACATTACTATTACGTGGAATATCCTTTTAAATAAAACACTGCCTGCTGGCACATACTGTATAGGAGCTTAATTAGATATTTTATAAATGGTGGAACAAACAAAACCCGCAGGTTGTTTTCCTACAAACATCCGTCCATCTGTTTATTTTAGCAAGGAGCATTTTCAAAATTTGTGGATATCCTTAGTTAATCCCTGCAATGTGTAGACTCAGGGTCAGGGAAAGGGACAAAGTATTAATTCTGGATAGGTTGGCAAATGATGTGAAATACGCACTTCAAATACAAACTCTTCTCTATGAAGTAAGAGCACATGCTAAGATATTTGGGGTAAAGAGCCTCATATATTAATAATCTCAACCTCACTTAATCCATTTCAGGGTCATGGGGGGCCAGAGCCTACCACAGCAACGTCAAAGGCCAGGTAAGGGCCAGACGTGGACAGCCATATACATCGTAGTATGGATAAGAATGACTGTTTGATTAACACATCGGTCATCCCAATGTTCAAGTCAGGTCAGAATAATCAAAGAAATGATTTGGAATCTAATGCAATATTTGAACCAGTCAGGACCATACACCAGGGCTACCTTAATTTGTTGATGTGATGGAGAGATGTTTCTACACCTTGTTTGGAGTCAATTGAATGGACATGATTTGGATGGGCACACCCCTATCTACAAGGGATGTTCAAAAAGTTTCTTCACTTTTTTTAACTCTATTTATTAAGAATTTCAAAAACAAATTGCATCACCTGTGATGGGTTGGCACCTACCCGGGATTGGTTCCCTGCCTTGCGCCCTGTGTTGGCTGGGATTGGCTCCAGCAGACCCCCATGACCCTGTGTTCGGATTCAGGGGGTTGGAAAATGGATGGATGGATCACTTTTCTACATAGTCACCTTCGTTTGCGGTGCAGTTTTCCCAGTGTCATAACAATTTTTTACTGCTCAATTACTACTCCTCCCACCTTCACCGTTTCCAATGAAAATATAAAAGTGCTGAAACTTTTTGAATGTTCCTCGTATATAGGATTTCCCAGATGACAAGTTATATCTGAGAAGAAAACAAGCCATGAGGTCAAAGGAAGTGTCTACAGAGCTTAGAGAAATTATTGTGTCCAGGAACAGATCTGGGGAAGGCTACAAACAATTCCTGCAGCATTGAAGGTTTGCAAGAGCACAGTTACGTTCATAATTTTTAGATGGAAAAAGTTTGAAATACCCATGACCCTTCTTAGAGCCGGTCAACCTGAGCAATAGTGTGCAAAGAGTCTTGGTATGAGAGGTGACCAAGAACCTGATGTTCCCTCTGGCTGTGCTCCAGAGAACTTGTGTGAAAATGTAAAACATTTCCAAAAGGACACCCATCACTACAACATTTCACTGATCTTGCCTTTATGACGGTGTGACCAAACAACATATGAAAGCCCACTTGGAGTTTGCAAAAAGACACCAAAAGTAGTCTGAAACCCTGAGAAACAAGATTCTCTGATCTGATGAATCCAAGATCAGCATCATGTCTGAAAGGAAGAAGGTACCACATGTCCTCTGCACGATACCATTCCACCTTGAACCATGTTGGTGTGCAGCATTGTGCTGTAGGATTGTTTTTCAATGCAAGGATCTCTGCGACTAGACAATGTTGAGAGAAAGCTGAGCAGAGCAAAGCACGGAGATATCCTTAATGAAAACCTGCTTCACAGAGCTCTGGACTTCAAACTGAGCCAAAATTCCACCTTCCAACAGGATAATGACAAAACACAAAGCAAATTCAACACCAGAGTTGATTAGGTACAAGTCTCTGAATGTCCTCTAATGTCCTAGCCAGAGGTGGGACTTGATCCCAATCAAACACCTCTGGGGAGACCTTAAAATAGCTGACCACTGAAAGTCTCCATCCAACCTGACAGAGCTTGAGAAGATCTACAGAGAAGAATGGCCCCCAAATCCAGGTGTGTTAGGCTTGTTGCATCATACCCAAGAAGACTCCATGCTGTAATCATTGTTATCACCAAAGTACTGAGAAAAGGGTCTAAATACTTCCGTCAATGGGATATTTCAGTCATTTATTTTTAATCAATTTGCAAAAACTCCTAAAGTCCACATTGCCATTTTTAGTGTACTGGGTGTTACTTGATGTGGGGAAATATGAATTTAAATGATTTTCGCACAAGGCTGCAACGTAGCAAAATGTGATAAAAGTGAAGGGATCTGAATACGTTCTGAATCGGCTGTAGGTGTTTATTACATTTAGCAGCTGTCATGGTGGCCACGTCTAAGATTGTCATGTGGGCAGTTGGCCCACTATTTATCATTTATTCCACTAATTCACACCCCAAGTTTCCTAATTGTATGACCACTTTGAATGCTGATAGAAACTTTTTTCAAGTCAAGAGTTTAGACCTGTGTGGACTTCATTGGAGAAAAAACAAAAGAGTGCAACAAATAAGTTGAATATGTTTGTGGGTCCAGACAAAAGTCACTTTTTTCCTCACAAAACCCCATGAATGAGATGATGTGGGGTCTTGAAGTTTTTGCTCTACAGCCCCTTCACCATTTTATCCCCCTGAGCAACAAATGGATTCTCAGCTTCAAATGTTTCTGATTATCCATTCATGATGGTTTTAAACTCTAGTGAAGGAGAGGTCCACAAGTGAAAGCCCTGACAAGAAAGAATTCAGAAAAGTGCTAAATAAAAAGTACATCTCACTTGAGGCCTTCCGAGATCTAAATTACATCCTACACCTTGCCAAGACCTAACAGTAGGATATTTCAAGCATTACTTTTCTGTCGTTCTTCTTCCTGCGGCACACATGTAAAATTTTCCTAAATGCCAACTCTGCGGGTTGGTTTGAGATAGACTGCTTACTTGCGCCGTGTCTTCAGACTGTGCCACTTAACAGCCTGCCATGCCAACAACTGACAACCTTTTAATCTGTGCATAATTGCTACATCCGATGCTTAAATGGAGGCAGCCCACTGGGGAGATTTCCAGTATCATTTGAGCACTCCCCCCCCACCCCCATACCTTTATGTCTTAGGAACACAAGAACGCCGCTTCCTGTTGTTATATGAAAGCATTGGAAATGGCATGGAGGCCAAGGGGCTCCACTCTGGCGCTATAACCTTTTAATGCAATCAGACAAACCGAAGCTGTGCAGACCTTTGCCATAATTGGAAATCTGAACAAAACTTGGACTTTTTTTTCTCATTTGAGAGCTGTCAGGTGCTGTGCTCTCCTCAGATTTCACACAGTTTTGTTCAGCAACTATTAACTAACATGAAGTGCTTCTTCATAAATCGTCAGTCATGAGCCCAGCTGTGATAATAAAGACAAGTGGAAGTGGCATTCTTTTTTTTTAAGTATCCTCTTAAATTTATTTCTCACAATACATTCCTGAGGCAGCACGGTTAATTTATTACATCTTTTTTAATACTCTGCATTTAATTGCAGAAATTTGCATGTTTCTCCTCTTCGTGTGGGTTTCCTATAGTGTAAAGACGCACTCTTAGGCATGCTGTATAGAATGGTTCCCAAAAGGCACAGTGAATGAGACACTTGATTGAATTTTTCCAGGAGCTCTCCCTCTTTTCTTTGCTTTTTTTTACTTTAGTAAAAACTTTTTTTGTTATTAATGTTAAGATTTGGCCTCTGGCTTGTTGCTGTAAGTTACTTTTTTATTTGTTAATAGATTTTTAAATTGAGGACACACTGCGGTTAATGTCTGACCTGAGCTTCGTCTCATCTCAAGAGATGTCACACGATGAATGCCGAGGATTGTAAGGCTACCTTACATCTAAAACATCTGTGAATGTAGGAGACTTTGTAAATGTAAAGTGGGAGATGTTAAATATTTCTGTGCTCACCTGGTAGCAATGTGATCACAAAGGAGCCATGTCACACTTTATCGGAGAAAGAGCTCGTCTATGGATGTAAAAGGCAAAGATCCAGAGCGAGGATAAACGATAAAAGGCAGAAAGGATTCACAACTGGCCAGTCTTCATTTGGTTTTTAAATTGAAAGAACTACCATATCTCATAGCGAGCTACAGAGAGTTCAGGTTTTTGGTATTGTGGAGAACCATCTTAAACCTCCTATTTCAGATGCTACTTAAATGCTAGATGGGTTACGTCTCATATGATTAGATGGAGGGGAAAAAGCAGGAGGGTTGTATGTAGACTTACGGTAGTTTGATAAGATATACAGTAATCCCTCCTCCATCGCGGGGGTTGAGTTCCAGAGCCACCCGCGAAATAAGAAAATCCGCGAAGTAGAAACCATATGTTTATATGGTTATTTTTTTATTGTCATGCTTGGGTCACAGATTTGTGCAGAAACACAGGAGGTTGTAGAGAGACAGGAACGTTATTCAAACACTGCAAACAAACATTTGTCTCTTTTTCAAAAGTTTAAACTGTGCTCCATGACAAGACAGAGATGACAGTTCTGTCTCACAATTAAAAGAATGCAAATATATCTTCCTCTTCAAAGGAGCAAACAAATCAATAGTGCTGTTTGGCTTTTAAGTATGCGAAGCACCGCGGCACAAAGCTGTTGAAGGCGGCAGCTCACATATATATCCCCCTGGACGCTAGATGGCAGCCTCCCTGGGTTGCAGCGGAACCTTGGACTCCCACAGGGCTTCATGTTGGAGTTGGTACAGCCCTGTTGGGTTCTGCTGGTGCTGCCAGGGGGTGCTGCAGCGGGAGCTGCTGGGCCCTTCTAGGCAGTAGTTTCACCACACCTGGAAGGGCAGCCAGGTGTCGGCAATCAAGCACCTGGAGCACTTCCGGGTGCCAAATAAAAGGAGCCAGCAACCACCACTCAGGAGCCAGAGTTGGGAGGAAGAAGGACAAAGCTGCCTAGGAGGAGTGGAGGTACAACATTTTAACTTATTGGTGTTTTGGTGTGTGCTGTGCTTGGGACTGCGTACTGCCCTGTGGGACACGGGGAAGATGTGCTCAACAGGTGAAGAAAAATAAAAAGTTGTTTTATTTTTCATGTGACTCCGTGTCCTGTCTGTGTGTTGGACTGGGCTCCTATATATATATATATGTGTATATATTATATATATATATATATTATATATATATATATATATATATATATATATTCACGGCATTCGAAGTCTGTGTCACAATCTGATTGTATGGGTGGTTACCTACCAGGTAACGCTTGTGGTTGGCCAGCAATCTGCTAACATCCGCCATGGTGCCCTCAGTTTGTGAGGAGCAGATCATAGAATGGTTGAAATAGTTTACTGTCAAATAAATGCAAAGAGTACGCGACACGTGTTTCACCCTCATTCTGGGCTCATCAGGCGTACACACTCCACCGCACTCCCTCTCGGGAATCGAACCTCGGACGTCAGCGCCAGAGGCGATGCCCCTAACGTTGCGCCACGGCATGTGGTTCGTTTATTTGACAGCATGTAGATCGGGGTAATTACATTCACGGCATTCGAAGTCTGTGTCACAATCTGATTGTATGGGTGGTTACCTATGGTGGTTACCTTTGCATTTATTTGACAGTAAACTATTTCAACCATTCTATGATCTGCTCCTCACAAACTGAGGGCACCGTGGCGGATGTTAGCAGATTGCTGGCCAACCACAAGCGTTACCTGGTAGGTAACCACCCATACAATCAGATTGTGACACAGACTTCGAATGCCGTGAATGTAATTACCCCGATCTACATGCTGTCAAATAAACGAACCACACGCCGTGGCGCAACGTTAGGGGCATCGCCTCTGGCGCTGACGTCCGAGGTTCGATTCCCGAGAGGGAGTGCAGTGGAGTGTGTACGCCTGATGAGCCCAGAATGAGGGCGAAACACGTGTCGCGTACTCTTTGCATTTATTTGACAGTAAACTATTTCAACCATATATATATATATATATATATATATATATATTATATATATGTCACAGCCTTATTCCAAAATGGATTAAACTCATTTTTTTCCTCAGAATTCTACATACAAAACCCCATAATGACAATGTGAAAAAAGTTTACTTGAGATTTTTGCAAATTTATTAAAAATAAAAAAATTGAGAAAGCACATGTACATAAGTATTCACAGCCTTTGCCATGAAGCTCAAACTTGAGCTCAGGTGCATCCTGTTTCCCCTGATCATCCTTGAGATGTTTCTGCAGCTTAATTGGAGTCCACCTGTGGTAAATTCAGTTGATTGGAGATGATTTGGAAAGGCACACACCTGTCTATATAAGGCCGGCTCACAGGATCTGACAGGGATGTGTCGTCACCCCCGAGCTCACCCGTCGCGTTGCAAAGGCTCTGGCTAAGCCGAGAGATTGGGGGCCCGCCCTGCCACGCTGTTTCAAGTGTGGCAAGGTGGGGCATATGCTTTCCACCTGTCCCCTCAACGTCGAGCCGATGGACTGCAGCTGGGCAAAGGGAGAAGGTACTGTGCTCTGTCGAACCCTCTGCAGGTCGCCAATACGGGAGTGGTGTTATTAAATGGGCACTCGGTTGTGGCATTGTTTGATTCCGGGAGCAATATTACCATTATTGCTTGCCATTATGTTCTACCGTGACAGTGGGTCGCTCAACAAATGAGCGTAACTTGTGTACATGGGGAGACCAGATCATACAGGTCCACAAAGTGCTTCATAACCTGGGAGGGGAGTCCTAAACAACTGCTCATCGCTGTACTGCCCGAGCCCCCCTATCCAGTTATATTGAGACAAGACTGGTCAGAAAGTAAACGCGGTAGAGCTGTCTCCACTTCTACATCTAAGTTGGGTGTGACTATGGAGGGTCAAGAGGCCCTCCCAGCTGCTCCCACGCCGTGTTCCTTGGCAACTAATGATGATGTGGACGGCCCGGGGTAGCCCTCTTTGGTGACCCGCTCACCGGCATGCTGGCATCATTTAAAAGAGAACAGTGGAATGATGATTCCCTGAAGTTTGCCCAGAATGCCATCGTATCCGGAGATGACATATCGTCAGTAGATTCCACACCACCGGGACCCTACTTTGTTTTGGATAATGACCTGTTGTATCGAGTTGCAGAACACGAAGGTAAGGAAGTTGTTGTTAGTTCCGTGGACCTACCGGCGCGAGGTTTGTGAACTAGCTCACTCCCACCTCTTAGGCGCCCATCTCGGGGCCGAGAAAACCTTGGAGAGAGTAAAACTCCGGTTCTATTGGCCCAGGATCAATAAGGAGGTCCAACGTTTCTGTCAATCTTGCCCAGTCTGTCAGCTACGTCAGATACCCAGGAGGGACCGCGCTCCTCTAGTCCCGATTCCCCTTATATATGTACCCTTTGAGAGGATCGGTGTCGATCTGGTAGGACCCTTAGAACCTTTGGTACGAAGCCATAAGTACATATTGGTCATGGTAGATTATGCAACTCGATACCCAGAAGCGGTTCCCCTGCGAGCTGTGAACACAAAGAATATTGCACGGGAATTAGTAAGGGTTTTTTTCCCCCGAGTAGGCATACCTAAAGAAGTCCTTACAGACCAAGGTGTGCCCTTTACATCGGATACGTTCAGGGAATTTGCCAAGTTTCTCCATATTAAGCATCTCAAAACAAACGTCTATCACCCACAGACGGATGGATTGGTAGAACAGTTTCACCAAACACTTAAACAGATGCTCCGCAAGGTAGTCAACGTGGACGGTAGGAACTGGGACCAACTTTTACCCCTAGTGCTTTTTGTTTACCAGGAGGTGCCACAAGCCTCCATGGGTTTTTCCCATTTTGAACTTCTGTATGGACACCAACCCCGGGGCATTTTGGACATACTCAAAGAAGATTGGGAAGGGGAGGCATTTCCCTCCACTAACCTCTTAGAATATATCACGCAGTTACACAATTGATTAGAGAAAATTCTGCCTTTACTTAAAGAACACATGTCCAGGGCTCAAGCAGCGCAGGCCTGGAATTACAACTGAAACTCCTCTCTGCGTGAATTTCAGCTGGGAGATTGTGTAACGGTGCTCGTGCCCACTTCCCACTCAAAATTGCTGGCCCATTGGCAAGGCCCATATAAAGTTAAAGAAAGAAAAGGGCTGGTCGACTATTTGGTAAGCCAACCAAACCGTCGACCCAGTGAGAGGGTGTATCCCTTTTCTCTGAAAAAACCATGCTTAACTTCGGCCACAATTTGACCTCCCACCAGAGGCAGGAGCTCGAAGGTGCGATCCTGTCTGTCCCAGAAGTGGTCAGTGAAGCACCAGGCCGGACCTCGCTGATTCAGCACTACATTGTGACAGAACCGGGGGTGGTGGTCAGGGAACGACCCTATCGCCTCCCGGAGGCGAAACTTGCTGAGGTGGAGCTAGAGGTACAACGGATGTTGGACATGGACATCTTTGAGGAAAGCCATAGCCCCTGGTCTAGTCCTATTGTCCTCATGTCTAAGCCAGATGGGTCGTGGAGGTTCTGTTATGACTTTAGGTGTCTTAACCAGGTCTCCAAGTTTGATGCCTATCCCATGCCCTGGGTAGATGAGCTCCTCGAGAGGCTGGGCACGGCCCATTATTTGACTACTCTTGACATGACAAAGGGTTACTGGCAAATTCCCTTAATTGCATCTGCAAGAGAGAAAACTGCATTTATCACCCCTAGCGGACACTGGTACTGCCATTTGGGCTGCACAGGGCACCAGTAACCTTCCAACGTCTGGTAGACAGAGTGCTACGGCCCCACCAGTCCTATTGTGCCGCCTCCCTCGATGACATAGTCATCTTCTCCGGCACCTGGGAGGAACATGTATTGCAGGTTTACACTCTCCTCCTGACGCTAGCAAGGGCCGGGCTGCGCATCAATCCCCGGAAGTGTTACTTCAGGATGAACAAACCCAAATATTTAGGCTACCTGGTAGGAGGAGGGTTGGTGAAACCACAGTGTACCAAGATAAAAGACATCCTGGAATGGCCCCGTCTGATAGTCAAGAAACAGGTGCAAGCCTTCTTAGGATTAGCGAGTTACTACCGCCGGTTTGTACCTCGGTTCTCTGAGAGGGCCGCCTCCTTGACAGATTTGACAAAGAAAATGGCCCCTTTGCATGTGATATGGAATGAATTTACGGAACAGGCATTCAGTGACTTAAAAATGTCCCTCACAACGGCACCTGTTTTGAAGCCTTGGCCATCAAGTGGGCGGTAACTCACCTGCGGTACTACCTGCTGGGCCGGGAGTTCACCTTGGTAACGGACCATGCCGCTCTCCAGTGGATGGCCCTTCACAGGGACTTGAACCCTCGGGTTACTAGGTGGTTTTTGGACCTGCAGCCGTATAAGTTCATCGTCACTTATTGCCGAGGTAACCTCCAAGCCAACAATGACACTCTCTCATGGGTTCATGGCCTCTCAGTTCGGGCCGCCCAACCCAATGGGTTATGTCACACACGAGCACATGGGGAGCAGCTTAAGGACCCGACACACACTGCGACAAGTCGTGCCAGGGGACAACAGCAGCATACTAACCTCTCTCTTCTTATTTCCTCAGAAAGAACGAGGCTCCACCGCCATAATACCGCCTCGACGATCCAAACAGTCGAAACACTTCTGGGTTCCTTTCTTTCCTCTGGTCCCCGTTTGATGACGTCAACCACCCATCCATCACCACGATTTTCCCAGCTAATTTAGAAGAACATGGGGAGAAAACCTGGCAGAACTATGGGGCCATCCAACACAATAAGAGGCAGTTTCCCTGGGCAATGGTACCTGTGCAGATACCCACAGGGCATACTGGGTATTGTAGTCTTGTAGAATAGCCTTGTTGGGTTCAGTGGGGGCTGCCAGGGGGTGCTACAGGGATCTTTCATCCCTGCTTTATGGGACTTCTGTTTGACCTGGAAGTAGTTCCACCAGGCTATGCCCTAGCATCGAAAGTAGTCCTGAGTCCAGGATAAAAGAAGCTGTTCAACCTTATCCAGGAGATTCAGATTCGAGTGGAAGTGGACAAAGCTCACCTGGGAGGTGAAAAGGAAGAGAGAAGATGGAAAGAACTACTGGAACCTTTGTGGAAGGTAGCTTAAAAATATACCATCTTTTTAAACAGGACTTGTGTTTGTGAGGTTGTGTCTGGGGTTTGTGACTCTTTAGTCGGCACATTTTATATATGTATATCTATAGATATAGATATATATATATATATCCTCTTTAATAAAATCCCTGTGTGCGTCCAGGTGTCCATGTGTGTGTGTCTTCTGGTAAAGTGCGCATGTGCGGGGCACTGTGGGATGCGCGATATTACTGTCAGAGAAAGTTACAAGCGTTTTACGGAGATACAAACCAGTATTACTGCGAGAGGAAATTAAAAGTACACAATACAGTGACACATATTACAGCCACATACAAGCCAGTATTACTGTCAGAGGAGATTAAAGGCATATTATCGACGTGCACGCCTGTATTACCGCCAGAGAAAATTAAAGACATATTATGGACGTACAAGCCAGCGGGCGTACATGACAATATTACTGTCACAGAAAATTAAAGACACACAATACACAGCGGCAGCCCACGAAGAACGGTCAGCTCAGCAAGTAAACATCAACAAAAAAAAGGCTGAAAGAAAGAAAAATACGACCAACAAAAAGAATGAGGTCAAAGGTCCATTTAATATAGACTGTTCCTACTAATGTTTATGCACTACTGTTCTAGCGCTCGTTATTGTAAGGGGCTACATGACTAGTATATATATATATATATATATATATATATATATATATATACTAGTGTACATATACACTACATGTAAACACTGTGGCTGTATTCTGGCAGGGCATATTTTATTTACAATTAGACAATGATGTCAACTTACTTAGTTATTTGTTTAGATGTGCAGTCAGAAGGTGGATGTTTTGTAGCCTTGTCGGTGATTCTACTGGAATGGTGTCTGTATCTTTAGAAAAATGTTTTGATTTGGTTGTTTTGAGTACAGAAATCTGCATCTCTTGTGACTCGTCATCAACTCTCTTAACAGGGTGGCACACAGTTTACTTCTAATGCATATTTTGTAATTCATACTTTTATGAACATTCTTTCTACCTTGCATTGACTCCTACACTACTATTGTATCTCTGAACAGCAGAAAGCACACACTTCACCTGTGACAACATATCATTCACATTTACTACTAGTCCATTAATGTCTCCGAATGCCAAAGTATAATCTGATTTTACAGAAAGGCTTTTCTCATGCAACAGTTATTGTTAATTTCAACAAATGCAATACATACAGTATATAAATGTTTAATTGTGGTATTTTTCAAAATCTTTTCTGCTGCAGACAGTTTATCATAATCAGACGCTTGCTCTCTATCTGTCTGTCTGACCAGGTTAACAAGACCACAACTGCCCCATTTTGAGTGCCACCTTCATGAGGCATTGGATTGGTTTAGAAATGTGACACTCGGTGAGCAGTCAAACTGTTTTCATCCATTTCTCACCAAAATTCTCTCATGATTGTCTCCAGGCGTATATATTATACATCTGGCTTCAGTGAGACTGTGGTGCAAATGGCTGAGCCAGTTTATCAGATCAAATTCCAAAAGGTAAACTCAATGAAATTAAAATTATTTGTGATGGCAGAAACATTCATTTATCAGGTTATCAGCCACTCCTTTGAGCTACAGTATGTGACCTGAATTACATGTAAGCCTTAACGAGGCATTTGTCCTTCTAACACCTTTTACAAATTTTTTTTTCTCCAAACAACACAAGGTTTTCAATTTTAATCTTCAACATTAATTAATTTCACAGACTGTAATTTTATTCCAAAAAAATCAATAAAACAAAAAGGCTAATAAATCAGCAGAAATGGTTAAATAGGAGCATTATTTAAATAGTAAAACTGAAAAGATCACAGTACAAGAAATTTACAAAGAGGAATACCAGACACTACAGCAAGAGATAAAAAAAGCATTTGAAACATCAAAAGAGGAACCAAAATAAAAATTACTAATGAAGCCAAGCAATTTTTTAGTACTATGCCAGTAAGAAACCTCTGAGACACGAATGGAGAAATCATTGAAAATGAGAAGGAATTATAGCAAGTGAATTGAACAGGTATTTCACTTAAGTATTTACAGTATAAAAGAATAAACAAGTGGAATGTCTCAAGCAGAAGTAAAAGCAAACCTGAGTTCATAGATTTGAAAGTAGAAAAGTCCGATGTGCTTCAAGCCCTCAATACTCTGAAGATTAATAAAACCCCTGGACCTTTTGAATTGAAAGAAATGAAAGAACCCCTTATTGGGCATACAGTATTTCAGTAATCACTGCAGAAAGGAGAAATACCGGAGGACTGGAAAGTTGCAAATGTGACTCCAGTCTTCAAGAGGGGAGATAAAATGGAGGATAGTAATTACACGCCAGTAGGTTTTACTTCTGGGCCATGCAATATCATGAAATTATAATAAGAAATACATTAGAAAATTACCTAAATGAAATATACTAAATAGCAGCCAGCATGGGATTATGAGAAGAAGGTCCTGCCAAACCAAGTTTTAGATTTGTTTGAAGAAGCAACTGGAATAGTTGACAAAACAAATTATACGTGAAATTTACTTACAGAAAGTCTTTGATTCGGTCGTCCCACACCAAACATGAATTGAGCTATGAGCTGTAGGCGTCAGGGGTGTCTTATAAGATGGGATATCTAGTTGGTTAACTGGGAGGGGAGTACAGATAAGAGGCGAATGGTCATCAGTGGAGTCCCTCAGGGGTCTGTCCTTGAGCCATTACTTTTTCTGATTTATATTAATGACATTAATTCTAGTATAGTTAACTTGTCATACACTAAAATTGTATGGATGGCAGAAACTGAGGAGGCAGCAAAAATAATTTAAAAAAAACTGGAAAACCTTCAGAACTTAGTGAACACCTAAAATGCAGCTTAATATGAAAAAAAATATTCAAAGTCCTATATGTGGACAAAAGGAACATCAATTATAAATACAAGATGGGAGCAGCCACTGAAAAGGATTTAGGGGTTTATGTTAGCACAGCACTTTCATCAACTAAGCAGTGTGCAGCAGCAATTAAAAAAGTAGCTAAAATGTTAGGTTATAACATAAAAATGTAAATTTAAATCAAGAGACATTATGCTAAAACTATGTACAGTAATACACTAGTAAGACCATTTCTGGAGTACTGAGTGCAGTTCTGGCCACCACGGTACAAGAAAGATAGCAGCACTTGAAGCAGTGCAGAGGAGAGCAACCGAGTGTATCCCAGGGCTTAAGGATGTTTCCTACTGTGACAGACTCGGAGAATTAAACCTGTTTAGTGTCGAGCAGAGGAGACCTAATCCAGGTGTTCAAAATCCACAAAGGCATTAATAAAGTTGATGCAGCAGAATTCTTTCATCTTAAGGGCAAATCTACATACTTGAGGACATCAGTGGAAATTAAGGGGAACAGCATTTAAGACTGAAGCCAGGAAGCACTTCTTTTTGCAAAGAATTATGGGACTTTGGAACAAACTAATGAGACAAAGTTGAAGTAGAAATCTTGACAACCTTTAAAGAGAACCTGGATGAGATGTTGAGACAGCTAAACTATTAAGTAAACAAAAGGGGCTTGATAGACCGAATGGTCTCCTCTTGTTTGTCACATTTCTTATGTTACAAACACAATACATGTCTCGTGTCACTGCTCCTGCCAGGTTACAGATCAAATACAAAGCAAGGATATTGAAGCCATGGGGCATGGATCCTGACCAGAAAACAAAAGTATAACAAATTACTGAATGCATCCATTTTTCAAACCATGAAACTTATCACACATTAATAAACATCTTGAGATTAATCACATATTGTAAAATAGCTTATACGTGTTATTTTTGAACAAAATATTATGAGATTCAGACATTTTAAAAGAAGACCAGCTTTGCATGCTACATCAGTGTTTGTGTTGCTCATTAGTAACCTTTCACCCACAGTGGCGTGGTTTTCACTTGAAAGATAAAAAACACAGTAAACTATTCCTGCCATGTGCTTGGTGTCATGTTGATTTACTTCATATTTATGTGAGAACTCCTAACATGAAGGCCTCTACTATCACACAAGCAAATAGGAAACATATCCTTACATCAAGAAATATAGCACCTGGAATATGAGATACAATAATTATTTCATACTGTTAAAGAAAATATTCATTTCATTTCATCAGATGCAAAATTCCACTGAATGGTTGGAATTGTTTAGACTATTTCCTGTGCTTTCTTCTGTTGTGTTTCAAATTTTCATGTGGCATTATGTACACAGAAATTACCATTATTTAAGCTATATAAAAGTTGACGCGTTGACAGTGGACCAGAGTGAACATGAATGTGTGTCTCTGCAAATCACTGCTCACACAAGCTAATGCACAATTGCCATGCTCCTTTGATTATTGCTTAATTCACGTGTTGTTTGCTTTACACAGTTATTATTTAACATTCACTGCTAGTGCACTCAACTAATTTTCCTTTGGTGATCAGACTTTAACTCTAAACAAACCTGATTTCTATTAACTACACAACACACTCCTTTTATTTTCTACAGTAGCATTTTACATTTAGGAAAAAGAATATTCTGTAAACATAAAGTACATTCAAGTAAACTGACACAAGCACCGTTTGTAAAGGTAAATAAGGAAGCAATACTATAAAAATAGGCAGAGTAAAACTGTGGATGAGGTGCTGGACTCTACACCTCTTGGGTCAGTCCTTCCCACTGACTTGTTGTGTGACCCCAGAAAATGTCACTTACACTGCAGAATGCAGATATAAGCAAACAATCGTATTATGCATTTGGCATTGTGCTTTTGAATTAATTAATTTAATAATTAATGTGTAATATATATAACACTTTAGTTTGGTCATGGTAGGCCAACACCAAAGCAGTAGGCTGTCTGGACAGAGCAACAGTCCATCACAAAGCCCACTCATGCACACACTTACACTTCACAAAGGGCCGTATTGGAATTAACAGTTGAAGACCTGCAACAGTATTGTTACAGACTTGCTTCTGGAAAGATGTTCGTCAATTTTCCACTTTGCAATTGCAGTGCAAAACTTTCTTATAATATACGGGGATAACCAGCTGGTGCCCCAACTCTTCTTTGGTGTGTTTAGATAGATATACTTCCCTCTATTAATGGGGTGTGGACACTTGGTTGTTTCATTACACTTGCAGACACTTTGAGGATCATTTCATCAGGCTAGAGAGGTTAAGTGGTCCCACTTGGTGATTTCAGACCATTTGAGTGTCACCTGATGCGGACTGAAGTTCCATCATCTACCTTTCACCATCACAGAAGAACATACCTTTCCACACTGGTTTATAGATAGATAGATAGATAGATAGATAGATAGATAGATAGATAGATAGATAGATAGATAGATAGATAGATAGATAGATAGATAGATAGATAGATAGATAGATAGATAGATAGATAGATAGAACATGTCCAAATGGGCCATGTTCCGTGCCTCTATTGTTGAGGCGGCTGACCGGAGCTGTGGCCATAAGGTGGTCGGTGCCTGTCGTGGCGGCAATCCCCAAACCCGTTGGTGGACACCGGCAGTGAGGGATGCCGACAAGCTGAAGAAGGAGTCCTACAGGACCCTTTTGTCCTGTGGGACTCTGGAGGCAGCTGATAGGTACCGGCAGGCCAAGCGGAATGCGGCTTCGGTAGTTGCTGAGGCAAAAACTCAGGCGTGGGAGGAGTTTGGGGAGGCCATGGAGAACGACTTTCGGACGGCTTTGAGGAGATTGTGGTCCACCATCCGGCATCTCAGGAAGGGGAAGCAGTGCAGAGTCAACACTGTATATGGTGGGGATGGTGCACTGCTGACCTCGACTCAGGACGTTGTGGGTCGGTGGGGGGAGTACTTCGAAGACCTCCTCAATCTCACTAACATGCCTTCCAATGAGGAAGCAGAACCTGGGGACTTGGAGATGGGCTCCCCCATCTCTGGGACTGAGGTCACCGAGGTGGTCAAAAGACTCCTTGGTGGCAGGGCCCCGGGGGTGGATGAGATACACCTGGAGTTCCTCAAGGCTCTGGATGTTATAGGACTGTCTTGGTTGACACGCCTCTGCAACATCGCATGGACATCGGGGACAGTGCCTCTGGATTGGCAGACTGGGGTGGTGGTCCCCCTCTTTAAGAAGGGGGACCGGAAGGTGTGTTCCAACTACAGAGGGATCACATTCCTCAGCCTCCCTGGAAAAGTCTATTCAGGGGTTCTGGAGAGGAGGGTCCGTCAGATAGTCGAACCTCAGATTCAGGAGGAACAGTGTGGTTTTCGTCCTGGTCGCGGAACAGTGGAAAAGTTCTACACCCTTAGCAAGGGTCCTGGAGGGTGCATGGGCTTTGTGGACCTGGAAAAGGCATTCGACCATGTCCCTCGGGAATTCTGTGGGGGGTGCTCCGAGAGTATGGGGTACCGGACTCCCTGATAAGGGCTGTTCGGTCCCTGTACAACTGGTGTCAGAGCTTGGTCCGCATTGCCGGCAGTAAGTCGAACCCGTTTCCAGTGAGAGTTGGACTCCGCCAGGGCTGCCCTTTGTCACCGATTCTGTTCATAACTTTTATGGACAGAATTTCTAGGTGCAGCCAGGGCGTTGAGGGGGTCCGGTTTGGTGGACTCAGGATTGAGTCACTGCTTTTTGCAGATGATGTTGTCCTGTTTGCTTCATCAGACCGTGATCTTCAGCTCTCTCTGGATCGGTTCGCAGCTGAGTGTGAAGCGGCTGGGATGGGAATCAGCACCTCCAAATCCGAGACCATGGTCCTCAGCCGGAAAAGGGTGGAGTGCCCTCTAAGGGTTGGGGGCGAGATCCTGCCCAAAGTGGAGAAGTTCAAGTATTTCAGGGTCTTGTTCACGAGTGAGGGAAGAATGGAACGCGAGATCGACAGGCAGATCGGTGTGGCGGCCGCAGTGATGCGGGCTCTACATCGGTCTGTCATGGTGAAAAAGGAGCTGAGCCGTAAGGCAAAGCTCTCAATTTACCAGTCGATCTATGTTCCTACCCTCACCTATGGTCATGAGCTATAGGTAGTGACCCGAAAGAACGAGATCGCGAATACAAGCGGCTGAAATGAGTTCCTCTGCAGGGTGTCCAGGCTTTCCCTTAAAGATAGGGTGAGAAGCTCAGTCATCCAGGAGGGGCTCAGAGTAGAGCCGCTGCTCCTCCGTATCGAGAGAAGTCAGATGAGGTGGCTCGGGCATCTGATCAGGATGCCTCCTGGACACCTCCCTGGTGAGGTGTTCCGGGCACGTCTATCCGGGAGGAGGCCCTGGGAAAAGACCTAGGACACGCTGAGGGACTATATCTCCCGGCTGGCCTGGAACGCCTCGGGATTCCCCCGGAAGAGCTAGAAGAAGTGGCCGGGAGAGGGAAGTCTGAGTATCTCTGCTCAAGCTGCTGCCCCCGCGACCCGATCTCGGATAAGCGGAAGAGGACAGATAGATAGATAGATAGATAGATAGATAGATAGATAGATAGATAGATAGATAGATAGATAGATAGATAGATAGATAGATAGATAGATAGACTGTCCCCAGGGGAAAATGAAAACATTACAGAACCTAAAGAGAGAGAGGAAAACATATATCTAGTCTACTATATAATAAAACACTAAGGTCTGTGTGTACATTTTCTCAGATCAATCTGATTAGTCAGCTTGGCTTTGGTGACACAAATGAAAAATAAGTGCAGGTGTGAGACACAGAAGGAGAAGTAATGATGTTGGATGTGTGCTGAAAGACAGAAAATATAAAATTATCGAGGGAGGCAGCACTAGTGAAGAGATGTTTAGACACACAAATAAGAGTGAAAGGCACTGAAGATAAACATAGGGCAAGCAATAAAAAAATTGAATTCCTGAACCCATGTCATAATATCCATCAGAGACACATGACGATTTTTAAGAGAGTGACGTCTGAGGTATCAGAGATTACAGTATTTTCATTCAGAAGTGGTTTTCAGCCTTGTCCTTTATGTACCAAGATTTGGATTCCTTGAATCTTTTAATTATAATATGCTATGTAGTGAGTGAAATGCCTGATGTGACTTTGGGAAATGTTAAGTCAAAGTGCTGAATTATGTGTTGATGCATCTGTTGGCAAATTGGCCCACCTCAGCCAATCCATGCTCTTGAAGAACTAGGCCTTTTTTGTAGGCTTGCCTCACCTGTTCCACATCATCTTGTTATTTCAATTTGTCTTGTTGTTTTTAGTTCCTAAACTATACTGCTCAACTTTTTTAGAACGTGTTGCATCAATTTTCAGAATAAATGTATATCTTCAAAGAACAATGTAGCTGAGTAGTCTCCTTATTTTTCTGTTTACCCCCAGAAAACCAACACACAGCCCAATGTTATAATTGGGACAGAAGAAGCATGTTTCTTTGTGCGCTTTTCTTATAATATTTTTTTCTGGTTCTTGTGCATGAGAGGGTAGAGTTTCAGTCCCTGATATGCACAATGGACAAGCCCATTGTGTTAATATAAGCTACCAAAGCACAAGGCTTAGTGACTTTTACATTTCCCCTGACACGAGCGACAGTTGCTGCATTGTGAACAGTATTTAGGGGGCTAACGCCTTTGTGCATTTTGCTACACAGATACTGCACCCCGCTGCAGTGTGACGTGACTGAAGTCCCCAGGCATATCACAGCAGTTTGGTTGTACCGTGCCGTATGCATCAGTTTCACTAGCTGCGTCAATGTCTGATAACCAATTCACATTGTTACCACTATCGCTTAATTTAATTAATGATTCAGTTTCAGTTTGTTGTAAAACTGGCTCTACACCTTTTCTTTTACACACCATTGCATGTTTTGGTTGAACGCTCCGTCCCACTCATGAATATTGATGAGTTATCATAGAGTGGCAAAGCGTATAAAAATATCATGATTTTTTGATACATAATGTTATTTTTATCCACTAGATGGCAACTTTCTCAAGCATTATTCGGACTTAACACTTTATATCAGTTCCTGAAAGACACTTGGGCTTAACCATATTTACACAGAATTCTGAGCCCAGGCAATGCTTGGGTCAGTGTCAAGGAGGTTAAGTAAAACATGAAAATACCTTGTTTTTATACTGGTTTTGATCATGTACAAGTCAAAGTCATTTGTTTTCATTAGAATTTTTCCATACTGTCCTAAGATTTTTGGAATAGGGATGGTAGATCTCATTTTTTTGAGATAATAAAAATAGATTTTACTAATACATTAAGCAACATTTTCACAACATTGTAAAATTTAAGGTCATCTTTGAAAACACACAAATGTACATCAAGACAAAGACATATTTCAGGACAGCCGAGGATGTCAGGGGATCGAGTTGGGGAGGCTAGGGGTTGATCGTTGCTTGATGTAGATGATGTTGTCCTCTTGTATGCACTTGCTGAGTATGAAGCAGTAGGGATGAGGATCGTCATGGTTCTGTCTTAGAAAAGAGTGGAGTGCGCTTTCCAGGTGAGTGGGGAGAAACTGCCTTCAGTGGAGGAGTTCAAGTATCTTGGGATCTTGTTCATGAGTGATGGAAGAAGGGAACATGAAATCAATAAGTGGATTGAGCTGTGGCAACTGTTTTGTGTGTGCTGTACCAGTCTGTGGTGGTGAAGCGAGAACTGAGTCAAATAACAAAACGCTCTGTTTACTGGTTGATCTACATACTTGTCTTACCCTATGGTCATGAACTATGGATTATAACCAAAAAAATGAGATTGCATGTACAAGTGTCAGAAATGAGGTTTCATCACAGGGCTGCTGAGCTGACATGCCGTAAGAAACTCAATGATTCGGGAGAGCCTCAGTGAAGAGTTGCTGCTCCTCTGAATTGAGAAGAACCAACTGAGGCTGTTTAAGCATTTTCAAAGAATTCACCTTTAAAAGATGGCTCCCCGGCTTCCACACCAATGGAAAATGACAAGTAAAATTAACCCTAGTCCATTTGTGACTAGGCCAGGTAAGTCAGGTCACTCATTCACTTACTGATACAGTATCCTTGAAGTAAGAACCATTTGTTTAGTTTATAATTTTTGCGGCAATATTTTTGAAATAATAAAGCTGAAAGATTCATTAATTAAGGCTGAATTAGGACAGAATAAAATTTCAAAAATCACTTCTTTCATCTGCTGTGTTGTACTTCAAGTAACAATTTGTACCACAGTGTTTTATTTTATAACAATAAACACTGCTGGCATATCACAGCACAGAAAAATGCTTTCATTGGTGTTTCCTTTAGTTTGAATGGCCTATGGATTACATGTGAACTACATTATACTGTCATTGCCATGAGTGAGTAAGTGTCGCCACTTCATTGTACACATTTTTTAATGGCATGCTCCAGGCATCAACTCAGTGAAGGTTTTTATGATAGCATAAACATAATTTATGGAGGAGCTCAATTTGGACACAATCACATATACATAAGGAGATACCAGCTGTGTTCTATGCCCAAAGACAAAACAGACACAAGATTTGGTGAAACAGCATAAATGGAACCTTTGACTGACATAGCAGGCAGAGATAATTGACCCCATAATGACCCTGCAATAATGGAAGCTCCTGAACAAAAAAAAAAAAAAAAAGGTGGAAGATAAACAAGAGAATAACAATGAGTCTGTTTCATGACCTTAAAGATGAACCACAGTAACAGTCAGTGCAGGATTTCAGTAGCAAAGGCCCCCTTTACATGTAGCATTTATATATATTTTAGGTAATCGGATCATGGCTGGTCAGTATTTGACCATATTAAATACCAGGTGGAAATACTCTTGAGATCAGATTGTGATTCTTTGTAAACTGACCCCAGGGTTAAATGACAATCACATTAATAGTCGTAATTTGTGTATGAACATGAAGTGTTCGAGCAATGGGGGGAAAATAAAAAGTAGAAGAAAAGAACTACGATTCACAAACTTTTACTCTGAAAGCACTGCACAAATATTCCTCAAGATGATTTTTCTAAAGGTATGTTAACAAAACATAAATGTTCAATAATTTACTTCAAAGTACTATTTGATATTGTTGTCATAAAATATACTGTCATGAGTGAAACACTAAGGAAATTTATTCTGTCATTGACATTTGCCAAGATGACAGTTGATTTTCCTTGCAACGATGTACAGATAGTAGGCAATGCCACAGATTTATAGCTAAAAAGGAATGAATATATGCAGAAAAACAACTTCTAGATACAGCCTAGGGCGCCAAGAGTAATGGGGTTATTAGCATTATGTCAATGTGGTCTGTAATACTTTGAGGTGGGATGGGGTGTAGCAAATGGTGAAAAACATTCAGTTCAGATAGGCATGTACTTCAGTAATGATAATAATAAGTTACATTTATATAGCGCCTTTAACAATCCCCAGGTCACTTTACAAAAATAAAAAAATCGACAAAAGTGGAGGAAAAAGAGAAATATTAATTGAAGAGAAAAGTCTTTAAATCAGATTTGAAAGCAGAGAGGGAAGAGCAGTCATGGAGACATTTGGGGGAAGAGAATTCCAGAGTTTAGGTGCCATAGCACTGAAGGACCTGCCTCCAAAGGAGGAAAGGCTGGCGCATGGGATAGCAACTAGATTATGGCTAGAAGACGCTGCTGCTGACGTCGGCGGTTCGATCCCCACGAGGGGATGCAGTGGAGTGTGTACGCCTGATGAGCTCAAATAAGGGCGAAACATGTGTTGTGTACTCTTTGAATGAATTGACAGTATATATATATATATATATATATATATATATAAAATATATATATCAAATCCTAAGCCTAAAAGTGCAACGATTTTATGTGACATTTTTATGTCACTTTTTTGTCATGCTTTAAATCTGGCTTATTTTAAAACCTACATATATATGTTTGGTATCATTCTTTTCAGAATTTATCGAACTTTAATGATTTTGTTAGATTTTCAGATTCTTATTCTGTTTTTAAATTATAACCTAAAATATAAAGAAAGTCGTGGTTTTTAATATCAAGAAAGTTGTGGTTTTTATTTTTGATTGAGTAAACTTTCTTTCACAGGAACAAACTATTAAAAAAAATGATCTATTCATAACACCAATGTCTGTATTTAGGTGATTTAGTTAGCTGAAGGTTGAGTTATGATGACCCATTGCATACCACTTTAGTTTTTCACGTGATTTTTCCTGTTATTTAAACGAGTCATTTTTTCAAAAAGTTTATTTTATCTATAAGAATGTCAGTTAAAATGAATGGATCGTTTATTTAGTCTCTTATAAATACTCATTGAGCATAGTGGACCTCACTTTAACGGAATACTCCAATCGGTAAGACAGTAAATATTTTATTCTCGTTTAATGATTTTTACTCCATTAAATAATAATTAATTTTTCTTTTACATATTTTCTAGAATTTTGTGATTTTGACTCCAATAAATAATAATTTGTCTTAGTACATTTACAGATTTTACTAATATTTTGGCTGCAACTGGGGGTTGCGTGCCCGCCACTATTATTGGCACCCCTTGTAAAAATTAGTAAGAAGGGTTAGAAAAAAATCACCGTTTGCTAAAGAACCATCATCTTGCACTGCAAAATAAGAAACATCTGACTTTTAATTGAAACAAGTTAATTCAAAGAAAAACAAAGCCCTCATCAAGAAACACACCAAAGAAGAGTTGGGGCACCAGCCAGTTATCCCCGTATATTATAAGAAAGGTTTGCACTGCAATTGCAAAGCAGAAAATTGCAGAACTTCTTTCCAGAAGCAAGTCTGTATCAAGACTAAATGTAGCCGTAGGCATTACATGGGTTCTTTCCAGGAAACGGAGGGACTTCCAATGGGAGTAGGAAGGTCTTCATCTACCATCAAGCCTTGGAGTCTCTGGTCTGTGAATAAAAGAGGAGAAGATGTGAATGACAGCGCCCTCTCACAACCTGGGGTGGTATTGCAATAGAATGCCCCCTACTCACGCGTTTCTTGACAGTGCATAAACATACACACTCAATAACATTCCAGCCAGGGTTGTTTTCTTTCTGTCCTCCAGTGCTCTCCTCAACACTGAACTAGAATACACAGGTTAAAAAAGCATGGCTACAACAGCACTGGACTGTCTGTGAAAAAAACAAACCTTAATAACCTGTAAAACAATTTCTTTTGCATGTTCATATAATGCTTGCTTTTATATTTTGTGTAAGTTAACTTTGAATGCTTTAAACAACTTGCAACAAATGGGGACTGCAATGGGCTGTCGGTTTGCACCTCACTATGCAAACCTATTTATGGCAAAATTGAAGGAAGATTTCATGTCAATGTGCATCTCCAATGTTGTATCTCCGTTACATAGATGACATCTTCATAATCTGGACTGCCAGTGAGAAGGACCTCCTCCATTTTCATAATGAATATAATTGTTTTCACCCCAACATAAAGCTGAAGCTGAATTACTCAAAAAACAGAAGTCAGCTTCCTTGAACACCACCGTTCAATTGAAAGACAACACCCTTGTAACTTCTGTTTTTCACAAACTGACAGACAGACGGACCTACCTGAAAAGTGAAAGCTTCCACCCCAAGCATATAAGGCGCTCCATTATTTTCAGCCAAGCAATACGGTACAATTGTATTTGCTCAGACCCGACAGACCGGGATCAACAACTGCAGGAGCTCAGACAAGATTTCATCAGACAAGGTTACACCCCCAAAACAACAGACGCTCAAATAAGAAGAGCTACTGCCATACCCCAGAGACAACTTCTGGAATATAAAAAACAAAGACAACAAGAACCGTATCCCCCTTGTTGTCACCTACAACCCACATGTTGAAACACTTCGAAAAATTATAAAGAACTTCAGCCAATACTAAACAATGACCAAACACTGAAAAATGTATTTCCTGAACCTCCCCTCCTGGCATACAGACAACCACCAACCTTCAACAACTAATTGTCCGAAGCTCCCTAAGTAAACCAACAGAAAATGGCACATCCCCATGCCTACAGAAAAGATGCAAAACATGTGCCCACATCTATGATACAGACCGATAGTTATACCACACTGCCGACTTGAACATCACATAAAGGATCATTTTCCTGCAGATCATCTAATGTAGTCTACCTAATTTTCTGCATGAAATGTCCTGACACTGCACTCTATGTGGGAGAAACTGGACAAACACTCCGCCAGAGAATGAATTTACACAGGTTCCACATTAAACATGCAACACGGATATTCCTGTAGTGGCCCACTTCAACAGCCATGGACACTGTGAGAGGGGACTTTAAAGTCACAGTGCTTATGGGCAACTTCAAAACACAGCAAGAGAGAAAAGAATGGGAAGTTAAACTCATGCTAAAATTTAATTCATTACAACATGGATTGAATAAAGACAAGAGTTTTATGGCCAGATATGAGGATTGTTTACATCTCTCAGAATGACAGACAGCCTGTCTACAGACCCACATTGTTTTGAAAAAACTCATTACAAACTTCAAAAGACTTTGTTGGACAGTTATCTTATCCAGAGATCTTGACCATACCTGTACATTGTTCTTTTCTCTCTTGTTAAATTAACCCTAGCCTGAATGAATCTATTAATTTTTTACATTTAAAATTTCTCATTTAAGGATTTACCAGTGTTGTTTCTTGTCCTAGAGTGTGTATATAAACATACGGAACTTCAGTCTCTGTATTACATCTTGCCTGAAGAAGGGGCCTGAGTTGCCTTGAAAACTTGCATATTGTAATCTTTTTAGTTAGGCAATAAAAGGTGTCATTTTGCTTGGCTTTTCTCTACATTCATAATGGCTAACACGGTACAACACCCCAGTACTATGCTTTAAACAGAAAGAAGATACTGATTAACTTCACTGTTTCTCCTCCTTTCAGGATGTCTTCCTTTTCTCCATCTCTTATCTCTGCCTTTCATTTTACAATCAGGTTACAATTTTACTTTCTCTATATTTCATATATGGAGGAAGGAAGTATTGTTGATAAAAAATAAGTCCAAATATTTAATGTTAATAATTTAAAATATTATTTAAATCTTTTAAATGAATTTGATTTTAAAGTGAGATAAAATATGAAAAAATAAACTTCAGCGGTATTGCATCTTGCATACACTATGTTCAACACATTCGATGCTGTATTCAAATGGAGAAAACCATGTGTTGGTGTTGTCAGATTTTTTAAAGGGTCGTCTCAAAACCTCTCACAAAGTTGATGCTGCCAGTCTCGCATTTTCACAAAATGACTGAAAGTAAGTTCAGAATGCAGTTATAAGTTTAGGCCTGATCTTATTTTTCATCCTCCACAAGTTTTTTTTCCCCTTTTCCTTCCATATTTTTGTGTGTCACGCAGTCACCTCATTCTGTCATACACTTTCTGACATAATGGATTTACATGCCTTTGCCCGCTCTAGCTGTTACTTCTTTTTACTTTAGCATTAGAAGTTCTGTCTTGGTGACAGTCATTATTTCAATACAGTCTTGGAATATTTGCTTTTAATACCCTTAACCCATACTTCATATCCTTTTTAGTATCACAATGTCATATCTTCCAATTATAGGTTTACAGAGTCATCTATGAATTATTTCAGTGAGATGTTTCACTCTTGTGATTCTTCTGTTGATGTTTACCTTTTGTTTAATAGTTATGGAAATTGTTTTTAGTAAACAATAAAAAAAAATCATCAAACTCGCCTACACCATTTCAGAGCTGGACATACCAGTGCTAAAAATCGGCATGCGTGGACTTATTTTTTTAAATAATTAAACCTAATTATCTGAATGTTAGGGAGAAGTGCTTGGCCTTGCTGCGTCACATCTCCAAGAGCTACAGGTCTGATAGCTGGCTCATCCATTGTCTGTGTGGAGTTTGCACTCTCTCACCATGGGTTCTTCTTTGTGTGTCAGTTTTGTCCTAGAGGTGGGTGACTAATTTAAATGTTAACCTAAAATTCTTTTCCCACATGAGGACTGTTATCCTCATGTAGAGCTGGTTTATGCCTTATGTCTGACAATGCCAGAATTAGCTTCTATATCATCCACCTGAATCAAAGGGTAAGTGTCTGTCTCTCTGTCTGTTCTGTTGCTATCTCTCTGTTATTCCAACAGATGGAGCATCACAACATTTTAGTAACAGAATGCAATGCATTTGTCATTCCAACAGATGGAGCATCACAAACATTTTTAGTAACAGAATGCATTGCATTTGTCATTCCAACAGGTGACAAACATTTTAGTAACGGAGTGTATTGCATTTGCCATTCCAATAGATGGAGCATCACAAACATTAACACTGCTTTTATGAATCTCATACCAAATGGTATATAACTGAGATAGGCAATGCATGGTGTATTGCAAACCTTAACACTGAGGTCTCTGTTGACTATAATAGCACCTCTGGTCACAAACGTTTCCGAACACGTACAAATCGGGTTACGATCAAAAAGTTTGCCAAACTTTTGCATCTGTTCATGACCACATGCTCTGGTGGCGAACAAAAACACTGGCGGCCAGTTTCCCTATGTACGTTCGTACGCGCCAATGATTTGCCATTCTCCGTTTCCCATTTTCTTTTGTTTGTGTATACAGGACCTAACAAAGCAGCTGATGTTGCAAAAGGAGTTATAATGTTAACCAAGCAGAGGCCTTAAGTGCTGGAAGAGGTGGAAATACTGTTGCTAGTGTGGTTGAACGAGAAGCAACTTGCAAGGGATAGTGTAAGCGAGGCGATCATATGCGAGAAAGCCAGGAAGATTCATGGCAATTTGCTGAAAAAAAATCCTTCTTCAAGTGGTGAAGGTGAGGAATTTAAAGCCAGTAGAGGATGGTTTGAAAAGTTTTGCAAGAGAAGTGGCATTTAGTTTTTCCCCCTGTGCTTAAAACTCATAAAAAAAGTGTTTACAGCGAGAGGTTCGTAAGGCTGTAGTGCAAACTCTTACAATGTTAGTTTTCTCTGTTGTTCAAGGTTTTCTCAGTGTTATTCAATGTTTTTACATTTAGTTTACTATTACACTGTGCATTCTATGGTATAATTAACTATTTTTGTGCTTAAAAAAATATATATATTTACATACAGTTTGTACGGTCTGGAATGGATTAATCGTATTTACATACAATCTTATGGGGAAATTACATTTGGGTCGCGACCAAATTGGGTCTTGTCCGGAGTTTTAGAACGAATTACAGTCGTGACCAGAGGTACCACTGTACTTAGATTTCAATCAGTCTTAGATGGGTAGCACCTCTATTTTTTTAATAAAAGAAATGGCTTGACAGGTGCAAGGAGTAGGTCTTTGGGAACTGCAATATTGATGGATCATCTTCAATTCACAAATGCAAGTGGATGGACAAATAAGAAGATATTGTGATTATTAGTAATAATTATGAAGCTCTGGGTTTGAAACCCAGCCTGGAGGGTATTTACATGTTTTTTTTTTTTTACTGAATTCACAGCTTAAAATATCTGTGCTCAGTTAATCAAAGACTCTACATTAGCTAGGAATGATTGAGTTGGGATGTCTTGTGCTTAGAGCCGTCAGAGAGAGCATTTTCTTTTTGTATGTGCTTTTTTAAAAAACAGATGGATGGAAATCCTAACATGCTGTTATAAATTGCACTTCAATAACAAGAGCACAAAAAAGAGTAGTGTAATTTAAGACCTTTACAAGCATGTTAATCCCTTAAATTATTATCAAAACACAGCCAGAGCAAGATCCTAAACCAAAAACACAAATTCCACTTCAGTTCTCTTTCAGGATGGTACTCGTTATAAACATTAAAACATTAAATGGTGTGTTCAGTTATAAAATGGTAAACAAACAGCATAATGAATGCTCAAATAACAGAAAATATAAAACACTAATGAAATGAAAAAATGTAAAATAATACAAAATGTCTCTATAAAATATTCACTACAAATTCCATTAAAAACATACAGTTAAAAGGCCATCAGCTACCATACAGTTCAAAACAAAGCAAGAGCCATGTGTAGAACACAACATGACATGCACACACATGCCAGGTCATGCAAGGCCAATGCGGAGTCAAACTGCATATAATTATTTTAAAATGATCTATTAACTATATATTTTCTTGAACACAAACCAAGTCAACATGGCTAGATGGATTTAATTTCCAGCTTACTAGAACAAGGCTTGGAGGAATTGTCACTCTTGACTGGCCTAGGAGACATACCTACAAGTTCCTCAGCAGGATATAAAAGAAGCCCCTGAGGATTCGGTGGCCTAATTTGTCCAGCCCAGCATGTTGACCCTCCTCAGGATAAGCAGGGTGAAAGTGAAGGGAGTGATATAACATGGAAGAAGGTTTTCATATCCATCACACATATGATCTGTTTCAGGTCAGGTCAGGTTGGGGAGCATGCACTGGTACAGTGCATTGCCACACTCAGCACATGACAAAACAGCTCGGGATACCAGTTGACAACCCCCCAGGCAGACACCTGGTCCAATCCCACCCTCTGGAAACAATCATCTATCTGTTGCAGCCAGGTGTTATGTGCGTGTCCCCTGGTCCAGCCGCTCGGGTCCTTAACATTGAGGATCCTACGAGCCAGATCACCCTTGAGGAATCGCACCACATGGCCGTAGTGCCATAACTAATGCTCCCACACAATGCAGGTAATATACCCCATTCAGGACGCCGTGAGCAACTGCTCTTTCAACACAGTCAAACCAGTGGTACCCAAGGATTCTCCAAAGAGACACAGTACCAAAGGAGTCCAGTCTTCATCTCAGGTCACTGGATAGGGTTATTGTCTCTCAACCATATAGCAAAACACGAAGCACCAGGACTCAATAGACATGAACCTTCATCCTTTGGATAAATATTGGGAGCGCCACACACCCCTTTCCAGCAACCTCATGACAACACCCCAACCCTCCAATACCTTTCCCCCATGCTCTCCCAATTTGTCTACTGACTTCATAGGAACAGTCACCAGAGACATGGATGTCGCTGCCGAGGTAAGTAAACCTCTCAACAAGGTTGACATTCTCTCCGCTGACAGACACACTTCTGATGGCTGTGCCCATGAGGATCTTGGTTTTTATGCCGGACACTCGCAAACCCAGACACTCACGACTCCTTGCTCAGTCTCTCAAGAGCCCTGATCAGAGCCCCCATTGACTCTGAGAAGACCACAGCACTGTCAGCAAAGTCAAGATCAGTGAATCTTTCTTCATCAACAGATGCCCCACAGCCGCTGGACCCCACGACCATGCCCAACACCCAGTCCATACAAGCATTAAACAGAGTAGGAGCAAGAACACACCCCTGACGAAAATCAGAATCAACTCTGCACAGCACTCACAGTATCAGTGTACAGGCCAGCCATCATACCCAGCAGCTTCAGGGGGATCCTGCGAAGTCTTAGGATGTCTCACAGGGCAGTTTGATCAACTTAGTCTAGTGCTTTACGAAAACTGACAAAGGCTGCAAAGAAACGCTGCCATTTTTCGTGTTTGCGCTCCATGAGAACCCTCGGTGCCAAGATGCGGTCATTGGTAGACTTCTTAGGCGTAAAACCAGACTGTTCTGGTCACTGGTAGATGAGCAAGTGATCACAGATCCTATTGAGGACCTTACCTGGCACCGACAGCAGTGTTATCCCCCTGTAGTTGCCAAAATCTAGGCGATAACCCTTTCCTTTCCAGATAGGGAAGACAAGTTCTATTTTCCAGTCAGTTGGGATAATGCCAGTCTCCCAAATGGAAGCAAAGATTGCTTGCAATGCTAGGAGGACAGCCTCATCACCAGCCTGGAGAAGTTCACCACAGATCCCTGCAGTCTTCCCTACCCTCAGCTGGTTCAACGCCTGAACGATCTCAGTGAGATTGGGTGGTTCACAGCTAATTGGAGGATCAGCCTCAAGAATTGTGGACCCAGAGATATCCAATGTCCTATCCGGAAGAACAGCTTTAAACAGCGGCTCAAAGTAGCCAGCCCAGTGGGTCACATCTGCAGCGTCACCTGTAAGGACCATTCCATCACCAGCCCTGACTGTGACTCTCCGAGGAACAGATTTAGATGTACATAATGCTTCAATTCCTCTATAAGCAGGATGTGGGACGCTACACCACAGATGGTGTGTCACTGGCACACAGATTCCTCAGATTCCTCCTTATTCCAAAATAAATAAAATGGAAATTATGAAAGAAAGAACCACATGAAAAAGTGTGTTGCTGTTTAAATGGGTTGTTAAATTATGAAAAAAATAATAGAATTACATAAAATTAAACTAATTGTTATGAAATACAATGTCATCATTTTATATTGGTTCAATAATGTCATTATCTTACATTTATTTCCTGTAGGTTTTATGTTGAAATGGCTTTATTTTTAAAGACTGCTTTTCTTTAACAGTGAGACTTTTCTAAACAGCTCATTTCCAAATGGCTATTTTAATGCCAGTACAATTTATTTGAAAATGCATCTTTTCATGATGGTTTTGTCATCCAATAGGTTGAACCTAATCCTATTGATTGATCATTTCCTGGTGATTCATTTTGCCTGGCTTTACTAATGCTTGTTAGCACTTTATTTGCATTCAAACTGGCAAAAACATTGAGGCAGTAACAGTTGGGTTAGTTTAGTACACAAAATACATAGAAACTAGCTGAGCTACCTATCTAAGATGGGTTGAAATCTAAGTCAATGTAGCGCACAGCATTAATATTTGCAGTGCAGCATCTACCGGAATGTATTCTATAATGCATGTAAGTAATAAAATGCATTACTACAAATGTTTGTGATTTTCCATCTGTTGGAATGACAATACAATGCATATACAGTATCTGTTATACACCTTTTGCTATGGGATTTGTAAAAGCAGTACTAAAGTTTGTGATGTGCCATCTGTTGGAATGACAGAGACATAGCAAACAGATGGACAAAGGGACTCTTATTCTTTTAATAAGGTTGGTAATGTAACATACAGTGGTGTGAAAAACTATTTGCCCCCTTCCTGATTTCTTATTCTTTTGCATGTTTGTCACACAAAATGTTTCTGATCATCAAACACATTTAACCATTAGTCAAATATAACACAAGTAAACACAAAATGCAGTTTGTAAATGGTGGTTTTTATTATTTAGGGAGAAAAAAAAAATCCAAACCTACATGGCCCTGTGTGAAAAAGTAATTGCCCCCTGAACCTAATAACTGGTTGGGCCACCCTTAGCAGCAATAACTGCAATCAAGCGTTTGCGATAACTTGCAATGAGTCTGTTACAGCACTCTGGAGGAATTTTGGCCCACTCATCTTTGCAAAATTGTTGTAATTCAGCTTTATTTGAGGGTTTTCTAGCATGAACCGCCTTTTTAAGGTCATGCCATAGCGTCTCAATTGGATTCAGGTCAGGACTTTGACTAGGCCACTCCAAAGTCTTCATTTTGTTTTTCTTCAGCCATTCAGAGGTGGATTTGCTGGTGTGTTTTGGGTCATTGTCCTGTTGCAGCACCCAAGATCGCTTCAGCTTGAGTTGACGAACAGATGGCCGGACATTCTCCTTCAGGATTTTTTGGTAGACAGTAGAATTCATGGTTCCATCTATCACAGCAAGCCTTCCAGGTCCTGAAGCAGCAAAACAACCCCAGACCATCACACTACCACCACCATATTTTACTGTTGGTATGATGTTCTTTTCTGAAATGCTGTGTTCCTTTTACGCCAGATGTAACGGGACATTTGCCTTCCAAAAAGTTCAACTTTTGTCTCATCAGTCCACAAGGTATTTTCCCAAAAGTCTTGGCAATCATTGAGATGTTTCTTAGCAAAATTGAGACGAGCCCTAATGTTCTTTTTGCTTAACAGTGGTTTGCGTCTTGGAAATCTGCCATGTAGGCCGTTTTTGCCCAGTCTCTTTCTTATGGTGGAGTCGTGAACACTGACCTTAATTGAGGCAAGTAAGGCCTGCAGTTCTTTAGACGTTGTCCTGGGGTCTTTTGTGACCTCTCGGATGAGTCGTCTCTGCGCTCTTGGGGTAATTTTGGTCGGCCGGCCGGCCACTCCTGGGAAGGTTCACCACTGTTCCATGTTTTTGCCATTTGTGGATAATGGCTCTCACTGTGGTTCGCTGGAGTCCCAAAGCTTTAGAAATGGCTTTATAACCTTTACCAGACTGATAGATCTCAATTACTTCTGTTCTCATTTGTTCCTGAATTTCTTTGGATCTTGGCATGATGTCTAGCTTTTGAGGTGCTTTTGGTCTACTTCTCTGTGTCAGGCAGCTCCTATTTAAGTGATTTCTTGATTGAAACAGGTGTGGCAGTAATCAGGCCTGGGGGTGGCTACGGAAATTGAACTCAGATGTGATACACCACAGTTAGGTTATTTTTTAACAAGGGGGCAATTACTTTTTCACACAGGGCCATGTAGGTTTGGATTTTTTTTCTCCCTAAATAATAAAAACCATCATTTAAAAACTGCATTTTGTGTTTACTTGTGTTATATTTGACTAATGGTTAAATGTGTTTGATGATCAGAAACATTTTGTGTGACAAACATGCAAAAGAATAAGAAATTAGGAAGGGGGCAAATAGTTTTTCACACCACTGTATTTTGCCAAACAGTGTGTGTGTTTTAAATAAATTGTACTGTAAACTCCTAGTTACATTTTCCCACTGTAAGATCCACAGGGTATTTTGTAAAAAAAAAAAAAAAACCAACAAAACACACTAATAGCCCTGTGCTATTCTCCCTCATTACTGTAATACTGCCAGTATTTCCAATCACCCCTTCTCACTTTTGCTCTCTCTCTTTCTCCGCAATCCACAAAAACAGCCCACAACTCCTACGGGACTGTCTTCTGGCATGGTCTCAAGGCTAACGGAATGCAGGGACTCCCTGTCCTTGTCTAATGGGCCACTGTCACTTGAGCACTTACTCATCCTATCTAAAAGGCAGTCTGTTGACCACACTATAATGCTATTTTAAGATGAACTGATTATATATTTTAAATGCTCAGATGGTTAAGTACTCTTTAAAATGATGATTGTTAGTAGTTTAAGACTGATTGAGAACTGTGTCCTCAGAAAAGGTCGCCTGGAATTTCTAGCCACAGACATTGAATATTAATTGTACCAGTAACACTTTAGGTACTTCAAAAATGCACCTATTACTCATTTACTATGGTGATACATGACAAACATTTTCTGGGTCTGCATAAAAGAATAGAATATAATAGAATGCCTTTTATTGTCACTATACACATGTACAATGAGATTAAAAGCAGCTCCTTCAGTGCAGACATATATGTAGAACACAACAAGTAAATAAACAAATAAACAAATGGTGCAAAAAGTTGCAAAAAAACTTCTGTGACGCTATATACAAATGGAAAGAATAATAACTAAATCGAGTTATTGCACATTATTTAAATACTGGAAAGAATAAATAACTATTGCACTATTGGGTTATTGCACATAATTTAAATATTGCACAATAGTGATGATCATGTGCAGTGAGTAGTGGATGTTGGACCTGAGAGTAATGATATTGTACAGTATACAGATATTACAGTTATTATTCAGTATCATTTAGATATTGGATATTGCACAGTTGATGGATAGAAGGAAGTCCAGGGGTTGGGGGGTTAGACTGTGTAGTCAGTGCATGTGTGAGTTTAGAATGGTTATGGCTTTTGGGAAAAAACTGTTCTTGAGTCTGTTTGTCCTTGTTATGATGCACCTGTAGCGCCTCCCTGAGGGCAGCAGGCAAACAGATCAGAGCCAGGGTGGGAGCTGTCCTTGATGATGTTTTTTGCTCTGCTGAGGCAGCGGGAGGTGTAAATGTCCATCAAGGAGGGGAGAGGGCAGCCGATGATCTTCTGTGCTGCCTTTACTACTCGCTGAAGCCTCTCCCTGTCTGCCGTGGTGCAGCTGCCGTACCATACTGTGATACAATACGTCAGCAGGCTCTCGATGGACGAGCGGTAGAAGGTCAGTAGCAGGTTGGAGTCCAGGTTGTGCTTTCTGACGACCCTCAGGAAGTGTAACTGCTGCTGAGCCTTCTTGATGACTGCTGTGATGTTGTCTGTCCAGGAGATGTCAGCAGAGATAAGGACGCCAAGAAACCGGAAGGTATGGACCCTCTCTACACACTCGCCGTTGATGTAAAGGGGGGCTAAGTCGGTGCTGTGCCTCCTGAAGTCGACAGTGATCTCCTTGGTTTTCCTGGTGTTCAGAGCCAGATTGTTCTTTGAACACCAGGCTGCTAACTTCAGGACCTCCTCTCTGTAAGCTGCCTCATCTCCCTTTGAGATGAGTCCGACCACTGTGGTGTCATCAGCAAACTTGACGATGAGGTTGTTGTTGTGGGCCGGACTGCAGTCGTGGGTGTAGAGACAGTATAGAAGGGGGTCAGCACACAGCCTTGCGGGGTACCAGTGTTCAGTGTGCGAATGGAGGAGTGGTGGGGTCCGAGTCTCATAGTCTGGAGCCGGCTGGTAAGAAAGTCTTTTATCCAGACACAAGTGAGAGGGGGGAGGCCAAGAGTGACCAGTTTGGTGATGAGAATGTCAGGAATGATTGTATTAAAAGCTGAGCTGTAATCCACAAACAGCATCCGGACGTAGCTCTGCTGCTGCTCCAGATGGCTCAGCACAGAGTGGAGAGCTACAGCAATGGCGTCTTCTGTGAATCTGTTCGTGCGATATGCGAATTGGTAGGGATCGAAGTCTTGGGGGAGATAGTCCTTGATGTGCTGGAGAACCAGACTCTCGAAGCACTTCATGATTACTGGAGTGAGGGGCACAGGGCGATAATCATTTAGGCTGGTGATGGGAGACTTCTTCGGCACTGTAATGATTGTGGCTGATTTTAGGCAGGATGGAATGACTGCCTGGGCTAGGGAGAGGTTGAAGATTTTGGTAAAGATAAAGGTGAGCTGGTGGGCACATGCTCTGAGCACCCTACCAGGCACTCCATCTGGGCCGGCAGCCTTCTTGGGGTTCACTGCCAGGAGCACCCGTCTGACATCGTGCCCCGTTACAGTGAGTGGAGTAGTGCAGGAACCCGGTGAGGGTGGGAGCAGGGCTGGAGCAGGTGAGTGCTGCTGTTGTGATGATTCAAAGCGAGCAAAGAAGCAGTTTAGCTCCTCTGCTGGCGGCGCACTCAGATCTCCTGTTGTTGCATCGCAGCCTCTGTAGTTTGTGATGTTTTGTATTCCCTGCCACACCTCCCGTGTATTGTGGCTGGACAGGTGGGACTCTATGCTCCTTTTATGGTCCGTCTTGGCTTTTTTAATTCCACTTTTCAGAGCGGCTCAGGGAGCCCTGTACAGAGCTCTGTCACCTGACCTGAAGGCAGCGTCGCGGTCTCTGAGGAGTGTATGGACCTGGCTGGTCATCCAGGGTTTCTGGTTTGGGAAAACCCGAATGTTTTTGTCCACAGTCACATTCCCGATGCAGAACCTGATATAGTCCAGTACCATTCCTGTGAATGTTTCCAGCTCTTGGTGTTCAAATATGTTCCAGTCCGTCTGTTCGAAGCAGTCCTGTAGTTTGGAGAGTGCATTTTCAGGCCAGGTTGTAAGTCTTTATGGTGGGCCTGGCACTGCGTCTGAGGGGGGTGTAGGCTGGGGAGAGCAGGAGAGAAAGATGGTCGGACTGTCCGAGTTCGGGGAGGGGTATGGCTCTGTAGGTGTGCTTGATGTTGGAGTAAACATGGTCCAGAGTGTTCTTCCCTTTAGTAGAACACTTAACATGTTGATAAAATTTCGGGAGTACAGTCTTACTCCCGAACACTTACAAAGCACCAGTAAAGTGTTTATTCATTGCTGCAATGGGACCTACTCACAAAACACCAGTTTGGAGTGGTAAGAGGTAGCTTAACTGAGACACATTTCTCTTGATATTAAACATTAATTTTACTATCATGTCAATACACCAAACAGCACAGAGATGAATAATCAAACTACTGATGTTTCATAAGGGTTATGAAGACCAAAAGAAACCCTTGTTAAGGTCTTGTTATGTAACAGTAAATGAGTAAGAGATGCACTCTTGCAGTACCTAAACTAAAGTGTTAATTGCGTACCAATGTGATTTACTCACCAGGACACTTCTAATGCACCTGTAGCACAATAAAGACTTCCTCAGGCAAATAACTGATAAAACACTGAGGGTCAATTGCAACACAATTCCCAGAGTTATTCTGTACTAAGTAATGGACAAGAAAGTACCACACTGTCTGAACTCAATTCCAATGGAAAAAAGTGCAAAACCTAAATGGAGTTCAGCTGAATCCGTGCTTAGTCCAGCCCCAAATGCTTGGCATGGTTGCCATACTAATTAGCACAAGTAGCACACAATTGTGCGTTAAAATTGTTCAATCCGTCTGTTTGGGAAGTGTTAATGTACGATTATAATTGTGTGTTTTATATTTATATTTAACCGCAATTTACTGTTAAATTCATATTAGCATTAAATAATTTCATTTTAGTTAAATTATACCAGGCCATAGGTAGGTAGAAACTGTTGAGATACTAAACTGAAATTACTTTTAAAACAAAGAAGAACTGCAGCTGTAGGTGTGCAATGGAATAGTAACCATATCTGTTTCATACATTGACAAAGATAATCTAGACTAGGGGTCCTCAATCACGGGGCCAGAGGCTGCAAGTGTTCCTTCCAACTAGTTTCCTAATTAGAAGACAGTCCTTGCTGATAATGAAACTTGGTATTATTACTTACTTTTTATGATTACTTGGTATTATTACTATTTAGCTGGTTAGTGCATTTACTCATCCAAGACAAATTTTTGTTGCACTGTAGAGTTTCCTTCTCTGAGAACAATATCCATGTGTTTTGTGGACCAGAACGGATTTAAACATAATGGTCCTTTCAATATCCCTCTTTTTTTATTTCTAAACATTTCTAACAGAGATACTTCAATGTGTATATGCACAGGTTTATACGGAAGCTTAGCTAGAAAGCTGCTGTTTATTGGTTATCTCAAGGGTGGGCAATGTCTGGTCCTGGGGAGCTGCAGTGGCTGCTGGCTTTTGTTCCAACCCACTTTCTTAATGAGAAGTCAAATATAGTTGATGAAGCACTTATTGATCAAGTGACATTTTGATGCTTCAATTTAGTGGTCTTGCTTGTTAAGGTTCCAATCCCTTAATGGCTTATTTCAGTCTTAAACGACTGTATTTACTGCTATTAATGGCTCCTTAATAGTAATAAGATGCAAATGACAAAGGAGCCAGAAGTTCACCATACAACTTGTTTCCATTTACACCCATGTGGATTCATTGTGCACTATTTGGTTTAATAAAACAAGTAAGAAGAACATAACAGACTGTAAATGATCTGTTTTAGGCTTCAAATCATTTGAGAGATTTTTTTCTTTTCCAAGGATATCAAAGATATAAGAATCTAACATGTCAAACTAAGAAGCCATAAAATAAAACAAGGTTTGAGATTTGCAAGGATTGTTTTCTAATTAAGCAATTGGGTTGGAATGAAAACCTGCACCCACTACGGCCCCCCCAGGACTGACATCGCCCAACCCTGACTTATCTGCATTTCATTATTAACTAATGTCTGGTTAAGAAAACAGGCAACAATTAAAACTTAAATGCAGCAGCTAAAAACTAAAATAGGTAATTGAGGGTTCTGAATTCTAACTGGCAAGATAACTAAAATTAAGCCCAAAACATATATTGCTTTAGGAGTAAATGAATGGGTTCTAATTAAGAATTGGTTGAATTGAAAACCTGTAGCCACTACAGATCTCCAAGACTGTAACTGAGAACCTCTGATCTACAATGTTACTGTAAGTAAAATTTATATTTGATGAATTAATGCACTAACAAGGCATATGGTTAAATACCAAGGGCGGAGTACTAATTAGGAAACTGGATGGATTGAAAACCTGTAGCCATTTTAGCATGGTGTGACTTTTGTTCACTTTTCAAGGACTTTTAATTTCACTTTGCTGAAACTGGCCCAGAAAAGAATAATACAGCAGAAGACTTGGTAGTCAAACAGACGTGTCACATATGCTGGCTGCACAGACAGAGAGATACGTGGCACTCTGTGTGGATCACTGGTTGATACACCTGTCCAACCGCTAAACACTTTCAGAGATGGAGTTGTAATCTTGAAATCCATGATGCTGTGCTCGTTACTACAGACTCCTTCTGTAAAATGCAGTATAAAGCTTAAGCAACCTGGACTACCATAAACGTATGTTAGATAATCTTTAGCCCTGCTTCTCTTGATGATAAGGACCACGACATTTGCAAATTGGCTACCTTTACCTTTGACAGTTGGAGACGTCTAAATGCTAGCTGGTGGCAGTCTGACCATTAACTTCCAGGAGAACCCGTCACCAATCATACAGCATTTTGAACCAGGCCTGTTTAGTGCACAAGCTGGCACAGCTAACATCACTTCATGTGTAAAAGATGTCACCTCACTTTCTTGGCCAGCCTTGTGGCTGGACCAGGAATGTGCAAGACATTTTGAGATGACAACTTCAGTGCACTCTGCATGGTAGCTGGCATTTTTGGAATAATATTTTTTTCTTTTGTTTGTGATACAAGCATAATAAAACTAACGTTAAAGTGCTACTCCTAAGAGGCTTACATATTTTCATAAATATGTAAAGACACACACATCAATTGTACTGTCAACTTTGTCATGCAACTCTACACACCATCATAAGATATTCACTATAGTGGAGGATTGGTTGGGTGCAATTTATGATAGCCTGTTAATTTTTATAAGCCAATTATTTTGAATCACTCCTCTGCCTTTATCACTTTTTGTAATTTAAAGAAATACTCCTAGCAACTGCTGTCCTGGCTATAAGCAGGGTGTTAAATAGCTTCACAAAATATGAACTCTAACCAGCACATATTAAAGTATACCACAGAAAAAGAACTGAATTATCAGTTTTTGATTATTTTGTTATACTTGCATTAATACTTAAACTAAGGTGCAGGATTACTTTGTTCATTGTAACAAATCTGTGAAGAACGAATCTTTAAAAGTAGCAGAACAGTAATAGCTGCACTCCTGCAACTGTGTATTGTCTTTCCTATTTGATATAAGCAGAAAAAATAAATCCTATACAGTAATCCCTTGCTATATCGTGCTTCGACTTTCGCGGCCTCACTCTATCGCGGATTTTATATGTAAGCATATTTAAATATATATCGCGGATTTTTTGCTGGTTCGCGGATTTCTGCGGACAATGGGTCTTAATTTTTGGTACATGCTTCCTCAGTTGGTTTGCCCAGTTGATTTCATACAAGGGACGCTATTGGCAGATGGCTGAGAAGCTACCCAATCAGAGCGCGTATTACGTATTAATTAAAACTCCTCAAATATATCGTGAGCACGGGGGCTGTTCGCACCCTTGGAGGATATGGCCGCTCTTCAAAAAAACGCTGAAAGATTACCTTCACATTGCTCTCTTCCTTGCTGGGCTTACATATGGCTGCTTTGTCAAGCGATATGCTTCCCGCACTGGCTTTGCATACTTAAAAGATCAAACAGCACATACTGATTTCTGATTGTTTGCTTTTCTCTCTCTCTCTTGCTCTGACATTCTCTGCTCCTGACGGAGGGGGTGTGAGCAGGGATCTCTTCGCACCCCTAGACAATACGGACGCTCATCTAAAAATGCTGAAAGATTACCTTCACGTTGCTCCCTTCTGTGCAGCTGCTTTGTCAAGCGATATGTTTCCCGCACGGTGCTTCGCATACTTAAAAGCTCGAAGGGCACGTATTGATTTTTGATTGTTTGTTTTTCTCTGTCTCTCTCTCTCTCTCTGACATTCTCTGCTCCTGATGGAGGGGGTGTGAGCAGAGGGGCTGTTCGCACACAAGCCTAGAGGATACGGACGCTCCTCTAAAAAATGCTGAAAGACTACCTTTACATTGTACATCCTTGCAGCTGCTTTGTCAGGCGGTGTTTTGCATACTTAAAAGCCAAACAGCCCTATTGATTTTTGTTTGCTTTTTTCTCTCTCTCTCTAACATTCTCTGCTCCTGACGCGCACTCCTTTGAAGAGGAAGATATGTTTGCATTCTTTTAATTGTGAGACGGAACGGTCATCTCTGTCTTGTCATGGAGCACAGTTTAAACTTTTGAAAAAGAGACAAATGTTTGTTTGCAGTGTTTGAATAAAGTTCCTGTCTCTCTACAACCTCCTGTGTTTCTGTGCAAATCTGTGACCCAAGCATGACAATATAAAAATAACCATATAAACATATGGTTTCTACTTCGCGGATTTTCACCTTTCGCGGGGGGTTCTGGAACGCAACCCCCGCGATCGAGGAGGGATTACTGTATTGCAATTGGCACTGGGATTTTTCAGAACTCAACTGGACATTCCATGCTAGTGCTCATGCCGATATGTACAAGTAAATTGCACCGATCAATGCCCCAATCCTTGAAGTAACATCAGTCAGTTTTTCTATACCAAAAAAAATAAATAATAAAAAAAAAATCCTGGACAGCAGCTGCAGCAATAATACCAGCTACTTTATGATGTACAACTTACTCTAATCTGAGCTTGGTAAATGGCCAGATTTATATATTAGCACGAATATTCAGTGCTGTGTTTCCTAGCTAAACGGGCAGACTTGAAAAACCGAAAATGTCTAACACACTCTTTCAGTACGATATTTGTGATAATGGGTAAAATGCATTGTAAATCATTTAGGCTTTGACGACTGATTCTACAGTATTTGAGAAAACTGTTGACTATGCAACCTAAAATGGAATCCAGTATTTTACAGGAGGCAACATTTGTTTCTTGGATGCAGTAAACCCTCAGAAGTTATATATTATTTTCATCAAAATGACAAACATCTAAAAGAAATGAAAACAGTCCATGATAAAAACAAAAAGCATATTTTATTTAAACTCTTGATCTGCATCAGTGGTACCTGGCAGCAGTGCAAAGACATCAGGGTACACATTCCTTTAAGAAAGGTTTACTGTGCATCCTTCACAAACGTACACCTACCAGATACAACACTGAGAAGGCAGTGATACACTTCTACTCTTTCAACTCACTGGTAATATGATACTCAAAGTTACTCACAAGAAAATTTACTATATTTATGTAGATATGAAAATTCACTAACCCTTTCCTCAAAGAAAATGGCTTAGAGTATTTGGTACTTGCATATAATGTCTTTTGCCTTTAAACATATATTAAAAATGGCATTGATAGGTAAACATTTATTATTTGACTTTTTGCATAAATGGAGTAACAACCCAAACAATCATTGCTTCAGAAAATTTACAGGATTTTTTTTTTTTAATTCACTTAGGTCACATTGATTAAATGTTTATCTTGATGTAGTAGTTTGATATATTTAAATGTAGCATTATCTTTTGAGGCATTAAAAAACCCCGAAATGTAAAATGGTACTCTAAACAAAAACACACAGCAGTTTCATATGGGATGGGATCTAGACATTGTACTGCTTTTTAGACAAAAATACTATTTTATCTATTAATGTATGAAAATCGTATAAATTAAAGCCTTTCCAGCTTTTCACTGAGGAATTCTTCAACGCTATCAGTGTTCCACTTGAGGATACTCAGTTCTTCAGAGATGTTCCCGTTATCATCCAGCAGCTTTAGTACAGGATCAGAGCCACGCACATACTTTATATATATAAAAAAAAACAAAAAAAAAAACACATTTACTTTTAATGTCTCATAGTAAAATCAAAATGATGTTTATTTGATGCACTCCTGGAAATACACTTATTTTAAAGTAGATATATATTTGCAGAAATTAAAATATATTTTCAGAATGTTTGTAAAGAAAGAACTAAAAAAAAAGGTCAAGCAACCTCATTAAGCTACATAGCTATGTAGTGTAAAAGAAAGTATAGTTAACACATGTGATGCAAAAATCTGAAGTTTTTATGCATTATAGAAAACTTGTAAATGTATTAACAATGCAGCATTTGTTTTAAATAATGCAGGCAGAAGCAATTCATTCATTCATTAAATCTAGTTGAACAGATATATTCAGTGATATGCACAGATCTTTTGGTAGGAGTGGGGCAAAAGAGGAGCAAGATGTGTCATATTTTAATCCTAGGTATTAATTAGTTCCCACTTTAATTTGTGTTTTCACAGGACACCTGGATGTAACCTCAGGGAAGTTGTAAGATTCAAAAAAACAGCAAAAAAAAATTGCCAATGAATGCTAATTATGTTACTTTATCAGAAAGGACACTATACTCCCTCTTTTCTGCATATATTTTCTAGTAATACAAAATGTAACAAGATGAAATAAAACAAATCATATCTAATAACAATAACAAAAGGTCCTTAACAGCAGGAGTTCACATTATAGCACATCAAAGCAAAGATTTTTCCCTCTCTCTAAAGTGCCTATTTTGGGTCAAAAATTTAGGGAGCCATCAGAATTGAACATCTGGTATCATATATTGCAATTTTTTTTGTGCATTATAAATTTCAGCAAGGTATAGAAAAATATGATTCAGATACAAGAAATCAGAACCCTGAATTTGTGTTAAAATCTATCCGTAATGAAAAAAAAAAAATTTTGCTTTCTAGGTGTTGTCAGCTTGTGTTCTATAGCAAAATCTTTTAGAATCACGTTTTGACAGACTGAAATGACTTTCTTTATTAATAGTATATCTTTAACAGCAGAATATGAAGATCACAGCACCATTCTCACCCACACAGATCTCTGACTATGGACTAGAAGTTTGCTGTTGATATACAGAGTGTGGCAAAGATCTTCAGCAACTGAGAAACAGTGTTGGAAACACTCAATTAGCATCCAACCCACTGAACATACCTAGCATTGCTTGGGTACTATTCTTTGGGCAGATGTATGCAGAATGAAGCAGCTACACTTGTCAGCTGACATGAGCCACCTGAGCTCACAGATATACTGTATATATATATATATATCAGTCCCTCTTTATTCATCTAAGAGCAAGCAGACACACATGCAAACACAGAGATGTGCTCACAGTCACCTGCAGTTTTAGGATTCCATGCTTGGCTGCTTGGTAAATGCCATGTGTTAAGAAAATCAGTTATTTTATAAATCTCTTACTACGTTTTGAAAATGGGGAGTGGCTGATAACTGTAAGGAGCATATTAGAAAAGCTTTCGTTATAAGCACCAATGAATGCATGCAGCTTGTGGGCAGACTTTAAAGCTACAGCTAAAAAAAATATATTTTTTATAGAATCAACAGCAAGAATTATCACAAATTTATTTCCATATAGGATAGTAAGTGTACCTAGGTTTAACAATTCACGCTGCTGATCATTGCTTCCCCCCACCTCCCTGGTTTCTGACAAAGAAAAAGAGGCATGCATTCTAACTGGGGAAAAAGTACACTTGGACCAACGAGAGGCTAAGGGCTTGACTTCCTGTAGCCACCTTTTTGTATACTGCCCATGAACATAACTTCCCAAAAAAAAAAAAAAAAAAAAAAGTGTGGGGAATTTACTACATAAATATTTTAATAGCCTATTACATACTATAAACATCAAACTTGACCTAAAATTGGTACAAATCAAAGCTACACATTTGTCACATTATGGAGCTTTTTTTTTTTTTTTTTTTCTAAAGAAATGATTTGAAATCCCGTCCAGCAGTTGTTCTTGCCTGGCTCCCAATGAGTGCGGGGTTAGGCTTACTGGATATGGAGTTTAATGAAGGCTGGGGTATGGCCGAGATGATCTCAATATTATAATTAGTGATGAGTGAACATTCCAGAGTTTGCTTTGCTGCCAAGTTTGGCAAAATTACAGAAATGTTTGCGATATTGCTGAACTCGGTAAAATGCATTAAAGGCAATGGGGAAGGAGGAACTGAACTACTTTTGAGTGGGTTATACTGGAGCCCCCAGACGGTCACTAGGAAAACAGAACGTAACTCAACATTAATTGCTACATATTTTAGTGTGCAACTTTGTATCACACAACTAGGAATCAGTATCTCACCACAATGTGTGTCAAATTTTGGCACTTTCTATCACTAAAGCAACAATGCATCTGAAAAGTAAATATAAGTAACTTTAAACCATGGATGATACAATACCTTAATCTGAAGGCCCTTGAACATTTTAGGCTTGTCGCTCTTGACAAAAGCTGTAAAAACATACATGACAACAAAAGTTACATTTTTGCTTAATTTTATATTTTACATTATATGTTACTTTTTAAAAATATTTGGTGTTACTTCATGAAGATACTGATTTTACCATTTCATTCACTGTATCAAAAGTGCCATCCAAAATGACAACTGCCCAAGGCCTATTCTCAGTGAAAAGTGATTTCTGCATCATAAACATATTGTATAAACATTTACATGTCGCTAATTGGTAAGAGATGGCAAGATATGTGTGACTTGTTTAGTAACTAAGACCTTGGGATTCCCCTTTAGAAACAAACAAAAAAAAAATTAGTAAACCTTTATCTATCTATTATAAAAAGGAATCCTGTCCCCTGTCCTGATAGTCTACGATACGTGATCTTTCTCGGAAGATAATTTAAAGACCCGCAAGATGAAAGAGACCTGCCACGGTGCGTCTCACGAGAACATAGAACAAGAGTCTTGCAAGACACACCCTACTTACAAGCAATATCAAAAAAAAACAAATCAGTAGTGTAAAGGCAGTCATGCAGCACACACAGCTCCAGGGCTCTCAGTGCATATAAAGTGTATAAGGTCAATACGGTAGAAATGAAAAGAATAGGGTAGAAATAAAACGTCGACGATTAAACGAAGAAGAAAGAAAAGCACGGAGAAAAGATTCTCAAATGCGTTGGACAGAAAAAAGAGCAAAAAAGAATAATCGAGGTGCAAATTCAGAAAATAAGGAAAGTAATTATCAGCCCGGAACAAGTGGAATTGAAAAAAAAGCACGTCCAATCCGGCTCAGAATTAAATGACAGTGAGTAAAAGACAAAGTAGAACTTCATAGAGATGTTTACAAACGTTGATGCTAAACACAAACAGAGAAGGTTAGAGACTATGAAACCAGGGAAATTAGAAAGGCTCAAAAAAAAAAAACAAAAAAAAAAAAAAAACACCTTGGTGCTATACACGTGGAGAAAGTTAAAGGATATGAAAGTAGGAAAAGTAAGAAAATCCATAAATCCATATTATCCATGTAAACGGGATATGGACGCAGGGCGCATTGAGGCGCACGCGCACTGCAACGAGCCCGCCATAGAGAAAACAAAAAAGGTTGTAAGCCGGATATGGACGCAGGGCGCATCGAGGCGGACGCACTCTGCCGCACTGCAACGAGCCCGCCACAGAGAAAACAAAAACGAGAGGATTCAGCGCATATGTGAATCACATTACAGTATTACAGTACGGAATCCCCATTCGGCCAAACTACACGGCGTAAACCGGATATGGACGAAGGACGCAGGGCTGAACTTGCTGTGCTCCACTCTGCCGGCAGTCGGTGTCAGCAAAGGCAACGGAATCATGTCTCCACAAAACGAGACCGCTTTACTACAGATATGCCTATGTAATTAAATGACATGTCCCCAGACGCATCCACCCTCCATGATATGTCATCCATCCAAATATCGGATGGAACAGAAACCGATTGCCATTCTTGGATTTCCGATTCGCTAGCGAATCGCGGGCTTACTTGTTAGAAAATATAAAAAAGTAAAGATCGCAGTAGCGCAAACAAACAAACTGCCTCATTTAACTATGCACCAGTCTAACTTTGGTTTTGCACAATAATTACTACACTATTGCACCTTAACACTTAATTCTACTTTATTCACATAATTTTACTTATTTATTATGTTCTACTATACTGTTATCTTTCGATCTATGACTTTTTGTTAATCTAACTGATATCCTTCTAACTTTGCACAGTTTTTGATAAGCGGAGCAGGATGCATTTCACTGCGTGTTGTCCTGTATAACTATGCATGTGACAAAAAGAATCTTGAGAATTTCAAAAACGGAGTTTACCGCACATGCATTTATTGGTTACTTTGTTAATGTATATATATTTATCTGTCTGCTTATTTAAAAACCTAAATTTACCCTAGGAGTCAAAAACGTTCTGTCTAGCCCTTGTACAAAAACCTAGACAAAAGCTGGGGTATCACCTTGGTAACCCCATGTACTTTTGGAACTGTGAGAGGAAAATAGCACGACTTTACAGACAGGAGTCCAATGCAGAACTCTACTTACTTTGTTACTTTGTAAAAAAAAAAAAAAATTATTAAATGCTGATGATGTAGATCGTTTTGTCTAGGCTGAAATTCCAAACAGAGAAACCTATCCTGACCTCATTAAAAAGATTCAGCATATTGGGACTCGCAAGATTACAAACATTGTTTTTACAGAAGTTCTGAAATAAAAGTGAAACTAATGAAATAGCAACAATTCAAAGAAAAAACAATCTTAAAAGTGTGTATCCGGAAAACCAAATACGGGGGTTGGCGAGTGAAGCGAGCAGGGGGAGAAGCCCCCTAGTATTTAAAAAAAAAAAAAAAAAATTACGGATAAGAACTGAAATTCACACATTGAAAAAGATAATACAGAGATAATCAAAATGTTTCAGAGTTACTTTACTAAAGCATTCTCACATGATGATAACGCTTTGTGTATGTTATATGCATAGCCCAAAAACAAAAATTAAATACGAATCTTAAATAATGACATCTGACTATCACACTAAGCAGTCTTGCACATACAATTTCAAGCAAAGAATCAAACATGATAAAAATAATTCTGCAAGTCACAGACATAAATTAAGTAAAGCAACAACACTGGAGTGCAGCACAAATTATCCCTGGAGCACACTATGCAAATAAACTGGTCATGCAAATATCGATCATCTTCCTCGGTTATCAGTTACATTTTTCGAAAATGATTATCACAACCAACAACTTTGACCAGTGGATAGCTTGTCAAGATTGCTTATATTGGGCACTGAGATGAAGTACAAATATATACAGTTTGTATTTATCCAGTTTCCTATATGTGGTCTAGCTCTATCCCTAACCACACAACTATATTTCACATCCTGAGAGCCAATTACCATTGGTAAGGATTAATATAGCATAATCTTTCTAACCTATACCATTGCATCCATTCCTCAGGTCACCCAACTGCCAGGTGCTTGCTGGAACAGGTTTTGGTATTCCTGTTCTGGGAGTAGATCTTTTTTTATATATAAACATTATAGAAGTTTTTAAAATTTTTTTAAAAAATTTTTCATCCTTATGTACAAACGGTGTGTACACACAAAAATGTTGCATACGGCCATTTTCATGATCACATCACGATGTATAAAAACTAAACTTGGCATAAAGCCACGCACATTCTCACGGCAGCCTACACCATTGCGTACGCACATTTTTACTTGGTTGTGTAAACTGGCGGCACCCAGAGTCAAAGCAGTGCTACTATTTCTCGGTAGTCTCCCTTTTTTCAGATTTGCGGGATTTATCAATTATATTGAAATTAACTGCATATTGCTTACAAATTTAAATCACTTGATTATAATCATTCTGTAACAGTATAATAATGCACAGAATGAACAAACTATTCCAAATACCATAGCTGCTTTAGCATTGCTACTCTCTGTACACCACTCAGGGCATTTCAACCCACTGTATGCGTGCGTGGTAGCTGCACTGCTGATTGGAAAGCTCTACGGCAGGTTGTGTCGAGAGCACAAAGGATTATTGGGATATAAGCTTCCAGTCCTGGAGGACATTTATAGCAGATGCTGCCTAAAGAAATGGATTCCACTCAGCCATTCCGCAGTTTATTTAAACTTGTTCCTGCCTTCTCCTTGTTAATGGCTAGGACTGGCGTGACCCTGGACGGATGGAATAATTAAACATGTTTAACAAAGATTTTTCAATGTTCCATAGAAGTTTTGAGGAATCCGCCTTCTAAGCTTACACCTGGCTTTAAAATTTACTACAGAGCCTCACTGAGTGGTGATTGGTTACACGGAGAAAGAAAATGGGAGGACAGGAATTGGTGGTTGGTGCATTTGACAGAGACAGTACTGCTGCATGAAATTATTTCATTCAGGGCCACGCATCTCCCAGCAAACATTTTGTGGGAGGCAGGAATAGGACAGGGCGCCAACTTATTGCTACTGCTGCACCACCGTACCCCCTCATGTTTAATACATGCTTTAATGCATTTCTTCATGAAAATGATATTAAGTATATATCTTACTATTCAGAGAACTGTAATATCATGAATGTAATGTATTTTGTGTGGAGATCAGTGCCTGCGCTCTCCTGTCTATGAAAGAGAAGGCCCATTTAAGAAGCAAATAGTGATTAATGACTGGGTCGGGGAGCACATGCTACTTTAGTTGTGATGGGATTTGAGAAACTCTAGTAAATGAAACATTGATTTTAAGACGAAGTTTACGATGTTCTAGTTTAATGGCAAAATAATACTATGAGATTAAAGTGGAAATTTCAAGATTAAAGTCTAAATTTCTCTTTTTTCTTCAGTGTCTGTTATTTTCTTTTCTCTGTGCCCTAATATGCTTCTGTATGACACACTGATGATGGGCTTCAAATCACCTTTTCACCTCGACTTTGACCTCTGACCACTTCTTTATTTCAGGCACTGTGCGACTTTTTGAACATGAACTTTCGAGTGTCTCCGCCATGCTGTATCACTCCATCATTTTCCTTTTTTGTTGCTTATAACACTGCTTAAGCCAACAAATAGTATGTTTTTCCTTGCCTCCACTTTGCTGAAGTTTTTTTTTTCTTCCCTCATGCTTTTGCCATTGTCTTTTCACAAAACACTGAACATAATGGGCTAGTTATATTGATTTGCATAAATTCATAATTCTGGGAAGAGTCAGGGTGGGGCGGCAGGCATTTGCATGTGCATTACTTTTCACACTGACCGGGATTTATGGAGCTGAAGTGCATGGAAGTTGGCTTATGCATGGTTTTGTGCATCTGAAGTTTTTTTGTGCGTATGCACATTTCCACTTTTGTTCGTACACCACGTTTTAGTGTGAATTCTATACAAAGTATGTTTAAATACATCATGAATCTCAAAAATTACTTGTGCAAAAATCTATAATCCTGGTCCTATGACTAAATTTCAGTGGCAAGATAACCTGACTACAGGTAATGTCAGCTCAGTTTATTTTTTAATTGTGGATTTGTAAACAGGCTAAGGAATAACAAAGTCTGATCATTCATATAAGACACTTTCAAAACAGCACAACAAAAGTTATTTTTTACAGAAGTGGGTTGATGTAAATCTTCCAAAACTGATTTCACACAGGAAGGTTTAAAGTTTGGAAAGATGTAAAAAATGAATTTCAGATTTGGACTATTAAAACATCAGGAGTTTGTGAAATTTGAAACGTTAATATTACTCAAGATTAAGTTTTTAACAAGTTAATGTTTCAAATAAAAAAAATCTTACAATGACAAACATTACAAACTTAACAGAGGGATTCTCGACAAATTAAAAGCACACTGTTGGAAAAAAAGTTTAAATGAACTTGTTTAAATGAAAATATCCTGAATTACCTTGGAATTCACCAATTCAACTGTACAGATTTAGCAGTATTTGCATTTTTATCTGTAGTTTTGGTTTTAAGCAGTATTTTTCAGTTAGTGAAGAGAAAATGTCAAAAAATACATTTAGAATTTTCCCAAGTAATATATCATCTTGGACTACCCGATTTGATTCTTTGTAAAACCTATGCTAAAATCCCCCCCAAAATTATTATTCACCCCCCAAATGCTGTTACAGTTGGGTATTTCCAAAAGTGTATCACACATTAAAATTTTTAAGCCCTTCACTGTATTGTGATATGTATGACAGTTGGGCAAGTACTTGATGGGTATACCACTATTTTAAAGCTCTTACAGGTAGTATTTACATGTTTTATATTCCATTATATAAAAAGGCATAATATTGTTCACCTGAAAATTTAAGGTATTTTTTAATAAAAAGGCATTGAATTTTGTTTTTTGCCTTGATATCAAATAGGTACAGGGTATTATGAAATATAAATTGTATAGTATTGGTACAAAATATTAAAATTCTGGTACTGCGCATGTTGGAGCCATATTTTCTGCTTTATAGACTAAATAACCTGAAGACCCTTAACTATTATGAACACCTAGTTAGGCTATGCACACACTAACCCATTTCTAAATTAAATTACTTGTGTCTTTTTATGAATGCCAAGAGGAAATGTTATTTAAATTTTTTTCAAAGGGACATTGAACATTATGGAAAGTTGTAGGTCTTAAGATTTGGACAGTCTCTATATTTTGTTATAGGTACATGATGAAAATGCTGTCAAATGGCTCCAAATTTGTGTGAAAAAGACATTTTTCTTGTTAAAAACATATCCACCACAGGATTGTGCAAAATGAACAGTTTATTTGCTGGAACAGATTTGAGAAAAAAAGGTTTAAAGATATTTGTAAAATATTACTGATATTTAATGTTTCCAACACTGACAAGTTATAAAGCTTTAAAACATTTTTAATGTTAAAGCTTTTGTTTGGAAACCTGACTAATTTCTAAATCAGGGGTGGGCAAAGTTGTTCCTGGATGGCTACAGTGGCTGCAGGTTTTTGCTTAATAAGAAGCACTTATTACTCAAGTGACACTTCTGATTCATTTTCGTTGTCTTGCTTGTTAAGATTTTGAACCCTTATTGTTCATTTTGCTCTTGAACAGCTGTGTTCTTGGTTTTTAATTGCTCCTTATTAGCAATAAGATGCAAATTACAAAAGAAATCATCATTTTTCCATTTAGCTTGTTTCCATTTACACCTGTGTTTACTTATTATGCATTATTTGCTTTAAATAAATACTTGGAAAGAAAGTGAAGAGAAAAAAGTGAAGGACTGAGAATTACTCATCTGTTTTGGACTTCAAATCATTTGGATGATATCCTTAGAGGAGCAGGAGGAGGTTAGAAGCATATTCTTGGACAAAAAATCTAGGATATGAAAATGACCTGACATAGCAGAATTAAAGCACTAACAAGTCACAAAATTTAATTATTGACAAGGATTGTTTTCTAATTAAGCAACTCGGTTGGAACAAAAACATGTAGCCACTGCGGCCCTCCAGGACTGACTTTGCCCACCCCTAGGCCTAGTTAATCATTAATGATTATTAGTTGAACTAAACTGGAAGTAGCAAAGTTATCCAGGATAGGTCTAGACATTATCAAAATTACAAACCTTGGACTTGAGGGAACCTTCCCAGTTTTCATCCACATACTTCTAAAACAGCCCCTGCATAGAGCTGTAAAATACATAAAAAGAGAAGATATACACATTAAAACACAGTCAAAAGTAGTATACAGAATTCCAAAAACTATATAACTACATTTAACAAGGTAATAAGTAATTCTTTCAAACACTAACTAAATTCATTAGACACTAGCTAAAGATTTTGAACTCAATGGCGTAACTACTAAACTCAAGTTAAATACAGTATATCCACTGTACTTATTGTGTACTGAAAATCCTAATTGGCACAGCTTTATACAGCATAGCATTACTGAACAAAGGCAAGTAATCAACATACAGTACATATACGTAAGTATGGGTTAATGGCTGAAGTCTAAGTCTCTACATGGTTAAATCCAAATGAAAAATGAGAAATCACATGAGTCTGAAAATGTTTGACATTGCTTTGTAGCCATTTACCATTATTCAATAAAATAATGAGAGAAAAAAGTTTGAAAACATTTTAACGTTTACATCTTCTTACGTTTATCTTTCACTCTTAAAAATCTTTTTTTGTACTAACACAAATTCTAAAGAATGTGCAAGTCAAACATAACAAAATAAAATATGATTCAAGTAAGTTCTTTAAACTTCAAGTAAGTCTCTGAAAACCCAACTATGAACCAAGAACTGCGAGTAAATATGTTTTAGTTCAAACATTATTGTTGGGTTTCTTAATACTGAAGACAAGTCTATATATGAACACATTCACATTTTAGGTCTGTTCTTTCCTTTGAGCAAATGTGTCCTGCAGCATTGAACACATGCTCAGACAGTGTCAACAGTGCTGTAATAAGTCATATGTCTTCGTTCATTTGCTAAAATAAGCTGCCATACCAGGAAGTTTCTTTTTTAGATGCTCAAGCATTCATGTTTTACTGCCAATGTTAAATCTGCCATGTATATTCTGCATGTTATAGCTTCATCTTTTCTTTAAGAAAAGGGTTCTCTCAGTTTGTTTTTTTAATTTAAGCTATTGTTTTTATTCAACACTAGTTATGACACTGAAGTAGCATTGTTGCTCTCTTAAGGTTAAACCATTAACTCACTGAAGGTTGGCAACTTGTCTGAAAATCTAAACAAAGGAGTGGAAAAAAGACAATGAAAGTATTTATTGACAAATTCTTATAATCAACATTGTCAATAATATGGACTAAATATTTCAGTTCTACTCCTAGGAAAAAGGCAATGAACTTTACAAAAAAATGAACAACACAAATCTGCACTACAAAAGTAAAAGTATTAAATTATCAAAATGACTTGCATTATGCTAAGAAACGCATTACATTAAGAAATGTTCTAGAATTAAATTATATAAATCAAAATAAAAAGGTAGCTTATGTAAATATTAAAGTTGTACAGTCTATTTTTTAATAATGCATCCTTTGATAATTTAATTTTACTTATTTATTTACCTGACATAATTCAAGAACATATGCTAGTGTTTGGGATAGTTTACAATGATCAACAAAATACAAATCTGGCAGAGATTAACTCTGAGAAAAGAGGAAGCTATTTTAGGCAACTGCAAAATGTGGACAATTTCTTCTGCTACTGCAATTTCACGCACAGTTAGCCTCGACTCTAGCTCATCCTTCTTTGTTTTACACAGCAGCAGTGTTTTGAATCTAAAAGCATTCAACTCAAAATATACACCTCTCAAAATACAGAGAAGAATTCCATTGTAAAACTTCATTTACAAAAAATAAATGAGCACCCAGCTATTAAATGGATCAAACTACTAAACCAGAATTGCAAATTCTCTAATTTACTTTAAGATTTGCTTAATTCTGAATAGAATTCCTATCTATTCATCCACTTTGTGAACCAGTCTTTTCCACTTCTGGGCCACAGGCAGCATTAGCCCATCCTTGCAGTTGTGGGCAGACTGGCACATCAGTACATTACAAGGCAGTTTCAAACACACATCCAAAAATCATTCAAACTGCACAAAATAATAGTGCCTAAACAACAAACATGCACATATTTGCTTGAGAAAAGCAGAGTACTGCTGTTTACTCCCATGACAATACAGTATCTATTAATCATTGTAAATTTCTTAAAATGAATGAACTGTACAAATTGTTGACCAACGTGGCGCATACAGCCACCCTAATCTGACACAGACAGACAAGACACAAGTTTCTCCATACAGCACACCTTTATTTACAGGCGGGGAAGCACTTTCTTCGCTCCCCACAAGAGCACAATGTCCACCATACCAAAGCACAGTCCTTTTCCTTTCTTCTCTTTTCTCTGCCTCCACTCCTCTCCTGGCAAGCTTTGTCCACATCCTCCCAACTCTGGCTCCATGGACAGAATGAGGCAGCTCCTTTTATTCAGCTCCTGGGAATGCTCCAGGTGGCTCATCAGCGTTACCTGGAATCACTCCCAGGTGTGGTGGAAGTCTGCTTTAGGGCTCTGGCGCTCCCCCTGGTGGCCCACACGGAACCCAAAAGGTCTGTACCAAACTCCAACCTGCAGGAATCAGTGGAATCCTTCCATCCAGCTGGCATCCTGTCTGGGTAATGGCTGAGGCCATCAGTCACAAAATATAAAAAAAAAAACACAACAAACCACACACATCCCTACTCCACGAGTACATGAAATGTAGCCACAAACATTGAAAGGATGAAGGGGTGTATATACATAGAAAAAATTTACTTGGGGAGATAAGCATATCTTGGTAAGGCTATTTGTGTTTGAAAAAAACATGGCAAGGACAGAGGTGTGAAATTGTGAGTATATTACAGTAGCTTCATGTCCCCAACTCTGTTTCAAGAACACCAATATTCATAATAAATTTCTTTTAATCCATCCTGGCGAAGCCGAATTATAATTTATACAATTTATAGACTATAGACTGGCTTTTAACATGGTTATTCCATAACAATTGATCATTTTGCACTTGCATTCTGGACTTCCTACATAGCACACCACAAAACGTAACAGCAACACTTCCTCCACACTGATCCTCAACCCTGGCTATCCACAGCGTAGTGTGGAAAACCCTGTTCTATACCTTCTTATTCACTAAGGACAGTGTAGCTAGATACAGTACCAACTAGGGAATCCATTCCCGGGAATTTGGGAATCCCGGGAATGACAGTGCACGGGCATCTCACATGTGAAAGGTTTTAGAACAAGCAACACTCATTTTTAATAAAACTACTGCAATATGTTGGCACCAATAAAAGACTAACTTTAACTACAAGCAGTCCATGCTGTCATGTAAGTACATGTATCTAGTTAGTTGCAGTAATAAGAGCGGAGAAAGAACAACGTGTCGAGCGTGCAGTCGTCCAGGCGAGAGTGCTCCTTCGTACAGAGTACGCCAGCTGCTGAGAAAGCACGCTCTGCCTTCACTGAAGTAGGTGGCACAGTCATCAGATACCGATACACTTGCTCTAAACAATGGCCGCATTTGCCATTGCTCTGAAACACCGCCATTTCAGCTTTTACTGATGCATCCCGTTTGTCATCATTCTGTGATGGCTATTGTCTTGGCACAGATTATGAGGATGCAACAGACTGACGCATTGCAATTTCAAGTTGCTGTTCAAAGCTGTCAACAGCACAGACGTCAATGAACTCTGCCCCGTCCCGGCATTCGTGAGCTGCAGAGTGCAGACACCTCCCAGTCCACTGTGCTCAGTCTTAGTGGGAGCCTGGAGACTGACTGCTGCTGGTCTGTTGTTGACTGAATTAATGAGCAACACACTACACTGTGGGACAAAAAACTGTGCCACTTAATTATTTTCAACTATAACTGTGTTATTTCTTGATCGATTTTTACACTTCTACACGCTATATATGCGAGCTTGGCTGTTCCCATTCAGCCGGGAATTCCAGCAGTTTAATTCCCAGGAATGGGAAACATCCGGGAATCCCCGGAATGGATTCCCTAGTACCAACTCCACCATTATATTTGCTGAGAAAAATCATCACCATCATAGGCCTAATCACAGAAGAGTGGTGCCAGGACAACAATCATTTAAGTCTGCAATATGAATGAGCTAGTAAGATGTTTTTTGGAAGCATTGATAAGGACAATGTGACAGGGACTGCTGATTCAAATTTCTTTGAGTTGGCATCACTCATAGCCCAAGAAAGGCTCAAAACATCAAGCATTTACAAAAGGAGTTATCAATGTTTTTAACACCTCTGCAATAGGAAAAGTACAGTGCTTGAAACAGTGACATGACAGAAAGAAAAACGCCTACATATCTGCCTATATTGTAAGCAAAACAGAATTTATGATGCTATCTCAGTTTTGTTGGAAAAGACATGATTAGCACGCAATAGATATATTGAAACACACACATATTAAAAAAAAAAAACATTGCTTTGAAGAGTGGAGGAAAGTTATTCTGAAAATACTGTCTCTACCAGGATTCAGAATACTTTATAGCACTGGTACTCTTAAAAAACAAAAGTTAGGAGAAGAACCAAATATTTACTAGAACCCTCCTAAAACATGTCACAACAATTATTCCATATGTGCTAAAAGTAACTCATTCATCCGGGGCCCCAAGGTCTGTCCTGAACACCCGAAAAACACTGCAGTGCTCAACAGAGGGCCACCCTACATCACACCTACGCAGGCACTAAGCTGTGTGCAGATACACTGTAGGAGTCAATTTGTTGCTGTGCAAATTCCTAAAGAAACAATGATTGAGTAAGTATTTAAACTTCAATTTTGTATTTAAGTTTACAGCATCTAGTCTTTCTATTTATTCTCCCTAATGACTACTAAAGGATGAGTGCAAGTTAGCTAGATGTAAAACATCAACAAACAACTTGGAAAATCTCTCTAGGCTCTCAAATGTGCAGATCCACACTGCAGTATTTAAAACCGGAGACGTTCTGGAAATGAAAATGAATTGTGTGGTATGAGGATCACTCCAAGAACTGAAAAGGTTATGATTTTTAACACTGCAAATGATTTTTTAATGTACTGACATGTAATAAGTGCATACAATTTAATAATGTGTTATTTACTGTGTGATATTTTGCATTTCACTTATAAAGTGGATAAACTTTACTTTTATGTTAGACTGACTAATGTGAAAACTACTACTATCGAGTTTATATTTTATAATGGAATGTAAAATCCTCAAGGGATGCTTTAATTACTAACAAGCAAAATGCTGTTGTTCACCAATGTTCACTAGAAGTTATATCCCAACAAAAAAACTGAACAAAAAAAAATGAATTCTTGGAAAAATACACGCTTTGCATCATTAAAAACCTACGTAAATAGTGTTGCTTATCTAAACATTTTGTATAAAATCAACTTTAATCTTTTGATTTTACCATAAGCATGTCCAACCACCTATGACTTCCATATTCATTTCATAAAATTACACACACACACCCTCTTCCTATAAAATACATTATACCACCTCAATGGAAAAATAGGGTTGAACATTAATAAAAGGATTCAAAATTGCATATGGCTTGCATATAATAGAATATTCCAGATTGAAAACTTTAGGAGAAAATACTGTATATTATTATTATATTATAGCAAACCAGTCCATTATTAAATGGTTTTTAAAATTTTCAATAAAGTCCAAATTCTAAAATTGCGTAAACAGAGAGGGGGCATATTTTGGGCTAAGCTCTGGAGGCATTGTTGCCTGAAATGATTCAAATTTATAAATTATTTATATAAATAATTGGATACAAGAAATCATGCCCACTTCTCACTTATGGGATGCCAGAATTAAATATCTCTTGATTACAAACAAAATATATTGGCATGTAATCTGCTGTCTTCACTTACACAACAATGCTTCCAGGTGGTACTAATATATTTACCCAACAAGATATGCTAGGTCAAACATATAGTAAAGCTTAAAGTGGTTGCTGTGAAGTGAGCATTGCATTAGGAAAAACAATTTCTGTAGCTTCAAAACCATTTCAAGATGATAGAATGTGAACATGAGAGTCAATAAAGTAGTTTAAAAGGAGTATTTCTAGGAAATCAGTGGGAGAAAATTGAGAATCCAATCTAAGCAACAATTTCAGTAAGAAATCAGGAAGCAGAAGAAGCCTGGATGTAGTTGTAGAGTGGCAAGCTACAAAAATGAATGCAACATATCAGTGTGAATGTAAATGTAAGATTAAACATCTTTTTGGAAAATGTAAAACTTAGCATTCTCATATAGTGAACATATTTAGAATTCAAAAATCCCAAATGATTTGCAAAGTAGTTTACAGTTTTGCTGTTATGATTTCTCACTGATAAGATAATTTGTTAAGGATAGGTTTAAAAACCTATCTTTGCAAACTGCAATTAAAGTAAACATTCATGTATGCTTCACTTTTTCTCTGCAAGTAAAAAAAAAAATCACCACTTGTATAGTACATTGTCAAGCAAGAAAAAATTGTAAAGAAATGTTGGCTGTGATTATAAGACATACCACTAATTTACTGGTTCTCAAAAATACTGACTAGAAAAAAATTTCAGTTAGGAGGATGGAAAACCAAGAGACTACATGTTTAGGTCTTAGACTTCTAACCAGTTCCAAAGAATGACACTGAATCAAACTGAAAGTAGGATATGTTCAGTCTCTCTGCAATACATGCACATCATCACCACAAGCTCTCTTCTTCATTATTCTCCAACTAAAATCTGTTTTGAGAATAAGATGAGCAGTACATTCTACAGCCTATAAAACAGTTAAGGGCTAACTGTTGTAGAAGAAAAAAACCCATTAAGACTGGGCTGAAAGGCTGGGAGGGAGTGTGGATGTGTCTAGTATATCCTGTAATGCAGTGGTCCCCAACCTTTTTGACAGCAAGGACCACTTCATTAGATGCAAATTTTTCCACGGACCGGTCGGGGGTGTGGGGGGGCAATTTTATACACAATTTACATAACATTTCTTTTATTATTAAGTTATTAAGCAGTTCACATACGTTTGCAACCCGAGATTTTTCTTCTTTTTTTGCATATAACAAAGACATATGCTTTGCATTTGCCATTCCAACAGATTGCACATCACAAACATTAACACTGTTATCGTTTTTTTCGTGTCTGCCGTTTCTATAGGAGGGTGACAATGAGTTAAATTCCAATGGATGTTTTTCAAATGTTGACAAGCAATAAGCAAAAGGTATCACTGAAAACCACAGAAAACAAAAACAGCAAAAAAAAAAAAAAAAAACAGTACGAGGAAAGTTCGAAGAAAGAATTTTTTTTACAATGTTTCAGTTTGGGGATCGTTGTGCAAACGTGCACATCTGAGCTGCAACCACAGATCTAACTGCTCTGTGGATGATTCATTCAGGCATTTCAAGGTCACTTTGTTGTAATGAAAGCATCTGCTGAATGTACTTCGTAGTAACGCGATTTCTATAGACTCGTGTCATATGGGGAAACTGTCGGGACCGTAACAATACTTTGTTGTAATACTCTCTCACCTTGGTGTCTCTCCTCTCTCTGCACCGCTGCAAAGACCCGCCCGCCAAGTGTTCTGAAAAGTCTGAGTGAGTCTCCGTTGCCGGCAGTTCTCTCGTGGCCCGGCTGTCAGATGGCTGCGGCCCGGTAGTGGGTCGTGGACCGGTGGTTGGGGACCCCTGCTGTAATGGACTGATACTCGATCTGAGGTTATTTCCTACTTTGCACTATGTAATCCTTACATTTGATTAAACCACTTTTGAAATTGGAAGGATTTCATTGAAACGATCAAAACTATATTTAAACATTTTTACACTGGTTCACTGCAAAGCTTTTTTTATTATTTACTACACCAAGATGAAAATGTTACTACCAGAAGTTCTTAAGTTGCATAAATTTCACATTTTTCTTTTGTGTGTAATTGATGTCCCTCTAGTAATTGCTCAATTACAAATTCAGTACAAACCATGGTGCTTGAATAAACATTAGACAAGTATACACAAGAAGTTTACTACCATGTTATATATGACAGCAGAGTGTACCATTTGCTACCTCTGCTGCCTCACAGTGCCAAAGCTGTGTGTTTTAATTACAGCTGGGCATAGTCTATGTGGAATTTTCACATTACACTCATAGACAGATAAGTGGATGTATCCAGATTATCTTTTCATGTGCCAAAGATGCGTATGGCAGTTTGTATAAAGCAATACTGTTTCAGCATCTAACCTATGTAGTTATATCACACAAGTGATCAAAACAAATTACTGCTCCTTTGTAAAAGGATTAAAAGGAGACCTGACACTATTCAACCCTTCCAAACTACCTTCATGCTTCAGTATTTCACACCCTGGAGGAGTGCAACATATGTGGTGTAACAATTCAAACCTGTCTACAATGCACAAGCACTACCTGCCTACACAACATGCCACTCTCCAGCTGGTAACCAAATACTCAAAATTATGGACACATTATAGCTTACTTGGAGCACAGTTCACAAAAATGTGATTACAAGTGTGCTTAGGTTTTTTTAATCATTGCATGTGGTGTGCCAGGTGTATTTTCTGAATCCTATCTGCACCAGGCTAGAATTTTTTGCATTCAGAAAATAAATTAATTAATGTACACACACACAGTGTAAAAGAAAAACTTCTTTAAAAGGAGCTGCTGATCATTTATACAAATTAGTCCACAATCCCTTTGAAAGAAAGAACATACAGTGATCCCTCGCTATATCGCGCTTTGCCTTTCGCTTCACTCTATCGCGGATTTTATATGTAAGCATATTTAAATATATATCGCGGATTTTTTGCTGGTTCGCGGATTTCTAAGGACAATGGGTCTTTTAATTTCTGGTACATGCTTCCTCAGTTGGTTTGCCCAGTTGATTTCATACAAGGGACGCTATTGGCAGATGGCTGAGAAGCTACCCAACTTACTTTTCTCTCTCTCTTGCGCTGACTTTCTCTGATCCTGACGTAGGGGGTGTGAGCAGGGGGCTGTTCCCACACCTAGACGATATGGACGCTCGTCTAAAAATGCTGAAAGATTATCTTCACGTTGCTATCTTCTGTGCAGCTGCTTCCTGAAGCGACATGCTGCACGGTGCTTCGCATACTTAAAAGCTCGAAGGGCACGTACTGATTTTTGACTGTTTGTTTTTCTCTCTCTCTCTCTCCCTGCTCCTGACGGAGGGGGTGTGAGCTGCCGCCTTCAACAGCTTTGTACCGCCGGTGCTTCGCATACTTAAAAGCCAAACAGCCCTATTGATTTGTTTGCTTTCCTCTGTCTTTCTGATAGTCTGTGCTCCTGACGCGCACTCCTTTGAAGAGGAAGATATGTTTGCATTCTTTTAATTGTGAGACAGAACTGTCATCTCTGTCTTGTCATGGAGCACAGTTTAAACTTTTGAAAAAGAGACAAATGTTTGTTTTCAGTGTTTGAATAACATTCCTGTCTCTCTACAACCTCCTGTGTTTCTGCGCAAATCTGTGACCCAAGCATGACAATATAAAAATAACCATATAAACATATGGTTTCTACTTCGCGGATTTTCTTATTTCGCGGGTGGCTCTGGAACGCAACCCCCGCGATGGAGGAGGGATTACTGTAACGCCAACCCACTATTGGATACATGGTACATTAGCCCTGGATGCAGCAGGACAAGCCTTTGGAAACTGCTCTAACAAAAAATGCTTATTAGAAAAGGAAAAAATGTCTGGGATTTATAGGGCTACTGTCAAGCACCAAATATTTTATAAAGGCTAGATTATTGTTAGCTGAGGTATAAAACACAGAGCAACATCAAGATGAGCAAAAAATATTTTCTACTGTGTCTTACATGTATTGATGTAGAGCTTAGAATTGACAAAGCAGTCCATCAGTAATATCTAGATGCTTTTATTAAACTGGACAAATGTTTTAAAATTTGAAGCCACAATAGCCTGCCCAAGGCAAGATGCTTAACAGTTCTCTCAAGTTAATGAGTATGTCATTTGTGCCAGTTGCTACTTATGATGTCTACATTTATATTTCATTTAGCTAGTCAAAATTTTAATTAGTGATGCTTGCAATAATTTTGAATAGTCAAAATCTGAATTTTAGATACGTTTAATCCAAGCACACTGAAGGTATTAATATATATTTAGATATCAGAAATTTAAATTTTGACTAGTTAAAATATAATCATAAAATTTCACTAATAGAAAACTTGACAAAGGGAAAATGTTGCCAGCTTTCATTAAACAAAATGATGCTAAAATAAATTTCTTTACCCTTCTAAATGTAGATCTCAATATATACATACCTTTTTGGTTTCTAGCTGTGCTTCTTCCTGACAACATTTGCGGCAGAAAGGATCCAGCTGATTTAGGCTGAACTGTCCCAGAAGGTCACAGGAGCTGCACAGAAGATTACTGGAAAAACCAAGTTCTCTACATGCTTCAGAAGACAACTCTGTACCATAAGCAGATACCTTGAACAAAGAAGAATGAAAACTCACTCTATTAGTACAGTCTAAAGCAAGTACTTATGAAATGACACTCATGCTGAAGTTTGAAAAGGCTGGAATTCTCCTTGTGGTTCACTGTCATTTCATCAGAATACCTCCTTTCATAACTATTATGGACTACTACTCACTTTGCACAAGGTCATGTTGTCAGTATTACAAAAAACTTCCAAAGATTAAAAAGTAAGCTTTAACAAGTCTAACTTTTGTGCACATTACTACTGTATCACCAAATCTGCAACTACAAACCTAAAGCTGTACATTATTATTTTCACAAATATTAGTCTTTAACTGTGTCATTTCAAATGATACATTTTGAATGCATTGTAAAACTGACAGATAGTACAGAACTGAAAATATGCATAACTGACATTTGAGGCAATGATGCTAAACAATGCCTGAGCCCAGTACCTTAACTGTAGACTAGTGCTACATGTGCCATGATAAAGTAGTATTTTGTATCATATTTTAAGACATAGAATAGAATATCAGATATACAATATAAATGATAAAGATTCATTGCACAAGTAAAATGCTTATATTTAAAAATGTATTCATTAGATGCATGTCCTTTATCGAAGAGTGAATAGTTTATTTTTCCTTTAAAAGAACAAGAACTGATTCAGATACTCTGGCGTTAGTTCACTTCTCTGTGCATTGATAAGGTCACCAGCTGTGAAAACACGTTTTCTACAGGAACACTTGTCCCTAGGATGCACTGGACTTGTTTTGCCAAGCTGGGCAACATTGTAGGTTGTTGATAAAGTCTCCACTAATTTAATGGTTCTTCTTCATCATCATCAGGAGGCACGTTTTATATATATATATATATATATATATATATATATATATATATGTTAACCACTGAAATTAAAATAGTCATTGTCACCATTTTTAAAACCATGCACCATTCTTTAAGGACAAAAACAACACGCACAAAAATGTGTAACAGTGTACTGATGGCTCTAGTGGGCACTACTACTACCACCTGAAGTTTGTGTTTTGGCAGTGTTATAAAAGAGGCTCTAACTAAGTCAGTTGTGGTTTACACTGCTGGCAAGGCAGAGAGACCCCCTATTGAAAGCATGCATGAACAACAACTAATCAGTAGTCATAACATGATCCTGTGCTGGCATCAAAGCACAAATTTTTTTTCTTTTTTAATTTTATTTATTAATTTTATTGTAATCATTCCATACAAATAGATCAATTTATACAAAAAAGAATTGAAGACAAATCAAACCCCACCCTTGAGAAGGAGAGCATGGCCAAAGGAGAATTGCTTAGGGCTTTTTAATAGGGCAAAAATAAACAAAGGTAAGGAGAAAAAAAAAAAAAATTTATTATATTATATATATATATATATATATATATATATATATATATATATATATATATATATATATATATATATATATATATACACACACACAGTATATATATAAAAAATGGAGAAGGGAAAGAAATATGGAAATAATTATTTCTTCTTATTCTAAAATATTATTGATTAGATCCTGCCAGGTTTTGAAAAAATTCTGTACAGATCCTCTAACTGAGAGTTTGATTTTTTCCAATTTCAAATAATATAAAACATTGGTTTCCCACTGACTTATCAGAGGAGAGTTAGGATTCTTCCAATTTAACAAAATAAGTCTGCGTGCCAAAAGTGTAGTGAATGCAATCACAGTTTGCTTGTCCTTCTCCACTTCAAGCCCGTCTGGAAGAACACCGAACACAGCTATTAATGGGTTAGGAGGGATTGTGACACCAAGGCTGTCTGAAAGGCACTTAAAAATTTTGGTCCAAAATGATGTTAATTTGGTGCATGCCCAAAACATGTGACCCAGTGAGGCAGGAGCTTGGTTGCACCGTTCGCAGGTTGGATCTTGCCCTGGAAACATTTGACAGTTTTAAGCGAGACAGATGAGCTTGATATATAATTTTTAGTTGAATAATTCTATGCTTTGCGCATATGGAGCTCGAGTGAATTCACTGCATTGCTACTTTGCACTCCTTTTCTGATATATTGATTAAGAGATCTTTTTCCCATTGTCCTCTTGGATCTTTGAAAGGAAGGGACTCTAATAAAATTTTATATAATTCGGAAATGGTGTCTAATTACTTGAAATTGAGCAATATTTTTTCCAGCATGGTGGAGGGTACGAGATGAGGGAAATCTGGCAGTTTCTTTTAACAAAGTTTCTAATTTGAAGATAGTGAAAGAAATGTGTAGCTGGGAGGTTGAATTTGGAACGTAATTGTTCAAAGGATGCAAAGATATTGTCTATATAAAGATCTCTGCGCAATTTAATCCCAAATCTTTTCCAAGTATTAAAAACTGGATATGTTTGCGAGGGTTGAAAGAGGTGGTTGTCCTGCAGGGGTGCCACAGATAAAAGATTTTCCATCTTAAATTGCTTTCTAAATTGGTTCCATATTCTGAGTGAGTAAAGCACAATTGGGTTATTAGTATATTTGTGATAAAATGCATTTATTGGAGCGCAGAGCAGGGAATATAAAGAAGTACTGCAGGATTTTACTTCTATTGCAGACCAAGCCTGTGTATGTTCATCTATTTGTGTCCAGGTTTTTATGGCTTGTATGTTTGCTGTTCAGTAATAAAAGTGAAAATTAGGTAAAGCCATGCCACCTTCTGCCCGAGGTCTTTGTAGGGTCGCTCTTCGGATACATGAGTGTTTTTCGAGTTCCAAATAAGAGGTTATAGTTGAATCTAATTGCTTAAAAAACGATTTATTCATATACATATTGGAATGTTTTGAAATAAAAAAAGAATTTTAGGAAGGATATTCATCTTAACGTTAATTCTTCTGGCTAGAGTGAGATGAAGGGTTGACCATCTATGCAAGTCTTGCTTAATTTTTTCCATACAGACGGCAAAATTTTGTTGATAAAGAGCTTTATGTTTACTTGTGATATTTACCCCTCAGTATTTAAACTGTTCTGCTATGGTAAAAGGTAGGGTGTCCAATCTAATATTATATGCTTGTGAATTCACTGGAATGAGTATACTTTTATTCAGATTAAATTCTGAGACCAGATATCTTTTGAAATTCTGTAAGTGCTGTTAAAACTGCAGGCACAGTGTTTTCTGGGTCTGATATATATAAAACCATATCATCTGCATATAGAGAAATTTTCTGTTCCAGTCCTTCTCTGATAATCCCCTTTATCGGATAAGAATTTCGACAGTGAACCGCCAGTGGCAATTGCAAACAGCAGCGGTGACAAGGGGCATCCTTGTCTGGTGCCATGTTCTAGCTTACAGTAGTCTGAACAAATGTTAATACAAACTGAAGCTTCTGGATTGGTATACAGTAGTTTGATCCATGCACAAATATTCAGGCCAAACCCAAATTTCTCCAATGCAGTGAAAAGGTAGTTCCATTCAGTCATATCAAATGCTTTTTCTGCATCTAATGATAATAATACTGTATCTCTGGGGTGTTTGACTTTGCTGGTGAATATATTACATTAAACAGGCGTCGGAGATTGGAAGATAAGGAGGAGGAAGATGGTTCGATTATTCCCTTGGCGAGCATTTGATCAAGATGTTCTTTAATTATGCCCTTTTTTAGTGGAGAAACATGGTAAGCTCAGTGCCTTATTGGAACTTCGTCCGAGGTGTGGATCACGTGGGTAACTCCACGGGCGACTCCTAATTTCTCAGTCCACACCTCGGCCCACTTCTTCAGCACCGGCCTCACCTCTTCGGGCTGTTCCTCCACAGGGGCTGCCGCCGAGGTGCTTACGTCACTCCTCACTGCCGCGTAGAAGCCAATGAATTCCGAGCCCAGATCTTCTTTTGATTTATGTATGAAATCGCATACCCCTTCCCCTGGCACCGTATACCCCCTGGGACTGAGATGGATGGTCATCCTCATGGTGGTTAAAGAGTCCAGCCCAAGGAGTAACGGGACGGACAGGTGCCGGTCATCCAGGACATACGTTTCCATTTTCCAGGTGGTGGAGAGTACACTGTACCTCAAGGGGACTTTGCCCAGGGCTCTGTGTTCACTCCCATCTGCCAATACAAATCGGACAGACGGGGCAGATGTTAAGTTGTCTGTCGGTCGGCTAATCTTCTTCCACATGCTTGAGCGGATTAAGGTGTGATGGCTCCCTGTATCCACCACCGCAGCTTCACTGGGACGATCAGGAGGGATGTACTCGCTTGCATGATGGCGAGATCGGCTTCCGACCGGCAAGGTTTGGCTCGCTGGGGTTTTAGGGGCTGGGTTTCTCGTGTACTGGCTTGTACTTTATTCCAGTACGTTTTTGAGTTTCCCCAGTCCCGTTCCACTTGTGAGCCCACCTTCACCAGGTCTTCCACCGACCCCACAACCCCCCTGAGACCCCCAGCTAACCGCGGGTTACAGGCATTAAGGATGCGGCGGACCACCTCTTCTTCAGACATAGCCGGCCGCCACTTCAAACACAAAGCCCGATATTCATAGGCGAAGTCCCGGATGGATTGCGAAGGCAGTTGCACCATGGATCGCAGCTTGTCCTCCAGTTCGGATTCATAATCTTCCGGAAGAAAAGCCGTGAGGAAAGATCGACGAAAGGATCCCCAGTCTTTAATGTTCTTCTTGGCCATCAGCCACCAGCTCCGCACCGGCCCCGAGAGGGATGCCCCTATCACCCCCATAAGCTCTTCTGGGGTTAAAGGGTTAACAGCCAGGTACGCCTCCCCTTCTTCCACAAAGTTGAGGACATCATCGATGTTATAAGGGGCCCCCAACTTGGGAAAGGAAAGGCGCACCCCAGGAACAGAGGGCCGATTGATGTATTCACCCCCCCCCCCCACGAGACCCGTACGGCGTTGAATGACGGGGTGACTGACGTAACGTCTGGAGACTCCTTCGGACCTCCCCCTGAAGAGTTTCTTGCCAGCGTTGATCCCGCCTCTGGAGGCACAACACGATTTCCCGCCCCAGGAGTTGAACTTGTTCATTGATGTATTCTTTTACTTCCTCCTGGGAGCTGCTGATGCGAGCCCGCAAGGCATCTTCGCGCCCGAGCGCACTTTCAGCAACCTCGCGGACTTTCTCATCCAGCCGGGTTAGTTGTTGCACCAGATCTTCCCACGGAGGCGAGACATCCTCCAGGCATTCCTCCTCAGGTCCATGGTGATCTTCGAGGTACAGCGACTGCAATGAATCCACCACCTCCTGCACCGCTGAACACGCTCTGATCGTGACGTGCCGCGCCCCGGCTACTCCATCATCACACCGCGGCGAAGCAATGGTGTTGTCCTGCTCGGCACGCACTATAGACATATTAATTGGGGAAATTGTTTAAAGGCAGACAGCGATAGATATTTATTTAGATTCCTCAGAGAGGGCACCACTTTATGTAACGGCCGACCCCTTTTACCCAGCCGGCAGCTACACCTCCAAGACCAATGGCCTGGATAATTTACTGAGAGATAATCTAACTATCAAGCCGTACTTCTTACCAATTGAACTTTTCCCCACAATCGACGGTGAAAAATATAAGCACACACAAACAGGATGCAAAATTAAACAGATTATATGTATTAAATGAAATGAAATATAAAAATAGAAACATATAAATATAAATATCCCTCCACCCCAGCAATAACAAGACACCACCAAATAAATATATATATATATATATATACATATATACACACACACACAACAAAAACCCTCCCTTGTCCCTGTAACAAATAAACACACAACACGAAAACAACAATGAATGATAAACTGAAAATGAATGAGAACGTGAGTCCGGTAATAATGAAACTGTCCTGAAAGCGGATGACTGAATTAGTGATATTGAGTTGTTTGATTCTCCCCGGAAAAAATGGAACAGCCTCACCGTGAATCCCCGTGTGTATGGTGGATGATTAAGTCCTACCCCGGGGTCTTTCGTGGTGAGGTCCTTGAAATAAATCCGGCAGATGGAAAAACAAACTGGATTGGCAAGCGCGATGTGGACAATAACTGGTACAGGTTGCTCGTGGTCGTGATGGTGAAACAAAATCTCCTTCTCTCCTCCCTCTTCCTTCTCCTCCTGCTGGCTTAAATAATCCTGTGACGGCTGTGATTGAATGATTGTAAACAGGTGTTTTCCAGGTTTGTGGCTGTGGTCTCCTTCCATCATCCGTCCCCTTTTTACAGGGACGGCATAAACTGATGCACAAACAGTAAGCGGGACAATGAAACGAGACGCACTCAGTACTGACATTTAACACTATATGGCCCCGCTACATGATGATCAATAATGCACTGAAACACCCTCAGATCAATAAAGCACTTGGAGCAGCAATGTGTCTTGTAGACCACTTTAAACGAAATGAACTGGCTTCAAGCAAGCTGAAAACCAAGCAGAAACAGATGGGGACCCAGGAGCACAAACTTGTCCAAGATGTCTCTACCAGGTGGAACAGCACTTATTATACGATAATTCGCCTCCTGGAACAAAGATGGCCACTGACTGCAACTCTGTCTGACCCAACAGTAACACAAAGAGGGAAACAACACCTAAACCTCAAAGCTGATCAGTGGATCATTTTAGAGGAGCTGGCTAAAGCTCTCCAGGACTTTGAATGTGCTACAGTCTACTTGAGTGGGGAAAGTTATGTGACTGTCTCTGCTCTGCCTCCACTGGTCAAAGGGCTTCTGAATCCACCCACACTGCTTATGATACAGCTGCTGTGCAGGCTTTCCAGGCAGCTGCTTCAGAGGAGATCACTGCACGTTGGTCAAGATAGTTCACCTTAAAAGGCGATGATCCAAACAAACTGATCGTTGCAACTGCACTAGACCCACGTTTTCGAAAGATGAAATTCCTGAAACCAGAAGAGAGGTTCAGTGTTCAGAACAAAATACAGACTCTGGCCCTCCAGTTCGTGAATGGGAGTATTACTCAAAACAACCAACTTGCCACAGGGCACAAAGAAGCAACAGGACCAAATGATAAGGGTGCTTCAACTTCAGCTAAGTTAACTTCAAATAGATCTCTACTAGCTGTTGATTCACTGCTTGGATGTGACTCAACAGACAGTGACAATGAGAACACTGAAGAAGATGCCCACGAACAAGTGATCACTAATGAAGTAATTTATTTATTTAAATAAGAATAGTGCATATTAAATATGTCAATATTAAACATTTCAGATGTAGCCAACTGGTTAATTTTTATCTGTTATCCCATGCCAGGTGTTCATGTTCTTTGGACAGCAGCCCATCTCGAAGACAGAAAATCCTCTGTCTTGGTGGAAGGCGAATGAGGCCAAGTATCCCAATCTTGCCTCATTGGCAAAATCATACTTGTGTATTCCTGCTACCTTTACTCCTTCTGAGGTCTCTTCTCAGCAGTTGGTAACATTGTTTCAAAGAAGAGAGCCAGCCTCACACCGGAGCTTGTCGAAATGCTCACGTTCCTGCACTGCAATCAGGAATATATGAACTGAATTTTTTATAAACTGTACATTATTGTTTTATTTTATTTAAATTGAAGGTTTATTTAAACTTTTGGACTTTAAGACACACCAGTGGCCATTTATGGTTATGTTAAATGCAATTTTTTTGTTTAAAGACTATGTGCACTTTAGTTTGTATTGTTTAATGTATTTTTTATTGTGATGGTCACATTAATATAAAAACATCTGATTATTTTCAAATTTGTATGTTTCACTGGTTGCTATTTTAATTTGATTATTATTAATTTTAATATTGGCAAAATGTTTCCAATTGCAGTTGTAATTGAAAACAATAAATTTGAAGAATAAACACCTGTTAAAATAATGTTTGGGCATTATACCTTTAATAGATAAGATCAAAAGTCCCCCTGGGGACAAATAAAAGTTCTGTCTATCGTAGGAATGGGGACAGTCTTAGTTTTACTTTGTCAGTAAGTTTGAAAGTATAAACTTTAGCACATAAAAAAGGCAGCAAAGTAAAAAAGATTTATGTTAAAATTAGATAAAACTTCCTGGAAAAAAAGTGTGAATTGATAAGGCCTTTTTGATTAGATGCACAGATTCATTTGAATAAGCACTTTGAAAACCACTTAGCTATATGTTATACTATCTTGAATTATATTAGCTATTGTTATTATTGTTATTTTCCAAAAAAAAAAAATGGATGCATGCTTCCCCATTGAGCAACTACTTCCCAACACAACCCCAGAAGAAACTGGTTAAGCAGAAATATTTTGGCATGAAGCTCCAAATCAAGAAAATTTTATAGTAAATCTACAGGGTGGTCTTTGATATTGAATTATGTTTTGTTTATTCACTAGTTTATGATGAACTCCATCAGTTACGGTAGGAGAGCCTGTAATTTTAAACTTCTCGTCAGCATTAAAATTAAGTAAAAGTGAAATGGGATGTTTCTTGTATGGTGGATTGAAAAAAAAAAAAAAAAAGGCATTTACTTTGAAAACAAGTATCATCGTGGAGTTGCATATTTATCTACCACTACAAGGTGTTAAAACTGAAAACTCTGACTGTTGCAGAGAGATATATAAAAAACACTCATTCAATAATCTAATAAAACTGAGTGAAATAAATGCTGCTAACATGAATTTTGCTATGAATTGCAAATGTAAAATATACTGGGATATGCTATTCTTGCAGTACAATTGAAGAGCTACAGGATTTTCATGTGTACTTAAATATATCTGCCAACTTTTAATAGCCTTGTCATATAAGTGCTTTTTGAGTGCAGAAAAAGTAATCTTTTCCTTTAATAAACTTATAATGATGCATTTAATGCAATAATAATAAAAACACATTATTAAATGAATATAAAAAGGAAAGACTTGTTGGAATCACATAATTAATTTCTCAAACAAATTATGTAATAGTTTTAGGTCTTCAGTTTTTTCACCTGTCCAATGACTACCATTAAAACCAAAATAAAACATACAAAAATGATGTTTGACAGAACACATTTAACAATTAAAATGGAAATACGAAAACAGAATTCAAATGAGAAATAATGGGTCATTTAGCAAAGATCAGTCTTAAGTGAAATGATACACTGTACGTATGTTTCTGAAGCTTTTTTCAATGAAGTGCTCAGTACCACAACAGTAAATAATTGAAACATTCAGATATTATTAAACAAAACTAATGGACAATATACAAGTCTAAAATAGAAAACACTATGATGTATGTAGCCTAACATTACAAAAATATCAGCCTCTATCTCAGAAAATCAGATAGGGATTAAGTACCATATTTGTGATTTTGTCTTGATTCTGCAATGCATTTCTAAACCAACAGATCTTTACAGAGTCAGATACGTTAAAAACACAAACACACAGGGTATTCAGCTGTTAGCCTAAAGACTAAGCATTTCAAAACACGTGAAACTAATACTCAAGAATTAGCTAGCACATTAAATAATGTAAAATGAAAACAGTAAATAGCATACAACTTTTTAACAACTCAAGCAATACAGTAATCCCTCGCTATATCGCGCTTCGCCTTTCGCGGCTTCACTCCATCGCGGATTTTATATGAAAGCATATTTAAATATATATCACGGATTTTTCGCTGGTTCGTGGGTTTCTGCGGACAATGGGTCTTTTAATTTCTGGTACATGCTTCCTCAGTTGGTTTGCCCAGTTGATTTCATACAAGGGACGCTATTGGCAGATGGCTGAGAAGCTACCCAACTTACTTTTCTCTTTCTCTCTCTTGCGCTCTCTCTGATCCTGACGTAGGGGGATTAAGCAGGGGGGCTGTTCGCACACCTAGACGATACGGACGCTCATCTAAAAATGCTGAAAGATTATCTTCATGTTGCTATCTTTTGTGCAGCTGCTTCCTGAAACAACATGCTGCACAGTGCTTCGCATACTTAAAAGCTCGAAGGGCACGTATTGATTTTTGCTTGCTTGTTTTTCTCTGTCTCTCTCTCTCTCTTTCTGTGCTCTTGAAGGAGGGGGTGTGAGCTGCTGCCTTCAACAGCTTTGTGCCGCGGTGCTTCGCATACTTAAAAGCCAAACAGCCCTATTGATTTTCCTCTGCCTTTATGACAGTCTCTGCTCCTGACTTCTTTGAAGAGGAAGATATGTTTGCATTCTTTTAATTGTGAGACGGAACTGTCATCTCTGTCTTGTCATGGAGCACAGTTTAAACTTTTGAAAAAGAGACAAATGTTTGTTTGCAGTGTTTGAATAACGTTCCTGTCTCTCTACAACCTCCTGTGTTTCTGCGCAAATCTGTGACCCAAGCATGACAATATAAAAATAACCATATAAACATATGGTTTCTACTTCGCGGATTTTCTTATTTCGCGGGTGGCTCTGGAACGCAACCCCCACGATGGAGGAGGGATTACTGTATATGATTTTTACTTCTTGAAATGTGAAACGACAATAAAGAAAATTTAAATTAGTTTTTATGTGATCAAGTTTACATTATCTGCGGTGGGTTGGCACCCTGCCCGGGATTGGTTCCTGCCTTGTGCCCTGTGTTGGCTGGGATTGGCTCCAGCGGACCCCCGTGACCCTGTGTTCGGATTCAGAGGGTTGGAAAATGGATGGATGGATGGAAGTTTATATTATAGTTTTTTCGACAAATTAAATTAAAATTTATGAATAAAAATTAACAGTTAAGACAAGTTATGATCTGATATACCTTTAGGGTAGATTATTTAGTATCTCCAAAAACAACTAAATTTTCAGTGGGTATCATCCATATGGGTAGCTAATATACAGATGACAAATGGCTGTCAAAAGAATATTTTGATAAAGATACAGAAAGAACAGACACAAAGGACTGCAAATGGTACTTATAGATTTAGAGAAGGCATATGATAGAGTTCCCCAGCAAGTAATGAGAACATGTAAGAGAGAAAGAGAGAGAGAAGGGAGTACCAGAGAAGAATGTAAGGAAAGTTAAGGATACCGTATATATGAAGGTACTTACACACAACTGAGAAGAAGGTTGGGTTACATCAAGGATCACTGAGTTCATATTAGTGCTGGGCAGTATGACCAAAATTCTATATCACAGTATTTTTCAAAATTACACCGGTTTCACGGTATTCGACTATTTTTTTCCCCCCATGCATGAGTGGATGTTAACCACATTTTCCACTGCAATTACTGCAGTAGAGTGGATAAGAATAACCTATTCCACGGTCATGAGAATTGTACATTGTACAAAAAAACATTTTAATGGGCACACAAGTATTAATATAGGTTCGCATGGCCCCATAAAGTGATAATTTTCAAGGGGAGAAGGAATCACATTGTATGACAATTGCAGTCAAAATATAGAACAAATTTTGCAAACAACTTAAAACTATAATTTTGACAACATATTTTCAACCATCCAAAAAGGCATTTAGACTTAGTAGAATATCCAAAAGTTGCACTGCACTGAACATGTCTTAGAAAAGGAATAAACAGTAAATATTTTTTGTAAACCAACTACACTTTCTGTTAATGTTAACAATCTTTGTCCACTGACATGTTAGCTATATGGATTGTAATGGCATTGGTTATCTCGATCCACCGCTTGCTTTTTTTGTCGTGGCAGTACCTCTAGCAAACGCGTCTACAAGTGATGTCTGACTCAAGTGTCCTCTAGCTTTTTCAATTTTACCTGAGGACGTGGAGGGTGCCAATCTCAGTTCTATACATTCATGGTACACCAAAGCATGTTTGCGGCTAAGATGGTGCAGAAAATTGCTTGTGTTGCTGCCTCTGGTGACAACATTTGCAGTAAATAGTTGTTTGGTCCACATCCGACCTTTTAAAACCAAAGTAACTCCAGACAACAGACACGGCTCCTTTTTTGGCAAAAGTTCTTCTGTGTCATGTTCAACTTTATCGTCTGCTACAGCTTCAGTTTCTGAATGTTCTCTGTCCATTTTCACAGCTCAGTACCTCCACTAACGCATGTACTGTTGCATGTGTGTTTAGTGGTGTAGCAGTAAAAAAAAAAAAAACGTTCCCCCTTAAACAGTTTCCCACTGCGCCATGTTCCCAATGTTGTTTAGGCTATTTAAACCGGTATTGCGGTATAAGAAAAATCCATATCATAACAAAAATAAACAGTTTTCTGTATGAACCGGTATACCTCCCAGCACTAGTTCATATTGTTTTATTCTTGTTATGGATATTATTGCTATTTGCTAGTGGAATAGAAGATCAGGCTCAATGTTGCATGCTGTTTGCAGAGGACACTGTGCAATGTGGCGCCACTGAGAATATTAGGGAAATGAAACAAAGCTATGGTGGAAACAGGCCTTAAGATTAACCGAAGAATGGCAGAATATATAAGATTTAAAAGACAATATAAAGAAGTAAACCTCCAAAGAGAAAGACTTAAAGGGTGGAAATGTTCAATTATCTCAGATCAACCATAACAGAATGTTGTATTTTTAGATCAAGCTCTCCATAGAATGCAATCAGGCTGAAAAACTTGGAAACAGGTATCAGGAGTGTAATGTGGCGGAAGTGTCAGTGCAAGAGTGAAGAGTAAAGTCTATCAAACAGTGGTCGGTCCATTGATGTTGTATAGATCAGAAACTTAGGAAATGAAAAAGTGAATGAAAGAAAACTTTGATGCTACAGAAATGACGATGTTGAGTTGGATGTTTACAGTAACAATGCTTGATAAGATCAGAAATAACAGAATCACAAGTACACTTAATCAAAGAAAATACAGGAAACTATGTTAAAGCGGTATGGGCATGTCATGAGGAAAAAGGTAAACAATGTGGGGTAGAGAATCACGGATATGGACGTGTCGGGATGGAGAACACGACGACCGAAGAGAAAGTGGATGATATGTGTAAAGGGGGATCTAAGGGAGAAAGGGTTTATATGGCGATTAAGTATACAACAGCGAGAGTAGTGGAAGTTGGTTCAATATAGCGACCCCACACGAAAGTGGGAAAACCTTTAGAAACAGAAAAATGAACATTTGAGCAGAATGCATGTATTAACAATTTAAAGACGATTTAACTGTCGACGTTCGTTTACTAGCCTCTCAAGAAAAAAAGAAAGAAAGAAGTACATATAGGTTTCTGAATGTGCTAGCTAATGCATTATTTATTCTAGCAGATTGGACTCATCGAATAATTTTGACAGAAGTGGCTAGAAGCAGTCCTTAATAATAAAAGTACGCTTATCATGTATTCAGCACCGTACTGTATAAAACACATCATCTGTTAAGTCCCGGAGGTGCTACTACCGGCGCATCTTAATGGCCACGTCATGTCTTTAGAACACCGGTGCACTTTCGATTCCGCAAGTCCCCTTGGAAGAAGTTAAAAACACATCGAAAACGAAACTGTAAATAGCCTATCTTCGATCTGAACATACATGCTTTGTTAAAATAAGTTTATAACACAACATAAGGACAAGGAGCGTTTATATTTACCACTTGCAGGACAGAAAGAATCCAAAACAGATACGCTTCACCCACCATTTTGAAAAGTAAACCTAGCGGGTCAACTTTAGGACCCCTAATAGATGCTGTATATTGGTGCCTGAATTTCTGTTGGAGTCAATTACTTTTTTAAGCAGAAATAATGTATTATTGGCAAAATGTATTATACAAGAAACTAGCAAAAATGCAATTTAAGTAATTTAACCTAAATATAATTTACAATCATAACAATAAAACATTTTAGATTTTTTGCTCATAATATGCATCTTGGTAAAAATTGTATAAAGTTGCTTTGCAATCATTATACTCTTAGTTTACTATAAAATATTCCGCAACAGTCTCATCGTTTAGTTCAGGCAATATTAAAAGGCGTAAAAATTTTCAATTGACGGAATTATCCCATTCTCCTTGACTGGCAGAGCGATGCACCAAACAGTGTTTGGAGTCACTACATGACGTTTCTCTTCGCAAATAACCAACATGAAGCCCAATGGTTTGAAGGAAGAGGCGGGGTATTGGGAGGGGCATACATGTACTGTCCCCGCCCATTCGCGGGGCGACTGGCAGAGTGAGACGCACTCTTCCACTGGGGGAGACTTGCGAGGTTGGCAGAGATCGGGTTGATGCTGCTGTCTGTGCAGTGAGATGTAAACCAGTGATCTGCATATGACACGCTCCAAGAAGATTGTTTCCCTCCCATAGTTTCACCTGTATTATTTTCTTTACGAATAACAAGATTTACCTTTCCTTGCAGGCACCGTACTGCTCTGGATAGGCTAATCGTAAGGCAGTCTTTTGCCCAAATCCTTTGTATTTCATTATTTTTTTCAGTTTCATGGTTGCGTTATGACTTACCGTGATTTGATAGTTTGATGGGGCTGTTAAGGATTATGATGCCGCCCAAATTTCAGCTCCTGGCTATCCTGGCGTTCGGAGTGGCGATGCTTTTCCTGGAGAACCAAATCCAGAAACTGGAGGAGTCCCGGGGCAAGCTAGGTAAGACTTAAAAAAGGCAATAAAACGTGCCTTGCATTACTCGCCGTGTGTGTTCTGACGGACCGCCTGATGCTTGCAATGTGCAGAAGTACTACTGTGCAGGTGGCTAACCTGGACGACGGGGCTCTACACCCGGCATATACACTTTGCGGAGCATGAAGCTCATTGCTTGCTGTTTCTGTGTGTAAACCTAAGTGTTAAGAGTCCCTTGTGACAATGTTTGAGTCAGGCCGGCGTGCGTGGGAAAACTGGACTGGCGTGGATTTTTATTTTACGCTGGTACAATGAAAAAAACGTGTATGCAAAAGGCAACACCTGGTACATATTCATTCGCAGGAAATGTGGGAAGCTGTCTAGTGGCCAGGAGTAGTGCGATTCCACTGACAGTGAAAGACCCTGGTTTAAGTTGGAGCATTTCAATATGCTGGAAAACCTTATGCTTGGCTTTTTTCTGATTGTTAACGTGTCTTGAGTAGGGTCTCTGTGCTCCTATTAAGGTGGTATTATACTGCATGTTAAATTGGGGGGGGGGGGGGGGGGGGGGTCTTGGGTGTATGTTATACTAGTATGTGCTCAAGTCAAAGAGCAAGTGGTAAGGCAAAGGGAAAGTGTCGAGGTATACTGCCGCTGTTTGAGGATGTGCTACCGTATCCGCAGGTGCGCTGCTGTTTACCCCGGGAGCTCGATTCGCTTTCTGCGAGTCACACCTCTTGTTGCCCGAAGAATCTCACTCTCTTGTGGTGCCCCTGCTCTGGCAAACGTGCTGTCCCCATTGGCTGCACCTATTTCCCGTGAAAGTGCACTATATCAAAATTAATATTTTTTTAATATCTGCTTTTAGCACTAAAAGGTAGTGGAGATATTAAGTGGTAGAACTGTTTACGTTTATTAAGAACCTCCAGTATATTGTACATATTGTGTTTGTTGTTTCTTGTGCTCTTTGCTTATGGGTAATGTAACATTAGTCATACATTGTAAAATCATTTTAAAAATCTTAGGGTGATATCTCCAAATACATTATATTTGTCGACGGTACACTAGATATGTTTAGATTGAGCTCTCGAGGACCATGGCAGCTGTATTTTTTTTTCTTTATTTAGTAGCAGCTTTTATCTAGTGATGAGACTTCTGTCCCAATTCGGCTTCTCCTTTACCTATGCCTACAATTTTAAAGAATCGGATCGAATAAATGCTTTACTATTTCTCCACAACGTCAAATCGGATGGATTTTGTTTTCCAAATTACCAGATATGCTTAGTTTAATAAGCTTAACAATTTGCTTTTGGTAAGATGCAGAAAGTGAGTGAATAAAGAGTCCCAGTTAGCGTTTTATAATCAAGATCACATTTTGAAGCAGTTGAGCATAAACTGAAAAGAGTCAAAATTGACCAGAGATCTGAACAAGCAAAACAAGTAAAGACCGCACTTACAGAGGCATCATTTAGCTGCTTGATTAGCTGGGAGTGATGAGGAAATGTATTCTTTGCGTCCTTCCTTGCTTGTTCTCTACAAGGAGGCAGGCACTGTATCCGTCTCTCCGTGCGACTGAAAAACCAAACTTATTACAACAGTTCCAGATTTATATTTTTTGCACAATTTTCTCCATTTTTTTTCGTTAAGACTGACCTTTTAAAGATTTAATTGGATTGAGAGGCTAGGTTTCAGTTTAAAGTGTTGTTTTAGAATCACTGTTTGTTTTGCATGACATAAAAAGCTATTTAAACACACTTTTTTTGTAAACTTGGTTTTTCAATACAGGATCAGTGAAGGCAGAGCCTGTCTTGGCAGTAATCAACCCAAGTCAGAAGGAAGTAGCCCTATATGGGAGGAAATGAGGAAATGCAAAAACCCATGAACATATTGACTCGAAGAACCAAATTCAGCTAATTTAACAGCATGCTTTTGCACTATGAGAAAAAAACTAGAATGCCCAAGAAACCTACACCAGTGTATGGAGGCTATGCCATCTCCATACAAAAGGCTTCTAAACCAGGGATTGAGGTAGTGTTGGTGCCTTAGAATTTTTATGGTTTCCTGTGGTTCACAAATCAATTGCTAAGGCAACTTTTGCTTTCCTCTGGGCTAAGACCTTAAAAAAAGCAAGAGGCACAGGTACTGACTGTGTGACAGATAGCTTTTCATTTTGAACGTCTGCCTCAAGAAACTACAGTTTTATATAGCATGGTGGTAATCCTGCAGTGCCTGTTTAGACATTATACATTGCCTATTCCAGATGCATTAATTGCTTACATATGAGTGTGTTCATAAAGAAGTTTTTTAATAGGAACCTGTAATGTACCTTATAGCTGTTATGTCTGTCCAGAAAACATAAATATAATTTTTATTTGGCTCTGAAAATTGTTACAGGCTTTTTCTAAGAAGTATGTCAAAAGAGGGGATTTGTTGAATACATTTTTGCTAGTATTTTATTTTTTGCTGTAGTAGTATTGTCATCTGTACAGAGTACAGTAAAACTCCTTCTTGCAGGTCCAATGTAGTTACAAATCTTAGTTTCTTACTACAAATAATTTTTCCTAATAACAGGTTAATGATTTTTTTTTCCTTGGGCTAGTGGTAGATCCAATCTAAATTTCATTTCTAAACCTAAGTCACACTTTTAGTTTGGAAGCAAAGAGCCTGCTGCAAGATCTGCTTATCTGGCACATGCCTATTACAATCAAAGTAGACACACAATACGTGCAATTCTGTGAATTTCAGAGATCTGAAAACCAAGATTATTTAATAAAAAATAGATGTTTGTACTTGTATATGTTGATAATTTACTTTTTAATATTCATAATTTAGAACAAAGACAACAAAACAAGCTCACTGTATTCTTAAAAAATAAGTAGTATTTGACATTAGATTAGCCTTTCCTGCGTTATTTAAATAGTTTAGTTAAGGTTTAATTATTCATGAATGTCCAGTGCATAAATTGCCTTCATTGTAATCAGCTGAAGTTCATGTGGCTTGCATTCTATTAATTCTCTTTGTATGAATTTTGAAGCAAATAAGATTAATGAGTTTTAGCTAATGTTCACAGTTATATGTCTTTGAATTAGTTGATTGACTATATTCTGTAAAAAGTACAAACTGTGAGTTTTCACTTGCATTGTCTGTGACAGTTTTGGTTCTGTAGCCCAAACTACTTGGTTAGGGTGAAACATGTATGCTGAATATCATGCAACTAATAGCAGTTATATTTTTTTATTGATCTTGATTTTAATCACGCTTACGTAATATATAGTTACTAATATGTATTATATTCATAATGATGAAATGTGAAATGGAAGTATGATTAAACACTGTGAATGAAATTAGAAGATTGATATCAGGATCCACAGGAATCTAGGACGAAGCAACTCTCATGTCCTCCAGATGGATATTAATAAATAACAATGTTTTTATGTTTATGCATGATGACAATTAAATCACGAGCAAATGCTGATTAGTAGTAATTAATTAAAATTTATGCCTTTTTTTTTTTTAAATTGCTGGAAAGGTTAGCTTTGGAAAGTTGTGATGCCTAGGTTTGGAAAAGTGAAGCAAGCCATAGAAAATAAAAATGGACAAAAGGTAGAATGCTGCAGTGAGAAATAATAAAACCCAATTTTGGCAGCAACATAATTCGTTATTGTGCTTTGTTTAAATTCACTGGAAAAAAAATGGCAATTTAGCAGGTACGAAAAGTCAAGTTGAAGTTAGTCATTAACAGCTAAAGAATTAGTTAAAAGAGCGAGAAATGTAGTTGCACAAATACCAGAGCTAGGCTTTAATAGAAAGACATTGCATTCAACTATGAACAATGATCTAAATCTACTCACTATTATAAGGTTCAGTTTTCCAAAGGTCAGTCCTTGATAACACTTGAAACAAACAATAGTAGGAATTATTTGTAAGCAGTTAATATAGTTCTTATTTAAATGTTTTTACTATGTCATTGTTTCTGTGTAAATGGTAAGTTGTATTATCCTAATAAAGTCTGCTCTCTAGCAGAAGTAGTGTGAATATAATTATGTACATTTTGTCTTGCATATTTCTAGTTCTGTTTTCTAATGTGAAAAGCATTGTCTAAAAATCCGCTTAGTTCTGAAGCCTTTCTATGCCTGAATTATTTTTTACTGAATACCTTAGATGCCCAGGGGCCTCATGTATAAACGGTGTGTACGCACAAAAATGTTGCGTAAGCCTGTTTCCATGCTCAAATCGCGATGTATAAAACCTAATCTTGGCATAAAGTCATGCACATTTTCACGGTAGCTCAAACCCTGGTGTATGCAAGTTTTTCGCTTGGTTTTGCAAACTGGCGGCACCCAGCTTCAAAGCAGTGCTACTGTTTCAGTGTGGTTTCCCTTTCTTGTTCAGATCCACATCCCTGACGTGGCTTTATAAATACACTGAAATTAACCGCATATTGTTTATTAGTTTAAGGCATCTGATTGTAATTAACCTGTAACAATATAATGGTCCATGGAATGGCCAAACTATTCCAAATACCATAGCTGCTTTAGCGTTGTTACTCTCACTGCACCACTCGGAGCAGCTGATCGGAAAGAGAATTATCGGTATACAGAATACCTCGACCATTTGCTATCTGAACTGCACTCATCTGACAAACGCTTCAGAGCCTTTCCTGTATGGACCTCACAGTTCAGAAACAGTTTCATCCCAAGAACTATAAACGCGCTCAATCAATCCATCGAGTGCTCCTTACAGAACTGTTCCTACTTACAATTACCTCACTGTAAACTTGTGATACTGTTATAATATTGCACAATCAGAGCCACTTTTTAAAGCGCGTATTTACAAATGATGACAAGATCATTTTTAAGATGAAATGCAGCAAAATATGTTTATTATATTATACAGATAAAACTTTAATTTCATTTAAATAATCTGTATTGTTAATAATTAAACATGTGAGGACACGGTGCCGTAGCACTAGCAAGGAGCTGACGCTCCGTTCATGGATTGTTCCTGCCTTGCGCTGAATTCTTGCTGGGACTGGCGCGACACTGCGGAAAGACAGATGGATAGAATAATTAAACATGTACTACGAAGATATTTCAATGTTCCTTAAAAGTTTTGAAGAATCGGCATTCTATTACGGAGCTGATTGTGTGGTGATTGGTTACTTGAAGAAAGAAAAGGAAGGACAGGAATTGGGGGTTAGTACTGCTGCAATAAATTATTTCATCAAAGGTCGCGCATGACGCAGCAAGCATCTTGCAGGAAGCAGGAACAATCTGTGGACGAGGCGCCTGTTTATCACTATCACTGCACCACCATGTTCCCATGTTTAATAACATGCTTTAACTCCTATCATCATGAAAATGATATCATGTATACATGTCAGTATTTGAATTATTCAGAGAGCTGTAATATTACAAATGTAATGGATTCTGTGTCTTGTCGGAGGAAGAGAAAGCCCGTTTAAGACGCAGGTAGAGCATATAGAGCACATACCTGTAGAAGATCAAATACAAAACAAAGCATTTAACGTGCTACTTTAGTTACAATGGGATTTGAGAAACTAGTAAATTAAATGATTTTGAGATGAAGTTTATGATGTTCTACTTTAATGACAAAATAAACTGCGTGATTAAAGTGGAAATTTCGAGATTAAAGTTGACATTTCATGCTTTTTTCCCCACTGTGTGCCTATTTTTTTTCTCTGTACCCTAATAAGTTTTCATATGACACTGAGACGGTGGGCTACAACTCGCCTTTTCACGGCGACTTTGATATCTGACAATGTCTTTATTTTGGGCACTGTGCGACTTTGTAAGCGTGAGCTTTCGAGTTTCTCTGACACTCTGTCAATCGATCAACTTCCTTTTGTTGATTATTATCACTGTTTAAACCAACAAATAGTACGTTTTTCCTTGCTTCCACTTGGTATTTGCTGAAATTCTTCTATTTTCCCCCGTGCTTTTGTCATTGTCTTTTCACAGAAGGCTGCGCTTAAGGGCTATTTATACTGATTTGCATATTCAAAGAGGTGTAATTCTGGGAGGAGTTGGGGCGGGACAGCAGGCGCGTGCACACGCGTTACTTTTCACGCTGACTGGGATTTATGTAGTGGAAAAACGTGGAAGTTGGCGTTTGCACAGATTTATGCATCTGGGTTTTTTTGTGCATAAGCACATTTACGCTTTTGTCCGTACGCCATGTTATAGTATGAGTTCTATGCACAGCGTTATACATGAGGCCCCAGGTGTTTAACATATGACTCTTCATATCTACCCGGGAAACACTGTGTCTTATCAAACTACATTTAATTATACAAATTTTATCTATAATTGTCCAAATGTGACTAAAAGTAGAACATCAAAGTGGATGTACAAAGCTCCCTAAAATATAATTATTTAGTAATGTGTTTGCACTCATTGATTTCTGGATTTGTTGGGTTTTTGGTATATTTCTATATTGCGTTATTCAGGTCAACAGTTATTTTCTCATCACTACTATTCTGACATTTAAAAATATCTTTTTTCATAAAGTTAAGAAGTGTATATGGCAAGTATATTATAATAAAGAAATAAAATTAAGACTGTTGTGTATTTCTTTTCTCCTTGACCCTAAATTGGATTTTATGTTATTTTGTAATGTATTTTTGTCCATTGCCATAATGTGCATTGATTTTTATATGACTAAAAGTATTTGACAATTCTTAAAAGATAACTTAAGAATATTTGGGCTCAAAATATCCAAACAGTTATATACAGTATGCAGGGTGGAATGGTGGCATGGTGCTGTCTTGTAGCTTCTAAGTCCTGTGTACAAATTATGGCCTCAGCCCCGTCTTTGTGGGTTCCTGAGTATCTGTAAATTTTCCCTCCCAAAGTCCAGAGATGTGTAGGTTAGGTTAACTGGCAAGTTTAAATTTGACCAGTGTGACTGATTTAGTGTTGTGCTTCCCCTCAATTGTTGATTTGCCTGATGCTTCTGGGATGTGCAACAGTTTTCAGTGATTCTGAACTGGGTACATGTATCAGAGAATTGGTGGTTGGAGTATATAGTAAGTTATCTTTAATTAGTTTTATAAAGTTTTTAATGAAGAATTTATTTTGGTCAGACATGGTATAAATACTTATCATTTTCTTTTATAGTTTTAGAAAAACGTGTATTGATGAAGTTTAACACCAGAGAATGCATTTGAATTATGTTAATGTACAAAAATAAAATATACCATCATCATTATTTTTAGTAGTGGTTTTCTTGATACTTCATGTTTTTGAAAAAAGCAAACACACCATATACAGTATAATATTCTCTGAAGTATTCTATGTTAATTATTGTCATTTTTTTAATACATGCAAGAGTTCTATTTTTTATAAACATTCTGAAAATACAATTGGTTATTCTGCACAAGTTTTAAAATTATGTTTAGCCTTTGGCTATTTTTTTAAGATATCATGGTTTCATATGAATTAATGTTTTTTGGAATTTGCAGTGTTTGACTTTAAAAAGAGAACACTGAAAAGAAAAATGCTGTGACTTGTGTTGGGCTATAATTTCACACAACATCATTTTTAGCATCTTCTTTATTAAAAAGTAGGCAGAGGTTTGATACTTTTGAATCCAGTACTTACGTTTTTCCTAAAAGCAAAGTAAAAGAAGCAAGATTGAAGATCTTATACAGGTTGGTGCCCATCTGTCGGCGTACAGTATATGTTGAGATCTCAGGATTTTATTTGTAATCCAAATTAATATGTAAATTGAAGCATCATTTTTTCTGGATGAAGTGATAGGGAAAGGCTTGACCAATATGTTGTATATAAATACTAGACAAAGAGCCCGTTTCGACAATGTAAGATGAAACGGGCACGAGTTTGTGTCAGCAGTGTATGAAGAACAAATGACGAACAAGTAACGAAGAAGTTGTTTTGTAATGATTGTAGTCCGCTTTACTCATTACTGTACAGGCTTGTACTGTTAGTTGATGAATTTTCCAGGCCTATAGTATAATATTGAATGATGAATGTTCCAGTACAATATGGAATAGTAATAAGTATAAGCACCACAAACCTGATATAGGTGTATTGAATGAATGCGTAATTGAATCAGAATGCGTAATTAGGCCTCGAGCTGTAGTCGAAATCGCCTTTCAGGCCTCTAGAGCTTTAATCGAAGTCACCTTTCTCTTTGAATTTTTGTGGCCGTAAATCTGCCGCGATGTTGGGGTTGGATGTTGGTCTCGTAAGGTTTTTCGGGCAGCTGCGCAGAAGGCGACTGCGCATTCGGCTTCGGACGTGCACAGAAGGCAACTGCGCATTCGGCTTCGGACGGACGTGAGTGAGTGAGTGAGGAGGCAGGCGAATTATGTATTAAGATATACACACACATACACTTACCACATTTTCAGTGTCATTAAAAGCAGGCATGTCTACTTGTCAAAGTGAAAACGCATATATTTGTATATTTTTTCCACAGTAAAGCAAAATCATGTATTTGCAATTTGGTAATTTATTACTCTGTAATTATAGCCTACAAAGATAGGAGTCATTTTTTTTTAATCTTTGTGAAATTTCTCTGCCAGTTCTCTAAAAGCTGCAGTCAAAGTAAAAAGTAATTTTCTTGTTAAAAGCAGCTCCTGAATTGTGAATAGTGACAGGTTTTAGTTTTCAGCTTTGGCATACTGAATCTTTTGGACATCAGTTTTTGGTGATGTATTGATATACACAAAACATATGCATTCTAAAGTCTCCTTTGCAGATTTTTAAAAATGTTAAGGTTAACATAGCTTTATTTAAGCACATAATCATCAATTAATTTATGATACCTCTGTTGTTAGTAAGAAAAACGTGAGGCCTGGGCTTGTGCACACGAAGTATAATTAGGTTTTGGTGGTAACTGTGAAACCACATGAAATTTTTCAGTGTTGGGCCAGCACCCCAATTGTTTTTCATATTGAACCTAATTCTGTTCTGATAGACTCAGCACTCTGTGATTCTGAATCGGAATAATGCTATTCAGTTTATAGATGGATTCATTACTGTATATCTTGCTGTCATTACATATTAGACTATAGTCTGGTGGCCTGTTAAATGTGGTTGAAGTGGCAGATTTGAATTACTTCTTACATAAGTAGTAATGCAAATGAATAAAGGTGAAATTCAAGTTTTAATATTAGGTTAGAGTATTGTTTTATCACCAGGGAAGAGGGCTAATGAATCTTGACACTTTTGCAAGGAATTTAACTTCACTAACAGATATTTGACAAAGCCTTGGCCTATTTGGAACACTTGGTATCTTCTATAGGTTTCACTGTGCTTCTTGTCTCATTCTGGTTGGTGGAGTGTTGACCTTTTTTTTTTTTTTGTGGTATTAAGTATTAGTCTCTGTCTAAAACCTGTAGCAAACCAAATTTTCCTCTTGGGACAATAGAATCGAATTGACACCACAAAGCACAGTATAAAGCAAGGTTTTACACTCAGATTAAAGACCATCTGAATCAGTTACTTTCAGCTCCATGCCTTGGCTACTCAGTATATATTCTTCTATAGATTAATTTCTCCAAACATCTAGACAAAAGAAATCTTCAAAAGTTGCTCTAGTGGTTCACAGAATAGAAATATAACTCTGTGCATGTATTCTACATTACGAAGAAATTTCAGATGGTTTTGTTGCCAACATTTTAAAGAGCCAATACAATGAAAAAATTTAAAATATCCATAATTGAAGAATGTAAGGAGACCAGGGTTCATGTCCCATGTGCTCCCTGTGTGTAGTTTGTACTCTGTGTGTCATTGTGGGTTTCCTCTGGGTGCCCTGGTTTCCTCCCACAGACTCAAAGACATGCAGATTAGGTGAATTGGCTTTGCTAAATAGGAGTGTACACGTTCACCCTGCGATGGACTGGTGCCCTGGTCAGGTGTTGTTCTTACATTGCCCCCTGTGATTGGTGGGATAGGCTCCAGCTGCCAGGTGACCCTGCTCTGTATAAATGGGTTAGGAAAACGTATGAATGGATGGATAAAAACAGAAACTTGCCGAGTTAGAAATTGTCTGGGAAGTGACTATAAACTGGCAGCCATCAGGAAATCCCTGCATTGATTTTGTGAACACAGTAATTTTTGGTCAGAAGATTTTGGTAGGGAATAAATAAAAAATGGTCTGAAGGTGTTGTCTCTGGGTGGAAAGGAAAAATAATAATTCATTCTTTTGTCTGATAGGACTAAGGGGTGAGAAGTCCCTTATATAACAATCTGAAGTTTGTTTGTTTTTGTTTTCATTAAATCTTAAGGCAGTGACCATTCATTTATGATTATTTTTGTGTATGCATCAGCAGAAATGATCTGCTGAGATCTAATGAGTTTCTAATGAGTTTGCACGCAGTTTGTGTGAGGAACTTTCAGATTTGGGTACGACTGCTGATCCTAATGTGACGTGGGAGACCTTCCGTGACAAGACCCTGAAGGTCACTGAGGGTTGTGTTGGTGTTACCGGTGTTCCCAGAAGGAGGTGTTTCATCTCGCAGGGCATCCTGGATATCATTGAGAGGAGTTGCAGCGCACGGTTCAATGGCAACTCTGGTCTGTACCGAGAACTGAGAAGGATGGCTGCGAGGATTCTGAGGGCAGATAAAGAGGCATTTGTTAGAGGAATCTGTGAGCAGTTGACACACCATCTGTGGTCTAGCGACCCACGTCTTGCTTACAGAGGAATCAAACCATTCAAAGCACTGTGAGATTGCACAGGTGGAGAACCAGCTAAGGGGGGGGAAAGGATGCTGAGATCTTTGGTATCCGGGTGAACTTTTTCAGATTGGTGGTAAGGCTGTCCTCCTGGCATTGCAAGCAGTCATTGCTTCCATTTGGGAGACTGGCATCATCCCAACTGACTTGGAAAATGGGACTTGTTGTCCCTATCTGGAAAGGGAAGGGTGATCGCCTGGATTGTAGCAACTACAGGAGGATAACACTGCTCTCGGTGCCGGGTAAGGTCCTTGCTAGGGTCATCCGCAATAGGATCTGTGATCACTTGCTCACCCACCAGTGACCGGAACAGTCTGGTTTTACGCCTAAAAAGTCTACCGTTGACCGCATCCTGGCACTGAGGGTTCTCATAGAGCGCAAATGCGAATATCATCAGAGTTTCTTTGCAGCCTTTGTCGATTTTTGCAAACCATTCGACTCAGTTGATCGAGCTGCCCTGTGGGACATCCTGAGGGTTCGCGGGATCCCCCCCGTGGTTGCTGGATATCATGGCTGGCCTGTACACTGGTACTGTGAGTGCTGTGCAGAGTGGAGGCAGGACCTCTGCGTTTTTCCCAGTTGATTCTGGGGTTCGTCAGGGGTATGTTCTTGCTCCTACTCTGTTCAGTGCTTGTATGGACTGGGTGTTGGGCAAGGTCGTGGGGTCCAGTGGCTGTGGGGCATCTGTTGGTGAAGAAAGATTCACGGATCTTGACTTTGACGATGCTGTGATCTTTGCGGAGTCAATGGAGGCTCTGATCGGGGCGCTCAAGAGACTGAGTGAGGAGTCTGAGTGTATGGGCTTGTGAGTGTCCTGGATAAAAACCAAGATCCAGGCCTTTAATGACCTCTTGGGCACAGCCATCAGCAGTGTGTCTGTTTGCGGAGAGAGTGTTGACCTTGTTGAGAGGTTTACTTACCTTGGCAGTGACATTCATGTCTCTGGTGACTCTTCCTATGAAGTCAGTAGACGGATTGGGAGAGCATGGGGGGGTCATGAGGTCGCTGGAAAGGGGTGTGTGGCGCTCCCGATGTCTATGCAAAAGGACGAAGGTCCAAGTCTTTAGAGTCCTGGCACTTCCTGTCTTACTATATGGTTGTGAGACATGGAAGCTATCCAGTGACCTGAGACAAAGACTGGACTCCTTTGGTACTGTGTCTCTCCAGAAAATCCTTGGGTACCGAATGAGTGGTTGCTCGTGGAGTCCCGAATGAGGCACATTACCTGCATTGTGAGGGAGCGTCAGTTACGGCACTATGGCCATGTGGTGCGTTTTCCTGAGGGTGATCCGGCTCATAAGATCCTCATTGTTGGGGACCCAACTGGCTGGACCAGGCCAAGGGGTCACCCACGTAACACCTGGCTGCGGCAGATAGAGGGTCATTTCCGGAGGGTGGGACTGGACCGCGTGTCTGCCTGGGGGGTTGCCAACCGGAATCCCGAACTGTTTCGACGTGTAGTGGGTGCGGCAACGCACTGTACCAATGCATGCTCTCCAACTTGACTTGACTTGATCAGCAGAAAACATGATAGACTGGCCAATTTTTATGTGATTTTCTTTACAGAGAAAAACTCTATGCTTCTGCATGTTATTTTGCCAATCACAAAGACTGATCATTTTATTGATATGTTTTAAACTGCAGTTTTGAAGCGAATTTCCTACAGTATACTTTTTGTATTCATGAAACAACAAAGACCTGCTTCTTGTAGTGTCTTTCCTGCTTGTAAATCTAAAGGACTATAACATGCTGCTTTATTCATGTCTGTGGAATAATTGCTATCTATTTATACTTTACTACATAAATTACCACAAAGCATGAAAAAAAGTAATGCTTTTAATACTATGCTTCATACTCATTTTGGATTCCTTGCACTGCTCAGCTGACATGCCAAAGGAATTGTATGAGAATAAATATTTGGAAATTGTTGGTATACCTTATAAATGTTAATCGTTAATAAAAAATGTTCGTAAGAAAAAAAAAGTTGAGTTTAAATTGCTGACCTCCAAAATCAGATTGTGGTTGGCTAGCTGGTTTGGTTGTTGACATAATTTTCAATGAAAAACAGATTTAGAAGTTAATTTCTTCCAAACAGCTTATCTTAATGTAGAGCAGGGGTCCTCAATCATGGTCCTGGAGGGCTGCAGGTTTTTACTTCAACCCAATTGCTTAATAAGAAGCACTTTTTGCTCAAGTAACACTTCTGCTTCATTTTAGTTGTCTCGCTCGTTAAGATTTTGAATCCTTATTGCTCATTTTAGTCTCAAACAGTTGTATTCTTGGTTTTTAATTGCTCCTAATTAGCAATGACATGCAAATGACAAAAGAGACCAACGTTTCTCCATTTAGCTTGTTACCATTTACACCTGTGTGTTTTTTAATGCACTGTTTGGTTTAATTAAATACTTGGAAGGAAAGTGAAGAGAAAAAAGTGAAGGATTGAGAATTATTCCTCCATTTTAGCCTTCAAATCATTTGGATGATATCCTTAGAAAGGGGAAGAAAATCTAGGATATGAGAATTACCTGACATAGCAGTGTTGAAGCACTAGCAAGCCATGAAATTAAATTATTGGCAAGAATTGCTTTCTAATTAAGAAACCGGGTTAGAACAAAAATCTGCAGCCACTGTGGCCCTCCAGGACTGTGATTGAGGACCCCTGATGTAGACTGTCCATGAGCTAACTGGAAATGCAGGAAGATGACACAGTTAGGCTAAGAACATCTCCTTGTTTGAAAACAAAAATCTTGACTAGCTATAGCATATTTTATAAATTAGCGATTTTAACACATTAGTAAAATTTAATTTAGTCCAGTGCCAGTTTAGATTACTAAAATGTCTAAATTATTAAATCTGTGCTCCACTGTAGTGGAACTTTAACTTTACAGCTAATGGTTTGTGGGTGTTGAAAATTCTTTATATAATTAAGTGAACTGTATGAATTAGTTTAAAGGTTCAAAAGAGTAGTGTCTATGGTGATGGCTACTTTTTTTTTGCAATGCTGTTTATCTTGGCAATTTTTAATTTTGCCTATCATATTCTTCACTGCTGGTGCAGAGAAAGTCACACTGGTGTGTGTGTGTTGTGTTTTTTTTTTTTTGCTAATGAATTAAAGCCAACCCTGTGAGAACTTGCTTGCGCTAGCATATTCTGTTCTCTTTATGTATGTATTACAGTGGGATTAGAAGATTAAAGATGTAAAGTTAGCGACCATAGTTTTGACTTGATTTTTCAATTTTGCGTGGTGAAATACATGTGAAAAATATGTAGTTAGATGAAATCACATGTTGTTGTAGTAGTAGCAGTAGTTAAATTTGTCTGCTGCTTTTTCTTTTTTGTTTGCTGACTAGGAAACATAATATGTTGTACAGGCAAGCTTTACTTTAGCCAGTGATTAAGGACAACAATATGGCTTTTCTCAGCAATTGTGAATAATTTTTTGTTTAATGCAGTTGTGTTTGCTGGGACAGGAGATAGTTGCATTTTTTTATTTTACTGAACCTTAACGGGACGACCTCAGGTATGGTTTAGCATTTTTTCAGCATGATTATTACCCATGTTTGTTTTTTCTACCACTGTTAGGGATTCTCCCCCTTTTTTAACAAATCAGTCACTAATCATTTTATAAACCTCTACTTGTTATTTATTTTACTCATTCCTTAAAACAGAAACAATAATTACCATTAAAAGTGTAGGCCTAAAGTGGTTAGCACCACAATTTTAACAGGTGGAATGAGCTAAAGTTAATTGCACCACTGCCAAGGTATCACTATCTCATATTGTTTCTTCATTTAAAGTATAACATACTGAGTGAGCACTACTGTGTGTGTGCTGCTGATATTGTTCTCATTAAGCAGCAGGTGATCAAATCACAAACTGACCTGCTATCCATGTTTCTTTATGAACTAGAAACCATCTCACACAAGTGGGAGATTATTATAGAAGGCAAGGTAAAGCAAGGTGACCTAGTAAGTGGGTACAGCTGATAGAGTACTAATGGTATGAGTGATGACAGCTTTTGAACATGCCAATGCCAGAGAGTAGAGCTTTGCCAGTTGGTAACATGTGATGGTGGCATAGATGGGAGTGAAGAATGAGAGCATTCACTGTGAAAACCATGTTTGCTCAGTGCAAGACAAGTGTACAAAATAAACTACACCGTCAAAACTTGTATTTATCTGGGCAAATGCCAATTGAACATACTGTGCATGCCATAGATGGTATCCAAAAACACTCCTCCATTACAGTAGGCATGTGGCTGAACATTGCAACTGGTACTGTATGAGTCTGGTGTTGAGAATGGTTGGATTACTGATTTTGCATAAATATACATACAGATGTACAATTACACCTTAACACCTGCTTAATCCAGTGTAAGGTTATAGATGGGCTCGAGCCTACTAAGACCCGGTTTATACTTCACGCGACGCATGCTGCAGCGGATGCTCCTGCTATGCAAGTGTTGTACTGTTTATACTTGTGCGCGTATTTTACGTAAATCTGGAGGAATCCACCAGGTGGCAGTGCGAGATATCATCACGGAGAGAACAGGTTCGGCTTCACGGTGTTGTGAATTGCCTGGAACACCCATTAAATTCCAATGACACCTTACTGCAATATCTCTGAAAAGGATGTTTAATGATTAAATCCATCAATCCAGGGATGTGTCCATTCCAGCTAGCACCGGGCACAAGGCAGAAACAATTCCTGGACGAGGCATCAGCTCATTGCAAGGTGAATACAAGCACTCACATACACTAGCGTCATTTTAGGGTCACCAAATCTGCATATCTTTGGAAGGAAACCGGAGCACACTGTGGAAACCCAGCAGGAAAACATGCAAACTCCAGGCAGAGAATACCAGCGACGTTACTCCCTGCGAGACAGCAGTGCTACCGCTCCGCCATCGTGTCACCCCCATGTGTGTAATTATTAACAGTGTTCATTATTTAAACGAAATTAACGATTTATCTGTAAAATGTAACATACATACTTTAATGCATTTCATCATGAAAGTGATATCAAGTATACTGTAAATCTTAGGATTCTAAATGTGCAGAGAGTTGGAATATCATACATTTAATGTGTTCTGTGTGTCAATCTATTGCTGTTTGCCGCTGTTGTAAGGTCCGTAGGAAGCCACAGAAAAAAAAAAAAGACGGCACATAAGACGGTATGTGAGACTTTTAAAATGTATCGTGTCATTACAATCAGGAATATGCGACGCTTTAATATAAAAGCACCACGAATGCATTTGTATGTCGGCATTTTGTTTCACCACATCGAACCATTCATCAAACATCGAAGTGCGCACATCGATCTTGTAGGATCTGCAAAGCGGCTTTCTGTCATATGTAGATAATAAACAGAGACACTGACGTCACATTCCAACTTTTAGCACACTGTGCCCCCCGACTTTTTGCTGGTACTGCAACTCGTGCACGTGTCGCGTTAATTTCTGAGGACCTGCTCAGAGGAAGCGTCAAATGAACGCTGGGAAAGCGTGGCAGCCATGATGCATGCACGTACGCGTTCTGAGCGTGAAGTATAAACGAGCCCTTAGGCCGGGTTTATGCATCACGTGACGCATGCTGCAGCGGACGCTGCTGCTACGCAAGCATTGTACTGTTTATACTTGCGCGCGTACTTTACGTAAATCTGGAGGAATCCAGCATTTGGCAGTGCGAGATATTATCACGGTGAGAACAGGTTCGGCTTCTCTGTGTTGTGAATTGCCTGGAACGCCCAATATCTCTGAAAAAGATGTTTAATGATTAAATCCATCAATCCAGGGATGTGTTAATTCCAGCAAGCATTGGACATGAGGCAGAAACAATCCCTGGATGGGGCCTCAGCTCATCACAAGGTGAATACAAGCACACACATACACTGGAGTAATTTTAGCAGCACCAAATCCCCAAACCTGCATATCTTTGGAAGGAGCAAAGTGTGGAATCCAAGCAGGAAAACATGCAAACTCCAGGCAGGGAATACCAGTGACGTGACTCCCTGCGAGACAGCAGTGCTACTGCTCCGCCACCGTGTCACCCACAAATATGTGTAATTATTAACAGTATTCATTATTAAGTCGTTAATTTCGTTTAATCTGTAAAATGTAACATACATACTTTAATGCATTTCATCAAGAAATTGATATCAAGTATAAATCTAAAGATTCTAAATTTGCAGAGAGTTGGAATATCATACATTTCATGTGTTCTGTGTGGTGATCTATTGCTGCTTGCCGTAGCAATTAAAAACTTGGATGATGCTTACGACGGTCTGCTTTAATAAGAAAGTAAACTACGAGGTTAAAGTGGACATTTCGAGATTAAAGCTGAAATTTCCATTTTAATTACAAAATACACGTTTTCACCGTGTCCTTAATTTTTTTTTTCTCAGTGGCTCAAATACGGCGCCGTACATTATGTTGCTGCTGTGAAGTTGCAAAAAAAAAAAAAAAAAGACCGCACAAAAGATGGTATGTGAGACTTAAAATGTATCAATACATTTATGCGACGCTTAAATATAAAAGCACCATGAATGCATCTGTATGTCAGCATTTTGCTTCACCACATCAAACCATTCATCAAATATCGAAGCGCGCATATCGATCCAGTAGGATCCGCATAGAGGTTTACTGTCACATGTAGATAGTAAACAGAGACTCTGATATCACGTTCCGACTTTTAGCATACTGCGCCCCCTGACTTTTTGCTGGTACTGCAATTCGCGCATGCGTTGCGTTAATTACTGAGGACCTGCTCAGAGGATACGTCAAATGAACGCTGGGAACGCGTGGCAGCCATGATGCAGGCGCGTACGTGTTCTGAGCGTGAAGTATAAACGAGCCCTAATACAGCTGAGTTGTATGACTACAGCTGAAATGGCCCCACATTAGTTATTTGACAAAGACCGATAATTTTACTGAAGTTACAATGGAAACAATTGGTAACTTTTTTTTAACTAATATATAAATACGCTTTTGTCTGGTAGAAGTGTTTACCACTTTCATCACTTATTTAATATTGGCATATTGTATTGGGATTGAAATCTTGTTTTATTCACATTCAAATAATTTCAACGTGCAAGTGGTTGCTGGATCTGTTGGGTGTGATGTTAGTATGAGAATTTGTTTTAGTTTTAGGCACGGGAGTCTGTGTAAATCATGTATCATCTTAACTGAATATATTTTGTAGCTGTCCTGCTTAAGTTTTAATTTATAGTAAAACAGTTTATCTTTATATTAATATCTTAAAATAAGTTTTTGTTGTCATATGGCACTTTGCATGAAGGTGTGTGGATTAGAAGCAAAGGAGAATTTATAGGTTATATCCTGAAAAACTGGCATTATCTTTCTGCTGATTAAGTTACAAGATGTAATTGGCTCGGTTCATTCACAGGTCACAGTTAGTCCATTTAAAAAGAGGTTAACTATTTATTTATATTTTAAAATGATTAGAGAATATAGTAACAGTAAAGTAACTAGCTTAGCAAATATGCTTCATCAAGTTTTCACTTAGTGGCCCACTCTCTGGGGAAAAAAAAGCGGTGTAATTTATTTAATCAAATTCGGAGCAAAAATAAACTTTACTACTAATTTTCTTTTTGACAGATTCTATAATACATAGCTGAAAATAGACAGGAAGTCGGCACTCAGAAGGGTATCGATGGCAGTATAATTTGGCAATGATGCTATGTAGTAGGCTTTCAATATTTTTTTGTCTCTAGCTTCATGTTGTGGTATATTTTCTCACTTTTTAATCATTTGTTGATTTGCCTATGGCAAAAGAAATGTTTTCCAGAGGAAGAGGTTTGTTTTTCTGAGCGCCAGGTTAAGTATTCTAGGAATGCTTTGTATTTGTTCATTCACTTTTTCCAGGGTGTACATGGATATTTTTGACATAATTTTGTTTAGATGGATTGAAAGGTACATCTGTATGTAACATGAAGACCTGGAGTATTTTGCGTCTTTGATTTTGAATACAGTAATCCCTCGCTATATCGCGCTTCACCTTTCGCGGCTTCACTCCATCGCGGATTTTATATGTAAGCATATTTAAATATATATCGCGGATTTTTCGCTGCTTCGCGGGTTTCTGCGGACAGTGGGTCTTTTAATTTCTGGTACCTGCTTCCTCAGTTGGTTTGCCCAGTTGATTTCATACAAGGGACGCTATTGGCAGATGGCTGAGAAGCTACCCAGCTTACTTTTGTCTTTCTCTCTCTTGCGCTTTCTCTGATTCTGACGTAGGGGGTGTGAGCAGGGGGGCTGTTCGCACACCTAGACGATAGGGACCCTCGTCTAAAAATGCTGAAAGATTATCTTCATGTTACTATCTTTTGTGCAGCTGCTTCCTGAAACGACATGCTGCACAGTGCTTCGCATACTTAAAAGCTCGAAGGGCACGTATTGATTTGTGCTTGAAAAACAAACTCTGTGTCTCTCTCTCTCTCTCTCTCTCTCTCTCTCTCTCTCTCTCTCTCTCTCTCTCTCTCTCTCTCTCTCTCTCTCCCTGCTCCTGACGGAGGGGGTGTGAGCTGCCGCCTTCAACAGCTTTGTGCCGCGGTGCTTCACATACTTAAGCCAAACAGCCCTATTGATTTGTTTGCTTTTTTCTCTATCTCTGTGAAATGATCTGCTCCTGACACACTCCTTTGAAGACGAAGATATGTTTGCATTCTTTTAATTGTGAGACGGAACTGTCATCTCTGTCTTGTCATGGAGCACAGTTTAAACTTTTGAAAAAGAGACAAATGTTTGTTTGCAGTGTTTGTACAGAGACAGGAACGTTATTCAACCTCCTGTATTTCTGTGCAAATCTGTGACCCAAGCATGACAATATAAAAATAACCATATAAACATATGGTTTCTACTTCGTGGATTTTCTTATTTCGCGGGTGGCTCTGGAACGCAACCCCCGCGATGGAAGAGGGATTACTGTATCTGCTCTAATAGGTATTTTTTAAAGTGCATCTGGGATGTGGGTACTAGGAGCTGTAATTTTATGAAAGTGTAATGCAGACAAAATAATATTTTCAAATGTTTAATTAGTAGATCGTGCCTGGCAAATGGAAACAAATTAAAAAATATCCAAGTCCTGTAAGTTATTGCAACTTCCTGTTTTGAGTTCTGTAAACCTGTAAACTTTGTTCTTAAGCCACAGTTTCATAAAAATATGAAGAATTTTCTATAATAGAAATTAATAATTAAAATAAGGTACAGTGATCCCTCGCTATATCGCGCTTCGCCTTTCGCGACTTCACTCTATCGCGGATTTTATATGTAAGCATATTTAAATATATATCGCGGATTTTTTGCTGGTTCGCGGATTTCTGAGGATAATGGGTCTTTTAATTTCTGGTACATGCTTCCTCAGTTGGTTTGCCCAGTTGATTTCATACAAGGGACGCTATTGGCAGATGGCTGAGAAGCTACCCAACTTATTTTTCTCTGTGTCTCTTGCGCTGACTTTCTCTGATCCTGACGTAGGGGTGTGAGCAGGGGGGCTGTTCGCACACCTAGACGATACGGACGCTCGTCTAAAAATGCTGAAAGATTATCTTCACGTTGCTACCTTCTGTGTGCAGCTGCTTCGTGAAGCGACATGCTGCACGGTGCTTCACATACTTAAAAGCTCAAAGGACACGTATTGATTTTTCACTGTTTTGTTTTTCTCTGTCTCTCTCTCTCTCTCTCTCTCACCCTGCTCCTGACGGAGGGGGTGTGAGCTGCCGCCTTCAACAGCTTTGTACCGGCGGTGCTTCGCATACTTAAAAGCCAAACAGCCCTATTGATTTGTTTGCTTTGCTCTCTGTTTCTGACAGCCTGTGCTCCTGACACGCACTCCTTTGAAGAGGAAGATATGTTTGCATTCTTTTAATTGTGAGACAGAACTGTCATCTCTGTCTTGTCATGGAGCACAGTTTAAACTTTTGAAAAAGAGACAAATGTTTGTTTGCAGTGTTTGAATAACGTTCCTGTCTCTCCTGTGTTTCTGCGCAAATCTGTGACCCAAGCATGACAATATAAAAATAACCATATAAACATATTGTTTCTACTTCGCGGATTTTCTTATTTCGCGGGTGGCTCTGGAACGCAACCCCCGCGATGGAGGAGGGATTACTGTACAAGGTAACAAATCACCTATTGAGTTTAAAATATTTTGAAAGGAAATTTTTTTTTATTTTTTTTGTGTATTCATTTTTTCCATTGTTGTGCTAATTTTTGATAATTCTAAAAGAACGTTTTTATGAATTTTTCAACACATTATGACAGTTTAACATTGCTGTCGTAATAAACTTTACCGTATGAAAATGGTAATTAATTTTAGGTGGCAGTACAGACCGATGTGTTGTTCCAACTCCTGTTGTCGTTGTATTTATTAAACACCATGCTATCAGAACAAGCCAACTCTTTAGGCTGCATCTGTCAGATACAATGCATAAAAAATAGCAAAGCTTTGTCTGGACAATCATGATACTAGGTGCCTGGGAAAGGCTAGACTGTGTGGTCAAACATAAAATAAAGTAGTACTTCTTAATAGGTGTCTGTTTACTTCTCACAGTGACTAGACATAAATGGTATGCCTTGCAAAATTAAAGTGTGAAAAACTTTAAATAGTTACTCACTATTCAGAATTATTAGAAAAAAAACTGAGTGATGAACAAGAAAATTCACAACACCACTGAAATAGGTACATAAATCCATGTAGTTCTCTCTGGGGGTATACGCATTTTTTCTTGTGTTTATAGTATTTATACTAATTCACTTATTTACTCATTCCTGTTGTTTTGAAGATGATTATAAAACTTTTTTGTTACAATGTTCAGCAGAAGAGGTCCATTACAATGCATAATTTCTTTTCATTCATTATGTGAAGGGAGTGTTTTTCAATTATTTCTATTCACGTATCTCTTATCTGAGTTTAAGTTGCACCTCTACAGTGTGTATCCTTGTTGAAGAGTTTGTTTTAAAGTAGCAATTGGTTAGCGTAACTGTCTCACAACTCCAGAGTTCTGGGTCTGAAAGTTGGGTTTGAACATTTGTGTGGGAACTCTTTATTTATTGCTCAAAGTTTCCATCAGTTACTCTGATTTTGCTCCCATAGCCCAAAGACAGGTGCTTGGTCATTTGGTGAATCTAAATAAGCCCAGAATGAGTGTGTGTTTGGGACCTATGACAGACTGACCCTGTCCCAAGATAAGTTCCTGTCTTACTCTCATTTCTGCTGAAATAGACATGTAACTATCAGTCAGCTTAACCACTTCCTAATACAAACTGCTCAAAAAAATTAAAGTAATTAAAGTAGTAACACTTTGAAAACACATTAGATGTCAATGGGAAAAAAAAATCCTTCTGGATATCTATACTGATATGGACTGGGTAATGTGTTAGGAATGAAAGGATGCCACATCGTTTGATGGAAATGAAAATTATCAACCTACAGAGGGCTGAATTCAAAAACACCCTGAAAATCAAAGTGAAAAAATGATGCGGCAGACTAATCCATTTTGCTGAAATGTCATTGCAGCAACTGAAAATCGTACTCAGTAGTTTGTATGGCCCCTGTGTGCTTGTATGAATGCTTGATAACGTTGGGCTGTGCTCCTAATGAGACGACGGATGGTGTCCTGGGGGATCTCCTCCCAGATCTGGACCAGGGCATCACTGAGCTCCTGGACAGTCTGAGGTGCAACCTGGTGGCGTCAGATGGACCAAAACAATGTCCCAGAGGTGTTCTATTGGATTTGAGTCAGGCGAGTGTGGGGGCCAGTCAATGGTATCAATTCCTTCATCCTCCAGGAACTGCCTGCATACTCTCGGCACATGAGGCTGGGCATTGTCGTGCACTAGGAGGAATCCAAGACTGACTGCACCAGCTTAGGGTCTGACAACGGGTCCAAGGATTTCATCCCGATACCTAATGGCAGTCAAGGTGCCGTTGTCTAGCCTGTAGAGGTCTGTATGTCCCTTCATGGATATTCCTCCCCAAACCATCACTGACCCACCACCAAAACCGGTCATGCTGAACAATGTTACAGGCAGCATAACGTTGTCCACGGCTTCTCCAGACACTTTCACGTCTGTCACATGTGCTCATTGTGAACCTGCTCTCATCTGTGAAAAGCACAGGACGCCAAGGGTTGGACCTGCCAATTATGGTATCCTATGGCAAATGCCAATCGAGCTCCACGGTGCTGGGCAGTGAGCACAGGGCCCATGAGAGGATGTTGGGCCCTCAGGCCACCCACATGAAGTCTATTTCTGATTGTTTGGTCAGAGACATTCACACCTGTGGCCTGTTGGAGGTAATTTTGTAGGGCTCTGGCAGTGCTCATCCTGTTCCTCCTTGCACAAAGGAGCTGATACCGGTCCTGCTGATGGGTTAAGGACCTTCTACGGCCCTGTCCAGCTCTCCTAGAGTAACTGCCTGTCTCCTGGAATCTCCTCCATTCCCTTGAGACTGTGCTGGGAGATGCAGCAAACCTTCTGGCAATGGTACATATTGATGTGCCATCCTGGAGAAGTTGGACTACCTGTGCAACCTCTATAGGGTCCAGGTATCGCCTCATGCTACCAGTAGTGACACTGACCGTAGCCAAATGAAAAAACAGTCAGAAAAGATGAGGAGGGAAAAATGTCAGTGGCCTCCACCTGTTAAGCCATTCCTGTTTTGGGGGTCATCTCATTGTTGCCCCTCTAGAGCCCCTGTTGTTAATTTCATTAACATCAAAACAGCTGAAAGTACAGTACTTCATTGACTTGACACTATACTCTGATTAAAAAGTGTTCCTTTAATTTTTTTGAGCAGTATATTTTCAAATGCTTCTAGTAATTTCTTTGCCTATATATATATAATATATATAATATTCAGCCCCTTCAGTCTATGATGCTCATTTCTTATCTGTCTCTGATGTCATTATTATTTTAGCATTTTATAATATGGAGACTAAAATTGTATGCAATAGTAAAATGTGTCATAACAGTATTAAGCCCAACTTTCACCATATTTCCATTACCTAATGTATGTCATCATTATTGGTCAACATCTACAAATGAAAGTAATTCTGAATGCAGTCAGTAGCCATGTATGACTTTAGCTGAGATAGTAATGACAAGTACCCATATTGATGGGTACTGGTATTTAAAAGTATGAATGGATAAATACTTCATTTAAGATTATTGTTCTACATCATAAGTATTTATTGAAAGTTATCTCATTTTCAGTTGTAGGGAACCAATGCCATGCCAAAAGTATGGTGCAAGTTGGGAGCCCACTGTTGAAAGGATATCAGTTTAAAATGTCTAAAATGATACTGGCAGAAAAAAGAGCTCATCTGAATCTTTTCTTTAAAATGACGTGCTAGTATTTAATACAGACCATACAGTACATCAAAAGTATTGGTCTCTATTGCTTGTCTAAAATTATTGTTTTTTTAAGATATTCCATCAAAACAGAAGAGAACTGAACTATATAGTATCTGGAGGAGAAATAGTGTACATCAGATTATTACTTCTTTTAACATCTTTGTCATTTTTATACCTTTTGACTTTTATGAATATATTTTATAGAATGTCACACCATCTGTGTGATTGTCTTTCATACAGGATAAAAAGTTTTTTTGATAATCTCTAGCATTTACAGTAAATATCTGCCTAAAATCACAAACAGAATACATTTTTGACTTAATGGGTAGACACATATTAATAAAATTACATGTGATCTTTTTATCATGTCATTAAGTCTTTGCCCTCTGCATTTGTACTAACCTATGACATTCACCTAATTTTTCCCTGTACAGCAGGAGTTACAGTAGCTACTGCTTTTAAATATTTAATGAATACTACAAACATTCATTAAACCACACAGGGACTACATAGGAATGGAAAGTTAATTCCCAGTAAACTCAGAAATTTGTTAAACTGCTGAAAGGCAGTTCAGTGTAGCTTAGCAGAGTGCAACAAGGAGTATAGCCAAATAAACCTTTTTGTCCACAGATACAAGAGTTTTCATTGAACGAGTCCCAGCATTAATGTTAGTCAGAACTGCATGTCCCTCCTTTTGCACTATGGGATCTTGCATCTCATTAAAAAACACTTGGCTAAGAAGGCATAGTAAAAAAGGGAAAAGGCAAGAATGCAAGTTAAGTTTGCCAGTGTTGAAGAAGGGCCAGACCCCATCTGGCAGTTTCACTAGACTGCTATGTTGGGTAGTAACCATAAAACGATTGACAAATTCAGTTAGTTTTGTGTTAACACCTGCAAACATTGCATTGTTTTTTTAACACATAGATGACATGTAAATTGTATCTATCCATCGATATTCCAAACCTGCATATCCAGAGCAATGTTGCAGGGCAGCTGGAGCGTACCCCAGCAAGTACTGGGTTCAAAGCAGGAACAATCCCTGGACAAGGCACCATCCCATTGTGAAAAATTGAAGTACTGTATATGTCAGTACAAAATTGATGACATCATATCAAGACACCACATCATGGTTTAAGCAGGCTACTGGATGGATGGAAAATTGATTACATCTTTTAACTTGTTAGTATTTTTAAAGTTTTTAAAAAAAGATTGTATGTTTAACACAACAAGGATCTGTTTTATTCATCAATCAAGTAGTCTTAATTTTCTAATATGCGTCTAGAGATTCATATATATTATTATTTCTACAGTTATTGCAAAATATATGCAATAATCATTTTGATATATACACCAGTGTTTAGTCACATGTTTAAAATTAGAAGTTAATATTTTGGTGCTTTCTGGCTTGTAAGGCAAATTTAAAAATGATTATTATTTTTAGTATAAACTGCTGGTCGGATGTTTTAGAACACCTCATTGTTTCTTTAATTAGTTGAAGTGCATGTGAATGACCTAAAATGGTGAAAAAGTAAGCAATAAACTGACAGACACTTAAATTTAAAGTTTAGGTTAGCGAAAACTGAAAAAGGAATTATCAGAGTATTACAAATGTGCCTTCTTCAGGGAACAACTAATAGGTTACAATATACAGATGTTCTGCAGCAATTAAAGTAAATTAAGCCTTGTAAGTTGAAGCAAGAATTTGCACAGGTGTCCAATGTCTGTTAATTACTTAAAAACTCTCTGTCTGTCTTAAAGCAGAGTTGGAACAGTGTTACTACACCCTCTGAAGTGCTACTTGGATAATATTCCAGTGGTAATGACAAGAAAATGGAAATTATCAAATGAAATGAGACAGAGCATTATTAGCCTTAGAAGTGCAGGCCAGAAAGCCAAATTGTCAGTGAGTTTGGTGTCCTACACAATCCAAAGGCAATTGGAAATTGGTTGAAACTCTGATAGGAAGAGATCTGGAAGACCCAAAGTCATAACCCAATCAGAAGACAAGTTTCTGAGAATCACCAGCCTCACAGCACAACATCTTCAAGCACAGCTTAACAGAGTGAAGAGGAATGATTTGATATCTCACTATTACTTTCTTGGGTGGGCAGAAGTCATATGTTTTAGTTGATAATTAGTTTATGAATAGGGGAAAAGTTGAGTTTTATTCATTCTCCTCACTGACCAAGATGTCTAAGAGTCTGGGATGGGCTTGAAAGAGATTGTGAGTGAAACCCCGATAGTGTATAATGAGGGAGAAGCCCACTTTATCATTCCCAAGTCATTCTCTACTTTTGTAAGGAACTTTGCTTTGGCTGAAGCTTCCTCCTTTACCCTTATAGACATGCCACTGTTAAACGTTCTCATGCCTGGAAGATAGCTCACTATGTTCAGTTCCTGTTATTATTTTTTTACTTTGCTTCCTAAACATTATTGGAAACCAACCTTGAAACATCTTTGCTCAGATGATATATGAACTGTATGCAAAACCTCTAATAACCTATGAACACCTGAGTGAGACTGTCATTATGCCAAAGTAACTGTTTAGTTTCAGCCTGTGTCTTTCAACAGATAAACTTGTACTTTTACCATTATTCGACTGTGTACCATTTTAAGGCCTTTGCTTTTTACACCAAATGAATTTATAAAGGTGCTTGACTGCTGATGAAGTTTGTGACTTGTAAACTTTGAACTGTAAAGAATCATGGTGTAAGCAAATATCAAAGACTAGCCAACCCGCGGCGTAGCATACGCCGTATAATTATGTATTGATGGGTGAACACTTCCTGAACGACACAGTTGTCCAAATGGGAGTGGGTTTGTGGATACCACTGTGAGTGAATGAAAAGATGGACCTTTGGAGAGAGCAACATACAATTGTCCGTGACTGAAAGCGAGATCGTCTGTGACGATAGAGGCCACGCTGGTGAAAGTTACTTCGTCGGTAGGGATAAGTTTCAGCACTTGTTCATTAAGGTGTGGCGAGTCTTCGTTGTTGACGCTTAATATAGCTTGCGTACTGAGTTGTTCCAGAGTCACAGTTGAGAAACACTTTTTTAATGTCTTTTAAGCACAGGGAAAAAAATGAACATGTGAAACATCCGTAATGTAATAAGGCACCAAGAAAAGTAACATTGCAATAATGCTATCTACGACCCGATTGCTGTAAACAGAAGTGAAAACAGAATCGAGCCCTGTGCATTCTTTAACTGCTTTGTAGCGCAGCGGTAGTGTTGCTGCTTTGCAGTAAGGAGACTGTGGAAGATTTTGGGTTCGCTTCCCGGTTCCTCCCTGTGTGGATAGTGCTTTGAATACTGAAAACACCGGTATATCAATGTAATGAAGTATTATTATTCTTATGCGTCCAGCGCTCTCTCTCTCTCGCGCGCGCCTGTATGTGTGTGTGTGTCGCTTGCTCGCTCGCTCGCTCGCACGTCTTCCTGCAGGCATACGCCGCATAATCATTTATTGATGGCTGAACAGTTCCGGAAAGACACAGTTGTCTAAAAGTGTTGGTTTTGAGGATACAACAGTAAGTGGATGAAAAGATGGAACTCTGGAGAGAGCAACATACAACTGTCCGTGACTGAAAACTGGTTTTGGTAGATACATGCATATCTTTTTGAAAGTTTGGCCCTGTGCCATATTAATTGTCATTGCAAAGGCCAGTCTAACAGGAAATTGCCTTCGTGTAAAAATAAAAGGCAAATTATCCGCGACAAATAAACTGTTTTACATGCTGCATACCAACCCGTGGCGTAGTATACGCCACATAATCACGTCGCTTTTTTAATGTTTTTTAAGCAGAGGGAAAAAAAATGAACATTTGCAAAATCCTTTTGCAGTGTTACCGCTTGTGCATATTAAATCTTGAAATCCTTCAAGTAACTAATTAACTAATAACACCCACACACACAGCTTGTGTGAAAAAAATGCGCCCGTACTTTCATCATTTTGTTGCAGCCTATCAAAGACTTGCTGATCATGTTTTCTGGACTCAATATACATTGGCTTTTCACTCAGTGCGGGGGCGCGCATTGATCAAGGATTAATACATCGAGCTACACTGCTGCGTTTGAAAAACTGACTTATCCCGGATGAGTTTCACCGGCATTAATGATTAGGAATCTGGTTGGAACAAAACCCTGCAGCCACAGGGGTTCACCAGGACCGAGTTTGGGAAACACTGCTGAACACAGATGAAACCGACTCAGGTGAGGAGTTGGGGCGGGCAAAGTAGTTGCAGCTATTGATTATTCAGTGTTGTTTGCCTGGGTGTCTGATCTGCTCGACGGGATCAGAAATAAAAGGAAAACAATGTGAAGGCAATGTCACAGGTGATCCTGTGGTATAGAGGGTCCACAGCTCCCCTTCAGAAGGCCATTTTTAAATAATCATCGCACTCACAGCGTAGCGAGGGGCGTGGAAGTGTGGCTGGAACGGTTTCCAGGTGGAGTCGTGCTGTGGGCATTTCTCCCCTGTGCAGTGTGCGAGCGAGTGAGGAGAGAGAGAAAGCAGGCTTGAAGGCAATGTGTTCCTGTGGTATAGCGGGTCCATAGCTCCCCTTCAAAAGGCCATTTTTAATCAGGCGATTGACAGTAGTGGAGACAGGCACAGAGAAGGTCAGCTGCTGAGAGAGCGTCTCGACTGTTGCAGGGCCTGCATCGGTGAAGCAGGTGAGACGCTAATGAAAAAGAGGCACAGGGCTTATTGGTTTTTAACGACTGCTTCCTTCATTGTGTTTTAACCTCAGTTTTAAAGGATTGTTTTAAGGATCCCATGGGATACCCCTCGCTAACTGTTTTAGATGCTGCATACAGTGATTCACATCCGCGAGAAACATGCCTCTATGAACAGTCAACGTGGCTCAGGGGTGCATGTGGACTCTAGCACAGACAAACATAAATGACGGCGTGTTTTCCGAGGCGTCGCGTCCGAGTTGGTGGGTGTGGCTCTGTGAGTTGTCGTCGTATCCAATGGTCTTAGAGTTGGTGGCCGTGGCTGTCTTGTGTGCTTTCCATGGGTGTCTACTTGTCGGCAGCTTAGTGAATTATATACGGTGGGCGTGGCTGTCTTGCATGCTTTCTATGGGTGGCTACTTGTCGGCGGTGCGTGCTTTCCATGGGTGGCTACTTGTCAGCGGCTTAGTGAATTATATATATAGATGTTATCAGTAATGGTGTTTAATTGTGGTCTAAAACAGGGCTAAGAGGGAATTAAAATTGAAACAAGTATACAAGTGCAACAAAAGAACAATTGCCATAATAGTAGTTGCTCATAATATTAAATATTTAAGTATCTAGATATTCTCGTATGTTTTTTCATGATAAAACAGGTAGTCAACCTAGTACTTTGTAGTTTAGAATATCTAAAGAGTCACTTCAGAATTTTACAAGTTAACAGTTAGACTTACTTGCTTATTGTTTGCATTTATACCTTGCCATCTAAATTTCGACAGCTGGATAGAGACCTACAGCACCTTTTAATTTGTATTATCGTAGGGAAGTGCTATCCTACCAAACTTTAGAAAACAAAAAGGTTGTTAATCCGAAGATAGCCCTACTATTCTCTGATCATTAGGTGCTGCACTTGTATGTAAATATCCTAACTATCTTACATTTTATAACACTACCTTCTCCTGTATATTTGTACTTTTTCTAAACTCAATTAAAATTATAAATAAAAGAAAGCAAGAACAATATAATTTGAAAGTCCATGTTAGTAAACATTTTCCGGGCAAGTGACCGTTATCTTTTTCACAGAGTACCACAGATTGACATATTGACCAGAATTCCATGTAAGACAAGTCTTTGTCAATGTAAATCCAGCCTGTATTTTAGTCATAATGGAAAAATCTGTCCTTCCTGCCTCTTGAATGTGGAGGCGTAACTTTTGTAGAATAGACGAGAAAATATCGTAATTCAATAAATGTGGTGTTGAACTTACCATCTTCTAAGTTTCATTTTCATTTTTTAGGTAAAGAAAAAAAAAATCAAAATACGGTATAGAAAATGTATTTGTGGGTGTAGGTATTCCAGGCCAGTGAACAAAATGTGCACCATATTTGACAACATGTATTTTGCATGTATTTTATCAGCAGCTCAGTTTAAAGAATTAATTAAATTATACTTGGCTCTGCCACCAAAGTGAAATTACAGATGTGTATATAAAGCATCTCTTTTGCTCTCAAGCCAGCAGGGAAATCTTTACAGATTTATCTTCTTTTATTCCTTGGCATTCAAATAAAAGATCATGGCAAAGTACAAGCAACACTCTACATACTTTTTTTACTTTTGCAAATTATTCAGAATTGAGAAAAGTGTAGTATTGCTATATGGTTCAGTTTTTCTCTTGTTTTAATGAAGGTTATTTCCCTTGGCCATAATGACCATGAAATATGAATCTTGTACTTTCAACAGACTTCTTTCAAATGCTGCATAATTTATGCTGAAAATGCAGTATCAGTTGTGGATTAGGTCCAGGCATCTTTCACTCACCACTTATTTATAAAGTTGGCTTAATGCGTAAAATATTTATAGTGGTATGAAGATTGAAAAGTTCCTGTAATCTTAACCGGCTTAGTTGGGCACATAGCTTTAAATGGAGAAGGCTTCTATTGTGAATATGAAACGGAACCAAAAAAAGTTTACTTGGTTTTATACTTCTGTAGTTGTTGAGAGTAGATTCTGAAAACATCAAAGCCCTTTGGAAGTTTCCTTTTTACACTGTTTATCTTGCTGTCACAATGAAACAATTCCAATTTGTGTTTTTAAAAAAGTGCCTTTATACCTTGTCAATCACCTTTTGTTAGCTGAGATATAGTGTCTTCCATGGTGTATGCCACCCCAATGAACACAACATGCTTCAGCAATGCCTTTTTTCATATACACGTTCACACAGACAGTTTAGAGGGTTTATATTCTCTAAGTAAGCTCTATTTTTTCTATCATGTCAGATCACATTTAGTAGACCTGACATTTATGCTATAAAACCTGTTAAGTCAGTTTGCTAGACATGGATTACCAGTTATGTTTTATTAACTCTGTATAGTTATGTAAAAGTGGGTTTTCTAGTCTGAATTTGTAAAACTACACATACATAAAAAAGGGAATCAAAATAAGGAAACCGAGCGGGAGTTTTAATATTGATTATATGCTGATTATGGTTGTCCTGCTAGACTGTCCTTTTTTTCTGAGAGTCTTAACAATGAAACTCTCATTAGGCAGAAAGTCAGCCACAACAATCTGATTCATCAGTCTGTATCATTGTATCACCATTGTAGGAAGCTCTAATGAGCAGTAGTTTAACCTAAAACTGGGGGGAAATGGTAATTAAAAAATCCAATATGTAGCAGATAAACATTGCTCTAATTTTAAAGATGTACTTCAAAAAACGTAGGCTCTGCTTCTCTAATCAGCACATGGCTCACGGCCAATTGGAAGCCACAGCATTCTAGATAGATTGCTTTAATCAGGTACTTGAATTTCCTTCTATCTTATGTAGATGCATTAACCATTTTGTAAAATTACTATGAATTAAAACCTTATATTCTGGATTCAGATTTGAGCATATATATTTATGACCAACACCCTCCAAACCCCACCTCGTTAATCCCCCCCACCAACATCCACCTACCATCCCCTCCTTATTTGGTATATATATTGCATTGGATTCCTGTATGTCTTATCATTTTTTTTGATGATGACTCCTCATGGCATTTGAAAGCTTAGGAATAAAAAAAAGTCTATTTTGAGGTACATTATTCACTTCCTCCCTTTGTGGAATTCCAGCTTAAAAAAATATATCTACAGGTCAAATTCCATTATAGCAAATACCGAAGTAACATAACAACATTTTCAAAATAACGAATACTTTTTGTGAGCCTGGACAAAGATTCATAGAACATCATATTAAATGAATTTTGCTTTAATGAAATGTAAATTTCAATATAACAAACATGTATTTTTTTTTCCCCAACCAAAAATGGCCACCGTAAATAATAATGCGATGCAAAAAATACTTAATGCCTCATCTACACTTTCGCAAGTCTTGGGAACCCTGCAACAGCTATCAGTTTCTTGTTAGAGACAAAGTAACTGACAGTCGGTTATGAAATTTCCATTCTCGGGCAGTCTTGAGGTTTTCAAGGAAAATACAGGTACTTTATTACTGTATAGAGAAAGCAGGTATAGTCTTAACACTTCATTTAAAATAGGAGCTGTTAGGAGCCGTGACATGGACAAGAGTTACCATTTAGCTCCAATCATCAGATTAGAAGAACACCAGGGACACAGAACCATTGCCGTGACAGACACGGTCTAGAGAAGAGAAATCTGGAAGGAGCGCGTGAGGAAGAGCAGATCAAATGTTCTAAACATTGTGCGACAAGCATGTTACATGGTAAGCCTGCTCCTGCAGAGGACAACAATTACTTTCTCCTTGGTTCATTATTTACCAGATGCAGCAGAGCAGCTATACGCAGCTGTTCTTGCATCTCTGCTTTTAGAGATTGCAACATCAGTGACCCCGGTCACAATACTATACTTATGTTCCCCATATTCGTTATAACAAAATATTTTATTGACCCATGAGTTTATATAACTGGGTTCCACCTGTATATAGTATATAATCTTTATTCCATTCATCATAAGGTTGCAGGTAGTTGAAGCATGTGTCAAAGAGAATTATGCCAAAGAGGCTGAAAATGTACATGAATGTTTTATATTTACTATACTAGGGGGCTTCACCCCCTGCTCGCTTTGCTCGCCAACCACCAGCCTGCGCTACGTGCCAGCCACTTTGCGTCTCTGCCACTTGCATATGTGGATTTCACTTTCACCAAACAACAAATCTTTTAATTCTCGTGGATACGCCTCTTCATTGGGAAGAAACACTACTTTTCCCTGATGGGAACATGAATTAGACAATCTACAAGTCTCCTACTTAAAGTTTAAATCTGAACAATATATTCGATCTCTTTCTGCTGCTCCGTTATTTCACCGAGTAATAATTTCCGTTTGTTTGTGCTAATGTGATCTTTACTATCATTTTTTTGAGACTTTCGAATTTTAGTACTTTCATTATCTCAAACCTGCTCAGCATGTGTATTGTGCCAATGTTTTTGAATTCTTTACGACATTCTACTTTGTCATCTACACTTTGTCTTTTATTTCCAGCCCAGGTGTGGTTGAATCTCTTGGCACAAAGTCTCAACTCGCGGAACGTAAAAGTATCTCTCTGAAAAAATCATGTCTTGTCCCAGGCTAAAAAGTCTTGTCTCGTCCCAGGATTTTTTTATTATAATAGAGAGACATGTTTACATTTATATCCTGGGTACATCTTTGTCTGTTCTGAAGTGGAGACACTGTGTGTTTCTTTTCTGTGACATCCACTACATGTGCAGGACTTGCTACACTCTTTATCATTTCATGTGTTCTGACACTGATATGTGCAGGACCTCTTCCACTGCCATTGCGTTTCTCTCCTTCACTTTCAGGTCTACTTTTTGCCATTCTTTGCGGGCAGATATTGTTTCAGAAAATCAACATATGTAATTGTTTTTTTGTGTCTCTCTGTGTGTTGCCATCTCTTGCATGGAGAAGGGACTAGCTATCTTGTCACTTACTTGGAGTTCTCAATAGCACTCAATTAGTGGTAAAGCACATATGGAATATCGGCATTGACCCAGAGATTACCATTGGAAGCAACAAAGAAGAGCACAATTTGATATTGCAGATCACTTTGTCACTAAGTAAGTTATCACATTTCCAATGGTATTTTACTAATAATATAAATTTATTATAGTGTGCATATGGAGTATACTGTACTACTGCAAAATAATATTGAAATAATTTATGGGAAATATCATTTATCATTTTAGGTCTCTTTAAAAAAAAAATGCCAGTGTAGCATTACTGTCCAAGCAATGTGTTTTAAGATCATGGTCAGGTTAGGTTGGGGAGCATGCACTGGTACATCATGTTGTTGCACCCACCACATGATGAAACACCTTGGGATCCTGGTTGGTAACCCCCTCCAGGCAGACATGCAGTCCAGTCCCATCCTCTGGAAATGACCATCTGTCTCTTGCAGCCAGGTGTTGCGTGAACATCCTTTTGGTTTGGTCCAGCCACTCGGGTCCTCAGCAATGAGGATCCTGCCAGCCGGATCACCATTGGGGAATCACACTACACAGCCATAGTGCCGTAACTGATGCTCTATCAGAATACAGGTATGTGCCTCCTTTGGGAATCCATGAGCAACCAAACCATTTGTTCAACACCAAGTCAAACCAGCGGTACTCAAGAATTCTCTTAAGAGACACAGTACTGAAGGAGTCCAGCTTTTGTTTCAGGTCACTGGATAGTGTCCATGTCTAGTAAAATTGCAGCAAAACAGAGGAAGCACCAGGACTCTAAACACTTGGAACTTTGTCCTTTTTGCCAAAGATATTGAGAATGCCACGCAAACCCTTTCCAGTCACCTCATGACCCCCCATGCTCTCCCAATAGGTCTACTGACTTCATAGGAAGAGTCGCCACTACAACAACAACATTTATTAATATATATCGTACAAATGATGTAGCTCAAAGTGTTTTACAAGATGAAGAAGGAAAAGTTTATAAATAAAAATATAAAAATAAGATTAGGCAGTACTAAGTAACAAAGAATAAATTAATGTCCGATGGCCAGGAGGACAGGAAAAAAAAAACCTCCAGTGGGCTGGAGAAAAAAACAAAGTCTGCAGGGGTTCAAAGGTCATGAGACCCCAGCCCCCACTGGGCATTCTACCTAACGCCAGAAATATGAATGTCAGTGCAGAGGTAAATAAACCTCTCTATGTGGTCGACATTCTCTCCGCAGACAGACACACTGCTGACGACTGTTCCTAAGAGGTCATTAAAGGCCTGGATTTTGGTTTTTATCCCGGACATTCACAAGCCCAGGCACTCAGACTCCTCACTCAGTCTCTCAAGAGCCCTGATCAGAGCCTCCATTGACTCTGTGAAGATTACAGCATCATTGGCAAAGTCAAGATCAGTGAATGTTTCTTCACCAACAGATACCCAACAGCTGCTGGACCCCAAGACCCTGCCCAACACCCAATCATTACAAGCATTGAACAGAGTAGGAGCAACAACACACCCCTGACAAACCCCAGAATCAACTGGGGAAAAACGCAGAGGTTCTGCCTCCACTCTGCACAGCACTCACCCTGCCAGTGTACAGGCCAAAAAAAAAAAACCCACAGTCAACTGAGTTAAACGGTTTATGAAAATTGACAAAGACTGCAAAGAAACTCTCCCAATATTCGTTGTTGCACTCAATGAGAACCCTCAGTACTAGGATACAGTTGATGGTTGACTTCTTAGGCATAAAATCAGACTGCTCCGGTCACTGGTAGGTGAGCCGGTGAACAGAAATCCTATTAAGGATGATGCTAGCAAGGACCTTACCTGGCACAGAGGGCAGCATTATCCCCATGTCGTTGCTGCAATTGACATGATCACCCTTCCCTTTCCATAAATGGAGTTGGGATGATGCCTGCCTCCTAAATGGGAGCAAAGATTGCTTGCAATGCCAGGAGGACAGCCTACCACCAGTCTAGAGAAGTTCACCTCGGCTGCAACAGATCCCTGCAGCCTTTCCCTGTCCTCAGCTGATTCAGCATTCCCTAATTTTTGTGTTCTAAGGTGTTGAACACATTGCCAGTACTTTTCGATTAAAAACATGCAGAGCAGCTATGGCTTCATAGCAAAAGAACCTGACATTAGCAGGCAGGCAGAAAAAAACCCCAGCATTTACTAATGCAATGAATGTTCAGTGGGCTGGTCATTCCTCCAGGATGAAAGGTGCTTTTTAATGAAAATTGCCTAGGGGACTAAAGCAGGCAGCCATGTGATGTCCCAAACCTCCAGTGGTGAGGTGAGGCACATGCGGTGCTGCTGTTTGTGCTCCCTGTGGGATCCACATGGAAACTGATATTAATGCAATGCACTCTGCAGGATTTGAGCGGCTCCGTTGTTAAACCTGCGAACCATGGATAAAACTAACTGAAGGAAGGTTAAACTGACAGCTGTTTCTGCTTTTGTTATTTTCAGTTTATGGTGCTAGACTGTATGGGTTTATAACACTGTTGTTTTTGGCTCAGGAAAATACAGTCTGTTAGACATATTAGCCAGGGATATAAAATTAAAATGGAAAAGAACAAGTCTTGTTCTAGATTAGTATGTTTGTAATTTAATGATTTAAACCTGCTGCATATAATAATTCAAACATAGAAGGCTAGTGCTTCCTGACATGTCTTTAGCATTCATTTTCAATGTATCCTTAAAGATAAAACTGTACTCTTAAGGGCTATTTCAGCCAAAATACCTATGACATATTTTATAGAATAACATCATGGTAGTGATTTGGTTAATGTAGCTTCAGTTGTATGAGTTTGATTCTCAGCCTGGTCCATGCCTATGTGATTTTCTTTTTTGTCTCATCAGTTTCTTTCCACATTCCAGATACATGCAGGTTAGATAGATTGATATCTGCATTAGTGTAGAACAGATGCATAGAGTTGTGTGTGTGCGTTCCCTTTGATGGACTAACATTCCATCTGTGGTTGATTCCTGACTTGCATCCAGCGCTGCTAGGATATGCTGTAATTATCACCCTACTTTTGAATTAAGCAAGAATGAAATATATATATTGGTATTTAAAAATTTGTTTGAGTCAGTGTGTTGATGTGAGCAGGGAAATATTGAAATATTTAATTTTGTAATTACCATTTCATGATGTTATTCATCTTTTAATATTTAGGCATATGCAGTTTATCATTGGAAATAAAAAGTGTTTCATTAGTGTTGCTGTTAAGCCACTGCTTCAGGTTATTTCGAAGTTGTAAATACATTAATTCATTCTCTAGACCTCCTTGGTCTAAGTGATGGTTCTGACGGCTGAATCTCATCTTGGCAGCATCATACACAAAACTTGGAAGTGGCTCCAGTCCATCTTGGTGCACAATTACAAACATAACTGACAGTCTCTGAACCAAGGGCAATTTATTTTAAGTATTAGAACTTTGTTGTATTTGAATTAATGAGCTTGGTTAATATTTCTTCTTTGTTTTGAGGTGACCTTGCTATGGGGGCATTACTAGGTGTTCAGGTTTTCAGATATCTTTATACTGGGTAGAAATGGGCCTTTGCCATAAAACACTCGGACGCCTCAAACTTCTAAACCTGGGCAATATTTAATGTAGTCACAGTTGAATTGGGAGTTGATTTTGTTGTCAATGACAGAGAAATGTTTTTTTTTGTATATAAGGTTAGTACAGTGCAGTTTATACATATGTGCTAATGATCATCTGTTTGCGTGACCAGATGTAAAATACACCAGTGGCATACTTTTGATTTAAGATGAGCTTTTAAGGCCTAGTTATGTTAGTTATTTAGTTATTTAAGGATTTCATCTTGCCTGAAGAAGGGGCCTGACTTGCCTCAAAAGCTTGCATATTGTAATCTTTTTAGTTAGCCAATAAAAGGTGTCATTTTGCTTGGCTTTTCTCTACAGGCCTAGTTATGAAAGACTACTTTTTGTTTTTCTTTAGTACAGTAGTAGTTTACATTGCAGTTAATTTCCACACATGAATTTTCTGAATTGTATGAATTGATGATGAATTGATGATGTGATGATTTGATAATTTCACTGATCATCTGTCTTTTTCTTTCCCCAGACTTTTTATTTTATTTTTATTTTGCTTGGATACAACAAACCTGGTATGAAAGAGCTAATAAAAATGCATAATTATTGTACTACATAAAGTCTTAAGATATAATACTCGACACGAAATGTCAGTTGCCATATTTCCTGTTTATATATCCTGTCAATCTAAGAAATGCTTAATATTTTAAATTTTACCTTGCTATCTTAGGTGTAATACAACTTTATTTCCCTTTGTAAAAGATGTGTTTAACTAAGAGTGCTATTACTTTTATATTAGACTGCACTATGTTTAATTACTTTTGTGCAAAAGCTAGCATTCTGGTTATACAAATAATACATATTTATTTAAAAAATTTTGGCTGCCTCTTATAGCTGATAATAGTAACTTGGGAACAGCATGTGTGATCACCGTGACCTCTGATCCTCACACTAGGCTGTCATCTCTTTCACAGTAATAAAGCTGATCTTCAAATATTGGCAAGCTACCCAACAGGGGATTACAGATATCCATCATCCCCTTCATCGCCCTTGTATGTATTTTTGCTGATGCTTCCTCAGAATAACTGCTCTTGATTTTCCTGCACTATTAATGGCATGCAGCCTGGTTTGTTCAAGTGCGTAAGTGATCCACTTCATTGGAATACATTTTCTGAAGCAGGCAAACTTGACATAGTCCATCCATTTTTGTTTTTCCTTTTCAGTCCATTTCAATGTTAACATTCTAACCTGGCAGGAGAAGGTGCAGCAGAGTGATCTATCCTGGAATGGATATTTTCATTCATACAGATGCTGAGCTATTACATGTTCAACGGTACATTGTATAGTGTTTGTCTAAAATTGTTGCGTCTCCTCTTTCATAGCTACAGTATGTAGCACTGTACACTATGTAATGCCATTCTTAGATCAAGAGTGTTTAGAATAAAACACACACACAAACCTATGCATCTGTTCTATACTAATGCAGATATTAGCCTTTTTCTTTTCGGGCTGCCTTTTTTCATTTGGCAGAACGTGATGTTTGAGACTTTTCCATGAAAATATACTTGTTTAATTCTCAAAGCATTTTTCTTAATTATTCTCAGTAGGTAAAATTTAAATGTTACATATACTCTTACTGGGCGGCACGGTGGCGCAGTGGGTAGCGCTGCTGCCTCGCAGTTGGGAGACCTGGGGACCTGGGTTCGCTTCCCGGGTCCTCCCTGCGTGGAGTCTGCATGTTCTCCCCGTGTCTGCGTGGGTTTCCTCCGGGCGCTCTGGTTTCCTCCCACAGTCCAAAGACATGCAGGTTAGGTGGATTGGCGATTCTAAATTGGCCCTAGTGTGTGCTTGGTGTGTTTGTGTGTGTCCTGCGGTGGGTTGGCACCCTGCCCAGGATTGTTTCCTGCCTTGTGCCCTGTGTTGGCTGGGATTGGCTCCAGCAGACCCCCGTGACCCTGTGTTCGGATTCAGCGGGTTGGAAAATGGATGGATGGATATACTCTTAATGTGCAGTCAGTGTTCTATAGGAGATGAGATCGTGAGAAGGGGCTGTTTTGAAGTGTATTTACTATGTGTTTTTATGCCATGTTGTAAATTGGTTTTAATAATTTCACACTTCTGGAGAGTTTGTTAAAAGAAGGAACAGAAACAAATGTTGATCATTCTTGCTGTATGTGTTTTATTCTGTTCATTTTTCTGTACCTACATCGGTCAACTTTAAAATTGCAAGAACCCAGGAGCTGCTTACCTAACCCAACCTCACTCCGTAAACTGAAGCTTGTTGTGTGGTATGGAGCTTGATTTTCATTTCACAGAATTATCTTTATCTTTGATGATAGAGGTCATCAGCAGACTTCAAAACTGCCCTTCCAGATTAAATTCTGATAGGTTTATAGAAGTCCGCATTACTTTTGTTTTGAGAATATTGATTTTGTAATACTGTATTGGCATTTCACCATAACATATCACTGAAATTTATGCTAGACGCTTCAGTGGCAACTCTGGTAAGCTGGCCTAAGTGTATTAGTTTACGACTAGGGTTGTAATAAGTGAATTCTGGAAAAAAGGTATCTCCAGTAAATTAACCATGGTCGTTGAGCATTTGTAGCTTCAGTTATTTAAAGTTTTTGTGTTTACAGCTTGACCATTAAATGAAATGGGAAATCTATCTCTTATTTTAAGGCTCTAGGTATGCAAAGGAAGTGTGTAATAAAAAGTCTAAATCATATTTAAAGATTAATTGAACTACTGCTGGATATCTTTATGCACAGACAGTCAGCACTTTGGTTATCCAGTTGCTTTTGTACTTTGGTTGAAAGACTACTTCATATATCCAGTAAACAAAGTGTGATTAAGTGATACATGTTAAACAGTGTTATCATTCTTTTTATCCTTTTTATTTATTTTTTTAATCTTTGGCGGAGTTTTATCTAGACAATTTAATTTGTATTGTGAGGCAGCAGAAATATTTTTGTTTCCCGTGTGATTTTATAAAAGCAGTGAAGTCCAGAAATTCATCCTATAAACTATTGAATCAGTTAAGAATCACATTGCCTTAGACTTCTCTTTCAGTCTGTGCATTGCATGTAGCATACCTAATGTAGAATACATACACAAGTTTAATTTCTTATTGAATGCTAGTCATCACAAGAGCTGCGGTATATGTTGTTTGGTGTTTCAGCAGAAATATTGCAGCCATTAATACTGATAGTGTCTTTGCCTGAAGCAACTGTCAAAGCAGAGCTAGTAATTTCATATAGTCTGTTTTTTGTGTAATTTTAAACCATTCCATTTTTTCAATTGTGAATATTCATTTACTTTGGTTCATGAGCTATGTAGGATGAAAGATGACTTCAGTTTTATTTGGTGAATTGCAATTTGTGAAGTCTAAACATGAGATATAGGTTAGGCTTTTTTGGTGGTGGGGAGCCTATAAATAAGCAAGAACGATGCCAGTAATAACTGCAGCAGTGTTAAGGTGAGATCACAAATGCTCCCTGTATTTTTATTTGTGCATGTTTTGTTTTTTTTTCTTTCTTTCAAACATTAATTGAGTTTAGCCTTTGTGACAAATTGAGGAGAAAAACAGCACTAATTCATTAAGTCAGATGGCAATGAAATAGCATCCCATCCAGGAAGCAATTCTCTTTCTATAGACAGAAGCTTCCACAATTCTAATAGTGGGTGACTCAAGTTAGAAAATGGATTGCTTGATGAGAATAGCTGATGGAAAGGGTAGTAAAAAGATTATAAGAAGAAAAAATGCCAGTAACCCTTATTAAAATTTCCAACTACCGCCTTCTGTTCAGCTGAGGGATGTTGCCACCATATTGGTCTTGCCTGTCTTATTTAAACTCTGCCTGCTTGCACATAATCATCCAGAGCTATGGTTGTGGCTGAAAGTAAATGATTCATTAAAGGAGAATAGAATACCATGTTGTTCATACAAAACTGACAGTCTTTTTCCTCTTTCCTCCTTTTGACATGGCAGTCAGTGAAACCGTACATGGACATGTATTTCACTACCAACAAATTGTTGAATGCACAGCACTGTATATGTACTTTCTTTTCCCATCATTCCTTTTAAAGTGACTTTTTAGGATTTGTTACTCAGAAAAAATGGTCAAGGGGTTGAATACTCTTGCAAAACATTATACATAACAATTAAATTACTGGTAACTAGATACAGGATTATTTTCCTTAAATTATATTACTTGCACCTAACTGTATTTATACTTTCTTGATCTTGATGAGATGTTGGCTTTTCCTTTTTTTGTGTTGAAAAGAAAAATTGATAAAACAATGTGTAGCTACAATATAAAAGACATTTACTCAAGTGCATGAAATGCTTAGGAGTGTCCTGTTCATTTTTAATTCTGCCATTTGCTTAATAATGCTTGTTGACCTTTTCCCATGGCAACAGATATGACCTTCATCTGTATTTACATGGCACATTTTAAATTTTTGATTATTTCTGATTATTTGTTATTTATATTTTTTTATGTGATATCTTTCTATTAGACAAATGATTTGGGATCTTTAAACCATGTCTACAGTGTTGACTGATTTTGTTCAAAGAAGTCTGAAAGTTTTCTGAACACCAGTAAAAAATATAAAATAGAAATTCTGTTATCCTTATATATTTATGAACGTCTGGTTTATAACTTTTACAGCCTATGGTTGAAAGTCTGGTAACAGTCATGCTGGTGACTGTTGCTCAGTTTCCTTACACACAAGATTAAATAAATTTGTCCAGCAGAAATGAATAACTATTGATATGCTAAAGTGGACAGTGGAGCAGAGCGATACCTCAGTGCTGCAGCAATGACCTTGTTAGCATAGTAATATTATTATGCTTTGCTTTAGGAGAATATAACCTATTTGTACACGGCACCCACCATTTTTATGCAAACTTTGTGAACTGGCTTGTAGCAGTACCTCCTTTCATATCTAATTGTAGGTCCTTTCCTTTTTCTCCAATAAACTGTTACGTGAATAACAGAGGGAGAGAGAGAGAGGGAGAATATAGCAACTTTTAAGCCTTTTGTCAGGGCTTCTAAAGGCTTCAAAGTAATTTAGACCATGGGGAAAAAATTTGGTAATATGATATATGATGTACTCTGTCATTGGACAGTTTATATTCATAATGATGTTTGGCAAAAGTCTTTCATATTTTAACTTGAATAAACCTGACCAGTGTGTTATATTGTGTAGTTAAATAGTTGGTCCCAAATATCATTTCAAACTCTGTCAATTGCCCTTGATGTTATAAACTTCATGCGGTCCACTGACTGTGTCTTCACCATCTGTCGGAATGCTTGTCTGACAAAACCAACCAGTTTTCACAATTCTAAGGGGCAGGCCAGCAAAAATTTGCATCTGATGTTATCAAAAAGTGTAGTTGTGAATTATTTTTGCTGCAATATTAGATAAGACTCTCTCAGATTATTTAAAAATACCACAACTGATAAAACCTACTATAACTTCTAGTCAAAATGAAAGACTAACATTTGTCTATTTTTCAAAATTATATGATTGATTTATTGTACTATTTTGCCTCGTTTAGTCACCATGCCATCCAATTTCCCTGATGCCCCGTTTAGTTTGCCAAAGCATCTGCAATGTTTACAAAAGAAGAAGGAAAGTACAGATACAAAGGAGTTTTTACAAAGCTGGTAATCGGTTAACCCTGTTTTGTGCTTGAGTAATTCTTTATAATTCTTTATTTATTTGTCACATACATAGTTATACAGGACAACACGCAGTGAAATGCATCTTTTCGCATACCCTTTGGGGTCAAAGCGCAGGGTCAGCCATTGTACAGTGCCCCTGGAGCAATTGAAGGTTAAGGGCCTTGTTCAAGGGCCCAGCAGAGTAGCATCTCTTTTGGCAGTGACAGGGATTCGAACCGGCAACCTTTGGGATGCCAGCGCAGATCCTTAGCCTCAGAGCCACCATTCTGTTCATGCAGAAATTTCTTTGTTGTTTGATGAAACCTTGTTTTGCACAGTGATTTTTGATGGTGTTTTGTTGAAAAGTAATGTGTAAAATAAAGACTGAATGTAAACCAAAGAAACCTAACAGGCACATAGACATGGTACTGGTAGAAAACTATTTCTACTAGTCCTGAATGAGAAAGCATGCAGCAATTTTGCTGAAATTACATAATCCATACTTAAACAGAATGTGTTTTGTTAAGCATATGCAGTGGATGTTTTTAATACATTTTAATTAGTTAATTTTCACGTCTTAACCATATTATCAGCTCATGATTCCAGTGCTATAGCATTCAAATGGAAAAAACAGTAATTTTGATATGCAAGTGATTTAATACATGAGAGTAAGTTAAACTGTCTAATCCTTTTGAAGAAATATTGAATGTCTCCGAAACGTGTACAAGTTCCAGTAATTGTTTATCATTTGTATTTTTTCAGTAATTGACATTATCTATCTATCTATCTATCTATCTATCTATCTATCTATCTATCTATCTATCTATTAGTGGAAACTACTGTACATTTTGCATCTTGCTGCTTTATTTACAGTATGTATATTGTGTTTCTGAATGAAGTCATTTTTCAGTTGTAGTCCCCAAATTTTTTAATTATTTTTAATTTCAAATTCTCTTGTTATGTGATTGTTACATAGTATATTGAAATTCAGCTTACTTCAGTGTGACAATGTAGAGGTGGAAAACTGAGCTTACAAACTCATTGGAGTTTTTTTTTTTAACCTTATATACTGTATCTAGTAGATATACAAGCATAAGGATCATTACTGAAATGTATTTGTATAGAAGTTCTCCTACTCCACCCATTCTCAATTTTGTTTTTTCTTTACTTATCTTCTTTTCAGGTTAACGCATAGTTTCACAACCCACCTCATTTCAACTCCTACCTCTGCTTTTTATTTCTTATCATCACCAACAACCTCTTCATCAGTGGTAAATACACTGTCAATGATTGAAATCAATCTTTTTCAAAATATTCTTGATTAATAGGATTAATCTGCTTTTTAGTTTGAAATAGCTGCCATTGATTGCTACCTTGTCTGCCTGGGCTTAGCTAATCATGACAGTTGTGCTCTTTTTACAGACTGAAGTAATACTGATTGGAGAATAAAGCAATTTACATTGCATAGATTGAATTGCCTGACACTTTGCATCTTGAGAATCAAAAAAATGATTTTTCAAAACTTTTTGTTTTTTTTACATTTAATATATTACATGCTTTAGTACTATAAGAGACTGTTGGCTACATTTTTGTGGTAATGGAGAACTTGATCATAATGTTTTGAGGACCATCTTACCGATCAGTCATTATATATATTCTCTTGTGCTTTGTAAGTATTATTAATAAGTATTATTTGGGTATTATTTGGAAGCAACAAATACCTTTTTTAATCCGTAATTCAAGTTTATACTTTGTTTCAGTCTTGCTATCATCACAGTCTTTTTTTTTTTTTTTTTTATATTATCTTACCTTACATGTTTGAGTTGTTCAACTCTCTTTGCTCCCTGTGTGGAATTTGCATGTCCTCTCCCTGTCCATATGGTTTCCTCCCACATGCAGGTTAATCGGTCCCTGATATATATGTGAGTGTGTGTTTGTTTGTGTGTTCAACCTGCAAAGGGCTGGTGCACAGCCTAGGGATTGTTTTCCGCTTTGCACCCAATGCTTGGTGTGGGATTGGCTCTAGCTTCCCCCCAGCCCTGCTCAGGATAAGCAGGCATAGGAAATAGCTATATGAATGTTTAAGTGTGGGCGGCACGGTGGTGCAGTGGTAGCGCTGCTGCCTCGCAGTTAGGAGACCCGGGTTCGCTTCCCGGGTCCATCCTGCGTGGAGTTTGCATGTTCTCCCCGTGTCTGCGTGGGTTTCCTCCGGGCGCTCCGGTTTCCTCCCACAGTCCAAAGACATGCAGGTTAGGTGTATTGGCGATTCTAAATTGGCCCTTGTGTGTGCTTGGTGTGTTTGTGTGTGTCCTGCGGTGGGTTGGCACCCTGCCCGGGATTGGTTCCTGCCTTGTGCCCTGTGTTGGCTGGGATTGGCTCCAGCAGACCCCCCGTGACCCTGTGTTCAGATTCAGCAGGTTGGAAAATGGATGGATGGATGGATGTTTAAGTGTATTGTTATAACTATATTAAAACTCTAATAATAATAATCTTATCATTCCTAATAATTTTATATTATTCAATTTATTACAGTGTCATGCACAAAGATGAGTTTGAATTATTGATAAATTGATTGATGATGTGCACTTTGGAGTCTCTGTGCTAAAGCAGAGCTGAATGATTATAATGTGGATATAAACCTTTCACGGATATCATCAGGTATTTATTATCTAAGAAGAAGCCAACTATGTGCTCAACACCCTCCTTGGCTCTGTTTGGCACCTAAGATTTACCACCAGTCCATTTAATATGTAAGGATGAATTTTAAAAGAAATAAATGCAGTGATCAGGCAAAGCCAGACTGCTGGTGCAGCTTCTGGGCCAAATGCCTGTATTACTTAAAGGGCAGGCATATAAACCTCTTGTATGATCAGGACTGAAGGGGTTATTTTTTAAATATATCATGGTAAGAGTCAGCATCAGAATGGCCCATGCTTTCCGTTTTCAAATAATATTTTTGTTTACATATCTCTGTTTTCCATTTATATAGTAACATTCCTTTCCATGGTATGCCTGATTCCAGCACCCACAGCTCTGTGAGTGTAAATAAAAAGGGCCATCTTGTGCAAGACTTCTGGAGTTCTTCTTTAAAGGAGGTTCTGGCATCATGGATCATGTCAGTGCTCTTGTAATCACTGTCAAGGTTAATACTTACTTAAGATTTCATTCATGTGCATTTTGTTTAGGATTTGGGCTTGTAGTATTTGAGGGTGTCGGTTTCTGTATATGCCAACATATCTCTTAGTGATTCCAAAGTCATAGGTTGAGTTCCCGTCTATACTTTTTCATTTTGCAGCTCACGCTCTCTTCTTGCAATGTCTGCAGTCATTTCTCAGTGTGCCTGACTGTTGGAAAAGTTAACTCTTCCTTTTTATTATCTGACTTTGTATTGCTAGCTTGTAAGGTGTTTTGTATTAGTGCTGTACTATTAGTTTTCTCCTTGTTGTGTAACTTTCAGCTTCTGTGCTGAATGCGGTCTTAAATTAGAGATTACCTCAACAGTGATAAATACACTAAGATTATAGGTCTCTGAACAGCTGTTTTCTAAGTAACTCTGCTATTGGAATTGATATTATAATGCACACCTTAAACTTTGTAATTTAATTTTTTTTTTGATAATATTTGATCTAAAATGATCATTTAAGTTGAAATTTATTTGTTATTCATTTGCTGTAAATTAGGAGACTAGATTAAAAGCAAAGAAAGCAGTTGTTTGATTCCCATATCCATTATATCTGACATTGAGTCAGGAAGGGGCAAAGCGTATCAGTGGAATTTATTATACTGTTCTAACTCTAATTTCCCCATTCACTGTTTTGACCAGACTCTATGAATGGCATTCCAGTTTATCTGGACTTAGTCTCCCTCATTAAAATCTTATGGATTACATGTGATGTGCACACTTGTTTATTTTACATGCTGTGATTTTTATATTTCATAGTCACATAAAGTGGAGAATGTTGTATTAATGATTGAACACTTTTGTAGGTCTATATTTCTTTATAGAAAATTGAATTTATCAGTTTTGGAGTATTTTCTTATATACCTTCAGTCATGCTAGAGTTAAGCTGGGTCTCTTACTGTTTAATTTCAGAGATGACTGCATTGTGTGCTGTGCTCCATGCACTGTTACAGTTGATGTAGTCCACTAGATGTGTCTTGGCTGTCAGTACTTTAAGTTCTTTAATCAATTAATCCTTACTTTAAGAAACATGGTTTACTAAGAGCTACATCCCAGGATGCTTTACAAATGTAAGGTGACACATTCTTTTAACTGCTACAGTACTTTCTAGTCATTATAGAATTGGTGTATGGTCAGTGACAAAACCAAAAAAAAATGAAAATTGTTTTTATTTTTTTTTTTATTTTTTACTGTCATTTGTGGCAGCCTTTATTGCCTATCACAAGTTCACTCTCACTGTCTTCAATGTGTCATTTTTATCCTGTTCTTACTCTTTCACAAGTAAAACTAGTGCTGACTGCAGTCATATTGTCCACTTTATAGCAGTGGCTTGCTAGGATTTATCTTGTTAAATAAAAATACAAGTATGGATATTATGGTACTTTTTTATTGATTCTCTAATTGATGAATAGATTTGCTCCTGGTGTGGTTTGTGCCGGCATGCTGAATCATCCTTCGCTAGTATTTCTCTATTATTAATTCCCCGAAGAATACCGTTAGTATTAATCATGCAATTGCTGTGATAGATAGTCTGGTCTGCAGTAAAATGAATATGAAGGTTGCCAGACCACTAACTTGGGAAAATGCTTAAAGAGCACAGACTGCTGGATGGTGCTTAGCTTACTTAAAGCAATTTAGAGAGCCTCTGAATACAGAGTCAATCGATTCTACTTGCGTTACCTGTTCTTTTCTGTAAAACTTGCAATTAGATCAGACCATGAAGGCTGAATTTTTGCTGGGATCACAGTCTTCAAAGGTAGGCTAACCGCAGAATATGTACTGATTTGAATGGATGACAGTGGAACCTGGAGAATAACAACTTCCATACAACTTAGACAGTGTGGTCTAACGACCAAGGAGCTAGGCTTCAAATGGCATAGATGGTTGATTCACTTAAAGTGCCGACACACTGTGTGACCTTGACAAAGTCATTTAAAACAGAAAGGAAAAACAATCTGTAATGCACTTATGAACAAAGAAGATACTGTATTTTTCACATTTAGCAGTCCATTTATATATTTTGTGAACCCTGAAATGTTAATTAATGTGTCACAGGAAGCCAGAACCAGCATTTGATTCATTTTTGGAAACAGATGGAAGGCATGACATCCTTATTTGGGCTTAAAAGTATTACGGTCAAAATGACTTGATGCACTACAACTTTACTATGTGGCCGCTTATTCTGAATAAAATCCAACGTTTCTCAATCTATTGTTTGAAATCAGTATTTCTAATACAGACAAGCGCATCATTCACCATGCAACCCAGGAAGCAGTGTGTAATAATTTATATTTGTATATCTTATTTTGATATTCTTATTGTAATGCATTTTTTAAAATATTTGTTCTTTTGTGTATTAAGAAAAAATAGACTGAGTGTGGTTCTCATCAGCTGGCTTTAGTGTTTGACAGACCGGATAACTGTCAATTAATAATAATAATAATAATAATAATAATAATAAAACGAATTCTTTACATGTATGCAGCACATTTCTCACTGCTGAAAGCACTTTTCATAGTGAACGGGGAGCCACTTCAACCAACACTGATGTGATGATGATGTGACAGCAGCTATTTTTGTGCCAGTACGTTCACCACATATGAGCTATTAGGTGGTGAAGATAACCAATTAGAGACGGGGGATGATTAGAGGGCCAGAATGACTAGGCCATGGAGAGGAATTTAGCCAGGACATTAGGAGACACCTCTGTCTTTTTACTTAGGATGCCCAGGGATCTTTTATGACTAGAGAGACTCAGGACCTCGGGTTTTATGTTTCATCCAAAGGATGTCGCAATTTTTACAGCACAGTGTCCCCATCACTTCACTTGGGCTTTGGGATCCACATTCAGACCATAGATTAAGCGCCCTCAAATGGCATCACCAACACCTCTTCAAGCAGCAACCCAAGCTTTTCCTAGGTGGTCTCCCATCCAAATACTGGCTGGTCCCGAACATGCTAAGTTGTAGGTGGATGACCTGTTTTGAAGTGCATGTAATATGGCTGCTGGCAATTGGCAATTGAGGGCTTGCTCTGCGTTTTAGACAAATAGAGGAAAATCTCATATTTTGTTTGACACCTTTGTCATTTACACACTTAACCATTGTTTCTCACACAAAATAGTTTTTTTTTTTTTTTTTTTTCCCAGCCTACATCTAAAAGAATATCACTCAGATACCAGATATTTCTTGTGTTTTCTTGTGTAAACTGATACCAACTGACAGAGATTGGCCAGTTCACCTTTCAAAGAAAGATCTACTTGTGGAGGGTATTATAACTTAGCATTTAGCTAGCTGACCTAACTGAAACTTGGCAAGTTGCTAAACCTTTCAGTTCTGTGAATCTCCTTAGTGATAAAGCCCACTGTATAATTTAAAGCTTTTTGTTTATGTGCATGCTGTAAATGCATTTTAAAAGGCCAAAATTTGCATTATGGCTCAGTGGAGAGATTACTATGAAAAAACATAGACATTTTTGCAGGTAATTGATTATTTCTCAACAGTCTGAATTTCTTATGAAACAGAAAGCATCACTCAGAAAATGGACCATGAGCATGACTATGAAATGTTAATTGACAAGGTGTAAAACGATGGGATTTTTAAGATGACAAAATTATAATTTTACCTGTTTCTGTGTGTTGAGATATTTGGGCAACATTTCTGTTCTGCCATAAAGAAGTGTTTTATTATAAAAGGTCAGTTTTAACTGGAGGAGTAAAAGTTACACAAATTTCAGCTTTGTTTTTTGGTATCTAAGTTCATCCAAATTGCTCGAGTTGTTAGCAGTTTTGATTTCTTTGAAGTGACATACTGTTAGAATAGAATAGCTCTTTTAACAGAATTACAACAAAGCCCACCTTTCCACACACCCCTGGAAAAAATGAAGGTGATTCAGTAGATCGAGTTAGGATAGCTTGTGGAAAGGCCCTCAATTAAATGGGCAGCTGTAGTTAGATACATATATTAATTTCTGTTAAGTGCTGGTAGACTTCTTAGGCATTTATATAAAAAAAAAAAAAAAGATGCGGACTGGTTTTATGCCTAAGAAGTCTACTATTGACCTCATCCTGGCACTGAGGGTTCTCAAGGAGTGCAAACGCAAATATCCAAGGTGAACTTCTAGGCAGGTGGTAGGCTGTCCTCCTGACATTGCAAGCTATCTTTGCTCCCATTTAGGAGGCAGGCGTCATCCCAACTCCCTATATGGAAAGGGAAGGGTGATCACGTCAATTGCAGCAACTACACGAGGATAATGCTGCTCATTTGTGTTCACCTGCTCACCTACCAGTGACTGGAGAAGTCTGATTTTATGCCTAAGAAGTTTACCATCAACTGTATCCTAGTACTGAGGATTCTCATTGAGTGCTAAAGCAAATATCGGCAGAGTTTCTTTGCAGCCTTTGTTGATTTTCGTGAAGTGTTGTTCAAGCTGCCCTGTGGGACATCTTGAGAATTTGCGGGATCCCCCCAAGTTTTCTGGATATCATGGCCGGCGTCTACAGTATACTGTACTGTGAGTGCTGCATTTTTCCCAGTTGATTTTGGGTTTTATCAGGGGTGTGTTCTTGCTCGTACTCTGTTCAGTGCTTGCATGGACTGGGTGTTGGACAGGGTTGTGGGGTCCATAAGCTGTGGGCCATCTGTTGTTGAAGAAAGATGCACTGATCTTGATTTTGCTGATGATGCTATGATCTTTGCAGAGTTAATGGAGGCTCTGAGTGAGGATTCTGAGTGTCTGGGTTTAAGAGTGTCCTGGATAAAAACCAAGATCCAAGCCATTAATGACCTCTTGCTCACAGCCATTGGCAGTTTTCTGTCTGCGAATGAATGTCGACCTTGTCAAGAGGTTTACTTACCTTTGCAGTGACATTAATGCCTGAAGTGACTCTTCTTATGAAGTCAGTTGATTGGGAGTGCATGGGGGATTATGAGGTTGCTAGAAAGGGTTGTGTGGCTCTCCCAATATCTTTGCAAAAGGACGAACCTGGTGCTTCCTGTTTTACTGTATGTTTGTGAGACATGGGCACTCAGTTGAAGACTGGACTCCTTCAGTACTGTGCCTCTTTGGAGATGTGGTGCGATTCCCTGAGGGTGATCTGGCTTACAGGATCCTCCTTGTTGAGGACCCGAGCAGCTGGACCAAGCCAGCGGGATGTCCATGTAACATCTGGCTGCAGCAGATAGATGGTTGTTTCCGGGGGTGGGGGGTGCGATTGGATTGCGTGTCTTCCTGTGGATTGCCAACCAGGATCCTGAGCTTTTTCATCGTGTGGTGGGTCCGGCAATGTGCTGTGTTTTGAATGATACATTTTGAATGCATTTTGAATGATACATTTTCTTAGTGCCTGCATTTTTTGATCGAAAATCAGTGAGGCAGGTTGTGTCCAACAGTCCATATACTGAATTTATGTAGAGAGTACTGCTGTGCAATGGAGGTGCAAGTGCAGTGTGCATTAATTTGACCTTAGATCCTGCTGTTAGCTCAGTCTAGCGGATATTTTTTTGTGTTTAATGTTACTTTTTCATAATCCCAGTGTTATACATCATTAAAGTAATTTTTTATTGAGTCCTATTACTTCAGATATGAGAGGGATATCTTTACCATGTCCTTTTCATCAGAGCTGGAGTAATTTGTACTCCTTAATTCAAAGAGCTGGCCTTGGTGTCAATGCTTTTTGAAAACTCTAGGACATGAATTTATCTTTTACCCAAGACAAGGGTTATTACCTTTTGAAATTTCTTATTTTTGCAGCTGAATTGTGGTATAGCATACAAAAAAACATTTTCTGTGGAGCTGCTGTTAAAAGCTCAGCCACACTGATGAGCTCCAATTAGGCTGAAAGCTTTCAGGGTTTGCTTGTGCCTTCATTCGCAGTGGTTGCGTTATTAAAAAAAACCTTAATGGACTCACCTGTGTGCTTTCAGCTCATCTTTAACTGACATACACCTGCACAAGGACACATAGGGTGCAGGTAGAATTGTTTTGAGTGTTAATATATTTGGTAAGGTTTTTGTTTTCATTGCTATTCTGCTTTTACTAATTGAATGTACAGTGAAAACAGTAAAACCAGACGTACACTAGTCATTGTACCCTTTCTATTGCTCTGAGCTTAATTTTAGTGCGATATCAGGTCAACCATGTTCATAGCCACAAACACTGAAGAAAATGTCAGGGAATGCACACCACCCTTGGGGTGGGGGTTGGTTAGCTGTTTTTTTTTTTTGTTTCCTGTTTTACCATTCCTTTAAGCGTACAAATTTAATCTGCTTCCCTGGCAGAGGAATTCACGTGTATTGAATAGAATTATTATTGTGTTAGAAATAAACCATTTCTCATTAATTTTCTCTCCAGATGGGACTTTGTGGTCGTGACTTATCCTAAGCTGCTTTTACTGCTTCTTTTAATGCCTTAGTTTTCCAACCAGATTCTCCTGACTTTGTCAGACTGGTCTGAGAATATCTAATGGCCTTTGTTTAGTACATCTAAACTCCTCATAAAGATAATGGAGGAAAAAATGAGCACCCCTAGAAATCACATTTAGTTATCACATTCCTGTTTAACAAAGTTTGTAGATTATATTCTTGTCCGTGAACAACTTTCAAAAGCTGTGAATCTTATCAGAAAGGTATAGGATGCTTTTTCTTTAATTGCAATACTGTACAGGAGATAGCTCTGAAATGAGCACCAGTCCATCACATATACACCGACACCCAGAGAACACTATCCAGCTGGTAGCTGAACTGAGGTTTAAGGGCTCCCCTCTGCACCTCCATACTCGCAGCATATAACAATAAATGTATTAAAGTTTATGTTTTAAAACATCTTATTTTAATACATCTTCTATACATATAAAATCCTCACAAGTGCATATTTTTTATTGTGGCATTATAAACTGCTTCTGCCCTTTTGGCCTTCTGTATATTTTATATTCATTTTGAATAAGCATTGCTTTGTGCAGTTGTGATTTTGTACCCAGTTTTAATGCTGACATTGCAGAAGAGTGACAGATATCTTTTTTTTTCCTTTCTTTAAATTACCTGGAATACTGTATCATTTTTTATTGATTGTAAGCATTTAGTCCTCCTTAACTGCTCTTTTATATGTTGTTGTGACAGAGCTGAATCGACTCACTGTGGCTCCTGAACCCAAGTGCATTGTATCAGGCTTATAAAATCTAGATTTCTGGAAAGCTTAAAATAAACTTATATTCCCAAAATAAAAGCAGAAGAGTTTGAAAATGACAAAGAGAAGGTGAGTGGCCTTCATTTGCAATATACTTCCCTCTTTTGGTCTCTTTATTTATGTTCAAATCTATTTCTTTTTGCAGTATTGTCTAATTGGCAGCACCATGCAGTGTTTTGTTATTTATCCCGAAATGCACTTCATTCTGCTTACCTATAGCTGACAAATAGTATTGTTTTTATTTTTGTATCTTTTTTATATGTAAATATTCTAACGTGCTTTTAATATGGAAATGTGTATTGAGATGGCAGTTGATTTTTATCTTTTTGCCCTAAAATTAATAATTAGAAAAAGATAATGCATTGCTTTAGGAAAACCTTTTTAACTAACTTTAAACAGTACAGTAATCCCTCCTCCATCGCGGGGGTTGCGTTCCAGAGCCACCCGCGAAATAAGAAAATCCGCGAAGTAGAAACCATATGTTTATGTGGTTATTTTTATATATTTTAAGCCCTTATAAACTCTCCCACACTATTATAAACATTTCACGCACAGTTATACAGCATAAACCCTTTGTATTCTCTTAGATATTAGGTAAGATTCGTTGAAATTATGTATATAAACACAGTTTACATACAGTAAAACCTAAATATTATTTTAAAGATATCAAGCGTCTCCGATATCACATACGTTACAGCTATTACGACAGACAGTCCACCAGCAATAAATACGTACAATGCAAGAAAAATTGTATACAGTAAAATGTGTGTACAGCGACACTAAACTATGTACATGTAATAAGTACTGTACGTAAATAATTAATTATGGTTACTCACCAACAATGACACGATGACTTGTCCGATAATGATGAGTTTAATTTTACTGCACAACAAAGGATAGCGTTACAGCTCTTCTAAAAGAGCCTCTTCAGGCGACTGTTTAGCACCGCTGTTCTTCTTCTTCCAGCACTCTTCAATCCAAATCCCTAAAGCAGATTCCATCCAGACTACTGCCTTATCACGTCCACGTGCAACTCGTTTTGCGCCCTGATTAAAGGACACTGCGGCCGTAGATCTTATATGCTTTTCCTCCTTTTTAAATAAAAAGAATCGTGGACTCATTGATGCTGTAATTGTGTCCTGCAGCGGTGTAGCTGTTTCCTTCCTTCAACATATCCAAAACTTTTACCTTTTCTGCAATCCTGAAGCAGTAGCAGTAACGTGCGTTAATGCTGAATGAGTGAGATTAGACTTCCTGGTTAATGCAGCACTCCGTTGCTGAGCCAATCAGCAGCACACAGGAACTTAACCGCATGCTCTGATTGGGTAGCTTCTCAGCCATCCGCCAATAGCGTCCCTTGTTTGAATTCAAATACGTCCATTTTTTATGAATTCAAATGGGCAAATCAACTGAGGAAACACACGTACCGTAGACCGCAGACATCCGCGAAGCAGTGAAAAATCTGCGATATATATTCACATACGCTTACATTTAAAATCCGCGATAGAGTGAAGCCGTGAAAGACGAAACGCGATATAGTGAGGGATCACTGTAAACCGAAAACCTTGTATTTTGTTAGAAGGCAGTTTGGTGCAAGGTAAGATCTAATCCTGGATAGGAAACCAGTCCAGTGCAGGAGACCCTCACGCCGGGTCAGCTTAGAATAACCAATTAACCAGTTAGAATATCGTCTTTGATATGTGGGAGGAAACCTCATGCAGATAGTCAGAGAACATGCACACACTATAATGATAGTGATTAAGCATAATACAGTGGAACCTCTAGATACGAGTTTAATTCGTTCCAGCACTGAGCTTGTATAGCGAATTTCTCGTATCTAGAACAAACTTCCCCATTGAAAATAATTGAAATCCAGTTAATCCGTTCCGCACCCCAAATATATTAACATAAAAATCAATTTTCCTAACAAATAACACTGATAAATTATATATACTGTAGTCTACCTTTAATAAATAACACTGGTAAATAATATAACTGATTATTAAAAGAATCAAAACAGGTGTCCAAAGTGCAGTAGAGCATTCAATAAATCTTTAAATAAATAATCCTTAAAACAGTTGTGAAGTGGAGGTTTAAAATACACAAGAATAACAATCCTTTAACACGAGGTTAAAACGTCAAAAGGATGCAGTCTTTATAAAACAGATGACAATCCCCGGTGCTTCTTCTCTGTGAGCGTCTCACCTGCGGGCTCTGTAACAGGCGAGACACTCTTAATGCAGCTGACCGTCTCTACACCGTCCTGCTTCAGCTGTTTGGCTCGCCTGTTCAGCTCACTGTTCAGCTACACGCGAGCCTGCACTCGCTCGCTCGCTCTCCCGCACCGACTTCCTCCTGCCTGCCTGCCTGCCTGCGCGCGCGCTCTCTCTCTCTCTCGCTCTCTCTCTCTCTCTCTCTTTGTGTCTCTCTCTCTCTCTCTCTCTCTCTCTCTCTCTCTCTCTCTTTGTGTCTCTCTCTCTCTCTCTTTTCTTTTATTTCTTCTCCCCCTTAACCGGCTCGCGCTTCTCTATATATGCGGGGAGGACATGGCAGCTGCAGCCCATCAGCCACAGGAACAATCATGGATGTGGGCAGTTTCCCACCTGTGCACTTAAGTGAGAAACGCAGACACCGCAGATCGCGGCTCGCAACTGGTACCACGCCCCCTCGCTAAGCCGCGAGCTATACCCACAGCCTGGCTCGTGGCTCGTTTCGCGAGCCAATGCTCGCATTTAGATCTGAATTTTTCGCTCATACTTTCCTCGTATTTTGAATTTCTCGTATACAGAGGTGATCGTATCTCGAGGTTCCACTGTATTTGAACTGAGGACTTTGGAGTTGTGAGGTCTGAAAATGTACTGCTAAAATACATATATGTGAATTCTTTATTTGAACGTGCCATGTTTGATGAAAAGTCTTGAAATTTAACAGGAATTGCAATTGTAAAAAATAAAATTATAAATATGGATTAAGCTACTTTAGAATGTATGTATTTTCCCTATCTTACTTAGGCTAATAATATACAGTGCCATCTAATTTACTGTTGATTCATTATGAAACTTGTTACTGCATGCATGTGTTTAACAAAAACCATTCAAAACTCAATTAGTGATCATTTCCATTGTAACAAAATATTTTAATAAAAAGTAATTCCTGTTTTTGTGTAAGTTCACCATTTGCATTCGGTGGCTAAGCTCGGCAACTCATTTGACATCAAATGTTGTGCCTTTCTAGTCAGGCATGGCCAGAGGTCATTACTATATTTGCCTTTTGTTTTTTTATGTATGATTCACTTTGTATTTCTTTTCTCACATTCGAACTGTTGCCCAATTCATGTTAGCCTCATGACTGATGCTTTTATGGTATACTCCTGCTCCCTAAGAATATGAATCTGATTAAGTAAGCTTAATAATGGATGGACAGGCAATAACTTTTGTTGCAGTCAATCCATCACCCAGTTGTTACTAAATATAAATCACAGTATTATTGGAAGAGTAAACAAGCCATAATAGCCTTCATAAACATGTAAACAACTGTGTTGTTTTAAAAGTGAAAAGATATGTACAGTATTATATTTTCTTCTCTTAATAAAGATTCATTATTTTTAACATATTTGGTACGTAAAGGAAATTGTGCATGGAACGCAGAAACAGGAATAACATGGACTTTTTTTTTTGGTTTGATAAAGCACGCTGAAAGGTTTTACAGATGACTCAGCAAGCAGTTTTGCTTACCATCTCTCTTGTGATTTCAGAAATCTGCTGCCTTTAGAAATGGCAGAACAGCACAGGCAGCAAGAACAACTTATTTGCAACTTCCATCCACCAGCATGAAGACTCTGACAGAAGTGATCAGGATGCAGAATAGCTTTGATAGAATAGTTGGATACAACATTAATGGTGTTCTAAGTAATTTAGTTTTTATTTTTGCCTAATAATAACACTTTTTCATTAAGTAAAACCAAAGTGTACGTTTTTAAATTGTTTGCAACCTGAGCCTGTTTTTGGATTTAAAAAATTGAAGTAATGAATAGTTTTCAGTCCTTTCTCTTCATTAGTCTTCCGGCTAGTGGTTCCCATTTTTTACCCAGTGAGCACTCAAATGAAATTAACTGCAAAATATAGCAGTAGTCCATTAGCTCATTTACTGAACCTGCGTAATTGAATTTTTGTGTTCAGAGGAGTCAGAAGTATCTACAAGGAATGAACCAAACCTAAACAGAGTATCTAGTATAAGTCCACCTTTCCATTTGATGAACCTAAGTAATTGAATTTTAAATATGAGACAAGCTGGCACACTTCCTGGCATCATCAGGTACAAAACTGGAACTAGCACTGGATGTGGCTTTTAGCAATATACTATCCAGGAATTTTCCAAATCCAGTCATCCATCCCTTGTTAATCCTACTTAAGGGAATTCTTCACCCATAAATATTTCTGTTTACGTGTTGCGTAACTCATTTAGATTGCAGTGATAACCAAGAAAATTTTTAATGTCATGTTTTTATGCAGACTGTGAGATAACCATTTATGGAATAATGGAATGTACTGGTAATGTTGAAAACATCCATGGAATAATATTAATTCTGCAGGAATGACACATTTCCATAGTAATGTGCATTTAAATTGAAGACCGGACACTTCATGAAGGAATGAGGGGGAGAGGCGGATCCTAAATTTAAATGGACAGTGTTATAGGAGTACTTTAGCAAAAATGCATGCATTTTGCATGTCTTGATCACACAAATGGATAAAGGACATGTGGTTTATGCAACATAAAATACGTGGGATTTTTTCCTATTTTCCATGGACATATTTCACATTACCGTTGAATGGGACACCATCATGTTGCATTATATAATAAAACTTTTTCTCTCGTTCTGAATTTAAACATGAAATTACAAACTACAAACTATTTGGGATAAGTAACATTAAAAAAAAAATGTTTGGGTGGAGTATTCCTCTAATCTAGTTTGGAGTCTCAAGAGCAATTTTCATGACGGTACCACATACAGGTAGATGAGAAAATCTGGTTAAAAGTTGCAAATGCAAAATACTTCCATGTCATTACATTAAATTTGTTTTACATTTCTGTTGTATTTGATATAATTCTTAAAATAACTGAAATCTAAAATAAAAAAAGTTTGAATATCATAAAGAAAATTGAAAAGAAATTGTGAAAGCTTATTATAAAAGTACAATGTATTCTGTGCTTGTCTTTCATATGTTTTTATAACTTTAATTTTATGTTTGGTCATTTTACTTCCCCACTGGTAGAAGTGTATTAAAAGTAAATAAATATAATTACATTTATTATTTAATAAATACTGTATTAAATCTACACTTCCAAAGAGGTTGCAGTATGTTTTATATGTGTCTTTGAATTTGGGAGCCTTATCTGCACTTTACCATCATGACTCTCACCTTGAGGAGCCATTGTGATAGTAAAGTGAAGAACAAGTGAAGGGAGATTCGAGCTGTGATGTGTTATTCACTTAATAATGAAGCAATATAAATGGAATAAATGCAGTGCATACTTTGAAAGATGTGTAAACGATATAATCACACTCTTGTAAACATTGAGATTTTTTCTCCTTATCGGTTGCCTTCAGTTCCTGAACAAAATTGAAACAATATGCATGCAGTTTTGCTTTCTTTTCAACCCTATGACATGTCAAATAAGACCTTCTCATCTCTTGGGCAAGGCATCGTAAAGGTTTCATTGGCAACCACTGGAGACGACTGCAGACGCCATCCACAACGTGTTGCAACCTATTCGGTTTAGCCTCTAGTATGCCAGGTTCTGAATAAGATGTTTTGACGGTGTTTTCCCCAACACCATACAGTACTTCTTCCTGAACTCTATCTGAGACTGCTTGATGGAACCAGTACACCGGTATGTCTGCACAAAAACACACCCACCATTTAATCGTTTATGCCATCCTTCCCTGTACTGAATTTAGAGGGCAACTGCCAGTGTATTTACTTTGTGTACACAGGAGCTTGTCCTTAGGCACCAGCTGGCAGATAGACATTGAAGGTCTGCCGCCCACTGACATTCTCGACAGAAGAGTGCCATGCCTCACTCATTCGTACATTTATCCGGGAATACTGTGCTCTTTATTTTGTTTGGATTGCATCTTTATTAAGACTGTAATACATCATAACTCAGGGTCCTGGCCATTAGAGTCATCCATCTATTAATGGTTTGTATAACTATTCAACCTCTAGAAGTAAAGGGCTTGCTTTCACAGTTAAGGCTAGTATTTCATTCAGTATTGTATTACATTGATATTTTTTTAAGATGTGTGTCATTAGCTAAGGAGCTGTTCTGTTAGTACAGATATTTTACCATTTGAAACAATATAATGTTTAAAAACACTTAATCTTAAATATGAACATGCTTAACTTTGAAATGAAGTGTTTCTCCAGTTTAGGGATTCGACTCTGACCAATGTACTTTTAAAGCTCTTTAACTTATTTCACTTGCTGTTTTCACATTGTTCACATATTGTGCACTTCCATCCTCCTTTAAAAGTTTAAAGCATTGCACCTGAGACAACTTGCATTTAAATCTTGATTGCATATTGTATTACATGTTTTTAAAATTAGCCTTATGAGAAGCACCTAGCAGTTATAGTGCAACACAATATATTGCATGTACAGTTGATGCAGACAGTGCAGATACAGTAAAGTTTACAGCAATACATTAGTGAAGCTGTGAAATGGCAGAGAGCGTGAACGAAGTGCCATGTAACTTAAGAATATAAGTGGTAGAATAAGATCAACAGGATCTGGGTCTTTAACCTGAATGCCAAACCTGTAACCTGAGCAGTCTCACAGAGGGATATCAGGAGCAGATGCATATCGGTCTTATAAATTAAAAGTCTGATTTGCTTTCTGTTCAGAAGCTGTTGTTCGTTGTATAGATTGGACTTCCAGTTTGCTATGCTAATAACTAAAATGCACATGAGCCCTTTTTTCTTACAAGATTAGCAGGATTAGACTGTTTTCTTATAGTTGGAGCTGTATAATTTATACTGTATGGAAGAAATGTCAATGTATTGTTTAGTGGCTGAAATGATGCTTTATCTCAAGTACAATAATTTGTAACGGAAGATGGTGGGTAAAGATTCTTAAAATTGATTGCACTTAATTTTGATGGTCTATAAATAGCTTGTCGAGTCTCTTAAAATTGATTAGTTTTGCCATATGCTGGAGCCTCCAATTGATTTTTAAGTTTTTTTCTCTTTTTCTTTAAGATAGAAATAACCTACAAAGCTGTTTTTTTAATTTTTACTTGATCCTCTGTAAAGCACAGACTTTTTTTTTTTTATAAAAGGCCTGGATGGACTAAGGCTGGAGAATTCTTCTTGTATTGTTATATATTTTCCTCAGAAATAACTTTTTTTTTTTGTAGTAAATGTGTTGCAATCCTTTGATGTATAGATGCATTTTGTTTTCTTAAGATGCCTGTTTAGCTAGTTCTTATATGATACATAGTGGTACTTTGCATGTGTTGAATGCCTAAGCTTTGTTTGATTTGACATCTCAGGGTCCATCTGCACAGTAGATTTGGTAAGGTGGACAAAACAATCCTGCTATGCAAAAAGACCAGAGCAGGCTCGGTTCTTTTAATGTATAGAATGTGACAAGCTTCTAGGGATGTGCTTCTAGTCCATAGTGGAAAGTGGAATTTCATATTATTTAGTGCTGTAGTTTTTGTTAAAGTAGCAATCTCTCCTTTAGTTTGAATGATGGTATAAATATGATCAGCTAAAATTATTACGGTAAGTCTTCAGGATTATGTTAGGGGTTGTGGGATGCTAGTGGGATAAGACCGGAAACATTGCCACAGGAGAGGGTCAGGACCTGGCAGAACTCTGAGAGTGAAAGAATCTGGTACTGACAGTGGTAAAATGTGTCTGTATATCATTGCAGACACCTCCTTCATAGATGGGGTGTTAAGCACTCAGAAGGTCCAGAATACACCACAAAGGATATTGTCATTGGAACCAACAAAGAATAGAGTGAAGTATGTTTTGAGAAAAATCCTTTAATGTCCTCCACATGGTAGTAGTGGCTTGGCTATCCAAAAGGTAGTCAGGCAGGACTGGGGTAGAAGGCTGTACTTTCCCTTACAGCTGATTAGTTAGCAGCACACAGTACAGTCCTATGGGGGGGCTGAATGTGAATGTGTGGCCTTTTTAAGTGAGGAAACAGAGGATCTACCCAAGAGGATAGTCTTTTATAATGGGTACAAAAGGCATACTTAGGCAGTGATGTCTGGTGGCCATCAGAGAGCATTGTGGTGTGGTGGTCGTGAGACTTTCTTGACTCACCCTGGAACTTGGAGAGGAGGGGGTTTCAAGTTATTATGGCAAGTTTGCCATTAAGCATAGGGCCAGCAGGTGATTTGGGAAAGGTTTTTAATGGAAATGTAGAGAAGTGAGCAACCCACCCCACTCAATAAATGTCTCAAACCTTGAGTAGAAACACCCAGGGAAACAGGAGTTTTTTTTTTTAATTAGCTGTATTTTGTATCCCTTTTGCTTTTTTTGTGAATATATGCACTGTTTATGCATATGTTGGCCTAACTGGTTTTGTTTTGCATTGAGAGGACTACTGTCAGTGTACCCTTTTGTGCTGCACAGGGAAGGATCATTCAAGTATCACCAATTGTAATAACTAGCCTGTAATATATTTTCAAGTTAACACTCCCATCCTCTAGCTGTCAAGTTTACCTTTTGGGCTTTTAATTTTTAGAGTGTGTTTTTATCATGGATGGCTCAATGGTATATCAGGCAGTTTTGTTGTGTTACAGTTTATGGATTTTGATTTGCTTCCACGACAGGGATGCCTTCTGGATTTGCATGGATTTTGTCAGTCCTCTCTGGTGTACAACCTCTGTTCAAAGACATTCTCAGGGTCTTGGTAGTGTAAGTATGAGTGAATTTGAGTGTTACCTGGGCCAAGTTGCATACCTTCAGACCTGGTACCTGCTATGTGACTGCTACAGCATACTTAGACTTGGGACTCCTCCCAGCTGTGATGATTGTGATAAAATACTAATAAACATGAATAGGATGATGATCATCAAAACCCAGATATGTTCTTTTTGATACAGATTCATAAAATCTTGTGATTATACTCTTATATAAAAAAATATTAATTTGACTCTTGGTCCTTTTTTTAGCCAATTGTATTTCAAAATTATTTAATGATTAATGTAAGTGTAGTAAGTCAGTTGAATTCTTTAGAAACTGAAGTGACCCATATGACTTTGTGGTTAGGGGCTCATCAAGATAAAGGTTAAGAATTCTGAACTAAATCAAATGGCAGGAAAATTACAGACTTGCATCAAGCATAGTGACAAGGTTTAGTTAAATTAATTCCATTAGTGCAATGACAGGTTGTAATCCATGCTGCATAATTACCTAGCTATATACCCTTGCTGTCAAAAATAATGGAAAAGACCCATTTGAGTCATTGTATTTATCATTTTCATCATTTATATTATATGAGTGCACTGTTACATTGACCTGTATAAAATTTGTCAGTTGTATGTGTCTGTGCTAAACTGAGTAAAACATCTCTGAATTTCTTACTTAATCAAAAATCTGTTTGAAAGAGAATGATTCTGTCTGCGGTGTCACATTTTCAATATATATATATATATATTTAACCTTGCGTTTTGTAGCCTGAGTGCATTGACTGTGAGTGAAATTCTATACAGATCCAGTTAGTAAATGTTAAACTGCATATTAATTGGAAGAAAGGCCAGTTAAACTCACAGGAATAAGCCACAATGGGATCCTATAAGAAGTTTCATGAAAATATTTCCCTATAATGTTTTTTCAAAGTTCTGTTCTTGATGTCAATTAAAAAATTTCACTGAAACATTATCCTGCACCTTTTGCTGAATGGGCCAAAAGATGAGATGGAATGATGAATTGCTAGTGCTAAGGATTTTTTTTTTCCCAAGCAGTTATCTCGTTTTATATGTCTGTGAAAATTTTGTTTTACAAGATAATTACCAAATCACCTGCATTTTATCACATAATTCTTATACTGTTAGGACTGAAAAAGCCAGCTTTATGTTGTGTTTTCTTTCAATTGCACCAATGAGTGAGTTTGTAATTATGAACAGACCTAAACTGATTTTTCCACCCCTTCAGTGGTTAGTTTGTTCCTTGTACCTGATGATGCCTGGATAGGCTTTTTTACCCCCCTGTGACCTTGGATTTGATTAAGTACAGTTGAACGTAAATGAAAGGATGGGCTAATTGGTGTCAAGCCTCACCCTAAGGCTGACATTACATTGCACAACTTCTGTTTTGGAAGGGGTATCAGACTTGATGGCTGCTGCTGCTGATCTCATTGCCAAAAACAAGCTGCCTGACGGAGGTGGTACCTGTACAAAGGGATTGCCGGTACAGGGAGATCAGGCTTAATTTCTGCCTGTTTTTTCCCCTCTCTATTATATTATCAAACATAAAACGTGAGACATCAGGCAGACAAGCCTCTTTTCTTTTCAACAGGTCTGAAAAACCTGCATTCCTTATTTCTCATTGCTGCATTGTAAACATTGTATTTCCTGTTGAGCATTCATTGTTTGCCAGCAGTTGCGTAAACAGAGGCCACCCCTACAACTTAAGCGGGTTTACATCTTGCCTGAAGAAAGGGCCTGAGTTGCCTCGAAAGCTTGCATATTGTAATCTTTTTAGTTAGCCAATAAAAGGTGTCATTTTGCTTGGCTTTTCTCTTAATCCCAAGGGGAAATTCACATACTCCAGCAGCAGCATACTGATAAAGAACAATATTAAATTAAAGAGTGATAACAATGCCGATAACAATGCAGGTATACAGACAGACAATAACTTTGTATAATTTTAACGTTTACCCCCCGGGTGTAGAGAAAAGCCAAGCAAAATGACACCTTTTATTGGCTAACTAAAAAGATTACAATATGCAAGCTTTCAAGGCAACTCAGGCCCCTTCTTCAGGCAAGAGTCACATAGTGTGGGGGAGGAACGATCTCCTCAGTCTGTCAGTGGAGCAGGACATTGACAGCAGTCTGTCGCTGAAGCTGCTCCTCTTTCTGGAGATGATACTGTTTAGTGGATGCAGTGCCCGTCGCTCTGCCACGGATGTCAGACTGTCCAGCTCCGTGCCTACAATAGAGCCTGCCTTCCTCACCAGTTTGTCCAGGCGTGAGGCATCCCTCTTCTTTATGCTGCTTCCCGAGCACACCACTGTGTAGAAGAGGGCGCTCGCCACAACCATCTGATAGAACATCTGCAGCATCTTATTGCAGTTGTTGAAGGACGCCAGCCTTCTAAGGAAGTATAGCCGGCTCTGTCCTTTCTTACACAGAGCATCAGTATTGGCAGACCAGTCCAATTTATCCTCCAGCTGCACTCCCAGGTATTTATAGGTTTGCACCCTCTGCACACAGTCACCTCTGATGATCACGGGGTCCATGAGGGGCCTGGTCCTCCTAAAATCCACCACCAGCTCCTTGGTTTTGCTGGTGTTCAGTTGTAGGTGGTTTGAGTCGCACCATTTAACAAATTCCTTGATTAAGTTCCTATACTCCTCTTCCTGCCCACTCCTGATGCAGCCCACGATAGCAGTGTCGTCAGCGAACTTTTGCATGTGGCAGGACTCCGAGTTGTATTGGAAGTCCGATGTATATAGGCTGAACAGGACCGGAGAAAGTACAGTCCCCTGCGGCGCTCCTGTGTTGCTGACCACAATGTCAGATGTGCAGTTCCCGAGACGCACATACTGAGGTCTGTCTGTAAGATAGTCCACGATCCATGCCACCAGGTATGAATTTACTCCCATCTCTGTCAACTTGTCCCTAAGGAGCATAGGTTGGATGATGTTGAAGGCACTAGAGAAGTCCAGAAATATAATTCTTACAGCACCACTGCCTCTGTCCAAGTGGGAGAGGGATCAGTGTAGCATGTAGATGATGGCATCCTCTGCTCCCACCTTCTCCTGGTATGCGAACTGCAGATGGTCGAGGGTGTGGCGGACCTGTGGCCTTAGGTGGTGAAGCAGCAGCCGCTCCATGGTCTTCATCACATGTGACGTCAGAGCGACAGGGTGGAAGTCGTTCAACTCACTAGGACGTGATATCTTTGGGATGGGGGTGATGCAAGATGTTTTCCAAAGCCTCGGGACTCTCCCCTGCTCCAAGCTCAGGTTGAAGATGCGCTGCAGAGGACTCCCCAGCTCTACCGCACAGGCCTTCAGCAGTTGTGGCGATACTCCATCTGGACCCATTGCTTTGCTGGCACAAAGTCTCCTCAGCTCTCTGCTCACCTGCGCTGCTGTAATTGTGGGTTGGGGGAAACTCTCTCCTATGGACCCACTCCATCTGTACTCCACTCCATCTCTACTCCATCTGGACCCACTGCTTTGCTGGCACAAAGTCTCCTCAGCTCTCTGCTCACCTGCGCTGCTATAATTGTGGGTTGGGGGAAACTCTCTCCTATGCTAGTATCAGCAGAAGGATGGTTGAAGGGTGCAGTACTCTGAGGTGAGAGTGGGTTAGGGTGGTCAACTAGTTTAGGACTAGTTGGACTGAGTCACTGGGTATGTCACACTACACAACTATCAACACAAGAGCGCATTGCGACTGCCTTGACTCTCTAAGATTATGCAAATTCAAGTCTTCAACTGTAAATCGCTAGAAAAGTTATGCAATGTGACATTGCCTTCAGTTAGACTCTTTTTCATTCATTGCTTTTGTCATTCTCCTGTCCTTCTGAAATTCAGGGTAACCTTTTAAACTTACCAGCATTTAATTTCAGACAGGTTTCTGGAATTTAGTTTTTTTTTCCTTCAGCTAGTTTTGATGAACTTGTTTTTACGCCTTGCCATTTTTTTTTAAATTTTTTTTTTTTAATTAGTGCTACAGTTTATCAATTTTCTTGCACACGTTCACAGTTTTTAAGCTTAACTTTTTAGTTATTTTCCCATCTAACTCTTGAATCGTTTTATTTAGTCTCTTGAAATCTGACTCTTCTTAATGAGTCCAATTAAAAATAATGCAGCTAAGCATTTTCTACATGCTCAGTCCCCTGGATTCATTGCAGAAGTGTGGATACAAAGCGAAGGTGAAGACCTCTATCAGAATGATATAGTGAGTTTGTGGTGGTATGGTGAATAGAACATGACCTGAAACCCAAATAAGTTTTGACAAATAAAATTGTCTGTTTTATGAGGATAAAAGGAGATTGTGAAACAGTGATAAATCTGTGTGTAGTTAAATAACTTATAAACAGGACGCTGCGCAGTGCTTTATAGTCAAGATCAGCACTTGAAATAGATTTGAAATTTTTGAGTTTGTTCTGCAGTTTATATTAGTAAATGTATAGAACACCTTGATTGTGTTGTTTTAAAGTCTGTGTGCTTTTCTTTTTCTAAATGTGTCTTGTAGTTTTCATTCAATACCCAGCCTGTCACAAAGCTGTGCAATAAATTTGTACACAGAGAAAGTTCCACTGCTGCTTAAGAAAGTGATGTTCATATTAGAAGCCTGGGAAGCTGATCTGCTGGCTCTCTGGTTTCGTTCCTCAAATGGTTTGAATACTGCTTGTATCAGCAGAACTAAGGCTGGGAAGCAGAGCAGGATGTACCCTTTATGCTACGTTACTCCACTTAAGTGATAGTTTTGGAAGAACAGGTTGCATAACTGCTTATACTAAAACTTTTTACCCATTTATTAATGATTTGTTTGAATATTATTTATTAAAAAAGGTAAAAACAGATTTGATCTTTTTTCAGTTAGGATTCTGACTACCATCTGGGGCTGGTTTGAGGCCATGGGCTATGGCAGGGGTTTGCAAAGTTGGTCCTGGATGGCTGTAGTGTCTGCAGGCTTTTTTCCTAATCAGATTGCATAATTAGAACCCAGTCCTTGCCAATAACAGATCTGATTTCATTTTGTGGATTATTACTATTTTCATTCTACACAGTATGTCAGGTTATTTTTATATAGTAGGTTTTTTCCTTTCAAAGATACTGTATCATCCAAATGATCCACAGTCCTTCTCTTTTTTTCTCTTCTGTTTCTTTCCAAATATTTTAATTAAACCAGATAGTTCACGATAAATGCCCACAGATATACCATAAATGGAAACAAGTTAAGTGGAGAACTGCCGATTCCTTTGTAATTTCATCTTATTTCTAATAAGGAGCAATTAAAGACCTTGAATGTAGCTGTTTAAGACTGAAATAAGCAATTAAGGGTGGGGAATCTTCATAAGCGAGAAAACAAAAATGAAGCATAAAAGGTATTGCTTAAGCAATAAGTGCTTCAGTCATAATAATTGACATCTTATTAAGAAATTGGCTTGGAACAAAAACCTGGAGCCACAACAGCCCTCCAGAACTGATTTTGCGTAACCTTGATCTACAGTGATGCTGTCTATATTGAGGCCTGAATCTGTGCAGGCATCCTTTGTGGGTTTTGTAAAGTTCCTTCATGTTTTGAGATGTGTGAAAGCATTTGGAAATCTAGATGAGAAAGAAGCAGTGATGTGTTTTTAGCTTGAGTATTGACTCCACACATCACATTATGTCTGGGTGTTTCAATGATGTAACAGAACAGAATTACTCCTACTTGATTCGTGCCACCAAAGTTAGCTGTAGGGATAGACTCTCATTTGTCCAGTATGAAAGTAGCCTTTTACCTAAGTTGTTTGAAGTTAGATAGATAGATAGATACTTTATTAATCCCAAGGGGAAATTCACATACTCCAGCAGCAGCATACTGATACAAAAAAAAACAATATTAAATTAAAGAGTAATAAAAATGTAGGTAAAAACAGACAATAACTTTGAATAATGTTAACATTTATCCCCCCGGGTGGAATTGAAGAGTCGCATAGTTTGGGGGAGGAACGATCTCCTCAGTCTGTCAATGGAGCAGGACAGTGACAGCAGTCTGTCATAAGTTATGTTTAACTATTAGTTATGTAACAGTAAGGCAGGACTGGCACATAGTAGAATTTAACTGTATTTAAGAAACTTCTCGGGGAGTCTTTTTATTCTACTTGTATTGTCTCGATGTGTGAAGTTTGTTCCAGCCTTGCACTTCATGCTGCTGGAATAGACTTTTACCATGCCCATCTTTAAAGGGAATTAAATGGGTTTAGAAAAGGGTAAATGTTTAGATGTATGTGTAACTAATTTTCAGGTTATTCTTCCACATCTCATAGATGGGAAACTTTTTTTTATTTGGGAGTTTAAATTAATAGTAGTTGTAGTATTGTCTTATGTGCAGTAAAATTCTTTCTTGCATGCCCAACCAACATGCAACATACTTCCACTTTCTGGTGCCGTGATTAACAAGGATTCATTATAATAATAATAATAAAATAATAATAGAACATTTTATTTATATAGTGCCTTTATTTAAAAAATAGAAAACACAAACATCCCTAGTTCTGTTGCAGTGCTCCCATTACCTAAAATCTTGTGAAAAAAAATATAGTTAGCATAGTGAGAATTGCTGTAGACCAGTGTCCTCAACACAATTGATTCCTGCGTTTGACAGTTAAGCTTCTGGTCACTCAAACCTAAATTGGACATACCTGGCAAAGATAGATGGTGTGAATATGCAAAATCATTTAGAGAAATGGCACATCAACATACAACTTTAAGTGGAAAAAACTAATGATTAACATTGGTTAAAAGATTAAAGATTAACAATAGCAATGTTTTAATCAATGTCAAAGATTTACATTGGTTAAAACACTGAAACGAGTTAGAAAATGTATATTAACTGTTCTGGAAGATGGAACATTTTTATTTTTTATTTACTTCAACAAAATATAGAGATCATGGTTTTGTTTATTAAATCTTTATGTAACAAGGAGCCATATTCAGAAATAATAAATGTGTTTTGAATAGAATGCATGTTTTTAATAGCTTTATACAATATTGTGTAGGTTAAAACTGAGCCCAAATAGACTTGTGCCTGCTGATACAGCTTCCATAGACACCAGATTCCAACTAATGTGATGAAACAACTGCATTGAAGTACTATTGTTTCCTGTTAGTTGTGGAGAGTCTATGGCCAAGTGTACCTCATATTTTTAAAATACTATACTTGATGGAGCATTAAAGTCTACATTGAAGTCCATCCATACGCACACAAACACCTGAGAGGATGGCGAGTTCCCTCCCACTGGCATTTAAAAAGTTATAATAGGGATATGGGATCTGTTTTGCTGCCAGGAGCAGCTGCTGGATGTGTAAAAGAGGAGAACATGCAAGTTGAAATAACCTGTCTCAGAGAAATTTTGAACAAGTCAAATTAATCAGAGGTTAAGGTCACACAGAATGTTTCTGTGTTTTAAAGTAAACACTTTAGAACATTTTCCAATGCTTTTTAAATGGGAATCTTTGAGATTTTCTTTTAATTTATAAGCACAATTTAGTCAAGATAGCTCAATAAAATGTAACTTTCCCAACAAATTTCTTTGAAGAATAAATGTACCAAATGTTAACAAAACTGTTCCACTGAGAGTTGCAGACTGCAGAGACAGTTACGAAGATTTCAAAAAGTGCTTTTTTATTTTGTGCAAATGAACTTGAGTAGACTTAACAGGTGTACCATTTCAGTTTTCCAACCTTTGTATTCTTTTTTTTTTTCTTTTCATTGTCCTGTTTTGTGTACATACATTTAACTTTCTATAAAGTGAGTGTAAGTAAGGATATTCTCTCATTTTTGACCTTTTGCACTATAGTGGACAGTCTGCAATTTGTGTGGAATTTATTTTGAACAGAAAATGTTCAGCTAAAATGGTCATGCTTAGGGGAGTTTAGTTACCTTGTTTTGGCATATCTTGGCATATATCTTCTTATTATCCTTCTTTAATTGTGACCAAAATTACCTTGTTCAAGTGTTCTGTCACTATGAACAGATGATTTATGATGGCTTATAAAAAAAAGTAAAATTCTGGGTAAGTATGAGTTGGCAGAATCTTGGTGCTATTTGGTGTGAAATTATAAAATTTATAAATCACTTCTACTATGATGACAGATGAAGAAATAAATCTAGTATGGGTGGAGGGGGCCTTGATAGTGCTTGAACAAAACTCTTTGCCCTATCTGAGGTAAGTCAGATTGTAAGAGGTAGCATTTGAACAATCAATGTAAAGTACTTTTTTGATTGTACTCTCAGCTACATGTCTGCTTCACATTCTTCATTAGTAACAAAGACTGTGCGCTTAATAAAGAAGTCCTAAATTAATAAAGGGAGGAATCCTGCCACTATTACTGTTATCTGCCTGGAGTATTTTACTCAGTTGGCTGCTTAAGGTATACATCACTGTAGAATGTTATGAGCTTGTTGCTCACTGATTTTTATGCTTGATGATATTTGTATTCAGTTTTATTGACATATTCATACCACAGTGTAGTGGTCCGGTGCCACTAAGATTCACACCGTCAAGATGACGGTGATTTATTTATTTTTTATAACAACAAAAAACACTTTTCTTTCCTTGGATACCTCCCCTCCTTTTAAACTCCTCTGACCACCTTTGACCCCAACAACCCCTGCAGGGACTGCTGGGAGATGCAGTTCTAACTAATAGTAGCACTGCTACAACAGTACATTTAGTTCAAATTCCAATGTTTTATTTATACATGTCTTAGATGGCGCTCTGCTTAAGGTCATGTGTGTGAGTGTCTATATGTATATGCACATACATGTATGTTATTCTTAGCTGTAATTCATAATTATTATTGCAAGCTCACACAGTATGTGATGCGGCAAGAGAATGTTAATTTACCCATTTCAATTTGTAATTGCCTCTCATTAGACAGCCACTGCTTTCTTCATTCCTGGTTGGAGGGGCTTATGTAGCCCATTTATGTCCAGCCTAAGTAGAAAAGCCTATGCGAGACAGAAGGCATGCGTACCACGAGACCAAGGATTTACTGCAGTCTGCTCCTCACACTGTCATTTCTGTTTTTGTCTTTAACATCTTGTCATGTTATGCATTTGCACGTAAGCTTAAAAACCATGTTTCACATTGCAATTTTACAAATGCTCCCACAACTACATAGTAATAGCATTTACTGCACTGATGTTCAAAAGATGCAACCTAAACTCCTTTTATTTGCATGCTAGCCTGTTTAATTTTCCAGATGAATTATTCCTTCTTCTCTCTACCTCCCTATTTCATTTTATCCTAATATGCATAAAAATGGGCTTAAAAGCAGTGCCAGCCCTTCCATACATGTGGAATTTTTCAGTTGCCTAATTTTCAATCTTATTTTTCAATTAAGAAAGTTTAAACTTGATGTTTTTCTATGGATAAAATAAATGGAGAAATTAGCCTTCGAGGGAAGAGCCCTCTGCAACCGTCAGCTTAAACTGCATGTATTTTGCAGACTTGAGCTGTTTTGCCTCATTATTTTAGAAACTCTTAACTTCTCTCGCCTGGCTGCCTTCAATATAAATAGATCAAATTCTGAATTGAAAGCTGAAATGTTGAAGCTCTTCAGAAGACCAGGGAACTTTTCCAAGTTTCTATCAGGAAAATACACCCCCTTTTTAGGGTAGCTGGATGCTCCAACAATTATAGCTGTAAGTCTTTTTGAAATACAGATCTCAGTGTTTCTATGTAGAATCTGCAGTAGCTGTCTGAAAACTAAAAGCCTGAAACATACAATTGGATGTCATGCCCAATCTCTGTCAAAAATGCTTCTCAAGCTTGTGATGGAAATTAATTTACTCTCATATAGTTTTAGCTTAATAAATAGGGATCATTGTTTTTTTCCTCTCTTTTCTTCCCTTGTTTCAGTTACCTAAATCTGACTGTCACCAAGCTGTTTCAGATCTTATTTATTTAACGGGGACAGTACATTAGCTGGGTATTACAGATAAGGATGGGTAATCCGCTATTGACAAGATATGTCGTACTTCTGATCAGTCTGCAAAGCATGATGTGATTCAATCAAACCATGTATACCACACACACTTACCGTATCTCAATGTAAGTTATCTAAGAATGTATGCAATTGTGAGTGCCTCAATCATTCATAGGTTTTGGGAATGTTCCACACTCCGGTCATAACTGCAAAAAAAAAAAAAAAATCCTTTTCTACATTTCAGCCAGTGCTGGAATCCCAATGATTACCAGCGTACTTGCAGTAGTGTTCACAGTTTGCTAAATGGAATAATATTTTGTAGTGAAAAATCAGTCCTCCTATTTTATATACTTGAAAAATTGTAATCCAACTATTATAATACAGTGAAAAAGATTGTCTCATTCAATTTAAAATTAACAAACAAAATTTCCATTAGAGGAAAGCTTTACAATTTGTTAAGAATTTATTAATATTGTCCTTCACTAACTGTGCTCGGCCTCTTTAAAACTTTTAGATTCTTTAATATTTTTTGAGTGAAACCACATAATAGACTGTCATAGTCATTTCATGACTCTCCAACTAATCAAGTCAAGTCAAGTTGGGGAGCATGCACTGGTACAGTGCGTTGCCGCACCCACTACACGACGAAACAACTTGGGATTCCGGTTGGCAACCCCCCAGGCAGACACGCGGTCCAGTCCCACCCTCCAAAAATGACCCTCTTATCTGCTGCAGCCAGGTGTTACGTGGGCGACCCCTTGGCCTGGTCCAGCCACTCGAGTCCCCAAAAATGATGATCTTACTAGTTGGGTCACCGTCTGAGAAATGCGGCACATAGCCGTAGTGCTGTAACTGACGCCCCCTCACAATGCAGGTAATGTGCCTCATTCGGGACTCCATGAGCAACTGCTCATTCGACACAAAGTCAAACCAACAGTACTCAAGGATTTTCCGGAGAGACCCAATACCAAAGGAGTCCAGTCTTTGTCTCAGATCACTGGATAGCGTCCATGTCTCGCAACCATATAGCAAGACAGGAAGCACCAGGACTCTGAAGACTTGGACCTTCGTCCTTTTGCATAGATATCGGGAGCGCCACACACCCCTTGCCAGCGATCTCATGACCCCCCCATGCTCTCCCAGTCCGTCTACTGACTTCATAGGAAGAGTCACCAGAGACATGAATGTCACTGCCAAGGTAAGTAAACCTCTCAACAAGGTCGACACTCTCTCCGCAAACAGACACACTGCTGATGGCTGTGCCCAAGAGGTCAATAAAGGCCTGGATCTTGGTTTTTATCCAGGACACTTGTAAGCCTAGACACTCAGACTCCTCACTCAGTCTCTCAAGCACCCCGATCAGAGCCTCCATTGACTCCGCGAAGATCACAGCATTGTCAGTAAAGTCAAGATCCGTGAATCTTTCTTCACCAACAGATGCCCCCCAGCCGCTGGACCCCACGACCTTGCCCAGCACCCAGTCCATACAAGCATTGAACAGGGTAGGAGCAAGAACACACCCCTGACGAACCCTAGAATCAACTGGGAAAAATGCAGAGGTTCTGCCTCCACTCTGCACGGTACTCACAGTACCAGTGTACAGGCCGGCCATGATATCCAGCAACCTCGAGGGGATCCCACGAACCCTCAGGATGTCACACAGGTGAGCTCGATCAACTGAGTCAACTCCAACTAATGTTGAAGCTAAATTTGAATTTGATATGAAATACTGCATTTTTATATGCCTGGTTGTTCTGTTCCCTACTTATTGTAATGTAGTCTTAAAATTCTAATAAATGGGAAAGAGAAAGAAAACAGTAGCTGGTTAACCTTGTTAAAAATTGAACAAACTGTTCAGACTCCCAAACCAAAAGCAAATATTTAGATTGTTCAGGTTAGAATGTCAATAACTTCATGGGCAACACTGTTTGTTTAGTCTTCATACAGTATGTGTCTCAAGGTTTGTTTTAAGTTAATTTGAGATAATAACAGTTGGAATTTTTTGCAAATTTTTCCCATGCTGTTCTTTTGTCAGAGAGCGTGGGTCCCATATGATATGTGCCCAAAGTACTGAATGCTGGCCTTTGACCGGACTGCATATTTAGATTTTTGAGAGAAATTTAAAATTGCAGGTAGTAGTCTAGAGAATGCCCGACCATAAGTATTCTAGAACCCATCCATCCATCCATTTTCCAACCCGCTGAATCCGAACACAGGGTCACGGGGGTCTGCTGGAGCCAATCCCAGCCAACACAGGGCACAAGGCAGGAAGCAATCCCGGGCAGGGTGCCAACCCACCACAGGACACACACCCACACACCAAGCACACACTAGGGCCAATTTAGAATCGCCAATCCACCTAACCAGCATGTCTGTGGACTGTGGGAGGAAACCAGAGTGCCCGGAGGAAACCCACGCAGACACAGGGAGAACATGCAAACTCCACGCAGGGAGGACCCGGGAAGCGAACCCAGGTCCCCAGGTATCCTAACTGCGAGGCAGCAGCGCTTCTAGAACCCTTTTAATCATTTATTTTCATGCCAGAGGACATTTTGGCCCTCATGTTATGCCTAAAGTCCACTCCCTTTCAGTCTAAATTAAGCTTGCATTAAAAAAAAATAAAAATCTTTTTATGTCAGTGCCCATCATGAACTACTTTGCACAGGGTTGATAGATTCTGCTGTTTGAGCACCTTACTTACCTGCCAGAATCTTTAGTCACTGGTTAGCAACCCATTTTATGCTTTATGAACATTTTTTTCTGTTTTATGTTCATAAAGCATGTTTACATGTTTTATGTAGTGGTGTGACAGGAGACTTCACCTTCTTAACATAACATTAACAAACCCATTTAAAAAATTTAAGGCTTGTGGAGTGCCGGAACCCTGGCAACATTTTGAAAAGTGATCTAAGACAAGACTCTAGTCCATCATAGGTCCCATCCATGACCACAGTTGCACTCACTTAGGGCCATTTCAGCATTACCTGTTAATGTAATGCACTTTTTTTTTGAGAAAACTTTTTTAAGCATGTAGACTGTGCAACTCTAGGCAAAATATTAATAGCTGTGGGATCTAAAGCCAGGATGCTGAAAATATGAGGCGGCAATGGTAACCACTACATGACCATACCACCTGATAAGTCTCCAAGCTGAGCTAATACTTTCAGCCACACTGTTATATGCTCTGTCATACTCCTAACCTACTGTATGTACTGTATAACATTTACTGTTTTTCACATTCTAATTGTGCCCGTTTATTCTCTGAAAGGATCATTTTCAGGTAATTGCTACTGTACCATCAAACTTACTTATTCACTTTATAATTTTAAATTTTCATATCATGCCCCCTCTTACTTTTAGGCTGCTTACAGTAAAAGCAGCAATATTCTCATTTTCTTTGGGCTTTGTACCCTTTAGTTCTAGACTGTTAGGTAGCTGTTATTAAAATGTCTTTATTATTATACGTTCTTCCTATGATACAACAGAAACAAAAGTGCATTCAATATCTCAGAGGTGTCCTTCAGCTTAAAACTGTTAACTTCTGAAGATTTGTGCTCCAAACACTAAGATAAATAACCTAGTATATCATTTACATTTTTTAAACTATAGAAACTCACAGTATGGCAACCCCTTCTGGAGAGAATGTGATTTACTGATTGATTTTTGTCTTTAGTAAACTGTACTAGACATCTCAAGAACTTTCATTTTTGCCTGAGGTTCGTTTAAAGCAGATGTCTGTATCTGCCCATTATTTTCTATCAGTCATTATCTAGCAGACAATAGCAACCTATAAATATGCTTATGGGCAAGTTGATTATTAGCCTGAAAAAGCTTCCCAGGCATATTTTTTTTTATTTGAAAACATAAAATAAAAAAATGTTGGTAATATTTTTGTTGATTTATGTCCCCAAGCTGAGCAAACCCATTTGTTTGTTTCTTATTTTATCAAGAAGTTGAACTTCAAGACACATCTTTCACAACTTCGATAGTAGACATGATGTGTCTGTGAAGGTTATAAAATGCACGAATAATATAATAGATGACAAAAATGTGTGTAGTATTGTGCTTCAACTCCTTTCTTGACAAAGGAAACACCAAGTCACCATATTTTACCTTCCTACTTTCAGTAGCCATTATGCTTCATTTTTTTCCAGCAAGCTTTCGTGCTATGCTGCAACGCAGAACAGTTATCAAAGCTGTCAAATTGAGATGTTGTACAAATTGCATGTGACAGCTGTTTTATGATTCATGAGGTTGTGACAGAGGTGGTCGCCCTGCAATATCTCACTGCCTGCATTCTTGTCTCTTCCTGGCATCTAAAATGAATTGACATTACTTAAAATTAGTGTTCAAATTAATCTTTTTTTTTTTTATTTTTTTTTATCCAACTAGTTTCTATAAATATTTCACCACCAATTTAATGTACCTGTAAACTGTGATGTAAATGCTACAAATTTATGTTGGTTAAGATATATTTTTGTTTAAAAATCTGTTGACAGTTTACTATATTTCACAGCTTAGACTTGTTAAATATGCAGAAATACGGTATAGAAAAATAAATAACTGATGCAGCTGTCATCTGAGAAACAGAGAAAGAAAAATCATTTCCTTCTTTATTGAAAAACAAGTCTCAATTGCTGTGTCATGTTGTCAGACCTCAGTAACTCCCTAGCACATTTAGTCATTGCACTGCTCTCTGGGTTGTTTCTTGCAGTGGTCGTATTTAAGTCAGTTGTTTCACAGTACAGTATCGAAAGTCTGAAATATTATTCTTTTGAACTCATATTTATTATTTTGTCAGTATCTAAATGTATTTATTATTATTTTTTTTTTTAAATGACATTGTGCCTGAGTGTGTGTGTACTTTATGCTGTCAAGATAGACTCCTGCCCTTGTGCCCATGAACTGGATTAAGCAGGCTTCAGAATGTCATGCTATTAATAAGAGTCTGACTTTTACTTGACTTATTATGTATGGCTTATACATATTACCCTCAATGGGATGATGAAAACTTGGTATTGTAGTTTAACAGTCTATCCTTTTTTAGTAATTAATATAATCCACACTTGGATATAGCAAGTTAACAACAAATTAAACACCCTGTCACTAAACTGGGAAAAAAATGCACCAAACAGAGAGAAATGTGCTGAATGGTCAGTTCTCTGTGTACAGTGATATCTCAGTAAAGAATAATTGGACTGTATTTACTTCTGTTTGAAATAATGAAAGAGGCTTATTATTACCATTTTTTTACTGAGTACAAGTCCACTCAATTTTATATTTCAAAAATTAATTTTAGGTTATCTTCTTGCTAAGAATTTAAATTTAAGTATTCCTCTTTTTCTGTTGCCTGGCAGCTCTGTCCTTAACATCCTTTTAGAACATTAGAACAATCTAGACGAGAACAGACCATTCAGCCCAACAAAGCTCACCAACTCAAGTCGAGTTTTGAAAGTCCCTAAAGTCTTACTGTCTACCACACTAGTTAGTAGCTTATTAAGTGTCTATCGTTCTTTGTGTAAAAAAAAAAAAAAAAAACTTCCTAATGTTTGTGCGAAATTTACCCTTTACAAGTTTCCAACTGTGTCCCCTTGTTCTTGATGAGATCATTTTAACAGGCTCAATCCACTGTACGAATTCCCTTCATAATTTTAAACACTTTAATCATGTCACCTCTTAATCTTCTTTTACTCAAACTGTATAGGCTTAGCTCTTTTAATCTTTCCTTATAATTCAACCCCTGTAGCCCTGGAATCAGCCTAGTTGCTCTTCTTCCAATATACCCAGCATCTCTCCTCTGCACATGTCCAAAGCAACGCAATCTTGCCTGTCTGACTTTGTTTCCCAACTGCCCAACCTGAGTTGACCCTCTAATGTACTCATTTCTAATCCTGTCCTGTATTAGACATAGTGATGTTTATATAGATGAAACATGCATTCGGACAATGTACAGGGCAACTGTAATCATCATTTGCTAATGGCACGCAACTAACCAGATTAACAAAAACTGTAAAACATTAATGAAGAAGGTTCCCTAAACACTGTTATGAAACTTGGAAGTCCTTGTCCTATTAGACCTATGCTTTTTACTGGAAGAAGAGTGAACTGTGAATGAGTGGGGTGCAATGTGGGTCAGGTAAGTTCTTTACTGTTTGCATTTCAGTCTGGAAGAGCAGAGTAAATCCGTAGTAGTGAGACTTGCACCTGTTGTATTAATCATAAAGTAGCTCTCTTAATAAAATATTTAGGAAAAATAAGAGAGGAGTTCTTATCCATTCCACTTCACAAAATACTTGGTTTCTTTTCTCAGAAAAGTAATAATATATATGCTAAGAATTTGTTATTCAGCAGAATGCTAATAGCAGCAAGAGAAAGAAAGTCCGATTAAATGGCAAGTTTCAATAAGCAAGTGAAATGGTCTCTAATATTGGCAATGCTTTGACTGGAAGATGAACTGGAGAAGGAAGTCATATGGTGCTTGCTTTACTTTATAAATGTGGAATGTTAAAAAATTACGAGATGTGTCATTTTTTTTTCAAAGAACAATGACCAGTTTCAGTTGCTGATCTCAATTGAATGCTTCCTGCTGTTATTTACTATAGGGTATTTAATATTATACAAAGAGCTTTTTGAGCTTGCTTTTTGACCAATAATAGGCACAATGGCTTTTTTGTTCCTGAATAGGTTATTGTAGATTTAAAAATAGTTAATACTTAAAAATAATTCTGTCTCTGGATTTTTTTAGTACTTTAGTCTTTTAAATCTGAAACCTTATGTCTAGGAAGGCAGTTCAAAGACTAGACTAGATTGTGTACATGTATTCTATTAAACTGAGTTGTAAATGTAGTCATGGATATACTACTTCTGTGTGTGTCTGTCCATGTTTTTAATGTATTTTTAAATGATCTTCCAGTCCTTCACTGAGCTTCAGTTTGCAATAAACTACCATAAAGCAATCCTGGTTGTAAAGCATTGTCTGTACAGTACTTACCAATTATTCATATTCTAAACTAGACTGAGCATATAACTTGTTTAAAATCTTCCTATTTATGTCAATTTTGTTTGCTTTTTGGGTTGCTCTTATATACGCTGTACAATGATACTATGTGGTAGAACAATAAATAGTATTCTTATTATGTGAGTGACTTGTATATTAAGACAGTACAACTCAGTGCTGGAAATGATTAAAGCCATGGGTCAATAGGTCATTTGTAAAATGGGTACGTTTGGCTGTGTCATTTATAGTCGAAGCACTGGAGTTCAGACCACAAAATTGCCTGATTCATTGCCATCCTCTGATTCATTGTGTGATCCTGAGTAAGACACGTAACATTTCTGTACTCACAATTTAACAAATATATGTATGCATAATCCAGTGTACTATAGTTTGTACTTTGTTGTACTGTGGGATGATATTTACTATGTTAATATATTAAATAAATGCTGTTCTGCAAATAATGCTGTAGCATCCAATACATGTGCAGGCATAAAATAGAAACCAGCATTGAACAGGATACCAGTCCATGACAAAACATTCATACAGCACCAATTTAGACTCAATGTTTATTTAACCTAACATGCGGCTTGGTGGTGCAGTGGTAGTGCTGCTGCCTCACAATAAGGAGTGGAGTCTACTTGTTCTCCCTGTGTCTGTGGGTTTCCTATGGGTGCACATGCCAGTCTCCTCTTACAGTCCAAAGACATGCAGGTTAGCTGAAATGGTGATGCTGAACTGTTCCTAGTGTGTGAGTGTGTGTGTGTGTGTTCGCCCTGTGATAGGCGATGCCCTCTCCAGGGTTTGTTCCTGCCTTGTGCCCTTTAGGATAGCAAACCTTGTCTGGATTAAGCAGTTTAAAAAATGACATGACATATTTAACCTTGGGCGGCACGGTGGCGCAGTGGGTAGCGCTGCTGCCTCGCAGTTGGGAGATCTGGGGACCTGGGTTTGCTTCCCGGGTCCTCCCTGCGTGGAGTTTGCATGTTCTCCCCGTGTCTGCGTGGGTTTCCTCCTGGCGCTCCGGTTTCCTCCCACAGTCCAAAGACATGCAGGTTAGGTGGATTGGTGATTCTAAATTGGCCCTAGTGTGTGCTTGGTGTGTGGGTGTGTTTATGTGTGTCCTGCGGTAGGTTGGCACCCTGCCCAGGAGTGGTTCCTGCCTTGTGCCCTGTGTTGGCTGGGATTGGCTCCAGCAGACCCCCGTGACCCTGTGTTTGGATTCAGCGGGTTGGAAAATGGATGGATGGATATTTAACCTTAAATGTATAGGTTTGGAATGTTAGAAAAAAAATAAAAATAAGAGTACCTGAGATGGGTTTAAATGCAAGCTGCAATAGGTATGACATAGGTCATGGAAGACCCTCTGAGTCACATAGCCTTCCCACAACCCCAGTCTTAATCATAGTGTAACTGGGCTTTCAATGAGCATTTTCTTGACTGACCTTATAACTATTGCAGGCTGTAGTTACAATCTGTTGGAGCAGCTTGAGAAAAACCTACACAAATACAGGAGGACAAATAAACCCAGCAAATAAAGACTGGATTGTGCCCTAGGAATTGGGACAATGAAGCTACCCGCACCCACCATACTGTATCCAAGCATTAAAATGTAAACCAAATAGTTAATTTAGATACTGTAAATTGGGAGGAAAAAACACAAAATAGATTCTAATAAAATTCATTTACGTTCTTCTAGAAAGTAGTTATTGCAAGAGAAAATTCCTCATCTTAACTCCAGTTTCTCTTTTTTAAAGACTTTCCAGTCACACTTTTGGTGTCTTCAATGCCCTCTGGTTAAAATGGTTCCCTTAGCAGCAGCTGTTCCTATGGTGCACATTATTTCAATGTACAACTGACACTGGATCTGGAATCTGGATCTGATATGATTATTAGAAAGGTAAGCCCAATAATATGATGGGTAGTCAAGCTAATGTTAGAAAATCGGATTTATTAGAAAATGGAACAAACCTCTGCAAAACTGACAATGTCATTTCTCAATGTAGTCTCCACCTTTCTCAATACACTTGCACCACCTGCCTAGAAGTGTTTGGATTCTAGCAGAATAAAAGGTTTTGCCTTGCCTTTCTTCACGTCATCATGTGTCTTGAATTGACAACCACCCAGATGTTTTTTTAGCGGTCCAAAAAGGTGGAAATTACATGGTGCCAAATCTGGCGAATAAGGAGGATGTGGCAATACCTCAAACTTCAGTTTCTCGAGACAAGCCTTAGTGTTCTTAGCAGTGTGTGGGCGGGTATTGTCTTGCAGCAAAAGAACTCCTTGAGGCAGCAGTCTCCACTGCTTGGATCGAATAGCAGGCTTCACATTGGCCTCCAGCAAGTCACAGTAACTTGCACTAGTGACTGTAATACCCGTCAGAATGTAGTGTTCGACAGTAACTCTGGTGCAGGTGCATTGAGAAGGGTGGAGACTACATTGAGAATTGACATTATCAGTTTTGTTAAGGTTTGTTCCATTTTCTAATAAATCCTATTTTCTAACTTTAGCTTGACTTCCCCACGTAGAAGAAGGTTATTCTGGTCCCAAGGCTCTAAGTATTCCCAGTATCTCCATAGTCCTGTTCAGTGGGAAGGTTTAGTAGCTTTGCGATAAAGCAATGATACAGAGTCCCACAGCAGGATGCCAAGAAATGAAAAGGAGAAAAGAAGAGGGTCAGTAACAGTTCATGATTGTTTAGATGCTATTTTTATGCAAGTGATTAACAGACAGAGTTGCAATATGAACAGCTAATCTGTACCTCTCAACAGTATATATGCTATACTAAAGTAGCAAGTCTTCAAGCAGGATTTAAGTACTGATACTGAGAGATGGTGTATTTCTTGTACCGGTAGGCAGCCAGTTCTATAGTGTTAGCTAAAGGGTTGAATGGGTAGTTTTATCATCTTTGGAACCCATTTGAAACTGTATTGCATATACTCAGTGATATACTCACATATATCTGAAACCAGGCCATTTGAACCTCTAGAATTATAAAGTAAACCCAGAACCTCACTGGAAGCCAGTGTTAAGACTTTAGAACAGAAGCGTTGTGGTTATTTATTCTAATTCTGCTAATGAACTTACAACAACATTATGAATTATCAGAAAGCTACAAACACCCAGATGTTAATGCATTGTAGTCAGTTCTACTTGAAATAAATGAAAAAAGTCAGTCTGTGGCTGCAAGCTTAGCAAATGCAAAAAATTCAGTCTATGTATTTTGTTTACAAAAAGTAGCTTTTTGGAAAGGATTGTAATGTACAGTATATCATAAAGTAGATGGGTGTCTAAAGTAATGCCTGAGGTGTGTAGATACAGTAAAATGAGTACTTAGCCATCTTGAGTTAAAAACTGACAAGATATTTTTGATGTCTATATGGTTCCCACTAGTTAATAACACTTGTTACTAATTGCTTAATCCATTGTTTTATCTCTTTGACACAGAAATAGGATATAGCTGAATGTCATTTGCATAAGTAAAAGTGAATATTGTGTTTTCTAATGATATCTGTAAATGGTAGTTAAACACAAAGCTAATGATCCTGAGGACATGTGGAGCACAGTCATCATATTCATGTACGTGTTAAAATCAATTTCAGTATGAACTAAAGCATGCAAGGACAGTACCTGAGAGGTCAACAGAATTTTTAAGCCTGTGAAGAGAATAGTGTGTCTAATGTGGCACTTACATCTAACAACATAATAATTGCAGCGTTTCCTTCAGCAGAAGACATTAGAATATCATTGACAACACTGGTTAATGGCTGTGTTTGTACTGCAAAAGCCAAAGTGAAACTTTTCGTCTATAGATATAATAATTATGATGAGGTTGAGGCTGCAAGTCTAGCAGTTTAGAAAGAAAAGCTAAATTTAAAATAGGTCTATAAGTATTGTATGTACTGTATTTTGGTCTAGTGATTTTTTTACCCTTCCCAAATAGTTATCTGACTGTTGCCATTTACAGTACATTATGACTTGTAGTAGTATATCATGACCAATAAGTTAAGTGAAATTAACAGGAAAAAAATGAAGAGAAATGCAGTAGTCTCACATTGAGAGAGCTATGGCAGGGATACATTAATCCAAGTGTTTTTTTTTTTTTTTTTTATTGTCAAAACAGTGGAATAATCGGTTACAAAACTTAACCAATGTTAACACCTACTGCTGTCAACAGAGATTGAGGAAAGTAAAGAGATAATTAATTCAACAAAGATTTTAATAGATGGAAGCCAAATATTGAATTCTGAATGAAAAACCCATATTAGTAAGTGGTACCAGAACCTTGATTAATTTCTGCATTTAGGCAAAGAACCTGTAGTGACATGGTAAGCTAGGCAAAGAGTTGTCATAATCAGCCATAAAGATGGATTATTTTACTAGCACAGTAAACAAGAATACTCTTCTCTAGCAGGAATTAAATTTTTTAAATAAAGGAAATACAGAGCTACATCTGCTACAAGAGCAGCTTTTTATTTGCAGCTTTTTTCCCATGCTGCCTGTCACCTTATAAATAAGTGTCCCTTATTACATAAATTTAAAAAATATGTATTTATTCCCTTGTAGTACAGACATTTAGTTCTGTGCATTGTGTTGCTGGTTCTTTAGATAAAACTGTTCATTCTGTCAGCTGTAATGGTGAGTGTGTGTTTAAGTGAGCAGTCTAACAAATTTAACAATGCCCAAGGTCTGTGCTTTTAAAAAACATTTTGCGTGCATGCCTTGTTAACCAGTTTAGAGAGAGTTTGTATTGTGAGTGGTGCCCAGTATTTCTGTCTTTTCATCTTGACATAAAGGAATCTCTAATTGAATTTAATATTAATTTAATATTCTAACAAGAGCCTGCTATCCTGATTGAAGCTGCCCACAACTTTCGTCATCATCTTTTCATTTTATATAGTGTCTTAGAGCTGCAGAGAATTTCAATAAGGCTTCCGAAGTGGGGATAATCTGATTTAATACATTCTTTACAGTTAGATTATAGCTAGGGGTGAAAAAAACTGACATAGAGGTGGAAAATAGATTTTTAAAATGGGATTCTGGGTGGGGGTTGAGGGACTTTTCTGCTGTGGCTTAAAATCAATAATAACATCTTAACAGGCTATTAAAATATATTACAGGAAATACGGATGGTGGTTTTGATAGCACATCTGGAGATTTTTCAGTGGCATACAGTACATTTTTAAACTGTTTTGAGAGCAGCAAACCTCTAATCAGAATATTACCAAAAGCAATCTTAACATGTTAACACCACATTGAGCTCTGTGCCTCTACTCAAAGTTGGCTTCATGACACCAGGTATCTGCTTTTTTAGATAAATCACCTCGAGCAATGCAGAGAAATGTTGATTCTTTTATGTATGCAGAGAAATTAAAACCTACATTTTTCTTACAGATCATTGGTCATATCCTTATTAAATTTGGTGCCTACATATCTGGTAAGCCAGAAAGACCAGGGCAGAATGCTCATTAGTTCTAATCTGGATGTATGTGTAATTAGTTTTAGACGGCACAATTTAGGGCAGTTGATATGCTACTTTATTTTAATTTATTTTTTGTTAACTGTTTACTAATGGGGCGGCACGGTGGCGCAGTGGATAGCGCTGCTGCCTCGCAGTTGGGAGACCTGGGGACCTGGGTTCGCTTCCCGGGTCCTCCCTGCGTGGAGTTTGCATGTTCTCCCCGTGTCTGCGTGGGTTTCCTCCGGTTACTCCGGTTTCCTCCCACAGTCCAAAGACATGCAGGTTAGGTGGATTGGCGATTCTAAATTGGCCCTAGTGTGTGCATGGTGTGTGGGTGTGTTTGTGTGTGTCCTGCGGTGGGTTGGCACTCTGCCCGGGATTGTTTCCTGCCTTGTGCCCTGTGTTGGCTGGGATTGGCTCCAGCAGACCCCCGTGACCCTGTGTTCGGATTCAGCGGGTTGGAAAATGGATGGATGGATGGATGTTTACTAATGTTATATACATAGTGTCCTTAAATTTTTTCGTAGTGTTTTTGATTTAAAAATACTTAAAAACATGTGCACAAAAATAACCTAATTTCCATATAACCTGCATTTAAAAGCCATCAAAATAGTTGATTTTGTTTTCATAAAGATACCGTCACCATGCTGTTATCATGAATAGCATTGAAAGCAAAGTTGTAAAGTGAACTAAATGGTGGTTTTTAGCATCCGATCGTTGCCATTACCTAGCTGATGTGTGCTTACAGCACTTCCTCAGGGTGAGGAGTCAAGAATGCAGACTTCGCACACTTACATGCATTGCTAAATGAATAATTTAACATGGAAATCTTTCCATGGATTTGGTTTAAAGCAGGTGCTTCACATATCACTAAACTCATTTGCAAGTCTGCAGTGTAACGACAATATTGTGTCAGCAGAGCAGACCAAAGAAAGCAAATCAGAGATGACAGTAAATGTACAGAGCTGCTCTTACAGAAAGGTGTTAAAGAAGCTTCAGAAACATGGACCATATTTTGAATTTGTGGGCAGAGTACAAGTTGACATTATTAAAGTAAAAGTAGTAGACTCAACCCCCATCAGCTCTGTTATCACGTTGGAGTCCAATTATCTCAGATCTCTTGAGCAAAGCAGCAGGTTGACATGGATAGTACTCAATAAGGAATGTGCAACAAACTAAAGCTTCTCCAGGGAAAAGAAGTGGAGGCTTACTCTCTAATAGTTGAGAATCTCACATCAAATGTTTTGCCTGCTGAATTGATTTGACAAATTTTGAAGATGTTTGCAGTGGCCTGTGTGTCAAAAATGAGATTCTTTATTTGATTGTTGTGATTTGACATTGGATGATTGCCAATTTTTGTATCAGTGCAGGCTTGTCTAAATATATAAATATCCAAGAGCAATCATCTTATAAAAAGACACATTTTAATACCCCAGTTTATTTACAAATTAGGAATGCATTTTCCATTTAACTACCTTCAGTCCATGTTTAAACTATCCCAGAGAGTGAGGTAGCTTTCTAGAGGGATTAAATTTTATTTATTTAGGTAATTTTTATTCAGAGTGGCTTACCATTGTGCATTGGTAGTATAAGTGAATTGTAGTCCTGTTGTTTCTAGTCCATCCCCTTAGTTACTTATCCACTCTTCCATAGCTTAGAAGGTATCATACTGGAGGAGGAGGAGGAGGAGGCAGAAAAAAACATGAAGATGGCAGCTTTCATTAATTTTCTTTCTATGAACCACAGTGCCTTATGTATTTTAAGGTTGTTTTTAGATGAATTATTAAGCCTTGGTAACCATTGTTGTCAGACATGGGCACAAAAAAAAAATCACATTTGGTCGCAGCCTGTTCAATTAGTCTGTAGATAGCTGCCTTTTTATTACGAGAGAAAAAAAATGCAGACACTGGGATAACATGCAGACAGTAATCAAGCTGTGTTCAAGATGCTGTAAGGGAGGCAGTGCTATTTTTTACTGTTATATCCTAGAAAGTAACATAAACTGTATGTTTTTAGTATTTGTTGCTAGGCATGGAGTATGTTCATCTGTCAAGATGTTCACTTCTAAAAATCCAACAGTGTTTCTATAGTATTTAAACTTTTATGTATCTAACATACTCATGCTGACTTAGAAGTTTTTTCAGTTAGTCAGATCCATCCGTCCTTTTTCTGAAACCTCTTATTCTATCAATGTGCCTTGGGAAGTTGGAGCCAATCCCGGCATCAGAAGTGAAAGTCAATGACCAATTTTGTAATGTGTACCAGTCTATCACATGGCCACTCCCAAGTTTCCACATATTTGGGATGATTTTAGGATTACATTTAACCTCATACACATCTTTTGAAAAGTGGGAAGAAAATGGTTCATGCAGGCACAGGAAGTATGTTTACAATCAATGACCAGGCTAAGAATGAAATCCAGAAACGATAGTGTTAAACTATGCGTCCCAACCTCCCGCATTAACTTTCAGCTTTTTTTTTTTTTTGTGAATCTTCAGTTTAGATAATCCAATGAATTATCCACAGATAATTAAACTTTAACTGGTAAATAAATTGTCCCCTTTGAGTTTGTGTCATTTATTAGCTTGCTATTTATGTTTGACTCCTGCTTTGTACCCGGTTTTGCAAAAATAGATTTTGGATTCCTGTAATCCTAGAAAGAAAACGTGAACTCAGAAAATTGATAACCTGCTACCATACTGTTATATCCTATAGTGGATATGGATGACTATAGTACGTGATATTTTTCCCCACAATTTGTTTGGACTGATGCATCACTTTATGAACACTAGACTACATGCAGGTTAACTTGTGTTTTTCATTCCAGATCCATTTTGGGCTTGTACTTGGCAATGCAAATTCAAACCTCTGCCCTGTGTAACTGAGTCAGATGCTGTCTGATTTACTCTCAACAATAAAAAAAGTACAAATGGTCAATGGTCCTGGACTTTAATTTCAAGATAGTGTTCTATCTGAAAGAAGCTAAATAAAATAAAACTTGATTGATGATCGAATAAGAAGCTACAGATTCAGCTGTTGTTGTTCAGCTGTTGTTGCATTTAAGTCATGTAAGCATCTTATTAAAAGAATGTAGTCTTTTTTTCTTATTTTTCTACTGAAATTATAGATTAATTATTTAACAGTGGTCAAATGAGCTGAATCCCCCGAGTACTATATTGTGCGTGCACAGCTTTTTATTCAGTAACACAAGTAGAAATTTTGTCACAGATCTTTGCACGAACTAGAAAGCAGATGTATACATTTTTTTTAAACTTGAGCTATGATGTACAACTAAGCTTGTTACCAGTCAGCAGTATTTGCATGTGGCAGCTCAATACAGTATCCTGTTTTAAATTTGAAACAACCACCTTCGCTTTTGCTACTCCTTGCCTAAGCTCCATGTAAGTTGGACTTGTCGCTGTCATCCCTCTGTCCCTGTAGTTCAATTTGTTAGTTGTCCGACTTGACTGGCAAAGATATTCGTTGATGACAGCTGTCATGGTAGCATTTTTAGGATGTGACGTATTGTCTGTTAGATTCATCCGCCTTTCTCCCGAATAGGTTGACAGATGCAATTTATTTTGGGTTCTTTCTGTCTTGGATTGCAAGATTAGATCACATCTCTGACTTGGGATGCACAAAGCTAGTTTTCCAAGGTGAGTCATCCAAGCTAAAGAACATTGTGATCCCAGGAATTGGTAATTGTAAGCATCATTTATCCCAATCCTAATTTTAATTTATAGTGTGAAATTTTTGAATAATAAATCGAATATAGTCCAAAATATAGTCATGTTTAAAAAATGTATAAATATGGGATAGCTGAGAAATGAGGTGAATCCATACTTTATTCTTCAAATTATGATGTATTGACACATTTTTTTTGTGTTTTATTTTACATTGTCAACAGTAGTAAATCAAATGTAATTTTTTACATTAAATTTGTGTGTCTCCATTTGGGAGGTGTCAAGGCTTGCAACAACATGGTGAAGACTGAATGCTTTCCAAAATACAGGTTTTTCAGAGGACACATTGGGCAACAAGTGGGATTTTCTCTGTGGCCCACTTGGATTGTACAGCTAGTGCCATTCATAACCTACTTAGAAGTCAAAGTAGATTCCATTAATCAAAACCATTTTATAATGATTAAAGCCACTACATAATCACTGCACCTTTGTTTCTCTCATTATTGGACATTTAAAACTTTCCATCTCCCAGTGGTACTTTCAGTCCTCACAAAGGATGTACTCGTTTTATTTGCTAATGCAATATTTAGCATAGTAACAACAAAAATATCCAAATGTACAGTTACATGTTTAACTACTGTGGTACATCAAAGCTTTTATAGTAGAATGGAAAATAATCTTTTCACTTATTTTAAATAGAACAAGGAAAAGGCATTAAAGTGTGCTACAGATATTGCTTGGTGGCATTTAATTTGGGTCCTCATTGAAGAGCTTTGAATTAGGAATGTTGTTATCTCTGTTGTCTATGAAAACACAAGATTAAAAACTTTCTCAGCTATCACTCAAATGATGCTGGGGTGAATAAAAGATTCAAACATGATTATTTCTTTAATTAGTAATCCAGCCATTTTAAATCTGATCCTGGACACATGTTTTACACATCTATTTTTTAAATATTTACCCTTGAAAAAGGGCGTTGTGTTCTGGCATAGTTCTGTAATCCTCTTTAGTACTTCTCTTTTCCTTACCCTTAATTAACATATGTAGAATACATAAAAGGTACATTTTCTTGTATGATTACCTATTTAATTATATTCCTACTTTTTATTTTAATTTTACTAACCATTAGCAAAAGGTCTCAAGCTTACTATATAATTGCTTTGAAATGTGTACATATTTAATTATATAACTGAGAACAGAAGGCTTAAGTCATGGCATATCACATATGCGTTGATTTTTGCATACTGTGTTTATGTAATCTGTTAGAAATTTCTCAATCTTCCAGCCCTGATTTTTCAAGCTCTTGCTTGATTTCTAAATTTTCTAATTGATCTGTCAAAAGTTCATAAATTGACTTTTGTTTTTAGGCCATAAATATAATTTTTAACTCAAATCTGTATTTGGGCTGAGCCTTTGCCAGTGATAGAAGATGGCTTGCTTTCTTGATAGTTGTCAGTGATTATCTTTATGATACGCACCTAAGTAACTGGATTATGAGTGAGTGTGGCTTTATGTTTTCCAGCACTAGTAAATGTTGTGCGCCAGTGTGGCATCTGGAGTAACCAGGACATTGTTCTGACTTGGCGTCACATCTGTAAATTGCATACAGAGGACATATGCCTTGAAGGTGCAACCTTGGCTGTGTATTCTTTGTTTACACCTCATTTACTGCACTAGTTAGTCCAAGATGAATTGAATCAGAAAAGAAACACTTACAGGCAATACATTATTTCCCACATGTGGTCCTTGGCAAAGACTGTGACCACTAATATTCCAGCCAGATAATTTAAGAGGTCAATTCCTGGGTTACTTTTAAATCATTCTTTTATTGATTTCTGAATTTCTGAATTTGATCTTTTAAAGGGTAGAGTGTTGTATGTACTTGAAGCCTATCCCAGCATGAACAGTGCATGGTAATTGATTTATTTTTAAGTCAGCTTTTCAATTTCCACACTTAGTATAATATACAGTATAATTGTTAGTCATTAGCCAATTGTTTTGTTTAAAGTATTCTGTTAGAATTACAGACCTTAATTCCCAGTTTTCCAAAAAAATCATTTTGTTTGAGATGTCTTAATACTTTCTTCTACTATACATCCATTCTTTCAAACTTGCTTTGTCAAGTCTGCAGTTGCAGGCAGCCAAAATTGATTTTTGAATCTTTGAACCCAGCCCTAGATGGGACATCTTTCCACTTCAGACCTTTATCATTTTGGCAACTTGTAGTTTGATGTGATTTCTGTTCATAATAATATGCACTGATGAAGCAGTACCGGTATGTCTTAAGGAGTGACTCTTCTGGTAATGTTTGAGTGGATTTGATATCCTTTCTGTAAATCCTGCCACATTTAGTAGTTGAGCATGCAGTCTAAAATTGCTTTTCATAAAGAATATTTGGCTAGCCTGTCTTAAAGCTAAAGTTTTTGAACGTGACATGATTGGAATTTGTTTTATTTTACCTAAGGGAAAGAAACACTTCAGACATAACTACTGTTGTCAGAAATTTCCAAAGAATTGTTCCATTGACATATTTTTTCAGTAGCCTAGAGTATTCATTCTTTTGCATTGTCTACAAGCTTGCTAATGCAAGGCAAATGTTAACCTTAACTGCTTTATTTTATTTATTTATTTATTTTTACTTTTTATTTCTGAATTTGCCTTTCATGGATAAAAGTACTTTTCAAAAAGCTGCATTTATTAAAAAAATAGAAACAATTTAAAAGAGTAGTAGAACTTATCCATTCATTCAGTCAAAATGAATGTTGTTGCAGAATTCCTTACATTTCACATTGCAAAGGTTAATAAGGTAGATGGAGTAATGAAAGTGATGGTAACGTGACACTGATACTCCCAACGCGCATAGCCTTATGGTCCTGGGTGACTGCAGACTTTCACACCAGCTAGCTTTTGAATTTGGTGGCAGTTCTTACTGTTTACTGGTACTCTTTTTTTCATCATAATGCTCTCCATAGGTCTCTGCCTTGTTTGAAATAAATAATAGTGTGACTATTACTCTCCTTGCAAATTTAAAAGATGATTATTGCTCATGTTGTTTTTACTGTAGAGAAGTTGACCAATTTCCCCATTTTTGGCTAAATGTTATTTTACCTCTTAATAAAAGATCGAAGGCTATGTCCACACTACTGCATTTTCTTTTAAAGGCAACATTTTTAAACTATAAAGATCTCTGTCCACATTCGCATTTTCAAATTGTTCCTAAATGTATCTCTATCCACTCTAAAATATCAGAAAACACATATGACAAAGACGTTCACCTACACTGAGCATGCACGCATTGGTGGTGAAGCCATTAAAGGGACAATGTAGTGGAAAATTCGATTCTGTTGTGCTTTCAAACTATCTACTGAAACATAGGACTCTGAAAGTGCATTCACAGCATAGAAAAAGAAGTAAATTATTGAAGGAGCCACAGAAATTGCCCCAATGTTCCATTAATGCACTGATCACAGTTAAAAGTAACAGTCTTCAGAACTGGTGACGGTACTCTTAACACCAAATAAAAACACAGTAAATGTTCAAATGGCACTTAATATAAAATTAAAGTGATCAGCTCTATGTTCATTCATGAGAGGATTGATTATAAGCAGTCCACAGCAGTTGGAGCACATCTTGTACCAAACAACATTGGCAAAAGTAATTCAATAGAGAAATATATAAAAAAATCCATATTTGCATGTGTCTTTGTCTACACTTTACTGCATTATGTTTTCTTGTTTCTGTCCTGTATGTTCTTGAGCTTGGCTGCATTCTATACCTGTGCACTTCATTAAGCACCTTGTTACTAATTTTACTGTGGAAAGCACCCCTCTTTACCGAATGGGTCAAGTATAAGTAATAAACAGCTGAGATATTTATAGTCTGATATTCATGGGGTTCTGATTTTTTTCACTACAAAGATAACATTGTGGGATTTGTGGCAGAACTGTACTGACTGGTAAATGATTTGCCTTTTGCACATATATGCAGCATTCAAACTGTACAAAGTGCAATTAGATGCATATAAGTAAGCAACACAACAAGTGCCAATGGAAAGCAACTCTTCTATGTCCCCTATGCTGGAATGGTTTTGTTTTGTGAAGGATGACCAATCAGGAAATGAGACATTGTAATGAGCAGAATCCAGTCATGGAAGGGCCACATAATAAGCATGAACAAATCCGAGCATGATTAGAGCCTGTTGTGATAAGCTGCCCGGACACAGACAGACGGACACCATATTCAAGTCCACCACACGTTTATTGTACATAATATACAGTTCAATAAAGTGCACAAACCCAGTGCCTCCAGCACCAATCTCCCCCAAAGTCCAGGCTCTCACACTCTCTTTCTGCCTGCTCGTCAGGCCGCCTCCTCTCTCCTGCCTCCAAAACCTTGTCCACTCCTCACCCGACTCCAGTCCTTCTTTGCAGGGAAGCGGCCCCTTTTATAAGTGCCCGGATGGGCTCCAGGTGATCCCCGACACTCCCTAGACACTCCCTTGTGTGGCGGAAGTGCCGGCTGTGTTCCCGGAAGCCCTCCGGGTGTTCCCAAACTTCTTCCCCCCAGTACTTCCTGGTGTGGCGGAAGTGTTGGGGTTCCGGGTCCTTCAGGCATGGGGGATCCCCCTGGCGGAGACCACAGGCCCCTACAGGGTTGGGCTTCCAAGCCCTGCACCCGTGGCCCTTAAAGGAACCAGGGCGGCCTCCCCCTCGTGGTCCGGAGGAGGAATGAGCCCTCCTCCTGTCCTCCTGGGCGTCCCGGCTGGGCACAACCCCCAGCCGCGTGCCACACTGTGTTTCATCTGTCCACATTTAGACATTGAGCTGGCGTTTTCATAAGTGTACAGCTCTGAAGAGCATTTTTAGAAGCCTCCATTTTTCTGGGGGTTGAAAACGCAGGGGAAGTTGGATGGGGCCTAAGTTTGTTGCTAACATTTTCCTTAATCAGCAATTAACAGTGAGATTTGAAAAGCAAGGCAGCCTACTCCTAATTAGCTCAGTTGATGATATTTTTACCTGTTTGTTCATCGTTAAGTATTAACAAAAAAGTTCAGAGATTGATGAGTTTTTCTTCTCTCTGTTTTTCAAAAACTTTTTTTTTTTTTTTTAAATTTGTGACAACAGAATGATAACCAAACCAGGGTGCAAACCATCTAATTTAATAATGGTTGAATTTACTACACATATTGGTTTCTAACAAAGAAATCAGTTGGGCCAGGCTTAGATACCTCAGCATGTTTGCTATGTCATCCTGTTACCATGTCTTAGTGCTGAGAGTTCTCAAGTTCATTTCTGGGGTACCACTGTTGCTGAAGGTTTTCATTCAGTTTTACAAATCAGTGTGTCACTTTTATTTCTAATTGATATAATTGTTTCATTACATAGCCTTCTTTATTCTCTCATTTTACATTTAGAAAATCTGTGCTAGTATGATAATTACACATAATAGAAATTCTGCAATGTGTATTTTTTGCCATAGCTTTAAATGCACGACTTTCTTTTCCCATTTTTGTTTTTGTCTCACTTTTTTCTGTGGCATTTACTCCCTTAATTGTATCCAAATACTAACAATTGGTGTCAGGTAGTACAGACATAGGTGCAAATGACAGTAAATGTGTACACTTTTATGCTAATTAGGAAGAAAAGACCTACATCAATGGCTTAAGTTTAGTGCCGCGGACCACCATAACTGCAGATGTTCTTCACAACTAGTCTTTGCTTTTAATTGGACTCCTGCCCTTATTAGGCAAGCTGTTATTTCTGAGTTTGTACCTTTTCTAGGCCAATTCATAAATAACAGAATGGACTTGCTAAGTTTTTTATTGGAATGTGGCAAGATTTGCATGTGTTACACTGAGGTGAATTGAAAAGATTTTTCCTGTTTTTTATTTTTGCTGTGGTTATTTAAGTGTATTATACTAATTACCACTCAAATAAACATAACACAGAAATAGCTGCTTCCCTTTAACATTTAGTGTCATTTGCACCTGTCTCTCATCATTAATTGTTAGTATTTAGGGAGCAAATGCCTCAAACAAATGGTGAATTTAGAAATATAAATATGATTGATTGTTTTGGCAAAAACAAAGACATTTCTTTATTCTGTTCTTTAGAATTATATTGTATTCAGACAAATCTGCTAGAATAACAAGAAAAGAAAAGGGCTCTCAATGATCAATTAGGTTAAGTAAAAGAGTGACCCATTGTTTTGTGAAACGTGGGGAATAAAAACTGCAACTACCATGGTATGCCAGGACTGATCTTGAGTACTCCTGTCTTTGTGGACATAATGGATACTCCCTATCCCCTAAAAGTGTTTTTATTTATTTATTTATTTTTTTATGTTTACTTGCTTATTTTTTAAGTTAGAATGTAGCATGCAGTAAAGGTAAAGTCTTTAAGGAAAATCTGTTAAAAGTGAAAAGTGCAGAGTGTGGATGCCTTGGGGCCAACTCACTGCTGGTGCCTCTTCGGAATTCAGCTGCGAGTTCAATGTGGAAAGAGTTACAATGAATATTAGAGCTGTGCTGTGCATAAATGTGAATGCATACTATTTGATCTTCCTTCCATTGTGATGGGGATAACCAAAATAATATGTCCACAAGTTTTTTCTTTTTTTCTTTTTGCACCCCATACCTGCTGCTTAGTGTTTGATGTTCAAGATCTGTGAGTCCATACTTCTATCTTCTAATCTGCCTAATCAAACTCAAGGCCAATCCCGTTAGCAATGTATGCAAGGCATGAACAAACCCTTGATGATTGCCAGTTCCTCACATGGCAGACTCTCCCATATGGCCACACTAACTCTTACAGGGTCAGTTTAAAGTTTGTAGTTAACTCATATCTTTGAGATGTGTCAAGTGAGTTTGAGTACCTGGAGAAAAAATGATATACTGAAGATCTGGAGACTTACTCTTTGGCTAAACATGGGAACACCTGTAATAGACTAAAAGAACTGTGTTGCTCCAAGGAACACTATATAGTGTTGTTTCTTCCCTTATCCATTGAGCTGCATAATGAGTCACCCCTCAGCTGAGGAGGTATTGTCCCCTGTTTGCTGAATGGTACAGAGTTGGTCTAGCAGAGGTCTTAACAGACAATAAGTGGCATGTGCAATATACTGTGTCAATGACTGACATACTGTACTGTGAAACTGCATTGTAAGAATGTCTACTTCTGATCACTTTACACTTAGTAAATACCAACACTTTAAATACAGTTAATTCATGTTATATGTGTATTTGTACCTTGTTAGAATAAGCAAGACTGTTATTATACAATACAGTACAATACAATTTATTTTTGTATAGCCCAAAATCACACAAGAAGTGCCGCAATGGGCTTTAACAGGCCCTGCCTCTTGGCACCCCCCCAGCCTTGACTCTCTAGGACAAGGAAAAACTCCCAAAAAAAACCTTGTAGGGAAAAATGGAAGAAACCTTGGGAAAGGCAGTTCAAAGACAGACCCCTTTCCAGGTAGGTTGGGCGTGCAGTGGGTGTCAAAAGAAAGGGGTCAATACAATACAATACAATACACAGAACAGAACAAATCCTCAATACAGTATAAAAATAAAAATTTTAGAAGTGTGGAGCAGAATTTAACAGTGGATGATATCACATGATAAGATTTGGATGTTATTCTGTGTTAAAAGTCTATTTGTGCCTTTCTTGTCTGCTGCTATAACTCTGCAGTTTCCTTCAGGACTAATAAGCATCTTTCCATTTCTTTGTCCATCACATGCCAGCTCCACAGAAATATTGACATGATATGCCATCCCCAAGTGATGGGTCAAGTACACATATGTAGAAGAAATGCTCTGCTTCAGTGTATCATGTGTTGAATTGTTGATAATTACGTAAAACCACAAAAACTACTTGAGAAACATCTTACTGTATCAAAGACAACAGTAGTATCAAAGCTTTGCTTTTCACAAGGTTTGGCATTGCAAACAAAAACTTAGTCTCCTTCGGATTTTAATCTGGTGTTTTCAGATGTAGAAATTCGGATCTGGCTGAGAACCCTTCTTGGCCTGGCTGCATTTTTCCAGTCCTTTGTTCAGAGCAGTATGGGTTTAGTACATAGGGCCATGTTAACGTGAACTTTCCAAGAAGATCCTCTTTGTGTCTATACATATTAATCTGGCCTTTCTTTATAATACTCCTAGGAATGATGCGGAAAAGAGAAGTGTATATTTATATAAAAAAAAAAAAATTAATGAACTGTCATTTTTATTTTACAGAAATCTCCTAAATGTTATTGTAAGAAGGGTTTTGTCATTCTTCAGTAGCAAAATACACTAAACATGTTGCTTGGAAGTTCTTTAATTTTGTCTTGTTATTTCTTTCTTTCTTGTTAGAAAAGGAACATGTTTTATAAGCGCTTGGCTTTGTCTCAGGCCACAGTACTGTGTGAGTAATCCATAGTCCTTTGTGCCGAACCATCCAATTACCGGGCACGTCTGTACATCATACTGCAGTTGTGTCACATCAAATGTGAAGGTTCCTTTTTGAGTGCCACTGGAAGCTTTTGAAGGAAAGTTCTGAAGTAGCCGCACCTGTTGAAGTGAACAACTTTCAAATCAGCTCCATTGACTGACAGTAGGAAGCTGCCATGCATGAACAAAGGAAGTTGGCTTCAGCCTTGCGTTTCAAGGCGCACAGCTGCTGCCTTGCTTGCAGTAATCTTTCTTTGAATGAACCGTTTCCACAGAAAAAAGTGATAACACAGCTGTTTAACATAAAACTTGAGTATGATGGACATGGCAGTACTGCCACTAAATTATTTAGTGAAGTCGCGTGGGAAGAGCAGATTCTTTTTATATTAATTATTTGTTTGCATAGAAATCGGGCAATGCTTTGTAGTTTTAATTTTCCTTTGCATATCATTTACAATACAGTGGTGTGAAAAACTATTTGCCCCCTTCCTGATTTCTTATTCTTTTGCATGTTTGTCACACAAAATGTTTCTGATCATCAAACACATTTAACCATTAGTCAAATATAACACAAGTAAACACAAAATGCAGTTTGTAAATGGTGGTTTTTATTATTTAGGGAGAAAAAAAAATCCAAACCTACATGGCCCTGTGTGAAAAAGTAATTGCCCCCTGAACCTAATAACTGGTTGGGCCACCCTTAGCAGCAATAACTGCAATCAAGCGTTTGCGATAACTTGCAATGAGTCTTTTACAGCGCTCTGGAGGAATTTTGGCCCACTCATCTTTGCAAAATTGTTGTAATTCAGCTTTATTTGAGGGTTTTCTAGCATGAACCGCCTTTTTAAGGTCATGCCATAGCATCTCAATTGGATTCAGGTCAGGACTTTGACTAGGCCACTCCAAAGTCTTCATTTTGTTTTTCTTCAGCCATTCAGAGGTGGATTTGCTGGTGTGTTTTGGGTCATTGTCCTGTTGCAGCACCCACGATCGCTTCAGCTTGAGTTGACGAACAGATGGCCGGACATTCTCCTTCAGGATTTTTTGGTAGACAGTAGAATTCATGGTTCCATCTATCACAGCAAGCCTTCCAGGTCCTGAAGCAGCAAAACAACCCCAGACCATCACACTACCACCACCATATTTTACTGTAGGTATGATGTTCTTTTTCTGAAATACTGTGTTCCTTTTACACCAGATGTAACGGGACATTTGCCTTCCAAAAAGTTCAACTTTTGTCTCATCAGTCAATAAGGTATTTTCCCAAAAGTCTTGGCAATCATTGAGATGTTTCTTAGCAAAATTGAGACGAGCCCTAATGTTCTTTTTGCTTAACAGTGGTTTGCGTCTTGGAAATCTGCCATGCAGGCCGTTTTTGCCCAGTCTCTTTCTTATGGTGGAGTCGTGAACACTGACCTTAATTGAGGCAAGTGAGGCCTGCAGTTCTTTAGACGTTGTCCTGGGGTCTTTTGTGACCTCTCGGATGAGTCGTCTCTGCGCTCTTGGGGTAATTTTGGTCGGCTGGCCGGCCACTCCTGGGAAGGTTCACCACTGTTCCATGTTTTTGCCATTTGTGGATAATGGCTCTCACTGTGGTTCGCTGGAGTCCCAAAGCTTTAGAAATGGCTTTATAACCTTTACCAGACTGATAGATCTCAATTACTTCTGTTCTCATTTGTTCCTGAATTTCTTTGGATCTTGGCATGATGTCTAACTTTTGAGGTGCTTTTGGTCTACTTCTCTGTGTCTGGCAGCTCCTATTTAAGTGATTTCTTGATTGAAACAGGTGTGGCAGTAATCAGGCCTGGGGGTGGCTACGGAAATTCAACTCAGGTGTGATACACCACAGTTAGGTTATTTTTTAACAAGGGGGCAATTACTTTTTCACACAGGGCCATGTAGGTTTGGATTTTTTTTCTCCCTAAATAATAAAAACCATCATTTAAAAACTGCATTTTGTGTTTACTTGTGTTATATTTGACTAATGGTTAAATGTGTTTGATGATCAGAAACATTTTGTGTGACAAACATGCAAAAGAATAAGAAATCAGGAAGGGGGCAAATAGTTTTTCACACCACTGTATTTGTTATTACCAATATTACTTGTGATGAAACTGCTTGTGCAGTCAAAGCCTTCCTGTGTGATAAAGAAAGGTTGCAGAATATATATCATCACATAAGAAGAAAATTTAAGTGATGTGAGACCATTTAGACCAGGTACCCCAATTGGTTACCTTAATTGTCAAAGTATCTCATCCATACACATTTTAAAAGTTGTCAAGGTTTACTCTTGAATTATATCACTTGTTAAATTTGCTCCAGAGTCCCAACACTATTTGTGTGAAGATATGTTTCCATTCTGTTGTTTTAATGTGTTTCTCCTTAGTATTCTCCTCTCTCTATGTAATCCTTTGGAAGCTACCACTATGCAGTATTTAATTAAAAAATGTCTTCCAGATCACCTGGGGCTGACTGATTACATGATCTGTTGTTGCACCCCTGAAGTAACACAGTGTTGCCTCATTTTGATATACTGTACATCCAAAGCTGAGCATGCAGCTGCAATCTCAAACCATTTTTATTTTTTCCCCTCTCTGCTATGCTAAGGCAAGCACAAAACACTGAAAAGACATCAAGTGTTGGCTCTAAAATTCATTTAGCTGATCAGCCATTTTTGTAATCCAAAACACTCACTTTCCTTCTTTCATTGCTCCAGCCAGTGTTCCATGCTTTTTGTTGGTTGTAGTCAGAGTACTACTGTTTGAGTACTCGCTGACTTTCAACTTTCACAGACTCAAGAGTCTAACACTACAACTGCTGTGATTTTTCTTAAGATTATACACAAGACTAAAAATTGCAGTGTAAGTCATGTAGATGACACCAGCCTTATATAAACAATAGCTGCAAAGTACAAACTACAATAAGAGTTGGATATCTGTCTGTTGAAGAAAACATATATTTAGAATGTTTTGAGTTCTGCCTTTTTGATTTATAATGGCATTCTTCCCTTCATGTGCAGCATTGGCATAGTTTATTTTTTCCCCTTACTAGAACCTACTATACATGAGGAAAGGTACACAGGCTATGTCATGCTAGACTATTCTTGTCATAATCTATATTGGCTGTGCTTGTCTAGCAGAAGAAATAACAAATTAAATTATTTAATCAGATGTTGTGCAGGTTTTTTTCCCCCCATTTCAATTATTACGCAAGTGAGGGATTAGATCCAAAGAAAAGCTAGCAGAGGATTGACTCTCCAGGGTAAGCATTGGGATGCTTTGGTCTATAGAACTAATTACCATTTGACCCAGTCCTGTAATAAGGTAGAAAAACAAAAGGAGTGAGCGGTGATGAGACGAAGAGCCCGACTCCTCAGAGATTATCCCAGCATTCTTAAAATACATTACAGAGATCTGCTAGCTATTCTGCTTTGATTTAATGGTGGACATTGTGTGGTGTCCAATGTTAGATTTTGACTAGGTAGTTAATGCTCAGTTCAAGTTATTTATGTGTATCACATTTCTCATTTCACATACAGGTATATCCCTGAATTCTGTTAATTATTGAACCCATTTTTTCCAGGTGAGGGTTACTGGAAAAAGGAGACAGAGAGAGAGACAGAGAGAATCCCAGCAGCTAGACACATTATATCCTCATTGTGCCAGAATAACAGTTTTCTTAGCCTACAGGTCCCTCTTTAAAATACCTCATGCAATAAAACACAAAATTTGTATCTGCTCTGAAATTGTCCTAGCCCAGTGGTCGGCAAACTCATTAGTCAAAAGAGCCAAAGATCAGCAGTACAACGATTAAGATTTCTTTTGAGAGCCAAATTTCTTTTCAAGAACCATGTTTTTAGGAGTCAGTTTAAACTAGCTACTAACATTAAATAAAACCAGATATCATAATAATAATAATCTTATTTATTGACAAAAAAATATTTTATACATTAAAATAAAAATATGACAAAACACGCATTTAATGTGAACAATGACCTTGCATTTCCTTGGAAAGTTTGGATAAGTCAGGCTTGTATGTCGTTGTTTTTAATTTCAAGCAGGATTCCAGGTTCTCATCAATAAGACGATTTCTCAATGTACTTTTGATAAGGTTCATGCTTGAAAAAGATTGTTCACATGAATATGTAGAGCCAAAGAGTGAAAGAACAGCAAATGCTAGTTTTTTTAACTGATCATATGAGTCAGGAATACTATTCCAGGTGTTGAAAATTATCATGTCTTTCAAAGCAGACCACTTGTGCTGTGAACTAAAATCACATTTATTTTTCTCCAATTTTTCCAGATCAGCATTAAGGTGTTCAAATTTTGAGCTCCATAATTCTTTGTTTTTTAACTCCAGTAATTGCATTTCAAAAGCACCAATGTCAGTATTAAAAAGAGAAAAATTCAATTCTGTTACATCAGCACTGAGAGGTTTTTTAACAAAGGCTAATGTAGCCATGCTATTTCCGAATTCCTGAAACCTCCGTAGAAAAGCTTCCCTCATATTTAAAATTGCTGTTTTGAAATAGTAAATGTCATTTACCGAGTTATTTTCTTGGCGATGTTTCAGCAGGCTTGGAAAATGAATTAATGTTTTTCTTTCAAAATCTTCAGCAAAAAGGGATAATTTGTTTTCGAATGAAATGACTTCTTCCAACATCGAAAAAATTGTGTTTCCTTTCTCCTGTAGTTTACGATTAAGATTATTTAGATGAGACGTAACGTCTACCATGAAATAAAATTTTTGGATCCATTGATCGTCCGTTAGTTCAGGATAGTCAACACCCTTCTCAAGGAGAAATGCCTTAATTTCTAATAATAAGGAAGCGAAACGTTTTAAAACGTTTCCTCTTGAAAGCCAACGTACCTTATTATGCAGCAGAAGATCTGCGTATTCACTCTCCATTTCAACTAAAAATTCTTTAAATTGGCGATGATAAAGAGCTTTAGCTACAATTGTGTTGACAATCTTGATCACCAGTTCCATAACATTGCAAATTTCTTCTGGAAATGTCTGAGCACAAAGCGCTTCTTGATGAATGATGCAATGGTAAACAAGTATCTCATGATTAATTTTTTCCGTCAAAACAGAAACAAAACCTTTTCTCTCTCCGGTCATACTTTTTGTCCTATCTGTTGAAATTGAAACAATTTTATCGAGTGGAATATGATGTTTCTCCATGCATTCAATGACAGCATTTGCAATATCCTCGCCACGTGTTTGACCTTTCAGTGGCAATAGTCCTAAAAGTTCTTCTTTAGGACCCGTAGATGAAATAAATCGAACAAAAAGTGAAACTTGTGCTGTGTCATTTACAGTATGTCACAAGACTCGTCAACAGCTATTGATAAAGCTGAAACCAATTTAAGATCTTCGATTTGCTGATTGGTTATATTCGAAGACATTTTGACTGTCCTATCTTTTACTGTTTTAGCAGACAGTGGTAACTCTTTAATTTTGTTAAGAATTTCTGCCTTGTTCTTAAAATCCCGGAATAGCTCTTCGGATGCATTTATAAAACAACTTTTAATGTACTCACCGTCTGTGTATGGTTTGCCTCTCTTAGCAATCTCTTGACTAACAATAAAGCTTGCAATATTAACATTGTTGGAAGACTGCACCCAATAATTAAATACAGAACTTGATTTTTGTTGACTCTTCTGAAGTTCCTCAACAGCTTTCTTCCTCGCATCACCGGCGGGATATTTACTGCCAAATGACGCGTGTTTAGTTGTAAAGTGTCTCTCCAAATTTGATTTCTTGTTATGTGCCAATTTTTCTTGACAAATAAGGCAGGTCAGAAGGCCATTTGAGTTTTGTATAAACGCGAACGATTCCGTCCATTCAACGGTTTTCGTCTTCCGTTTTTCTTTGCTTCTTCTTTGTAGCCATGTCAAATGGGTGACACCTAAAAACATGTTTTGTTTTATAACAATAAAAGCAGCAGCACAAAGTTAGAACAACTTATTAAATTGATGCCAAAAATACCTGTGAGATCTGCAGCTGGTTGAAAGATACAAGTAGCTTAATGTGCTTAAGGTACTCTCGTTGCTCGCGTGAGACTTTTCGGCACGCCAGGCACTGACCACTGTACACACTGACTGACAAGCTGTGACTAGCTCACTCTCGCTCAACTTGTGCATTAGTTGCGTGTGCCTCCTCTGTGCCGCATACCCCGCGCCCGCTTGCGTTACGTCAACCTGACTGACACCCCCCTCGCCCGCACGTAGTCGAAATCAATTCATGGCAGAACCGCACTCAAGTGGCTAAAGAGCCGCATGTGGCTCGCGAGCCGCGGTTTGCCGACCACTGTCCTAGCCCAGTAGTAGTTTTAGGTGACTGGAGCAATATTGTTCCCCAGCCACATTGTACTCAAAGCATAAACCAACCTCGATGAAATGCCAGTCCATCACAGGGTATATTTACAGAAAACACCAATATTATGTTGTGGCAGATGGCCAGAGCCCTTGCCCGGCTGGGATGCCTATATAGTAGAAGGACCGAGGGAGAGAGCATATTCAGGGCATTACCTCCCCCGGAGCGCTAGATGGCAGTACCCATGGGTTGCAGTGTTACCTCAGACTCCCACAGGGCTCCATGGGTGTTGGAGTTTGGAGCAGCCCTGTTGGGTTCTGTGGGCGCTGCCAGAGTGTGGTGTAGGTACTGTTGAGCCCTTGGTTGCAGCACTTCCGGCTACCAGAAGGAGGTCATGGATCACCTGAAGCACTTCCGGATGCTCTTTAAAAGGACCCAGTGTGGTGTAGCGGGTCCACAGCTCAAGCCAAAAAGGCCACTTTTTAAATAAATAATCGCTGCACTCGCGGCTTAGAGAGGGGGCATGGTAGTGTGGCAGATCAGTTCCCGGATGAGTTTGTGATGCAGGTGGTCCTCACTTAAGTGCACAGGTGAGGAGTCGTCTGCATCCGTAATGGATGCCGGGAGCTGCTAATTGCCACAACCTGATCCACGTCCCTGTGATAAATAGAGCGAGGAGGCTAGGAAAAGATGAATGAGAAAAGGAGAAGATGAACGGAGGCTGCAGGAGAAGAAGGCTGGAAGCAGGTAGAGTAAAGCCAGTGCAGGAGAGCAAGGAAGCGCTGGCTTGCGCTGATTGCAGGCAGCTGAGCAATGAGCCTGGGTGTTTGGCTGGCACCCCAGGAGCAGGCGAGTGTGGTCGCTCCTGCTAAGCATTTAGTGAGGAGTGGGAGTGACCGGAAGGAGGATGGCTCGCTGCATAAGGTCGAGAAGGCAGCGGGAGTCGGGACTTGGGACGTGAAAGCCCCAGCGTGAGCACCCTAGTCGCTGGGGAGCTCAAGTCACGGTCTGGTGAAGCCTACCGGAGTCAGGGATCGGAAAGGCGAACAGACCAGCAGGAGAAGGCAGAAAGAAGGTCAGCTGCAGGTAGGGTGGCTCCCCTGGTGCATAGCCTGGATGGGAGAAGCAGGGGAGTCACCAGTAGAAGAAAGGCACTGGGATTTGTTTAAAAGGACAGCTTCTAGCCATTGTTTTTTAAACCTATTTTATGGATTATTTATTTAATGACGTATATTTAAAGCACTGCACTATTTATTTGAACACTGTTTTGTTTTGTTGGTTTTAAATAAAAGCACTTTGCACTTTTTGCTCCATCCCCTTGCTTTGTTGTGCCTCACTGTCTGGCTCATCGGTGACATTACCGACGGTGTCGGGTTCAAGACCTCCCAGAAGTCAGATGGGAGCGTGTTGCAGAACCCGCATCGTCACACCCAGCAGCCACTACTCAGAGAGCCAGAGTTGAGAGGTGGAGGACAAAGCTTTCCAGGGAGAAAGAGAGTGAAAAAGAAAAGGGAAGAAGGAAAAAAAGTGTGCTTTGTGTTTGGTGTTAGAACTGTGGTGTGTAGGTGGGAAATGGGGAAAGGCATTTTCCACAAGGAAAATTTATAAAAAAAAAAAAGTGTTCTGAACTTTAGTCCTACGTCTGTCTGTGTCGGGTTTGGGTGACAGGAGCACCCTCTGCAGGCCACAATATACACATCAGTTTGTTTGTTTTTTACTCTTCTCTTATTTTCTTTTATCTATGTGTCCCTTGTCTAACCTGCTTATCCAGGTTAAAGTCATAGGACTAGAATCTATCTATCTGTGGCATTAGGTATCTTCTTCTTCTTCTTTCGGCTGCTCCCGTTAAGGGTTGCCACAGCGGATCATCTTCTTCCATATCTTTCTGTCTTCTGCATCTTGTTCTTACACCCATCACCTGTATGTCCTCTCTCACCACATCCATAAACCTTCTCTTAGGCCTTCCTCTTGCCTGGCAACTCTATCCTTAGCATCCTTCTCCCAATATACCCAGAATCTCTCCTTTACACATGTCCAAACCAACGCAATCTCGTCTCTCTGACTTTGTCTCCCAGCTGTCCAACTTGAGCTGATCCTCTTATGTACTCATGTCTAATCCTATCTATCCTCATCACGCCCAGTGCAAATATTAGCGTCTTTAACTAGGCCACCTCGAACTCTGTCTCCTGGTACAGGTCCTTTCTGGTCAGTGCCACCGTGTCCAACCCATATAACATAGCTGGTCTCACTACCGTCCTGTAGATCTTCCCTTTCACTCTTGCTGATACCTGTCTGTCACAAATCACTCCTGACACTCTTCTCCACCCATTCCACTCTGCCTGCATTCTTTTTCACCTGTCTTCCACAATCCCCATTACTCTGTACTGTTGATCCCAAGTATTTAAACTCATCCACCTTCGCCAACTCTACTCCCTGCATCCTCACCATTCCACTGACTTCCCTCTCATTTACACACATGTACTCTGCCTTGTTCCTACTGACCTTCATTCCTCTCCTCTCTAGAGCATATCTCCACCTCACCAGGGTCTCCTCAACCTGCTCCCTACTATCGCTACAGATCACAATGTCATCAGCAAACATCATAGTCCACGGGGACACCTGTCTAATCTCGTCTGTCAACCTGTCCATCACCATCCATATTACTAACCGAAGGTTGTAAACCGGATGGACGCAAGGCGCATTGAAGCGCACGCGCACTGCCACACTGCAACGAGCCCGCCCATAGCTAACGACACAGCCACAGAAAACACAGAAACGAGAAGGTTGTAAACCGGATGTCACGCGCACTGCAACGAGCCCGCCACCTGTAAACTAGACTTGCACTAATCCACTGTTCCAGTAATGTGGATCACATAACGGTCATTCAGTTTGGCGCCTGCCCCAGAGTCCAGAGTCAAACGCAGCGACTTCCCAAAACGCGGCGGCTTCCCAGAGTCAGTAGGTGGAGCCCAAATAACACAACATAATGCGCCGTGGCACCCGCCCCAGAGTCAAACGCAGCAGCTTCCCAGAGTCAGTACGTGGTGCCCAAACAACACAGCCTGTGAGCTACACTTGCTCTAATCCACTGTGCCAGTAATATAGATCACATAACGGTCACAGACTGTAACCCAGCGGCTTCCCAGACTCAGTGGCTGGCACACGAACACCACAACCTGTAAACTGAACTTGCTGTGCTCCACTCTGCCAGCAGTCGGTGTCAGCAAAGGCAACGGAATCACATCTCCACAAAACGAGACTGCTCTACTACAGATATGCTTATGTGATTAAATGACATTTCCCCAGACGCACCCACCCTCCATGATATGTCATCCATCCAGATATCGGACGGAACAGAAACTGATTGCCATTCTTGGATTTCTGATTAGCTAGCGAATCGAGGGCTTACTTGTTGCAAATAAGAAAGGGCTCAGAGCCGATCCCTGATGTAATCCCACCTCCACCTTAAATACATCCGCCACTCCTACCGCAGACCTCACCACAGTCACATTTCCCTCGTACATATCCTGTACAACTCTTACATACTTCTCTGCCACTCACGACTTCCTCATACAATACCACAACTCCTCTCCAGGTCCATAAAGATGCAATGAAACTCCTTCTGGCCTTCTCTATACTTCCCAATCGACATCCTCAGAGCAAACATTGCATCTGTGGTGCTCTTTCTTGGCATGAAACCATACTGCTGCTCACTAATCATCACCTCACTTCTTAACCTAGCTTCCACTACTCTTTCCCATAACTTCATGCTGTGGCTCATCAATTTTATTCCCCTGTAGTTACTGCAGTCCTGCACATCCCCCTTATTCTTAAATATTGGCACCAGTACACTTCTTCTCCACTCCTCAGGCATCCTCTCGCTTTCCAAGATTCCATTAAACATTCTGGTTAAAAACTCTACTGCCATCTCTCCTAAACACCTCCATGCTTCCATAGGTATGTCATCTGGACTAACAGCTTTTCCATTTTCATTCCTGTTCATAGCTGGCCTTACTTCCTTCTTGCTAATCCGTTGTACTTCCTGATTCACTATCTCCACATCATCCAACCTCTTCTCTCTCTCGTTCTCTTCATTCATCAGTCTCTCAAAGTACTCTTTCCATCTGCTCAACACACTCTCCTCACTTGTGAGTACGTTTCCATCTTTATCCTTTATCACCCTAACCTGCTGCACATCTTTCCCAGCTCGGTCCCTCTGTCTAGCCAATCGGTACAGGTCCTTTTCTCCCTCCTTAGTGGCCACCCTCTCATACAACTCATCATACGCCTTTTCATTAGCCTTCGCCACCTCTCTCTTCACCTTATGCCTTATCTCCTTGTACTCTTGTCTACTTTCTGCATCTCTCTGACTATCTCACTTCTTCTTTGCCATCCTCTTCCTCTGTATACTCTCCTGTATTTCCTCATTCCACTACCAGGTTTCCTTTTCCTCCTTCCTCTTTTCAGATGTCATGCCAAGCACCCTTCTTGCTGTCACCCTTACTACATCTGCTGTAGGTTCCCAGCTGTCTGGTAACTCTTCACTGCCACCCAGTGCCTGTCTCACCTCCTCCCTAAACTCAACTTTGCAGTCTTCCTTTTTCAACTTACACCATTTTATCCTCGGCTCTGCCCTCACTCTCTTCCAGTTCTTGATCTCCAACGTCATCCTACAGACCACCGTCCTATGCTGCTTAACTACACTTTCCCCTGCCACCACTTTGTAGTCTTCAATCTCCTTCAGATCAACTCTTCTGCATAGGATGTATTCTACCTGTGTGCATCTTCCTCCACTCTTGTACGTAACCCTATGTTACACCCTCCACTTAAAATACATATTCACCACAGCCATGTCCATCCTTTTGGCAAAATCCACTATCCTCTGACCTTCTTCATTCCTTTTCTTGACCCCATACCTACCCATCACCTCCTTGTCTCCACTGTTCCCTTCACCAACATGCCCATTGAAATCCGCTCCAATCACCACTTTCTGTTGATCACTTCATCCAACTCACTCAAAAAATCTTCTTTCTCACCCATTGCACACCCAACTTGCAGTGCATATGCACTAACAACATTCATCATCACACCTCCAATTTCCAGCTTCATAATCATTACTCTGCCTGACACTCTTTTCACCTCCAAAACACTCTTGACATACTGTTCCTTCAGAATAACTCCTACCCTATTTCTCCTCCCATCCACGCAATGATAGAACAATTTGAATCCACCTCGAATCCACCTCCAATCCACCTGGCCTTACTCCCCTTCCATTTAGTCTCTTGCACGCACAATATATCAACCTTCCTCCTCTCCATCATATCTGCTAACTCTCTCCCCTTACCAGTCATACTGCCAACATTCAAAGTTCCTACCCTCCGTTCCACTCTCTTTACTTTCCTCCTCCCCTCCTGCCTCCGGACACGTCTCCCTCCTCTTCTTCTTCGGCCAACAGTAGCCCAATTTCCGCCAGCACCCTGTTGGCTAACAGTACTGGAGGCGGTCGTTGTTAACCTGGGGCTCGACTGATCAGGTATGGAAATTTGTATTGTTGTCCGCATATTGATTTGGCAAAAGTTTACACCGGATGCCCTTCCTGACGTAACCCTCCCCATTTATCCGGGCTTGGGACCTGCATGAAGAAGCACACTGGTTTGTGCATCCCCTGTGGCTGGGTTAGGTTTAAGGTTGTAAATCTTGTTTTTTAGCATTTCATTTTAATGCCTTATCACATTTTATGTGTGATACTTTCGTTGCACTATAAAAAAATAGTGAAGATGATGTAATGATGACAATAGACATTTATTAATATGACTTTTAGAAGCAGTGGTACATTTTTTTAAGGTTGCTGTGCCTTGTCTGAGCCATGCTGTGTGCTTTAAGAATCTCTGCAGGTTTATTTAAACAGGATGGCTTTGTATCATTATAAATGGCCTGGTTACCTGTGCTCCCAAATCACAAATTGTTCTCTGTGGATAAATAGGGAAATTTTCTCGCTGTATGGCACACTCCGAATCCTCAAATAGAGGCTCAAAAGGGAAATTGTTAGCCAAAGTGTTCTCTAAAGAATCATTTGTAATATCTGCTCATAGTGTTCCTTATGAATGCACCCTGGTCAGTCAGACTTTACAGACTTTAAGGACACTGAATGTGGTATATAACAAGAAAATGAAAGTGCATTACAGAAGAGTTCAATAAATGGGAATAAGAGAAGGAATAAATCATTTCAAATTTGCCAGCTGGGCTGCAGCACAGGAGTGCATTGTGTTGAGGGCCGTTGGGTAGGCAGCACTTTAATCTGCAAATGACTACACTGAGGAGCTAAACCCAACAAACAGCATTAATGCAACTTGAAGGAAGATTTTTGTACTGCTAAGAGGAGCAAAGTAAGGCTTCATTATGATAAGAATTAACCAAAAAGTCACAACAGCTGATTACAAGCAGAATAAATAAACCTTGGTGTAAACAGAGCGTGCTGCTAATTACAAGCAGTATTTGAATGTAATGGTTTGCCAATTAAAATAACTGCACTATGAATGCAGTATAATTTAAATATATGCAGTAAGATGATAATATGCATAAAACAGATGCCATGACAGAAATAAGAAAAGCACATTTGGACTAGCACACAGAAGGAGAAAGCAAGCTATTAACTTTGTCCTGCCATTTATTCCTTCCATACTGCATCAGTTTTACTGTTATGAATGGTTGGAGCTTACAATGGGTGGATAGTGTCTTTCTAGGTGGGGTGTCAGTCTATTGCGGGGGCCACCCATGCACACATTCATACTTACTTATGTGCAGCTTATTTAGAGTCACATTAACACTCGCACCCTTGGATTGTGAGAAGAAAAGGAGGTATGAAGAGACTCCTGCAGACGCATAAACATCTTACCCTTGTGGACACTTTTTTATGACTGAAGACAGAGAAGAAAATTAAAATTAGTCAAAACCTTTTATTAATACATACCAGGCAAGGGTAAAAATGTCAGAGAAACACAGTCCTAGGACACCGCGCTTCATCTGCCTCGAGCGCAGATGTCCTTGTTCTTTTATACCTTTCTAATCTCCTGATCGTTGACCACGTAAGCAAAAAATAGCATCCTGACTCATTGTACTTTTCCAGTTTTTGTAAAGTCATTACCCTAAAGGTATATTTTCTTGTCACACACATCATCAAAAGAAACTTCCAGAAAGTATACATGCTTTTTGTCACGCACGCCAAACACAAACAAGTTTCATCACTCTGTCCTATTTTCTATACACACATGCATTTTGTTCAATTACATCTTTTTATGTTTTCACACTCCTCCCTTTTTGAACAAAAATGATGTGGGCCTATATAATTCTATCTTGAAATGGTTGATGAAGGGGAAGGGGGAGAGAAAATGGAAGAAGCTATACGAGACATGCGCTCATCATGTAGCACATATGCCCTTTCCATAGAGGCGGTAAAGTACTTAGATATTATATAGCGAAACAAAGGGATAATACAACAACCAACCAGGAGGAGGAGACAAAATGTCACAACCAAAGAAATAAAAACAGATCTTATCCATTGTCCCCAGGATCCGAAGGAGGATGCAAACCACTGATCCCAGGGATTTGTAATGCCAGAATTAGTGGAAAGTTCTTTAGAGAGAGCAGTGAGGCCTGCCAATGCACGAGTTATTGATCCATCTGGCGCGGTATTATTTGGAATATATGTACAACAAGCATCACCAAACATAGCACAAACACCTCCCTTTTCGGCAAGTAACATGTCCAAGGCTAGACGATTTTGCCAAGTCATCAGAGAAGTACGATCAAGCTGTTCATGTATGCCTTCAATAGCGTCTTTGGTGAAGTTAAGGAAACGTTGTTGGTTATAATAAAGGTAATTAATCCAGTCTACATTCTTATTAATAGTAATTTGGGGTATGATAGATTCAAAACCGGCTGCGACTTGATCCCTAGCTTTAAATCTGTCTGGGACACCCCTAGGGACTCCAATAGCATCTATGTATACTCCAGGGCCATGTAAGGAGAGGGAGGTAAGGATAGAAGTCTAAAAGGCATAACTAATTGGATTGGAGCACAGGTACCAGACCAATTAGGGGGAAAGGTGGCAAATAATTTGGACCTACGACACATCCACCAAAATATCTGATCTAGGAGTGGTTTGGGAGAGAAGAAAGGAAGACAGAACGGTGTTCAGAGAAAAGTTAACCTGAAAAGTTTGAGAACAGAAAGAAAAATGGTAATTCTCGTGAGTTTGAAACATAGGGGTAAGGCAGGGCAACCCCACGGGGTCAGAAATGTTAGATAATGGGAAAGGGACTGTAGCTAAATGGGGGCGGGCTGCAGCGCACGCATAACTTGCTTAGCTGAATAGAGAACCCACTGCAACCATCTATTCTGATCCCCATAACCAGTTTCTACTGAAAAAGTGGATGAAAGGGTGGAAATATTCATAATCTTAACAGGAGAAAAATCTGAACCAAAAGTTGGGGAGATGGGTGTGTGTGCCAGAGAATGAGGGGTGTTAGTAACAGGATTGTCAATCTTAATTAGAAATCTCCCTAAAGGGTCTGTTCCAGATACATATACCCCTAATACATAAATACCTGAGTTACAATGGTTGTCAGCTCATACAATGAGAGGCATGTCCTTTTATGATAGAAAACCGATTTTTCAAACCATATTTTTGGGCCTCAAAAGGTTGATAACCCCAGTCCTCAGTTCCAGTGTTAGCAAAAACCCATTGCCAGTTGTCGCAGTCACTTCCCCTCATACACACGTATTTGTCAGATCCGGTCCACTGGGCTTGTCGACCAGTCCCACAGTTGATAATAGAGCAGAAATCAAACTGCACTGATGTGGTGATTCCTAACGGGAAAGTCAAGGTGACCAGGGCAGTAGACAAGGGAAAAGAAAAACATAGTAGCACAGCAATCAAGGGTGCCATCTCTTGCAATGTGAGGCGTGAATCCAGGCAGGCAGTCCTTCAACTTTCACGGCGTGTGGTGTGGATAGAAGAATTTGGAATGATCCTCTCCACCTAGGCTGATGCCAGTGTTTTCCTCCGAGTATCTCGAACCAGGATCCAGGTGCCCAAAGGAATTGGTAAATCCTTGGAAAGGGGGCTGGTCCTCCAGGCTTGATCAACCTGCTGGTGGATTTCCTTCAACGAGGTTCGCAAACCTGCAAGACTAGAGAGAAAATCATTGGGAGAAAAGGTTTGTTAGTGTGTTTATGAGTCCAGACTCCATCAGAGAGGGACCCTTCTTTGGACCATTTTCTCCTTTCGATATCCGTGGCTGCATTCTGTAAAGAAATAATTTGATTATCAGGGTCCTGGTCATTTCTCTGTTGGAATAAAGAAATTGGTGTGTTATTATATGCAGCCTCTTTAGCAAAGTGGTCAGCTAATTCATTCCCTTTGCTAGCAGGATCCTGTTTTCCTGTGTGAGCTTGACATTTAACAATCGCTAGCTCCGATGGTTTGGTTATAACTTCTAAAAGGGATTCGATCAATTTCTGATGTGGGATGGGTTTGCCAGTACTGGTCTTAAGTTATGCTTAAAGGTTATCTATGCAACATACTTAAACGCGTCTTTTCCTTCATGCTTATTATTAACAAGGAAAACATACGTGCTTGAACCTTTATTCGTATCAAGTGTGCTGACCACTGCGTCACCATGCTCTTCCTTTATAGTACCTAAAATACACAACTTCCATTCATATTACAATTAGACACACATTCATATCACAATTAGACACACATTCATATCACAATTAGACACATTCCGCTTATCGCCAAAAAACTTGTCTCCCTTCTCATGTAATATTATTAAAAGAGCATTTTCCCTTCAAACTTGATCAGGGTTTAAAAGGAAAAATACTTTTGTATATTTACAAGCCTTAAACAAAAGTGGAGACATTCATTTGCGCTAAACCAATCACACAAATCGATAATTATCTTTTTCAGTTTTTAGTTAGAGCTCTCCAGGACTGGTCTTAAATTCCCTTAGTTTCCATAGTGTTCCATGATCATGGCAGACTCCAAAAGCATACCTGGAATCTGTATAAATTGTTACGATCTTCCCTTCGGACAGCTGACATGCTTGAGTGAGTGCTACGAGTTCAGCTGTTTTGTGCACTTAGCTTGATGAAATTTGATTTGCTTCCAGCAGGCGGTCCCCTTGGACCACTGCGTAACTGGTTGAGGGTGCTCCATTTTTCAATTGTAACATTTGACAAAGTACAGAGTACATTCTGATACTCATAGGGATCCCTTTAATACACTCTATAACACACAAAATCACCCAAACCATTTTCAACACACTTCACCCCAGTATTATTCTATATTTACACTATATTTGAAAACAATGCAGCAAAGGAAACAGAAACAAATGGACTCTGAAGAAAAGCAAGTTCAACTCTTCAGGACAAACAAACATAAAACAGCCTCTCATGATGTTAGCTGGTGTTAACACAATCCTGCTCAGCTAACGGCGCCGGTTTCCAGATCAAGGAGACTTCGTTGGCGAACTGAGTCAGCGACAATCAAGGAAGAAAAACTTCCGTGGCGATCCAATTACGACAACAAGGACAAATCCAACTATCGAGAAACCACACGGTACGATACCACAGCAAGACCGCATTCCCAGAAAAAGGCTACAGTCACAGAGAATATTAACTCACAAGAAAAAGAAAAGGACAGAAGAAATTTCATGAGAACTACATCCGTGCTTGCTAATACAGCTTCTGTTGTTGCAGCCACAGCACGAAGACACGGAGGAAGTGCTGCGGCCACTGGATCCAGTTTTGTTTTAGAAAAAAAATAAGTCACCGGTCTTTGTTTATCTCCATGTTGTTGCGTCAGTACTGAATTCATAAATCCCTGCTTTTCGTCCACGAACAAAGTGAATGGACGAGAAATGATCAGGCAAACTTAGCGCGGGCGCAGATAAAAGAGTAAATTTTGAGGTTACAGAGCCTTCTCAGCCAGTTGTTGCAACGGCTGTGCTCTTTCAGTAAAATTTAGAACCCACTGTCTGTAGTGGCTGTAATGCGATTTTACAGTTGTTTTGATTAGCTGCAGCTTAACTTTTAGAAACTTTATGGCCATTTTCCCACAGAAACAGCAACAATTTCTGGGTGTCTATTGTACAATTTTCTTCCGTCGCGATTTCCATCTACATACTGTTTTCCGGCCAAACGCCGTTTAAATTTACTACTTCCGGCCAGACGCCGTCCAAATTTTTGGGCAAGAGCTTAACCAGAAACACAAAGGGCTTCTCTGTATCCCTGAGGCATGACGGTCCATGTCCATCGGCGGTACCGCGTTTGACGAGATCGGGATGTACGGCGGAGATGCCAGCCTCTGCTTCGGGAGACAAAGGATATTGGGCACGGTGCGGGCGGAAGGAGGATTTCGGGTGGATCACCAGAGGCTCACAATGGGCTATCCTTTGAAACACTACTTTAGTTATTAAATGGTCAGGAGTATCAAAAATACCCGGAGTAACTTGTAACCAGTCTGTTCTTTCAAGGCATTTTTCCACCCATGGTCCTATTTCCCCCATTTAACAGTGTGTGATTTAGCTAAGGAAAAATATGAGGCACTATTTTGCCAAGATAATATATGTGCTGTGAGCATGTAAAATGAACAGAAGCAGCTGCCTTTGTGGATGAAATAAAAACACAGTAGATATGAAGGGTTTCGGGGCAAATACCAGAAGTAAGGAAAGATTCTAGCCAGGTGGTGTCTACTTCTATAGGGAAGTATTGGGCAGTACAGTGTAAAATGTCAGGGGCCTGTAAATTGGGAAAAAACAAGGGGAAAAAGAATGTAGGGCTTTGAGGAGAATGGTGTGTGGGGAAATATCTAAAGTCCATGCTGCAAAAGAGGGTTTGGGGTAAGGGGTAATTTGACACAACAACTTGGGGGTTGAACAAGGTATGTCCGCCAGGACGTGACTGGACTTGAAGAGGTTTTGATACTTGAAAAAGGTGAGGTTGTCCAGAAGCAGTAAGCACAGTAACAGTTTCGTTCGAAGCAGGGACCTTTGCCAGCAAGCGAGTGGCACCAGTATCGATTAAGAAAACAGTCTCAGTGCCATCAACGAACAATGTCAGTAAAGGATCAGTCTCTGAATTATGGGTGAGCAAAGGAAGTTGAAAAGAGTGGCTGGAGGTCCCAGCGTTTTCCTATAGCCAGTATTGTTAGTCAGGGGTGTCAGAGGAAACTGGTGGAATAAGGGGAGGTGGGGGCTGTTGCTGTCTGTTAGGGCACTCCCGACGAAAATGTCCAGTTTTCACCACAAGCGTAGCAAGAGAAGGAATTAGCATTGGAATTAAAGGGAGAGGGAATAAAAGGATTCTCAGTGTGGTCAACAGGAGGAGCTCTAAAACCACCTCGTCCTCTTCCTCGTCCTCGTCCCCTTCTTTTTCCTCGTCTCCTTCCTCTAAAGCCATATCCTCGACCTTGGTCAGGAGCATTCCTGGTATTTCGTGTCTCTTTTGTTTTGCAGCAGAAATAAGGGACCAGTCCGTTCCTTTTTTATATTTTTCTGCAATATTTTGTCTCAACGCCTCCCATTGTGGATTAAATTCGCCTTCTCCACCTATCCCCTGTCCTCGAGTTAAAGCTGGGTTCCATACCCATGGAATGTCATTGCGGACACCCCTGCTAACAGTGGCCCATGTGGTCCCAAACTTTCGACGAAGTACCTGGGTCCATTCAGCAGCATTAGGCTTATACATGCTATCTAACTGATCAAGTTGTTCAACAAATTTTAGTCCTCCTACTTCCTTTGGATCTGGAAATGCATTCACGACATCTTTTAGTTCTTGGATGTCCCAATTCCGATTTATCATAACTGTTGTGGGATTTTGGGGTCCAGCTGGATGGGCAGGGTTATAATGGGGATTGGGAACTTCTATTAAAGGGCAAGTAAGTGAAGGATTAGAGGAGAAAAAAGTTGGAGCTGGTTTGTGAGTGGAGGTTTGACTTCGAGTGCATTTGGAGACGGGGGTTTGTCTAGTACAGGGTGAGTCATAGTGATCTGTGCCTGGGGATTCATCAGGGGAAACTTCTGCTAGTTGTAGTGCAGGGGGGGGCAATCGGAATGGGGAATAGAGGAGGGGATAATAGAGGTGTCTGAGGTCGGTTCTGAGGAGGGGAAAAAAATAATAGGATAAATCTAAACCTGTCTTCTTTTCTATAAATTTTCTAGGAGACCCATTTTTACGGGGCGTCTGTTGATCCTCCGAAAATAATCCCTCCGGCACTAATGATTTTGATCCCCCTGTGCGGCGATTAACAGGCTTACTGTTATAAGTTCCTATTATGTCCCCTTGCTCTCCCGGGTTCTGTATTTAATTTTCCAACTATATACTGATTCGCCTAATCCCTTGTACGTATGAATCAGCAAGGCATTAAGTGTGCCACTCACTAAACCTAAACTGTTCCCTTCTTAGTTTCAAGGGGAGACACCTAACTATCAACTGATCCAGTTCCCAGGAGAACACGGTTTTGTTGCTTCTTCCGTATGTAGATTTATTTATTTTTCCATAGCGCTACGTATCTTCCATAGCTACATATCTTCCATAGCGCTACGTGTCATTCCGTTCCTAACAGCAATCCTGCAATCTGTGCTCTTTTCGGTTTATATTTCCATACCACCCCGTTACTCGTCCCGTTAGCCTGTCCGCTCACATCCCCGGATTCCAGCTCAGGTGACTTCGTGTCCGATTCGGTTCAGCAGAATACTACATCAATACGTCCAGCCGAGTCTAGGATATGGGTGAGGCCAGTATCCTTTCGTCAGACCTTTCGTATGCGTCAAACTGCTTGGGTCAAGTCTCCATCACCTTAAGCAACCCGTTGAGATATGAGTATGACTAGACGGTCAACAGGAAACTCGCCCTCCCGTTATTTAGAAAATAAAAAAATATTCGGAAATCCCCCGGTGCTTACCCCAGCCTGGAAGTGTGCAAGCTCTGTCTGGAAATCCGTTCAGTCACCGTGGATGTAGCAAAGAGGAGACCAGGGGCTCCTCACGCAAGAACTGTTTCAGGACAGGGCAGTCCTAACTTTTGCCGGAGCTGCATGCTCTGCTGCCGGATATCTCAAGTTAACGGCAGTCCGCTGGTAAGACGGATCACTGAAATGGTCTCGCTGGAGGAGTCGACCGGCCGTCTCTTGCCCCACGTCCGGGCGCCAAAAACTGTGGACACTTTTTTATGACTGAAGACAGAGAAGAAAATTAAAATTAGTCAAAACCTTTTATTAATACATACCAGGCAAGGGTAAAAATGTCAGAGAAACACAGTCCTAGGACACCGCGCTTCATCTGCCTCGAGCGCAGATGTCCTTGTTCTTTTATACCTTTCTAATCTCCTGATCGTTGACCACGTAAGCAAAAAATAGCATCCTGACTCATTGTACTTTTCCAGTTTTTGTAAAGTCATTACCCTAAAGGTATATTTTCTTGTCACACACATCATCAAAAGAAACTTCCAGAAAGTATACATGCTTTTTGTCACGCACGCCAAACACAAACAAGTTTCATCACTCTGTCCTATTTTCTATACACACATGCATTTTGTTCAATTACATCTTTTTATGTTTTCACACCCTCAGCAAAACAGTGACTTTTCCAGGATTTGAACCTAATCTCTTGGAGCTGTGAGGCACCAGTGGCAACAATGCACCATGTGTTGCTCTAGTTATATTTTATAACTAAAAAATAAAGTGAATAAAAGAAAGGGATAAAAGGAGGCGATTGGGACCATCTTACAACAGTGGTGTTAAGAACACATTTGACAACTGTGTTGTTCGTTTTATTTGATTTTTGAATGTATTTATTTTCTTTGTGAAATACTTTATTGTTCTTTGTTTCTCAGTAAGTGCTGTCGTTTTGTGGCCACGCATGTAGTGCATTGTCAGGCTGTGTGGAATGTAACTATTTAGAATATGATGTTGGCACAATTGCCATTTAAGAAAAGGAATCATGAGCAGTCTTCTTCTTTTGGCTGCTCCCGTTAGTGGTTGCCGCAGCGGATCATCTTCTTCCATATCTTTCTGTCCTCTGCATCTTGTTCTGTTACACCCATCACCTGCCTGTCTTCTCTCACCACATCCATAAAACTTAACTTAGGCCTTCCTCTTTTGCTCTTCCCTGGCAGCTCTATCCTTAGCATCCTTCTCCCAATATACCCAGCATCTCTCTTCTGCATGTTCAAACCAACGCAATCTCGTTTCTCTGACTTTGTCTCCCAGCTGTCCAACTTGAGCTGACCCTCTAATGTACTCATTTCTAGTCCTATCCATCCTCGTAACACCCAGTGCAAATCTTAGCGTCTTTAACTCTGCCACCTCCAGTTCTGTCTCCTGCTTTCTGGTCAGTGCCACCGTGTCCAACCCATATAACATAGCTGGTCTCACTACCGTCCTGTAGACCTTCCCTTTCACTCTTGCTGATACCCGTCTGTCACGAATCACTCCTGACACTCTTCTCCACCCATTCCACCCTGCCTGCACTCTCTTTTTCACATCTTTTCCATAATCCCCATTACTCTGTACTGTTAATCCCAAGTATGTAAACTCATCCACCTTCGCCAACTCTACTCCCTGCATCCTCACCATTCCACCGACCTCGCTCTCATTTACACACATGTATTCTGTCTTGTTCCTACTGACCTTCATTCCTCTCCTCTCTAGAGCATATCTCCACCTCTCCAGGGTCTCCTCAACCTGCTCCCTACTATCATTACAGATCACAATGTCATCAGCAAACATCATAGTCCACGGGGACTCCTGTCTAATCTCGTCTGTCAACCTGTCCATCACCTCCTACTTGAATGCATCCGTCACTCCTACCGCAGACCTCACCACTGTCACACTTCCCTCGTACATAATCCTGTACAACTCTTACGTACTTCTCTGCCACTCCCGACTTCCTCATATAATACCACAGCTCCTCTCGAGGCTCCCTTTCATATGCTTTGTCCAGGTCCACAAAGACGCAATGCAACTCCTTCTGGCTTTCTCTAAACTTCTCCATCAACATCCTTATAGCAAACATTGCATCTGTGGTGCTCTTTCTTGGCATGAAACCATACTGCTGCTCACTAATCATCACCTCACTTCTTAACCTAGCTTCCACTACTCTTTCCCATAACTTCATGCTGTGGCTCATCAATTTTATTCCCTTGTAGTTACTGCAGTCCTGCACATCCCCCTTATTCTTAAATATTGGCACCAGTACACTTCTTCTCCACTCCTCAGGCATCCTCTCATTTTCCAAGACTCCATTAAACAATCTGGTTAAAGACTCCACTGCCATCTCTCCTAAACACCTCCATGCTTCCATAGGTATGTCATCTGGACCAACGGCCTTTCCATTTTTCATCCTCTTCATAGCTGTCCTTACTTCCTTCTTGCTAATCCGTTGCACTTCCTGATTCACTATCTCCACATCATCCAACCTCTTCTCTCTCTTGTTCTCTTCATTCATCAACCTCTCAAAGTACTCTTTCCATCTGCTCAACACGCTCTCCTCATTTGTGAGTACGTTTCCATCATTATCCTTTATCACCCTAACCTGCTGCACATCTTTCCCAGCTCGGTACCTCTGTCTAGCCAATCGGTGCAGATCCTTTTCTCCCTCCTTAGTGTCCAACCTCTCATACAACTCATCATACGCCTTTTCTTTAGCCTTCGCCACCTCTCTTTTCACCTTGTGCCTTACCTTCTTGTACTCTTGTCTACTTTCTGCATCTCTCTGACTATCCCACTTCTTCTTTGCCATCCTCTTTCTCTGTATACTCTCCTGTATTTCCCCATTCCACCACCAGGTTTCCTTTTCCTCCTTCCTCTTTCCAGATGTCACGTCAAGCACCCTTCTTGCTGTCACCCTTACTACATCTGCTGTAGTTTCCCAGCTGTTTAGTAACTCTTCACTGCCACCCAGTGCCTGTCTCACCTCCTCCCTAAACTCAACCTTGCAGTCTTACTTTTTCAACTTCCACCATTTTATCCTTGGCTCTGCCCTCACTCTCTTCCTCTTCTTGATCTCCAGTGTCATCCTACAAACCACCATCCTATGCTGCTTAACTACACTTTCCCCTCCCACCACTTTGCAGTCTTCAATCTCCTTCAGACCAACTCTTCTGCATAGGATGTATTCTACCTGTGTGCATCTTCCTCCACTCTTGTACGTAACCCTATTTTCCTCCCTCTTCTTAAAATACATATTCACTAGAGCCATGTCCATCCTTCTGGCAAAATCCACTATCCTCTGACCTTCTTCATTCCTCTCCTTGACACCATACCTAACCATCACCTAACTCTCTCCCCTTACTCAGTGTATCCCCCTGTGGCTGGAATCATGAACAGTGAACCATCAAAATCTTAGGACATGTCGGGTGTAATGACTCACAACTAAAAATGATAGGGTGCGTTTCCAGTTTTTAATTGGCATTTTGTTTTTTGATTTTCATCTCTGATTTTGGTGAAGGATTGTTTCGACATTAGTGTTTGTGGTCCTTGCCTAATAAACAGTAATTGTGTGCCTGATCCGTTTGAACCAAATATTTGTTAGTCTCCATTGCTGCTGCAGAGTTCAGTTGGTCATGATAAGCAGTTGTGATGGCCAAATAGCAGTCTGTAAGCAGAGAAAAAGGGTGCTGCCAAATAAGAGATAATAGAATATGTGCTGGAAAAAAACTAAGCTAGAAGAAAATGACATTTCAGACCGGGTGATCCTCCAAAGTAGTGAGAAATGTTTTGCTTACTGAGTAGTTTGCAAAGCATTCACTTCAGTTAGAAACTAAATCCTTCTTAAAAAGACAGCTAAAGACCTGTAAGGGAAAAGCTTCACACACATTTAACACCCCCTCAATGCGATGAGAGCTTCATTGCATAACAGACCCAGCCAGCAGCTTGGTTTCCTATTTTTCTGCTCTGATTTACATTGATTCTTCTTTCCAGTTTCTAAACCTACCATTTCCAATTTAAATGGTGATTTGTGGGAGCCTACCTGACAACACTTTTTTGGGGTGTGAATGAGAAGTATTTGTTCCTGCAGGGGAAAAAAGACAAAGATTTCAGACACAAGAGTGATCTGCAAATTGCATGCAGGCACTAGGAGCAGAATACAAAGTTTAAATGTAACATCAGATAGCCTCCTTAGAGCATCAGACCTGACACCTCCAATCATGGCTTGTTGCTTAGAAATAGTAATTGGTTTATCATGTGATGGTCAGGGTAAGTGGAATAAAAGGGGGATTCTGGCTAGAGTATAAAACCGTCCAGAATTCAGTGTTAAATCCTAAGCCCATATACCAGGGGTGTCCAACTCCGATTCTGTAGGGCTACCATGGCTGCTGCCTTTCATTCTTCCATTTTCTTATTTAGTGACCAGTTTTGGTGCTAATTAACTTATTTGCATTAATTGTAATTAACTTGCTATTTAAGACCCAGACACTTTTTTCCAATAGCATTTCACTATTAAAGTGTTTCATTACTCTGCATATTTTTGCTTTGCGTCTACCACCATAACCTATCGACTATGGGGGAGGAGCAAAAGCTTTAGATTCGTCAAAAATTTCAGTCTCCGGTTTTCGACGGAACTCAACGTCTTAAGGACTCCTGATACCAAAAACATTGATATCTCGATGATGGGTGTACGTCTGTGTGTGACTTTGTGTCACAGTTTCTTGAGGACGGTCTAGAGCTAAAATAGCTGGACGGAAAAATACCAAACTCGAAACTTAAGCCTGTTATGAGATGACTGTCTGCTGATTAGTGTTTGAGCCAAATCATGCAAGAGAAACAGGCACTATAGAGGAACCCTCAAATACTGTAATTCTGCAAATAATTAAGAATTCTTCTCATCAATTTCTATTATAATGACCTATTTTATGATTAGAAAGATCAGCATCAGTGCGGTAAATATTTACAATAATATTATAGTTCGGGTAGCTTGGTTCATAGGGCGCAAAGCCTACTGAGGCTCATGTCCAAATTTTTTTTGTGCTCAATATTTGAGCAGTTACAATAATGTCATATTGTTTGAATTTCTTGGAAAGGAGTGCACGAATAGTTCCAGAATATATAAACAGCAGCCTGACTTCATGGCAAACAGTAGTTGCCTGACCAGTGGGGTGTATTAAACAGACTAGAGTTGGAACTTAGAAGGTTATGGATTAACTAACCATGGTGGATTGTTTGAAAATGATTATGAAGAAAACAATATTAACCCAATAAGGTACAATGGTGTATCTTAAATTTATGCAGATGAAATAGATAGTAATTAACATTATGCCTTCTTTATTATTGGTACCAAAACACTGAATTTTCCCTATAAATATATGTACTGTTTGATTTACAGTACAGGCATATGTTTAGCAAAAGAGAGTCTGCTGTTTATGTTTCATAATTGGTAAGCATTTGAGGTTTATGGTACCCAAGGCACTAGCATGCTAGAGCCTGTAAATATGGTTTTTGCCTCTAAAGAAAATAAATATGTGTAATGGGCTTACATTGAATTTTATTTGAACCTGGAGTGTCTTTCACTTTAGTCCTGCTTCTGACTCACTTTTTTTTTTTTTAAAGTGCTGACTGCATTTAGCTAAGCTTAAGTTCTTTGGATTTACAGTGCTTGCCATAAAAGCAGAATGTCCGTGATAAGCTGGATAAAGATTAGGGAATTCAGTACTGTGAGCTCAGTGGTGTTGTATCCCCTGCAAGCATTTAGATTCACTGTCAAGTTAAGTTTGATAGTCATTTGCAAAATGAAGTTTCTCCGTATGTGCTGCTGCATCAACATTCGAATGTGTCTGCCTTTAGGGCTCAGTAAAGTAATATCTGAACCTTGTGGTAAGGTTCACTGCTTTTGGTAGATAGCTATGTTTAAGCAAAGCAAGGTTTGACAGGAAATTAAATCATTTTAAATATATGCTCAGAATCCTGGACTCTTAACTTTCATGGTTAAATTTCTTCTTGTTTTGATTTTTTTTTTACTTGTTTAAATTCTAGATTTAATAGTGAAGACCACTTTGTGAGATTTACCGTTTATACTCGCATATAAGTCGAAAAATTTATGCCTTAAAATTCATTCAAAAAAACAGGGTCGACTTATCCATGGGGCAACACAATTGTCCATAGAATTTGGGTAATGACATTGTACACTCAACGCTTCATGGTGGTAAGTCACCGGTCATCTGCCGTTTCCCATGGTCTTTGAAATAATTATAAGCCAGCAATACTATTGCTAATTAGTTATTTTTTTCTAATTTCATTAAATAATTCTTTAAACTGTGAAATACTTGAATTTGAGCATTAGCTTTTGCAGGTTTTGGATAACAAACATACCATTAGCTGCCACGTGCAACCAGATTTGGAATCAAAAGAACCAAGGCAACGCACGCTATCAATCGTAGCCCGCGATTCAAAAAATTTCTCTGCTTACCTGTTTGTCTCGTCTGACAGTAGCTGAAAAGCAGCATCAGGAGAGAGCAGCCTGAAGTAGTCCAGCAGCGGGTGATCTGTCGTGTCCAACAGCAAGACATGCTGTCTTGTGAAGTCCGGTAGCCAGTTCAGTTCCCATGGATCAATGTCTGGGTATTCCTCCCACGCGAACCTAGCCGTAGGTGCATCGGCTGCGCGAATGTGTTCAGCTGGCAGCCGATCAGCTGGCGCGGCATCGGCTGGTGTCCGATCAGCTGATGCCAGCTTCTCACTCTCTTGCTTGATTCCTGATCACTGTCAATAAAATCCGATTCTGAAAAATCAGAGTCCGACTCAGCAATAATGTGCAAAGCATCGTCTGCCAAGTGTTTTCTTTTCTGCACTCGCTTCGCTCCCTTGTGACATGTCGATGCCATCTTGCCTTTGTTTACATTTGTTTACATTTCGCAACTCACGCACATGCAAGGATTAGTTGCCGAGTCAACGAGTCTAGCATTTCTCCAAGCACAGAGGGAATGCCTGTGAGGTGACAGTGAGTTTTGTCACCATTAACAGCTGATTGTCGCCCTCTATCTCTGATAGCTGTCAAGTTTTACCCACGACTTATACGCGGGTCATAACAAATTTCGTAATTTTTGGCTTAAAAATACACTAAACTTATCTGCGAGATCGACTAATACACGAGTATCTACAGTAAATAGTCTTCCCATTCCTGTGTGGGTTTTTATCTCACAAACCCAAAAATGCTCAGATTAAATTAGTAACTTCATATTGGATTCATTGTGAGTTGTTATGTATGTACATGGGTTGTTTCACTCTTTGTGGGCAGTGCTTCCAGAAAAGGCTCTGGACCCCCATAAGTCTAAATTGGGCTGAAGTGGATGCCAGAGCTTATTCCCCCAAAAGTAAAACATGTCTCAGTTAGCACTGGTTGAGTTTTTGTTTGGCTTCAGTGGCCTCTTCTCATGTGTTTTTAGTACACATTTGTGCCCTTACTTCTGGGCAGATTTACCATGTTCAGCAGTCTCTTTTGAGTTAAGTGACCAGGTGTTGGTTGACCAATTGACCACAAATTATCTTAGGAAAATTGACTGTATTACTAATTGGTCAGGAACTGATAGGATGTGAAATCCAGTCTTTCAAGCCATACTTGTCTTCTGTGTCTTCTAAAGTGGGGGGTGAAATAGTCATGACTGGAGACTTTTTAACTAGGGAGATGTTTGATGTGTTTGCTTATATTTAAACCCTGTTTACAATTTAGAGAGGTGGTGTCATGGTATTGACAGAATTTGAAAATCCTAAATTACAGCAAAGAAATGTGTATCACTAATAACAACTAGACCACCTTAGAGGAGGTGACGTCACAAATTCAGTTTAGTTAAATTCTTAAAAAGTAAATTTCTGCATGCAGGTCTACCATGTTGTGCACTATTTACAGATATTGCATAGAGGACGTGCATTTTCTTAAAATTTTTCTTTTATTTATTTGGACAAAACCATTATAACACAGCCCAACTCAATTGGACAAATGAGAGTAAAAAGTGCTTCGTAAACTGTCAAAAAAGAACTCTGGATTCTACTGCCATCTGGCAACAGAGCAACATAGCCCATTTTTGTATAGTGTAAATCAACATTAAGCACATGCTGGCATGTTTACTTTAGAATTATATTAATACTTTCTAGACAAATTCTGAATAGAAAGAGAAATAGTTTTCTTCTTTTTTGATCTATTGTAAAACATTGGTTTCCCACTGAATGGTAGAGAAGGTTTAGGTTTAGTAGGTCTTCAGGCAAGTACTGTGGTATAGGATATTACAACTAATTTGTTATAGCACTCTTTTAAGCCATCTGGTACATCTCCAAATACTGCTGTTTATACGTTAGAATTGATTTTAAATTCAAGGCTATCCGAGATATGGAAAAAAATGTTTCCCCAAAATGGTTTAACTGCAAATGGGGGGAATTTCAGTGTGGTTTTCATAAGGAATTGCATGTTCATCATGGACTACTTTTATTTTTCTTAAAATGTCAAACTCTTACTTTTTTTCATTGCAATTTAGCTTTGCAATTGAGAAATAATAGTGCTTTGATTAATTCTAACAAATTCAGACTCCTTATATTAGAATTTATGTTGACAACATTAAATAGTTAATAATGGGATTATTCAGGACACTTGAAATCACAATACAGTATGTCATTTACATTAAAGCTGTTTTTTTAACAGGTTTTGTCAGTTTTATGAAATATACTGTCGTGAGATTTTTTTTTTACATCACATGGAAGAAATATTAGCTGCTTAATAAACATTACTGAAAAGTAATATTTAATGAAATAGTCAAATTAATTAAAATTTCAACTATTACATACTACTGATGTGTTAATTTTCCAAATCTCTCATTACATTTTTACAGTTTTCTTCACATTAAGGCTGCCTTTATGAAATGAAACTTCTCAATTGAAGATGATTCTTTATTTCAGGATTTCTGTAAAAAACGCTTTTGTTTGTTTTTAAGGTATAAATAGTTACTGGTAGATGTTTGTTTGCCTCTCTGTATATCTGTGAGCTCATTGTGAATTAACAACAGACAAGTACTGCTTTAGTGTACTTATGATTAACATCTGCACCCCAGTCTACCCTGCACCATTCAAGTACATACCATGCTAGCAAAGTACCTAACGAGAAATGATGGACCAAAACAAAATTCAATAAAAAGTACATTGACATATTTCTTTTTTAAATTTGAGTTACTATTTAGAGTGTTATAATTTCTGTGCCACATAAGAACCACATTTGCATTTTTGAAGCTAGTTATGCTCATGCTATATAGAATTCTTTAGGTGTCCAACTGGTGCATCGTGAAGTCCTGTCATTCTTTGTGCAATTTGAAAACAATGGTCTTGCACATTTTTTATCATTTAATTTACTTGTCTTAACTGACTCAGTGTTCTGTTTGGACTTCTGATCGGATGAGCTAGGACATCCATCTGCACTTTTTTAATTGACTATTAATCTGAGTTATAACAAGATATTAGACATCAGTATTATAGGTGTGAAGCTTTCCTGTTAAAATCATTCTGAAAATCCTTTAATGTTTGTCATTTAGTAACTCCTTCCATCTGAAATAAAAATACATCAGAAAATAACAGACCAAACAAAACAAATTGGCATTTTTAATTGCTATACTAATTGCCACTAGAGCTAAAACGGCTGAACAGAAAAAAACTCTTAACTTAAGCCTGTTATAAGAGAGCGATGTACTGATTAGTTTTGGAGCCAAATCGTGCAAGAGAAATAGGCACTCTAGAGGAACCCTCAAATACCTTAATTAAGTAATTAATTATTAATTCTTCTCGAGAATTGCTATCGTATGACCTATTTTATGATCAGAAAGATCAGCATCAGAGCAGTAAATAATTACTGAAATGTTATAGAATAGTTTAGGTAACTTGGTTCCTAGGGCACAAAGCCTATTGACGCTCACATTTGAATTTTTTTATTTTATCATTGAACTATGCTGTGTATTGCCACACTATCTGAGCCTGCGCAAGGCTGCTAATTTATTGAACATCAAATCTTTAGAGTTTTCTGCTTCATTTTATGAGCTGAGACACTTGAATCCCTGTACAGTTTTGAAACACTGATTTGTCCATTTTTATTACAGAATATGCATACAGAGCTGCTAATTTTATCATCGTTGTGCACTTACCCACAAGTACAGGGATAGTGACTTGGCTTAAAACTTGTATAGATTTTTATTTTCTATAAATGTATCTGGCACTGCTGGAATACTTTGAAGGTATGAGACTTGGACCATCACTGCTGATGATACATCCACTTCAGGGCACACTCAGTGCCACTGGAGGTGGCAGAGAAGGACAACAGAAAGGAAAAGATCCAGTAATGGTCAAACTAAACAATTACTTGTTGAAATACTGAAATAATCTGGATAGCCTTAGCAGCAGGAGCTCTAACAAGGGAAACACTCTGCTAAAATAAGTGTTCAGCCCTGATTTGTGTCTTGAAGACAGATGATCTTCTCGGATATTGATAAGTAGATCATTCTACATTTTGAAGGGCCTGCAGTTAAATCTCGATAGCTTAAAAAATAATAATCATTTGGGTTTTACTTCTATGTGAATAGTTGATTGATCTTTCAGGAGACTTTTCTTTTTAATCATGAAATGTCTGCTGATCAGTGGATTAATTTAACTATAATCCTCTTAGTTCCCTTCAGTGAAAGAGCCAGATTGCACTTGGTTGTGCCTATATTTATTTGAATTATTTGTTTCAATTTTTTGTTTTAATTTTACTTCTAGTTTATAACAAGATAATTACATAGACACATAGACATATGTCAATAGGAAAGTTGTTACAAGGTAGCTATTTTTCATTCATCAGTCAGTCAATCTTTTTATATAGCATCACTGACAGCAGTGCACACTGTACTTCACAGAAAAGACATAATTGAAATATTGTAAAAATAGTAGTGCAAGTAGAAAGATATCTAGTATGTACGTCCAGTGTCCTTTAACTATGGAGTTTTTAATCAAGCAAATGTAGTCATTATTGTAATTTAATGATGTTGGAGTCCAATTGTGAGGGAGTTGTGTGAATTTATGTAAGACTGGAACTTTAAAAATTGGTTTTATTCACCAGTATTCAATGTACAGGAGTTTAACTTGGTAGCTTTGGGGCTGCTTATAACAGAACACAGCATCACATAAACACAATATAAATAAGTTAAAGCAACATGTATTATAAACAATAGCAAAATAGTAAGGAAAAAGTAAGCATACTAACACCTGGACAGTAGGAGGTCATTACCGCAAAATTTTACAGCCTGCTTTGAGATGAGCAATACGCTTATTTTGGTATATTGGTTGGGAAGGATTTGTAATGAATTCTATGTCTCACAGGGTCTTGTTGCATTTGAGATAGCTAAGATGTAATTTGCTACGTCATGAAGGAAGACCATTGAAGAAACAATTAGAGTAAGCCAGTCAAGAAGTGAAAAATGCACAAAAAATTATATTATATCATTTATATTGCTGTTTAGGTTTCTGACTTTGATTCACCAGGTTGTTTTATAGCAATTATCACGTGTTGCTTTTAATGTGTAAATGTTACAGACTACTATACAAAATGATAAAACAAAATGATAAAACTGGATGGCTGAGGTATATTTTTAAGGTACTGTGTTTTATCTGTGTGTGTTCTGTATTGAAAATTATATGTGCTCAACCTGAAATGTATACTCAGTTTTGCAAGTGATGATACGGTGTGAAACATTTAAAAATGTTTATGTATTTAAAACTTGATAACTTGACGTGCACTACAGCATCATTTTATCATTCATTTATCAAGTTTGATTTTTCAAAAACCTTAAATGGAACCTTGTAAAAAAGTGTAGATATTTGCTTATTGATAGGTGTTTATTAGATTCATGTCCTGGTGTCTGCAATTTACATGTGTCTCAAAATATGGAGTCCAGTAACTACATAGATCTTGTTTTAAAAAGAAGTGCAAGTGGTATCTGTAGTATAGGGATTGATCAGCTTTGGGGGCTGAATGGTCTGTTCACTTCAGAATTGTTCTTGTGGTCTTAACAGTACAGAGCTAATCATTCAAAACCACTGGAGAGAGATTATAATTATGTTAAGATGGAAAAGTTGAACCTCTGCTTTTTACTTAACAGCTAAATATGTCTGCTAGTATTTTTTGTGATTTGAATATTGTGCTTCAACTCTGTGTATTCAATTATGTAGATATTGTAAATGTTCTGGGAAACATAAACACTCATCCAGGGTTGGTTCCTCCTTTGTGCTGAATACTCCTGGGATATGCTGTGACTGCCAGTGACCCTGGATTGGAATAAGTTGGTTTGGCAAATGGATAAGAATTTATAAATTTGACCAGGCAGAGAGACTAGAGCTCATACTTAAAATATAACCTTGTTTTTTTGTGCATTTATGTGATTTTTTTTTTTTTTTTGGTTTTAGAACAGCTGTTATCTTTCTCCACAGGTGATTTTTATTGTCAGAATGGTGCAATTTCAGTCAATTACCACTCCTCTCACCAAAGCGTGCAGTTCTAAAATTTTACAGTTTTGAATATATCAATTGATGCAATTTTTCAAATTAAAAAGTGACATACTTTGCTCTCAAGATCTGCTATCTTAATGCTTATTTTTCAATGTGTTTGAATTTTGCAATATTTAATTTTTTTTCTTTATTACAAGTGTAAATAGTATTTAATTCAGTGAATATTAAACCTGGTTTAATTTTTTGAAACCATGACAAAATAAACTTGACGATGCATAAACTATAAGCAAAATAAGAATAAATTCAGTATAAGGATTACAGTAATTATTTGGCACTTTAAATTCACATGTAATAAACCCAATCACAGATGACATATTTCTAAGCAATGGAACTTTGTGCTGTTGCTTGTTTGTTTCCACTGTACCATATGGGTATGGAGGAGACTTCAGTTGCTTTAAGAGAAAAAAAGTGGAGATGCATGTCTTAGTGTTGCTCTTGTATCATGAAAATGCTGAAATGAACTTCCTATTTGGGCTGCTTAAATCAACAAGATGACGTGAGTGATGATTTATATCAGGTTGGAATTCTATTATGGTGACATTAAATATTAATTGTCAACAGTAATAAGCCAACATCAGTTTTATTTAAGACATTTTTAGTATGGTTGCCATTGGCAGCAGTAATTTGAAATATACAGAGTAATTAAATATATATATATATATATATATATACACATACACACACACAAATGTGAGTAAACAGTGCAATATATTTGTTTGCAGATGGACATACTTTGACTTTTTGGAAAAATTTTATTTGGTTCCTTGAAATATTTAAATTTTTGCATTATATTCATAGTATAGTCATTTGAAAGGCTTTTTAAAAATAAATCTAGGAAAAACATATTAAGTCAAATTGAAATGCATTACATTTAACTTTGTTGTTGTTTCATTATTTGTAATAATCCTAAATTTCTTTGCCACCCTGTCTTGAAGATTATGTGGTGACAATTTATACTGCAGTGCACATCTCTGTATTTATTTATTTATTGTGCTCCGTTTCATGGAGCCAAATCCCTGAGCTTCCAAGAAACCCTGAATGCAGCACTCAGCGTTCGAGATGGCTGGCTCTGGCCTTTGATTAGAAGGGTTTGATCAGCCTGTCCCACGGGAGCGCCCGACTTGCTGTAGAATTACAGTAATGTTTCCACTTTGGCTTCCGTGTGCTAACAAGCCCTAACCTTGACAGTGCGGTTCACTTGCCCGCTGCAGGCTCTGCAAAAGAGAGAGCGAGCCTGCCTTTGAAAACAAACCACTTGCATACGCATTGTAGCATATTATCCCTTCCAGCTCAAGTGAGGCTGCCAAAATTGGTGGCTAATTTCTTTGCTGTTGTGTTTAAAGTGTGCTATAAAGACTTTGCTGACAGGTGTTTCATTTTTTTTTCAGAGAGGAGCAGTAGCCTTCTCTTCAATAAATTAAATGGATTATTGCCCTTTTAGGTGCTGTTTAGATATATACTCTCTTGTAGAGATGCACACTTAATATTTGTCCTTGTGTCACTTTATCTTGTATCTTTTAAATATTCCTCTATTTAGCTTATGAATTTAGTTGTGACTAATGATGATAATTCTTTGTGGTATGTCATTCCCGTTCAGACACCTATTGTTCTTTTTGATTTCTGTGCCTCATTTATTTTTCTGTTGTTTCTAAATGATTATAAACTCAAATTTAAAATAATTACTAAAATTAATTTTATTTTATTTTACATTTTTCTCATGAATTGTTATTGCTATAAACAGAGCTATGATACAATAAGTGTACTCTGCGATGGTTAACTGTTTTGCATTGCTATTTGGTTGGTGCCTATGCTTCGTACCAGTAGCTTTCCATTACCCTTAATTGAATAAATGGTTTCAGATGAAGAATTTATTGATGGATAGACTGTACTGCAATCAATGCTAAAAATAAAACCACCGAAATATCTGTTAATATTCATTTATCTTTTGAATCATGCGCAATCGAAGTCTGGGTATCTGGAGACTTAAGTCTATCCTGACAGCATTAAGGCAGGTGCCCTTCATAAATGGGATTTCAGTCTGGCACAAGGCACACTTCAGTGTCCCCCAACACTCATTCAGAAAGGACAAATTTAGAGCTGTCAATTAATGCACTTTTTTTGGATATGGGAAGAAAGGACCAGAACCTGGAGAAAAATATCATAGACACAAGGAGAATGTACAAATTTTCAGCAGCTAAGACCTAGCCAAGGTTAGTAGACCTGTGAGTCAGTATCCTTAGGCATTGTGTCACCATCCTACATTAGGTTCACTCATATTTGAAAAGAAACACTTGAACAGCAAAAATACTTGTATCACACTTGTACCTCAGTACATTAAATACAGATTCTGATCTTAGTTTTCCTTTAACATTGATTTGTAATGTAGCAGTATGGGTGCAAAGGGATGAAACAAAACATTTTGTAATTCCATCCTATTGTGTTTTCTTTTTGGTTGCAAATATTGCACTTTGTTGTGATCTTATGAACAATGTAGCCCCTAGTTTGATTTTAAATCCATTCACTTAACAGTGTTAGGTTTGCTTGTTCTCCCTGTGCGTGTATATATTTTCTTCATGTACTCTGTTTTCCTCACACGATATCAGACTAGAAAAATCCATTACTCAAGCGCAAGCAGTTGGAAAGTCAGTGATCCTAATTAGCCTTGCATGTGGGCAGTGGCATGTATCCATCTTCCGTCAGCCAACAGAGATTGCTTTTCTTCCCCTGGTACATCTCTGTGAAGCGCATCTTGTGTAATGATTTGCTTTAGTGTGACTGCAATGATAGGAGTGTCAATATTTTGTCTTTTTTTTCCTTTTGCATTTGTAGGCCTCTTGGGAGGAGTGTTAGTGCTTCACACATGGGAGAACAGAGCAATGTGAGACAGCAAGTGTGTGATTGAAAAGACAGGCATCCTGTACAGTGGTTAACACTGCAGGCTCACAGCCTTAAACACCCTTGTTCAAATACTATGTGTAGATGTTTTTCTCTATATCTGCATAGGTTTTCTCCATACTCTTTCCAAAATGTGGAAGTTAGGCAAATTCATGTCTTTGATTTGTCCCAGTCTGAGTGCGCTCTGTAATGGACATGTGTGCTATCACAGGTTATGCTGCTAGGATAAGTATTAACTCGCTTTGGCTCTCTGCTAGAAAAAGAAGGATAAAAGAAATGGATTGACAAGCAATATTTATTTTATGCGGGGCCTTGGTGAACGTAGTGCAGGACCATATTGCTGATCCATATGGTTCACAGTTCAAGTTTTCAATAGTTATTTCTACAGTTGGACCTGTGCCAAGTAATATAGCTCAAGTGAGCAGAGTCACATAAGGAGTCAGTAGTGGAGACTCTTTGTTTCCAGCCTTGCCTGGAGAGGTTTTACCCTAAGCTAATTTCATGACCTCCATAACACAAAAATACTGATATTTACATTGTCATCAGAAAATCTTAACCTTTAGTAATACTGAATACAGTAGTACATTTTTCTACATATTTCTATCAAAAATGATCATTGACTCTCATTGACAAACATCTTGCTGCAGTCTGCGGTCTTCCAATTTCTATTGACGGTTACTTGAAATTAGTTTTGGAAAATGGATGGAATATATTACATTTAATTGGAGGACCAAAACTGATGGCTGAATTCAGTGTAAGACAAGAGCTGGATCCTGTGAAGTCCTGACAATAAGGAAGAACAAAACCCTAATAGGAACAATGCTTATTGTCATGCTAGGACAGAAAACATAATGCTGCTTGGAGAAGGCATTTTCTATATTCTAAAAATGTGTCCAAGTACTTATTCCAGCAGAATGAGAATTATGGACTAAGGCTGTCAAATTAGCCAAAAAATAAAGTTTGAATATTCCAGTTAATCATAAGTAATTATTTAAATATATTTGAATGTGGGATAAAGTTTCTGGGTATTATATGTGTACATTTGCACATGCTTTTTTATACTTTTATTATTATAGTAATAGCTGCATAGTAGGAACAAACACCAGTAGCAAAAAAAAAAAAAAAATCCTAGCGGTACTCAGGTACAGTATCTTAAGCACTTTGGGATTAGCAAAGGCACCACTAATAAAAATGTAAGAAATATTAACAATAACGTAGCAGAGTATTGTGCCAGCACGTTTGGCTCTTAAGGATTTAAGCTCCTGTTCATGGCTGCTTTAATGCCTTGCTGGCCTAGCAAGGATCACAAGGAATACTGGTCAATTAGTGAGACCACAACAGGGTGAGAATAGTGAATGAGTGAAGTAAAAGAGCAGGCAAGAGGCAGGAAGGTTGAATGTGAACTTGTTTTCTTAGTTTGGAGGTTTTCAATTGGCAGAGGCAGGTTTCAGTTAATATCACAACATTCAGAATAAAAACCCTGTCTGCACCTGTTGATTCACCCAACAAAAGCGGCTACTGTTGTGGCTTACAGGATTGTCATAGCATCAAGTCAGGGTCCGCACAAGTAATATTTTTTTTCAAATGCAGCAATATTTTAATACAGATGGCTTGAATATTTTTTATTACACCTCATTGTTTTAGGCATTAAGTGTCAAACAGGCAGCCACATAAGACTGAAACTAACGATTATATAGTGTGTTGGCTCTTTAGTGATGAGATTTTAAAGTAATACAAGGAAAACCAGAATTATGAGTTAATTTTCATGTTTTCCGTTCCAATGAGAAGATTTCAGCATTAAACAACAGGCAGGGATCTCAAGTTTAACCGTGAATGGGACAAAATCAGATGCCAATTGATACTTTCAGGGCTCCAGAAAAGCGTTAAGAAAAATGGCTCCATGTACACTTGTGGGATCGAAAAAAATAAAAATAAACCTAAGTTGTGAAGGGGTCTAACAGTAAGTTTTACTAATAAAGATAACAAGCTAACCATAATTAAAAAATGGGTGAATATGGAAATAATCCACTAAATACTGCAGCTTTTGCGCAGTGCATCTGGAGTAACTCCATGCCAATATTAGTGCTGGTAAATAAACCTTTTTTTTCCAATCAAATGTTAGCTTTTGCCTTTGAATAAAATCTTCTATAAATAAATGTACATTGTATTCGAATAGTGACTCTTGATCTGACAGTCTTATTCTGGACAATAGGCAATTTAACGTAAGTCTCTAAAACTGGTGGAATTGTGGGAATACTTGGGGGATGCCTGGCCCATTAAAACAGAGGTAAGGCTCAGGGACTGCAGGAACAATTGGAGCTGGCAGAGGGATCTCTCGAAGGATTGCCTCAGGACTCCCAAGAGACATTCCTGACCTGAAGAACATTTAGGGGCAATATTCCTGAAAGTAATCCAAAGCTGTGGTTTAAAATCTCCTTCACATCAGTTATCTGTTGATCTTGGAGTTTGGAGGCATGTTAGGGCAAAGACTCCACTAGTAGAAGAAAGAGAGGCCAGAGGATCAGAAAAGTACAGCAGTTAAGAAAGTGGGCCAAGTATTCGTCCAAACAGATAGGGTGACTGTCCGAAGTAGTAAGACCTTGAGAATTAGCAGAGTTTTGTCTTTCTTCTGTTTTTTTTTCTAATTTCTTGCTTCTTCTGTTTAACATCATGTTGTGTGCTTTATTAATAATAAAAAGTGACTTTTTTGGATAACCTTAGATCAGGAGGTCTTGAAAGAGCCTGCTGTCTTTGATGGAAGATAACATGTTATGCTATTGGGTGAAGTTAATACACTGTCAAGATTTTCACATTTGTCATTGTGATATATGTTTTGAGTGCATGTGGAGGGTGCTATATAAATATAAATTTGTTTCTTTGAATGATCAATGACAAATCAGACATTAGTGTTTCCTTAATAGCTAAATGCAGTTTCCCTTCCTATGATAAATGTCACCAGTATACTAATCTGTAAAACACCTCCACACTATGTGGCATCTCAAAGCATAAAAGGCGTGCAGCCCACAGTCATTGTCTGATTATTTAAACTGGAATGTCAGAATTAAATATGTGAGCCAGTGCTGCTCCTTTTATTAAATATTGACACTAGAGGTTTGATCAGCACCTTCTGCAATAATGGACAGAATATTCATAAGAATAGGTAGCCTGTTTTTCTGTCATTTATGGATTTTAAAGTATTCTATAACTCCCAGGCCCAGGCCTGCCCCAGTAGTAGTGGTAGTAGTAGAATGCAACTGGGATGGAAGATGTACAGTACATTTAATATCCCAAGATATGTTCAAAGTCATCTTTATTGAGTCTTCTTAACCATGTTTCCTAATCATGCTGTCTCACCATATCAAGTCTTACTGTTTCTTTCAGCATTTTGTTTAGAGTAAAATGATTCTCTTCTTTTAAATTGAATTGAGATTGTGGTCTAATGGCATAATGCAGTATTTGGAGCATAATTGCAGTAAGCACTCCTTCTGCAGCTTTTCACCCCGTGTTGTAAATGTGTTTATTCAGTATACTGCTGGCTTCTTAATGTTTTTCATCTTAATGTTTGTAGTTATCTAGTGTTGTTTAAAAAAAAAAAAAAAAAATCATATAAGATTTTCAGGCAATAAAATATTAAGACAGATGTTCTAAATAGTAATAACTTGTATTTTAGCAGATGGTTTCTTTGACTTCTACAGTGGACTGCATAACACATTAGAAAAATCATTACAATCAATTTATATTTGGCAACATTTGTTTTAATTGAGAGCTTTGTTCATTTGCTGGAATAATCCATACCGACTTCATTTGTGTGTATTTCACATCTTATAAATGCAAAGGTGTTTGCTGTTCTGTAGTGTTCCTAGGTGTTTGAATGGTCTGCTTCAGTCAGTGTCAATAAGGCATCCATCATGAAGACGTCTTGTAAACCATTAAGCTTCATTAACAAATAAGAAAACTTTATTAATAAAACAAGGCCTATTAAGATAGATTGACTAAATAATAAGTAAGAACATTTGTTTGGTGACTTTAAATTGGCCCTATATGAGCATGGATAGGGGTGTGAGTGAGGCTAGTGATAAATTAGTGTCTGCTTTAGTTTGTTTCTTAATTTGTGTCCAAGGTATGGAATGACCCTTCTGATCCTGAAAATTTGAAAATCTGCAGCATCAGAAGTAAAGCAAGAGCTGAGAGGGAATGGGGTAGAAGCCCGTCTTTGAGCCTAGTATGTGCACTCATCTGTTGAGTTATTATTAAGACCTTACTGTGCAGCTGACATTTGACAAATTTCTTTTTTATATTTTTTCTTCATTTAAATAAATGTGGGAGGAAATGGGAGCACCCAGAATGAAACATAAAGGGTCCACAGACATGCAGGTTAGGTGGATTGACAATGCTAAATTGGCTCTGGTTTATGTGTTTGTGTGTGCATTCACTCTGTGATAGACTGGACTTTCATTTTGTCTAGAGATTTCTCCTGCCTTGCCCTTAATGTTTGCTGGGATAGGCTCCACCTTCCCTACAACTCTGCTGTGAGTATGTATTGAAAATGGATAAATAAAATTTTTTTTTTCCGTGTTTGGTTTGAAAGTACCTAATTACAAAAATGCACAAAATGCTGGTTGAATTCCCTCTAGCTTGCGTCCATTTTAAAACTTACTAATCTTGTTTTTACTTAATTTCCACATTCCCTGAACTCATACTAGAAAATCAAAAGTACGTGAAAGGCTTCATAAGTCGTAGCGGTTTATAATCTGATCAGCAAAATGCTCAGTGGAGTCCAGTGGTCGCAGTTGCATGGAAAGTAAGACTCCCCCTGGCTGTTACATGGAGCTCACTGTAATGGCATGGTACTAATTTTGTGCTCCCCTGGATGTTAACCGATTTAGGCAGGTAAAGAGGATCATCCCCAGCTCTGAATTCTGTGTGACTCACCCTTTGCTACTGTACTTGACAAGCCCCAGAGGATTCCTTCTTATTAAGGTTTTCTCAAAGCCAGTCAGAAGTCATAATGTAGCTTTTCAGTTGCATTTTAATTGGACAGTGCTAGGAGAAGTCTGCTGCTGCATTTATAACAAAAATGAGGTAATGCAGAAAAATCAAAAGCACCCTGTGCTGAACATTTCCATTTGCTTTACTAGAATATCAACCACGTATTGCTTTTAGTTGAAAGGCTGCTACAGCACCTTCTTGTTTTCAGTTTAAACACAGCTTTTCTTGTGCTGGCAGTACTAACCTATCAGCCACCTGCTAAGTTGGAAATCCATTTTGAAAATTGTTGCCTTTCATCATTAGAGTTGCATGAATAAATGATTAGATCCTGTTTCTTTTTCATGTTACAGAAAGCAGAGAACTAACAGTTGCAATAGCAGACCAATATGCCATTAATTTGTGAAGCAGGGGTGAGGTGGCTACTTCTAGTATAAATAATGCCGCTGTTACTGGGATTTCTAGGTAGGTTGGGAGATAGACCTGTCTTTTTCACCTACAGTATTCATAATACATTCCTGCAGGGGGGAAAAAAGCTAGGTTCTGTCTGTTTTTGTTCCTTTAGGCAAGTTTAAAAAAAAAAAAAGTCATCCACCATCCAAAAGTTACAATTTACATAAAGGCACACAGGTTTTTATATAAAAAAGTAATCTGCATAATGGGAACCCCTCCTCCCCATTCATCATTACTGAGTCCAAAAACAAGAAAGTCCTTCAGCAGTCCTTCACAGTGCAGTGGATTGTGTTCGTTTTCTTTCTTTTTTAGGAGGGCTAAGGGCTAGTTTGACTTCGGGAATCAAAGGCAACAAGGCAAATGAAGAGCTGCCATGCACTGTCAGGACAGTGTTCTTTACTAATTTCTCCCAATATATGATAAATGGTGCTTAAAATGTAACATGGTTTGAAGTATTAAAAGCTAAGCAGGTACTATTAGTATCACAAAACAAAGCATTTTTTCTGTTGCATTTAATTAACATCTTAGAGCAGTGATAGGTTGTACTGCAGTGTCAGAAAGAGGATGGTCTATAAATTTGGGACTGCTCCCTTTTTTTCTCTCTCTTTCTCTCTCTATTCCATCACACATCTTCAAAAATATGTATTTTACTTTTTTTTAACCTGCTTGAATCTGAGAACCTCCTGTGGAGTGTAAAATTCTAAAGCTACATAAAAAATGTATATCAGAGTGTTGATTGTAACTTTGCAAGCATATTTTTTCTTTCATCTTCAAAGGATCAGCTTTACAGTCCCCCACCCTTCATGTTAAAATGATTTCAAGCTTAGCAGTACCCTAGGCAAACTACAACTGCATTGTCCTTTTGGTCCTATTGATTGGTGCTGAACCCTTGCCAAAAGTATTGTCAGGTGCTGCCCTTTTGCTAAAACCACTAAAAGGAATGAGATGCAAAGGACAAGAGAAGCTTGGTGTAGTTTCAGAAAGAATTGAAAGTGGGAATGGTTTCTTGTCAAAGGGAGAGCATGAAGACCGCACTCTGTAATGCATAAGCCTCACAGGTGTTAAGGTGGGTTTGCTTGCTCTCCATGTCTGCACAGGTGTATCTGTGGATATTTTGGTTTTCTTTGCATGTCCAAAAAAACATGCATGCAAGGTTAATCAGTCAATCAAAATACAGTGGACCCTTGACTTACGAACTCAAGTCGTTCGCGAGGGCTGGTTGTAACTCAAGTTGGTTGTAAGTCAAGACTATTTTTCCCAAAAGAAATAATGGAAATGCCCTTAATATGTTCCGAACCGCCTACAGCAACACTTACTTAACTTTTTTTAATAGAAAAGGGTTGTATAATGTGCATAATTTACCAAATACACCAATAATTTTTCTAATGTACTATAAAAAGTGCCTAGCCTACCAGAAACAACAATTTCATAGTGTACTCGCCATTTAAGTTGACATCTTTGGCTTGCAGGAAGGAAGGCGGAGGAGAATGAAATGGAAGATGGTTATTGTTTGGAAGGAGTTTCCTTATACAAATCCTTTCTTTGTAAAATTGTCGAGATTGTGGACTTCGACATGCTATACATATTAGCGAGATCGGTCACATGAATGCCACTCTCATATTTCCACACAATTTCCTTCTTTGTTTCGATTGTGATCGCTTTCTTTACCTTCGCTTCCTTCCTTAGCAATTATCGAAATAAATTATATAAATCACTGCACTGACCAAAATTACGTCCACAAACACATGTATCTGGGCTCCGACTGACGCTTACAAACGCTCTCGTTGTTTGTTTACAATCGCACAAGCGGATACACGTGACCGCATTTGGGTCGTAACGCAAGATGTTGGTCGTAATTCAAAACAAAAATTTTGGTTGTAAAGCAAGTTGTTCACATGTCAGGCCGGTCGTATATCGAGGGTCGACTGTAATCTCTTACAAGTTAGCGTGTGTGATGGCACCTTCTCAAAGTTGAATGCTGGTTTGAGACTAATGCTGGTGGGGTAAGCCCCAGCGCACTGCAGCTTTCTTTGTTAGCAAGTTTAAAAAAGTGGATGGAAGGATAAGATGAAAACACCTAAGAAACGTCACCAAAAGAATGTGAAGGAACTCTTCACTTACATGTTGCTCTTTGCATCTGTAAGAGGCACTGAAGCTGGTTAAACCTTTGATGAAAGCACATTTTTAGGTACAGTACAAATTTGCATGTTTATAGAAAGCACAAAAAGCATTTTACTGTGTCCATTATCTCAGGACTGAAGCACAGATCCATGGAAATGAGTAATTGAACAGTAGTCATATTTTCTGTACTTTGAAAATGTAACACATAATTTAGTACAATGTGGTATTCAAAATCATGTTTGATGGAATCTAATTATGAATTGTTTAATTGAAAGTGAATAAATATGTAAAATATTGCAAATGTCAAATGTTGCTTGTTTTTGGCATTTACCTTTATTTAATACATTGAAAAGACTGCATTCACATTGAATTTACATCTGTTTAGAACAATGCAAAGAAAAGCCTTTGTAGGTCTTACGTGGTAATCCACCACAAGGTGCTCAGTTATATGAAGCTTGATTCCTGAAAACATGATCACTTTCCAAAATATATTTTCTTCTTTAAGTAGTATACCATATACAGTTAGGTCCATAAATATTTGGACAGAGACAACTTTTTTCTAATTTTGGTTCTGTACATTACCACAATGAATTTTAAATGAAACAACTCGGATGCAGTTGAAGTGCAGACTTTCAGCTTTAATTCAGTGGGGTGAACAAAACGATTGCATAAAAATGTGAGGCAACTAAAGCATTTTTGAACACAATCCCTTCATTTCAGGGGCTCAAAATTAACTGGACAAATTAAATAACTGGAAATAAAATGTTCATTTCTAATACTTGGTTGAAAACCCTTTTCTGGCAATGACAGCCTGAAGTCTTGAACTCATGGACATCACCTGATGCTGGGTTTCCTCCTTTTTAATGCTCTGCCAGGCCTTTACTGCAGCGGCTTTCACTTGCTGCTTGTTTGTGGGCCTTTCTGTCTGAGGTTTAGTCTTCAACAAATGAAATGCATGCACAATTGGGTTAAGATCAGGTGACTGACTTGGCCATTCAAGAATTTTCCACTTCTTTGCTTTAATAAACTCCTGGGTTGCTTTGGCTGTATGTTTTGGGTCATTGTCCATCTGTACCATGAAACGCCGCCCAATCAATTTGACTGCATTTAGCTGGATTTGAGCAGGCTGCTTCTGTCCAGTGTCACATCATCAATAAACACTAGTATCCCAGTGCCACTGGCAGCCATGCATGCCCAAGCCATCACACTGCCTCCACCGTGTTTTACAGATGATGTGGTATGCTTTGGATAATGAGCTGTTCCATGCCTTCTCCATACTTTTTTCTTGCCATCATTCTGGTAGAGGTTGATCTTGGTTTTGTCTGTCCAAAGAATGTTTTTCCAGAACTGTGCTGGCTTATTTAGATGTTCTTTAGCAAAGTCCAATCTAGCCTTTCTATTCTTGAGGCTTATGAGTGGCTTGCACCTTTCAGTGCACCCTCTGTATTTACTTTCATGCAGTCTTCTCTTTATGGTAGACTTGGATATCGATACGCCTACCCCCTGGAGAGTGTTGTTCACTTGGTTGGCTGTTGTGAAGGGGTTTCTCTTCACCATGGAAATGATTCTGCGATCATCCACCACTGTTGTCTTCCGTGGACGTCCAGGTCTTTTTGCGTTGCTGAGTTCACCAGTGCTTGCTTTCTTTCTCAAGATGTACCAAACTGTAGATTTTGCCACTCGTGATATTGTAGCAATTTCTCGGATGGGTTTTTTTTTGTTTTTGCAGCTTAAGGATGGCTTCTTTCACCTGTATCGAGAGCTCCTTTGACCGCATGTTGTCTGTTCACAGCAAAATATTCCACATGCAAGCACCACACCTCAAATCAACTCCAGGCCTTTTATCTGCTTAATTGATAATGACATAACGACGGACTTGCCCACACCTGCCCATGAAATAGCCTTTGAGTCAATTGTCCAATTACTTTTGAGCCCCTGAAATGAAGGGATTGTGTTAAAAAAAAATGCTTTAGTTGCCTCACATTTTTATGCAATCGTTTTGTTCACCCCACTGAATTAAAGCTGAAAGTCTGCACTTCAACTGCATCTGAGTTGTTTCATTTAAAATTCATTGTGGTAATGTACAGAACCAAAATTAGAAAAAAGTTGTCTCTGTCCAAATATTTATGGACCTAACTGTATGACCACTCATTCCTCAAAGCAAAATTGTCTCCAGATGCAAGTGTATTTTTAACATTTCTTGAATAATAATATTTCATAATACATGGTTAATTATAGAGTATTATGGTTATCACAGAACATTGAACTGGAAGCTGAGCTTCTTAATGACCAGAATTCACTTAACAGATCATACTAATTAGTTAATAGTGTTTTAGAAGACAGGTAAATGATCCGGTCTTTGAAGACTGATGATTAAGCCTGTGAGAAGTCATTATAGACAAGGTTTTCCCAGCACCAGGCCCCTGGTCACATATGGTATCAGTAACAGAACACAAATTAATTTAACCCAGTTCAGGGAGCAGTAGTCCAAGTTTGTCTTGGCAGTATTCTGCATAAGGCAGCAACCAACTCTGGACAGGGTAACAGGACCATCTCGGTGTCCACTTAAGCATATACCACCCCGTTAGAGTTAATTATGAACTACCTACCAGATTTGATTTTTGGATGAAGGAGGAAAAAACAGTACCCAATCTTGAGGAGGTCATACAAACTCCATGATGAATAGATGCAGAATTCAAGCCTGGAATGCTGGTTCTGTTATGCAGCAGTGCTAACCAATGTACCACCAAGCTGCCCTTCCAATTGTGATATTCAGTATAAATAAATTATTACCTGGGTCATTTGCATATAATACACATATATATTAAACACACATAGAGAAGAGGTTAAAAGTTATTTTCACGCTGAAAAGGAGAGAAGCTTGAAGACAATGTTTTGGCTGTATAGCCTTCATCAGCTGTGCTACTAAAAAGGAAAGACCAGGTAACTTATAAAGAAGGAAGGGGGGAACACGCCTGGGCAAATGAAAGGACGAAGGTGAGTGTAGATGTGAAAATGATGTATTGGAAGGCTTGTGAACGAACAGAAACTTGAGAGATAAGTGTGGCCATGATCAGTGGATGTGAAGTGGTCTACAATAGGTTTTATAAGGTCTTTGATTTTAACGACTCAAATGTGCTCCCTGAAAAAGTGTCCTAGTCATCTTTCTGTTTTACCATAGAGGTGGCTAGACACTTCTTACAAGAAATGCAGTTAATAAAAATTTTTGACTGGCAAGGTATCACATATAGGAGGGGAAGGGGGGAACAAAGCCACAGCAGATGAACTGAGAAAAGGTAAGAGTAGGTGAAAAAAAGCTGCTATTAGAGGAGAAGAATGAAAAGATTAAAAAGTTAGTTGGTCATTAAGATCTGAAAAATGATACAATCTCAGGCTGAGATGCTAACCACACTCTTCGGTTGTTTGAAAGATCTGTGTTTCACAGTGCTGGATGTTTTATCTTTACCATGCTCAGCGCCTCTCTGTACACAGTCTTTCCTCACTTTGAAGGTCTCATTGCCCTCAGATGGGCATTCAACAGATATCCAGTGCAGGGTCCTCCCACAAACACTCCCATCAGACTGACAGAATTGGTTCTTACCATCGGCTGGATGGAAAAGCTTTTCTTTTCTTCCAACCTAGGCTTTCTACTGGACCTGTACAAAAGATAGATCAACACAAGTTTGTGCTGCATCTTGTTCCAGAAGCCAGCTACAGGAATTCATTATTGATTTAACCAGTTATCCTCCATCTCTCAGGTTTACAGTTGGTCAGCTTTCCTGAGCTTAAAACATCTGGCTAGTAGAAGCTAACTGACTTGCACAATTATCTTGTCCATCCCTGGCATATTAAAAAAAAAAAAAACTCTACCACTTTCACAGTTCCTTAGACTCCTTTTGCCTCTGCATTGATAAAGTTGACCTTTGTAATAAATCACTTAAATGAGAATTCTCTTCATTGATAGAGGATACCTTTCTTATGTTGTGGACAGGGCCCTTAATCAAGCCAAGAGTAGACCTTATAACCTCCACTCTATGAAGAACCCCAAAATGAAACACACATCCTGCTTGTCTTCCTTCCCTAACACTCTTTCTCTTCTACGGGCTCTCAAACAAAATTTCCCATTTTTGCATACTTTTCCTTTCACAGTTGCCTTTTTTTACTAACCCTCTCTTTATCTCCTTCTGTCAACCACCAAACCTAGACAAACTTCTTGTTCTTAGCTCACTTCACATAGGAGAGACACGTTCCACACCTGGAACTTTGAGATGTAATAGGCACTGCTGTATCACTGTAACAAATATTTTATGTAACTAACAATACCTTATATCTGGTCCCTCTGGTAAATTCAATATTAAACAAAGGGCATATTGCTAGGCTAAAAATTTTATTTACTTCATTTCTTGTAGGAAGTGCTTAGCCATCTACACAGGCGAAACAAGAAGACGACTATGAGACCATTTCAGGGAAGATGTTTCATCCATTAAAACCAAAGACCTTACAACGCCTGTTGTAAATCACTTCACTTTTCTTGATTATAGCCACACTGATCTCTCGGTTTATGTTCTTTCACAGGGTTTTCAAAACATTTTTCAAAAATGGAAAAAAAAACAACTACAGAAGGAGCTAAGCTCATTCTCGGCCTGGGATCACACATTTCTCCAGATCTTAAAAACCAACTAACTTTTAATCTCTCCCTTCATCTCCTCTAATGGTATAATTTTCACACCTACTCTTATCTTTCCTCCCTTCATTTGCCCAGCCTTTGTTCCCTCCTTTTGTATGTTACCTGCTCTTACCTTTTCAGTTGTACTCCTGATGAAAGCTATACAGCCGAAATGTTGTATCTTTAACCTTCTTTTTTTAACTTTAAAATTAAACATTAATCTTTTTTTTCCTTTGTTGGTTTAAGCTGACACAACCCTGTACACTAACTCCATCATATATTCGCAGTATATACAGTTAAAAAAAGATATTGCATGAATGAAGAAACAGTTGCAGAAGAGCAGTTTTTTCTATTTTAACAAAAGAAGTTCAATGAAAGAACCACATGATTTTATAAAGATGTGAATTTATTTTAATGCATCATCCCTGCATGTGTAGTGCAAACAAAAAGTAATGTTTGTTTAATATTTTTTCTTGTTAAATTGTGACTGTAAGTAAGGATATCATGTAACTAAACTGTAGCAACTGAATTGGTAAGGTCCCTCTATATGTGGCATTTGCAGGAAATTATTTTCTGCATCCACCGACAAACATTCATAAAGATTTTTTATTGCAGCATGTAAATGTGAAATATGACTAGCTTTGAGTAGATCCATTCTTGACACACTTCATCTAAACACCAGAAATATTTCAGTGCTTAACATTTCTTTTTCCTATTTTTTTTTTTTTTTTTTTTTTTTTACTTTGGACAAGATTATAATGGCATCCTTCACGCATTAATGCCTTAAAAGTGCACTGTGATAGATGCCCTTGATTTTTAATACAGCATAATAAAATGTTATCTAGAATATGCATGCTATCCTCTTTTATCATTTGAGCTTAAGGCAACTTAAAAGTGGGAAGGCTGTGGGACCAATTTATTGTGAATATTAATTACAAAGTCTGCCTTGTGCACCTGGGAGCCAAAAGATTGATTAAATCCGATGAAGGAGCAGATACTTCTTTTTTTTTAAGGAGTTAATGGTTGAGATAATTCAGAGCATTAAAGGTTTTTCAGTTAATTGTGGATTTAGTGATTGAGTATTTGTACATTTATTGTTATCTGTTGTAAATTGCTTAATCCATGCATATATATTTTGATAAGAGAGGACTGCAGTTCAGAGTAAGTACAAAGAGACAAATGTAAACAAAAAATGATAATTTTATTGCCAAAAAAGTATCCTGCTGCCTCCCTTATCCTACTTATATTGGTGTTATTAGTGTTGAGTCCCTGTTTGTCAGGTGGGGTGGCTTGTCCACTTGACTGTCCCTCTTGACCCTGGCCTTTTACTTCCTGCTAGTTTCTTCTCCCAGTCCACCTCAAATACTGACTTAAAATATCTTGTCTAAGAATAAAATAAAAATTCTGACCTGGATTCAAAACCAGCAGCCCTGCTTTTCCTCCATAGTCACCAGGAATGGTGCTTGCTGTATAGGCCCATAATGTCTCTGCCCCTTAAATCTTTTGTCAGCCTTGCATGACTGAGTTTCTCATTCAACTTACAGTATATTCTGCCTTTTGTGGTAAAGGAGCTGGACAATCCAATAGGTTTCCAACAGGAAAATTGTGCTATGTAGTAGCCAAGAGATGTTGTGGCCCTCTACCCTTTATACAACCTCCAGTTAATCCAAAGTGCGGCTGCTAGAATTATTACAAGAACAAGAAAATACAAACACATAACTCCAGTTCTTAAATCCTTACACTGGCTCCTGGTTAAGTTTAGGGTAGATTTCAAAATCCTCCTTTTAACATATAAAGCATTAAATGGCTAAGGTCCGGCTTACTTGTCTGAACTTATCATGACTTACAAACCAGAGTGCACATTAAGATCTCAAGATGCCGGTCTGCTTATGATTCCAAGGATTAATAAAATAACAGTGGGAGGTCGAGCTTTTAGTTACAGGGCCCCTAAACTGTGGAATGGTCTGCCTGTTACTATAAGAGATGCCCCTTCGGTCTCAGCTTTTAAATCCCGGCTGAAGACTCACTACTTCAGTTTAGCATATCCTGACTAGAGCTGCTGATTAACTGTACAGACTGCATCTCTGTTGTTAGTCATTAGCACTGAAACATAAGTAACATGATAGTTATAATTGGATACTAACCCTCACCTATTCTCAAATGTGGCACTTGGTGCAACAGCCCACCTGCCAAGTTGTTTTGCCTGCCTAAGGTAAAGTCATCCCTGATGGAGGATCGTAGGAATCGTGGGAAAGAGGGGTCCTTTCATCGGAGTGGCTGGCCCAGTGCTGTTTTAGCCGTGGAATGGCCAAATGGGGGAGGCAGCTTGATGGATGTGGTCTCCAGGACTCTAAACAAATCCAAATCATATTATGTGATATCATCTACTGTTAAATTCTTCTCCGTACTTCTAAAATTTTTATACTGTGTTGAGGATTTGTTCTGTTCTGTGTATTGTATTGTATTATATTGTATTGTATTGACCCCCTTCTTTTTGACACCCAATGCAAGCCCAACCTATCTGGAAAGGGGTCTCTCTTTGAACTGCCTTTCCCAAGGTTTCTTCCATTTTTTTCCTACAAGGTTTTTTTTGGGAGTTTTTCCTTTGTCTTCTTAGAGAGTCAAGGCTGGGAGACTGTCAAGAGGCAGGGCCTGTTAAAGCCCATTGCGGCACTTCTTGTGTGATTTTGGGCTATGCAAAAATAAATTGTATTGTATTGTCCCCTTTCTTTCTGGCATCACTCTCTCTATTAGAACAGAGTCGAGTACCACTGTTGTCTCTACTTGGACATCTGTCCTCTAATGTCGCTGGAACATTTTGCACTACTGCCCAGACTACAACTCTCTCTGTCGAACTACTGTACTTCTAGTACCCTACCCACTGACTCCACTGGGCACTCCACACAAATACAGCGATTGCTGAACCTTGTACTCCCACACTACCACGTGCAAGACCTCTTCTATTGTAAATGTGCTAGCTTTATTGTGTTCCAATTCCTGGAAACTGAATACGTACATGGAACATTTTGACTTTGTCAAAATTGCCTAGGAGCCTATCCTGATAGCACTGGATGCAGAGCAAATTATTGATCTGGAGTGGGAGCCAGTCCTTCACAGGGCTCACTCACGCCCTCACTGGTACAGGGCCAGTTTGGATATACCAGGTAATCTAACATGCATGCCTCTGGACATGTAGAAGGACTCTATACTTTTTTCCATTGGCCTCTTTAAATTAAACTAATTAAAAGGTGTGAGTTCACCTTTCACTCTAAAATAAAAAACACTCTTTGTTTATATTTGTTTTCTTTGCAGTAAACATTGGATCCTGATATAACCATTAAAAATGTCCAATGTTTCAAAATGTCATGCCTCTTTTAACTTGAAATAAAACTTTTTAGGATAGTGAGAACTTCTTTGTGTAAGTAATATTATATCTATATATTTTTGAATGATACAGTATATCATTGGCAATGTGTTTTTTGCAGGAAGTGTTCCTTTTTTTAAAATAAAGTTAGTAGATGATTGACCTCTGCTGTACTTGCAAGCTTTGAGGGTGAGTAGTTACGCTTGGGGTGGCCAAGTCAATTAATGTGTCAGATTTTGAAGGGTTGTATGTAGGCTAGAGGCTAGAACTAAAAAGTCTGAATTAGCGTAAGCCACCTTAATATGGAGTGCTCATAAGGATTGTAGTTATTTACTTTAGTAGGTAGAAGTATGTAATAGACAAGAATAGTTGCATCATATATTTAAAAAGTTCAAATGTGTGTTTCAAATTAAATGTTTAAATTCGAAATATTCTCGATTGTAATAGAGATTTGTCATTTTTACACTCTCTGGTAGAGGTCCATAGAGGGCTAGATCCCAAGTAAAGGATCAAAAATAATAACATATTCATAATCACTGACTTGACTGATAAAGAATTGGATATCAAAATTATTATATTAGCGATCAGCAATCTCGAAATAGCATAAAATGACACTCCACATGCCTATGGTATCGATCTTTGTTTGAAGTTTTGTGAAAAGGAGTAAAGAGGGTGAACTCCTGGTGTTGGTTGATGTGGCATGCAGTACTTCAAGTCCTTCTCGTCATTTTTGCTTAAGACATCTATTGGTTTAGTCTTTTTCATACGGGTGTAATTTCCTGCCCAAATTATTGTCAGACAATGCCCTAAAAATAAGGGTTTTTTTTTTTTTCTTCTTCCCCCGGTTTAGAGAGCCAAAAAAGGTAGGGAAACCCAAAAAGCTCAGCTCAACATCTTGCATTACTAGATATCAAAACAAGTCAAATGGTATATCATATGTGGGGGTTTTCTCATACTGAAGTAATTTCAAAGCGTTCATGAGTAATTCTTATAAACACAATAAACCTGCTTTAAGACTTTTTTTTCCCTTCATTGTTCATCTTGTCTACAGTATCAGCAAAAAATGATTTGTATAAAGTAACAGTGGGTTTAGTATTGACTAGCTTACTTATAGAATAAAGTCATGTTGATGCTGAGGTTGTTTCTTGTAATATATTTTCAACCACTTTGAAGGGTTTGAAACAGGGCTTAGAGGAAGATCACTTTCCTTAACCAGTTTTCATTGGCTTGTTTTGATGATTTGTTTGAAATAAAAGCCATTTCTAAGCGCTGTTTGTGGCCCTTATGCTTTAACTGGTTGTGGTGTCAAGCCAGACCTTTTCTGCTGTGGAGGAGCAAGCTCAGTTTGAAAAAGCTTTTTAATCAGGGTCATAACATTGCTTTGTGCGGGGGTTGCATTGACGTATCAGATTACCTTTTATGTATTTTTATTGGCAAATCATAATTTATTGTAATATGTAAGTGTAAGAGGCTTAGTCATGTGAATCTCTACTCTTACTGTTTTTCTCATTTCCATATTGTAAATACATACAAGTTACTATTTTTCTTTGCAAAGAACAGTTCAAAGTCATTGCTTTCTATTAATCACATAAATGCATCTAAAAATGTTCACTGTTAGTGTTTAATTTTGTATTTTGTATTTTATATATAAAGATTATATATTAGTTAAGATTTGTCAATCAGTTGAAACTGCTGCATAAATGATTTTGAAAGGCTTATGTAAGCACAATTGAAACAAAAAAAGATATTAGATCACAGCACATGAATGGATCATGAAAGCAGCATAGTATAAGAAGCAAGTGGTATAAATGAAAAATAAAGCAGATATAGTATTAACCTCTTCCCAGTTATAGAAGCATTCTCCGGATAAATGCAGAGAACACTAAGATGCCTCACCAGCTACAGATGGTGTTGCTAGGCTGGTTTTACGCAGATCCCAGGAAGTGCTATCCACAGGCCTAGCTATGAAGGCTAATTCTTTGGACAAGGTTCTGTGTGAGAATGCTGGCATTAATCATACTTAACTTGAGACCCCCCTTGAAGATGCAATTAGAAGCACTAGTCTCCAGACAGCATTTGCTCTATAGTTTACTGACCAAGCAAAGGACCATTTTTTAGTTTTCCAGGACATGCACCACATGTTGGAACCTAATGATTTTCCAACGATACCCTCTTGGGATTGTTTCCCTGTAGAGACTGAGTCTTTCTTGTTGAGCTTGAGTTGGTAATTTTTAGAAAGAAGTCTTTGCAGAAAAAACTCTCTTGAAAAAGTAAGGGAGAAAAAGAGTGAAAAAGTATACAGTACTTGAAAATGACCAACATTTTTAATGTGGTTTTGGATTTTACATCTTCACAGTGGCTTTTTTGATATTCAAAAGTGGAATGAGATAGATAGAATTAGGCTGAGTAATAAAGATGGGACTATATACAAAATTAAATATCAGCTCCACAGTGATATTGGACTCTATGGCATTAATGTTTGTACTGGTAAGCATGAGGTCACTGGTATGGTACAGTCACTTTAGCTAAATTTAATTGTATTGAGCACATCATCACAAGGTAATGTTTGTAGTGCATAACAATACAATAAATGTAATCCATCTGTGCTCAGTTATCTAAGTATGTGAATATTCAGCACACACCTAAATTACTCTGGGAATTGTGTGCAGCTGTGTCAATTGTATTTAACAGGGGATTCATGACAGAGCTGAACACTTAAGTTTTTCATCTTGATAGTAGATGATTAGATTTCTTAAGGAAATTTAGATTTTTTTGGTCCACTGTAAGCTCAATCTGATATTAAGTTTTATGAATAGCTAACCCTAGTTGTTCACTCGTAATAGCTGTTGGAATATGATTTTGGTATATTTTTGGCTATTGTTAAGTTAGTATTGTTGTCAAATCCCTGAAATGACCAGGTACACACAGAAATTGTGTTTTGTACTGTTTTTTGTTTAAATTCACTTTATTGGAATGTTTAAATTCACTTTATTTAAAAGCTGTGTTGTGTATAGAGTATGAAAAATATAATTAAATCATTATCAGATGTCACAGCTTGCTTGTTCAAATGCCCTTGTTCAGTTTCACATAGGGTACATCAACACCTACTATGTTTTCATTTAAAAATGGAATTTTTAAACAACAACCATACCTAGTGTTTTCATATTGAAGTGTTTCCGTTTGCAGTAAAATGACCAAAAATGCATATGACATAGACGTTCAGCTACAATGGGCATTTGCGCATCTGTGCAAACACCTTTGCAGAGGTGGTAATGCTGCTGGCCACGGGATTTGTCATAAAACTGTAGCCACCAATGAATTATTTGTATTTTGTGCATGTATGCAGCATTCAAACTGTACAAAATGCAATTTACATTCGAACAGATAAGCAACACAACAAGTGCCATGGAAAGTAAGTTTTCTGTACCTGCTATGTTGGAATATGGTTTTATTCCATGAAAGGTGACTAATCAAGGACTCACACGTTGAAATGAGCAGGATCCAATCAGGAAAGGGCCATATTAAACGCACAGTACGATCAGAGTGCGATTAGAGTCTGAATTTTCAAAAATATGCCTTTTTCCCTGACCACATTACAATTTAGTCATATATGGTTGTGAAGAATTTTCAAAAGTCTCCTTTTTTTTTGATTGTTGAAAACACCCCGGTAGTGTGGATGAAGGGAGAAAATGGGGACTAATGTGTGCATTTTTAAATGAAAGTGTGGTGGTCTGGATGGGTTCTTGGAAGCCTTCTTATTTTTTTGTGTTGGTGAATGCCCAGGAGGCAAGACATCACAAGAGAAAGGAGCCCCACTAGGTTGGCAATGGGCAGCAGTGAGTATCATCTATGGCCTCTAGTACTGATGCAGAGAGAGAACGGGAGTAGAGGGATGTTGGGGTTAGGAAAGAGGATGATTGAGTTAGGGGGATGTGCTCTGTTGCACTTAAAAATATACAGGTAGGAGAGTCACTCGACTGAGTAGGTGGGGACTGAATCTGTATTGGGCTTCAGTTTTATTGTTTTACTCTTTATTTGATACTTTTGCATTCCGCCTTTGCTCATCTCTCCCTTGTATTTATTTAATATGAAAAGGTAGTGTCATAGCAGGTTGGTGAATTTCAGTGATAGTGCCTGCTTCCTACAACATTCGGTTGAATGATCTTCTTCTGTAGTGTGTGTCATCATTAAGGAATTGCTTAGGGTGACACTCCTTCTCTCTCTGTAGGCATTCTCTCTTAGATGGTAGAGGTGGGATGTGAACATGTATAGCTGGAATCTAATCTGCTATCTACTGTTTTGATAAAAGACATTTCTCTCAGCCAGCTTCAAATATGGCCACTTAGCCTGTGACATGGCCCGTCTGTGCTGTAGCTCTCACTCTCAGCTGGGTTACACACACCATCAGATACAGTGTGAAAGTGTGTCATTACAGCATATGTCTTGTGATGGCCTTGAATTTTATATGAACTTGTGTGGCGTATCTGTTTCCTTGTTTTAAGCTATTACAAAAAATGTGTAACAGTTACACTGCATGTTCACTTACATAAAAATATCAGCTACAGAAGTACAGTATATACAGTATGCAATACAAGTCCCAGTCTAAGTTGGTTTCTGTCTTGTTGCCAGGTTTGGTTCTGGTACCAGTTTTACCCAGCTGGATTTACATACTCCTGAAATACAAGGGTTACCCCTGTGACCTGAGGCTACAATAAGATCACCGATAATCAGCGCTCCAGACAAAAAATCATCTGAAGAAGCCAGTGGCTCCTAGAAGAAAAACATTAAGAGCCAATAGCTTTGATTTAGGTGCCAAAAAATCGAATGTTTAAAATATTAATCTTTCAATCTCTTACCTTTCTAACCTCCATGTATGTGTGCCAAATTATTTACCTTCTCTTTACTTTTACTGTTACCTCCACTGTTTTCGCAACATGCTATTGAAGGTTATCTCTAAAGCTGATGAGACTTGAGCCTTTGAGTTGGATATTCTGAAATATAATGCCTTTATTGATACTACTCTGACTTTCCCCTGCTTTTTAGTGTTCAGTCTTTCTGAGCTCTGCATGTTATCCTGGGGCACCACATTTTTATGCTGAGCAAGTTATTCTAGTCCAGCGTGCCGCTGAAGCTCTTGCAACTTTTCATTCCTTAATGGTCTGTCTGATATTCTTTTGATTGGGAGAACACAACTGTCAATAGCTGTTACAATTTGAGGCAAAATTAAAGAAGGCAGGGGGCATGCATTTCTACAGCTTTGCTCCAATCGTGGAAATGAGTGCCCTACAGTGAATGAGACAGAAGGCCCTAGTAGACGTGAAATTGACAATGAAGACTTTCTACAACCTTTTAAAATACATTTTGAAGAATTTTAGCTGTTCATTGTTCATTTCTTAAGCAGCAGACAGGGGGCACACATTTTTATAGCTCTGTGCCAAGTGTCTCTTCCAGTGGTATTGACAAAAACACACAGTAGAGAAAAAGTGAGAAAAGACTTCTAAAATAACAAATTTACCTCAATTTTTAGTTATCCAGTGTTCATTCTGCAAGTGGAAGAGCATTTCAATAGCAAATGCCTCAGCTGTGGATAATGAGTGTCCCCTAAAGTGGATGGGATGGAGCAGCATATTAAATATGAAATTGATTAAGAAGACTGCCTACTGTCTTTTAGTATACATTTTGAACAATTTTAGCTATACATTTGTTCATTTTACAAGCAGCTTACAAGAGCATGCATAGGCATTTCGACAGTTAAGGCTCAGCTGTGGAAATGAGTGTCCCCTCTGGTGGAAGTGATGTAGTAGATATGAATGTGCAATAGAAGACTGCCTGATAGGCTTATTAAAGACACAGTGTAGCATTTTAACTACACAGTGTATACAGTTTGATCAGTTTTAATGTGCCATGATCAACTGTGCATGTAATATACAGGAAAAAGAGTTTTATACGATAATGATGCCTGCTGTGAAAATCGGATCCCCCCTCAACTTAAAGGATTGGTCATGACAGGCTAGGGTGTTTTTTTTTTTTTTGATAGAACTTAAACATTTTCATTCACATGGTTTTAATCACTCATATGACAGAGATGAAATCTGAGTTCCACAATAAAACCTTTCCTGTGGAAATTGTTTTTTTTTTTTTTTTTATTTTGCTCTAGGAAAAAAAAGAACTACCTAAGTAAATGTTTAAGAGCAAGGCACCATACATGGCAGTAAAGTGGATTAGTAAATATTGTAGCAGTGCTACGTAATTAAAAACTACAACTCTTGGCAGTCTCTGCTATGGCCCCGAATGGACATCTGCAGATAACACAGGGGCTGCTGGGGATGAGATCGGCTGGCAGGTCTTTTAAAAGGCATCTAGCTAGACAAGTAAGAGGGGGTTTGAAGTTTGTGTGAGTTCACCCGTCTATCTTGTCTGCTATATCACGGCCTGTATTTTATCGTTTTGTCTTATTGCACCTGTATTGATACATGGACTGTCTTATGCTTGCCTGTCTTCTGAGTAGTTAATTAGATTGGTCATCGTGTTTCACCAGAGGGAGCGCTTCCAAATCTGACCACCCCTCATTGTATCAGAAATACTGGTAGGATTGTTTATAAATTATTTGCAAAGAGCTGTTCCATGGATTGTCATTTTCTCCTTGATTCCACATTGTTGGTTGCCATTCGTTTGGACAGCATGTGGGACTTTGTTTATTGTGCTTGTTGTTTTCATATCAAGTTATTTTTGTGATTGCTGATTGGGTGCTGGGGAGGGGTTGTTTAATGATTTGTCTTTAAAATGTCTTGTACAGAGTTCTTGGGCATCAAGTAATGTGTTATTAAATATAATTACCACTGTCGTTAATTTTTGCTAAGTCTTATTTTCCATTGTTTCTTTGTTGAAGAACTCTGACTGAAATATTTACTGGCAACAGAACATACAGTGCGAATGCCAAAATGATTGATAATGCAACTGACAAGTGGCATTTATCAATACTATTTTAACAAAGTTTGCTGTCCACCGTCAATCACAGAGCACCCCGTTGAAACGACAATAACATGTAATACACTTGCAGCCTTAATGACATTGCTGTGCTTGAGGAAACAGCAGGCAGGCGGCTGCATATGCATGTTTACTGATGGACAGGCTGGCTTTTTGCACAGAGCATGCGTTAAATCAAAGGAGAAATGTAAAGATGCATGAACACAAAGAGATCCATGACAATCACACTTTAGCGTGCCTGCACCAAATCAGAATGGATATCTGAATTTTATAGGGCACAGATATCTTCATAACAGGGGACCTATATGAGAGGCAGATGAATTTGAAATGCATATCTGCTCAACAATAAAAAATGACCTTTTGCATCTTTTACATTATGATTAGTTTAAAGTTTCAATGATTTCATTCACCACTGGTGAACAAAGTAGAAATGATAATCGCTAAAATCTATTTTTTGGTCACATTTGCGACCATTTTAATCACAGTCTGGAGCCCTGAGAGTGATGATAATGAATTACACAACTGGCTGTTTAAAAGTGTTGTGCTTAGCACAGTAATTTATTGCTATATTTTGATGGCTTTAGGAGTACATCTTGAAATTTTATTCTGCTTATGAGTACAGTGGAACCTCGGTTCACGACCATAATTCGTTCCAAAACTCTGGTCGTAAACCGATTTGGTCGTGAACCGAAGCAATTTCCCCCATAGGATTGTATGTAAATAGAATTAATCCATTCCAGACCATACGAACTGTATGTAAATATATATATATTTTAAGTTTTTAAGCACAAATATAGTTAATTAAACCATAGAATGCACAGCGTAATAGTAAACTAAATGTAAAAACATTGAATAACACTGAGAAAACCTTGAACAACAGAGACAACTAACACTGCAATAGTTCGTGCTACAGCGCTACCAACCGCTGGCTAAAAACACTTTTTTTTTTAATGAGTTTTAAGCACAGGGAAAAAATGAACATTTGAAAAAATCCGTAATTTAATAAACCACCAAGAAAAGTAACATTGCATCAATGTACGCTATGAACCGATCACTGTAAACAGAAGTGAAAACAAAATCAAGCCCAGTGCATTCTTTAACTGCCTTCCTACCTTATGCTTCCAGCTCTCTCTCGCACTGCCTGTGTGTGTGCGTGTGTGTGTGTGTGTGTGTCGGGCTCTCTCTCTCTCTCTCTCTCTCTCTGCACAGGAAATGCACAGGAAGAGACTGAACATGTACAAACCGAAAGGGAAACTGGCTTGTTCGTATACCGAGTGTGTGGTCGTGAACCGAGGCAAACATTTGGCGAACTTTTTGGTCGTAAACAGATTTGTACTGAGACGTTTGTGAACCGAGGTTCCACTGTACATGAAGTGTCCTACCACAGGGTGTGAGTGTTTGCACAATCTCTGTGTGTTTGTATAAGTTTTTCTAATGAAAAGAGCATGCATGCTAGGTTATTTGGAGGCTCTAGAGTGGCTTGTTCTGAGTCAGTGGAGGTGTATGAATGTGCCTTGGACTGGCATTCGATCCAGAGATGATTTCTGCCTTGAATTGACTGTGGTCCCTGTGACCCTGATTTGGATGAGCTGGTTACCATAACGACATTAAGAAAGAACAGATACTGCCTTTCACATGGAAAATGTCTATTTTATAATAATAAAAGCATCTTCCTTTAACCTTTACTCTAATCAATGAGTGATGTACATTATGCTTCTGGAACTCAAATGTCATCCATAATTGAGAGATTTCACTCTGATAGCAGAATATGAAAAATAATTATTCCAGAGTTGACACACAAACTATCTGAATGCATGTTGTACTTGACATTATCCTGTTTGCTTGGTTTCTTGCTTTCTCGTTTGTTTTGTGCAAGACATTTCTCATCCATCATTTGTAACTCCCTTTAGTCTTGCTCTCAGTCCTTGTAGCTTTCTTAACATCCCAATTTTGGCTTTGTCCATTCTAGTTTCCATCACACTCTTTAGCAGTCAATCTCCTGTCACCATGTGCTGCCTGCAGTCAATTCGTATTTTTCTGTGTGATCACTTTCACTTGGCGCTTTGAGATCTTCTGCCCCCTGGCCACGTAATTAGAGCTGAGTGGTGAGTTAGTCACCTCCCTGAAAGAAACTTGTTTATTGCCTAAAGCAGTCTTTTTTTGTGACACTGTTTGTTCTATTTAATTGATTTTGATTTTTTTAAAAGTATGTTTTAAATGAAATTAGACATACTTTATGTAAAGTAGAAATGTGTTGGTTGTTACAGTTGGTTGTTACAGTGGCCTTCCCATAAATCTTTCCAATATCTTTATAATTACCAACTTGAATCAGTAAAGTTATACAGCAGGTTTTGGCAGATGGCCGGGGCCATTGCCCAGGCAGGGCACCTGTGAACCGGAAGGTCTTGTGAAGAGAACAAACACAGGACAGCACCTCCCTCTGGGTTGCAACGGTGGGACATGGAGTTTGCGACAGCCTTGTTGGGTTCTGTGGGTACCGCCAGGGGAGCTGCAGGGCCCAATTTTGTCAGTCTTCCGCCACACCTGAGAGCACTTCGGGATCTTGCTAACAAGCCACCTGGTGTAGTCGCAGGTGCAGCATAAAAGGAGCCATGTGCCTTCATTATGGGAGCCAGAGTCGGGTGGAAGAGGACGAAGCTTGCCAAAGAAGGAATGAAGGTGAAAGAAGAGAAAGAAATGTGCTGTTTGTTTATTATTTGAGTTTTATTTTGGGGACCTTTTTGTGCTTTGTTTTGGTGTGTGTGAAACCCTTAAGGGAAAGTGTTTCCCATGAAAAATAGTGTGTGTTGTACTTCTGAACTTGTGTCTGCGTCAGGTTGTGTTGGGTTTTGGCGGCTGGAGTGCCCCCTGGAAGGCCACAAGGTAAAACATTCATTTATTCTAAATAAAGACTTTGCTGAAAGAAGCCCATCAGACTTTTATGAGCTCACCATTTGCAGATCCAAATTTAGTTTAGAACAGAGCCAACATGCTGAGCAGAGATGATCCACAAGGACAGAGTTGTGCCTTGAAGTTCATCCTGTTGGAGCTGAACCCAGTAACATCACCTCTAAACAGTGCTCATTTATCACATGGTACTCTGACATACACATCCGCATTCACTACCAGCAAGAAACTGCCATTCTTTCCAATTAAGCTAGTAGATTGTGGTCATATAACACACCATACTGATCTGGAAAATCTCATCCTTTTGCCTGCTGTTTGCCCCAGCTCCCTCCTATCCGTGTGCATTGCTATGTAACACAAATTTGGTACATTCATATGATGGGAGTGACAAGGTAAATTAAAGTAGGGGCTCACATGGTGACATTGTTCAATTATTACACACATTGCACCTTTGCAAAAGTCACTATTCAAATTCTTCATTGCATTTAGAGCTTTGATTCTTCTGCTGTTTAACATTTTATGCAGGTTTTTGGAGTTTTGTTTTTTTGCCTACTGCTGTTGTCCTTATTAATGACATTGAGCCCTTGATCTCTGACAGTTTTGGAAGTGTGTTTTTTGTCTAGTGCACTTAGTCTGATTTCTGTGTTACTGCATAAGAGTCTGGCCGTTTTCTAAATTTTTCTTTTGGATTACTTATTAGCAGACATCATTATACTGTTTTATAATTCTTCATTTTGTGTTAGCTTGTGTTGATCTTCCAACGTGGTTTTGTGGCTGACAATTGTGGTTTACAGTCATACCACACTACCAACATTTAGAGGCTGTTCTGTGTGTGTCAATGGTTGTGATTGGTCAGAACTCACCTGACAGTATGAGGAGGTGCCGATATTCAATAGATAGTAAGACATTTGTACGGTCCTTTACCCTGTCCGCTATTATTGCTTATCCAGTCCAGGATTGTAAAGAGAAGATGCCTTTCTTAGCAGCACTGTGAACAAGGCTAGTCCCTCACAGGTCATACTGATGCACACACCTGCAAATATTCTTACTCAGGTTAAGTGCCACTTCTAGGCTAACACACACATTTTTGGAGAAAAAATGCAGGCATGGAAAGAAGGTGAAAATTTTATGCAGGCAGTGCCCAGGCCAGGACTTGAAACCACGACTAGGAGCCATGAAGCAGACTGGTGTCAGCAAGATATGTGTGGTTCTTTCAGACATGCTTCTAATATTAGCACCTTCCGCATTATATTGAAATTTTGCTTATACCGAGTTGTTATTATAAACAGCTCAAAGTAATAGTCAACTCTTGAGTGTAGTGAAAGCATCAAGGTGTTTTTGACACTGATTTTTTAGCTATAGCTGAAAAATTAAAATCTGTTGTAGTGCATCAGCAAGGTGCAGGTTTAGACTTGCATACTGATGCTTAAGTGCATTTATTAAGCATGTTCTAACACCGGAGGCTTTTCTTCATTATGTTGTATCATTTAGATGCAGTTTAAAGTTTGTGGCAACATGACAGTGTATCCTGCAGGCAATTTATTTTATTAATGAAGACAAAGGAGTTGTAAAAACGTATCAAACAAGAAATAGTTAATTATTTTAGTAACATTATGATTTTGTATTCATGAGTGATTAATGTAGAGATAAAGGACTTGTCTGTTAGAGGTCTAATGCATAGTAATAAAGGAACAGCCATGACTGTATTGCGTGTATGATAAATTAGCCTTAATGTGCAGAAGAATCATGAAGGATGTGGCAATGATTAAAAGTTATATGTGCAAAGTGTGGACTCGGATGCATTTGTAATGATTTATTTATTTACTTATATTCATTTATTTGTATTTTGGTAGAATGGTTTGGTTTGATTTTTCTTTTCTGTAATGTGATAAAGCTTTGTTGGGGCAACCTGTAGTAAATTGTTCTTAAAGAATCCTTGGTGAGATGGAAGCTGTTCAATTCCTAGCATTCCAGTGGGAGGGAATTGTGAAATCCTGGTGTGCCAAGTTGACAGTATCCTATCCAGACAGGCTTACTGCTATAATCAAAGCAAAATGTGTTTCCAAATAGCATTAGCTCATGGATATGCTTAATTACACAAACAACTGAAGTATTGAAAATTTCTTTTTAAATTTTTGTACAGAAGTAATCAATTTAATTTCAACTTAAACATTCTTGTACATGTCTTGATTTTCGTCCTTACATCAACAAAAGCTGAAATTTCACATAGTGGGTGAAGACATTTGATGTCCTTCATATATAAGATGCTTAAGACTTGTGTCTTTATTTTTCCTCCGTAAATCACTGGCGATCCTAATCTCTGTGTCACTCTGTAAAAATTCATTTTCCAAAGCAGAGCTGCTAATCTCCCTGCTTTTCACTTTGCCATCGGGTTTATTGAAATGCACACAAAAGACAAATTGTGAGCTTCACAGGTGACCTAACATCCAGATTTTTGGCCTTTTGTGTTTATGTATATATAATATGAGTGTAATGGGTATTCTGTACATGCTTGGTCGCCCTGTCTTATCCTTATTTTCCTCAGTTAATTAGGCTGCAGTAGCTTAGAGCAGTTTGTTGTTGTTCACTGTAATTATCTTGGGTTCCAGGGAGATGAACTGGTGATGTTTATTTGAATTATAGTGGCAGAAAGTGATTGAGCCAAGACATGGGATTTATGGAAGACAAATCTTTTGAGGAGTTAGCCAAGAAAAAAAAATAGGACAAAGCTCTGCAGCTCAGCCTTTTACAAGGAAGGTGTGATGTTCACAAAATAAACGTCATAGTATCAAGGGGCCTTTGTTGAAGAGCTCTCTGTTCTTATTGGAGTTGATGAGTACTGAATTTGTCCCGTACTTAAGGAAGCCAAGTTTGTCGTCATTCACTTTGTCATGAAAGACTCTGCTGAAGTCTCACTGGATCCCACTGTGCTTAGTTCTGAGGTTGGGCAATACTAGTGGAAGCAAGATATAAAGGTGGTGGTGTCAAAACTGCCAAAGTAAAATCATTCATGTGGTGCACTGGGAATTCTGCCAAGCTGCAGGTAATTGGTGTAGCATATGGTAGAGTTCAAAGTTTATGGAGTCTGATGGGATACTTGATGGACTTCTATAGATCTATTAAAAAACTGAAACAATTTTATCTTTGTTATTAGCCTATAATATATTTATATAAAATGAAGAATTTCATAACAGTAGATATAATTATTTTGTTGCATTGTGGCAATCTATCTCTTAAACTTCCTTGACAGCCTTTCCTAGTCCTTCCATTTCCATCTATCTTTTATTTAATTAATGCCATTGCTTTGTGGATTGCTAATCCTGGAGAGCCTCAAGAATTGCACATTAAGTAACATTTTGCTAATCAGTATTTATACCCCACATTAGCATTTTGGTTTAATCACACTACAAAGCTTCCTCTTACATCCTGCAGGATACTATGTGGAGCAGCTGGCGAAGCCCAGGGTTGACATGCAAACGAGTAAGTATAATAGCTCTTGCATTAATTATTTCACAGTGTCCAATCTGGGTACAGAACTTCTGGTGACACAGGTATGTAGGTGAACATTAATAATAATAATATTTCAAAACTCTCCTCCCAATGCTTCTTAAGCCACTGCAACATTTCTTTCCTTAATCCTACACCTGTAAACTGCCAGCTAATTCAGTCACTGAGTTTGAGTATTGCCCTAAAGAAGCAGCAAATAACTTGTATTATAATCACTTGTACATCTGGTTTTACATATGCAGAATAGCAGATTCAGTATGATTTTAAAAGAGGTAGACTGCAGAATTAGTCTGTCTTAAGTAAATAATAGTCTGTAAATGTGTACTTGTGTCTTTAACCTCAATTGTTTACTATAGTGCTAACATTTGGAAATCAAGAATAAAAGCTGTATGTGAAAAGGTTATTAACAGGGTGGAAAAAAATCTGCACATGTTAATGCTTGACTTTTCATTCTTTTCAACATCTGTTTGAAAAGGCCATCTCGGAAGGTTTTTAATGTTTCTAAATCATCCCCACTTGAACAGAAGTTAAAATAATGCTATGCATTTTCTTGAAAAGCGAGTTTGTCTTTTAGTTTATTCTGATCAGGTCTTCAGTTATTCTTTCATTATTTGCTTCAAAAAAGTACTGAAGTCTATGCATATTCATACATTTTATTTGACATGTACAGGAATTGCATTCTAATGTAGATAGCAGGAGATTGTGATTAACCAATTCTTCTTCTGCTACTGTTAAATTTTACAAACAAAATTTTATGAAGATTTATTTTTATAGCAGTTTTCTTGGTCATAACCATCCTGAACTGCTTTTTGTATACACAGAAGCAAAATTATCACATTTTGATTAATTTATAATGATGGACAGCCTTAAATAATATTCTGGAAGAAGACTCACGGGCTGAGGCTTATCTTACTTTCCTGACAGGAAGTATAATATATGCTACAAATGGAACAAGAACTGAAAAATCTTTTAGAGTACATTTGGATGTGAGCAACATATTCAATAATAGTATGCATTCTTTATATATCCTAAGGTTAGCTGATGATTCTACACTGGTAATACTGAATGTTACAGTAACTGAATATGCCCTGTCATGGAGTGCTGCTTTCTCACAACCCTAAATTGGCAAAAGCAGTATATTAATGGATTTATAGATTAATACAGATTTTCCTTTTTTGTTTTTAATTGGCATTCTCACTGCCTAAGAAATGATTAATTTGTAAACAGTTCCAGGAACTAACTGGAATTTACTTTAGGTCAAACATGATGGCAATAACTGTGTTAGCTTTCTGAAGCTTGCAGGAGTAAGTTTATGTCCCCGATGTCGTCCTAGAGAGCAATAACTCTTAAGGAAGCAAGAACATGCAGATAGAGTACATTACATTATAATTTTCAATTAAGCGGATGCCAAGGAAGATATACTGTACTCAATTCAGATTATCTGGCTTAGTCCTCCTCCAGCATACTGTAATGAAGAAGTGTTGCAAAATATATGTGTCAAAAAGTTAAAAACCGATTTTTCCTATGTAATAATCCACTCTGTACAGATACCTACTGTATGGTCTCTGTGGTGACATAGTATTGACCTTTAGGAATGTGTTCCTTACACATAATAGTTCAGCAATTGTGTGTATTTAGAAAATGATAAAAATGTTAAAGGAGTAAGCAGAGCCATTTCAGTATATTACAGTTAAAAGCTCTGTATGCAATACACTAATGACAAATACAATATAGTTTAAGTATGACACAAAATGACGTGCAATAAAAATAAAAAGCATAATGTTAATACACTATAGAAAAACACCATGCAATTGCAAATATGAAAAAAGACAGTTTTTAATTCAGGAGCAGTAAGATGAGTTGTGGTTGATTCCCTTTGCTCATATGTAAACCTTCATTCCTGCAAAATTGCTCTAGTGTTCACAGGCAATATGTTATGGGGCATTTGTTTCCCCGATATATTTTTCATGGTCAGTGCCTGTAAAAGCACAAGACTTCAGACAAACGAGAGGAGAGCTTTCATTCTTTTGGTGAGCTAATAACTAAGCTGTCCCAGTATTATATGTATTTTTAGAAGTTGTCAAGGTTTATGCTTCAAATATATGAGTTGGTTGTTTATTTGTGTACTTTCCTTTTATTTGCACCAGTGTCCATGAGTATGTGATTCTCTGATCAATCTTACTGATGCCCCAGAGAATTTTGAACATCCAGATTAGGTCTCCACCCAGCCATCTCTGCTCAAGGATGAACAGATTCATTTGCCTCAGCCTGTCAGTGTAGGACATGCCCTTTAGTTCTGAGCTACATTTGTCTTTTTTTGTAACATGGTGACTGGAACTTCACACTTCATCTGGAGTGCTGTGTACTGCTTTGCTAGTGAAAGAAACTACAGGGAAGAGAACTAGACTGGTTCCAGGACTGCATGATGTGACGTTTTTTCAATTTATGTAAATGAAGACCGGTGTGTCATAATAGTAGTATTTCAGAATGAGAATGGCATTAGTAGAGCTGATACCAGCTGTTATTTTAAATTAAGGTCTTAAGCAATTAGATGCTGTTTTTTTTATACATTTCAGACATCTGTGAATGTTTGTTCATAAAGTGAACATATAGAGCGAGTCTTAGTGTTGTAGATAATAGTAATTTGGGAACCCTCAGATCTCTAATTTTTGAAGTATTACAAAAATTGTATGAGTAGGGAGTTAATGAGCTGTGTTGGGCTAATGACCAGTTGTCATCAACACTTGTGTGGGCTTGAGAAAACTACCATTTACTATATCCGGTAAGTTGTTCATTAAGTAACTTTTGATGTCCTCTACATCAACAACTTTCCAAGTGAAGTTCAGTACTTGTTGTGTTTCTATTTTTGCTAATCAGGCAATAAAAATGGTTTTATTTGAGTATAGCTTAAAACAAGAAGCTGGGTTTCACTCAGAAAGCATTTATAAAAGTTTTTCTGTTGGCGTTGACTTAAAAGTTAGATTGGCTAAAAAGGCAGTTTCAAGTGAGGTTATAAACTATTAAATAGCTTCCTTGCTAGTCAAGCAGAGCAAAGCTCACTCACAGTTGATTATACATAAATTATAGCAAGCACTGCCTTACACAATTTGAGTCTGGGAAATTTGCACCTTTTTCCCATATTCTCACTATAATAAGCATGAATTCAGAGTGCTATGTTTAGAAGTGTGGAGAATTATCATAAACATAGAAAATGGCAGATCAAGGAGGGATGGTCTATTTCTGAATTGGCATTTTCAGAAGTGAGATAGTATGGGAATCAGTGATTACACCAGTGGAATTTAATTTATTCAAACTCAGCTCTTGGTGGGCCACTATGGCTGCAGGATTCCTGCATCTTTCTAAATTAGTAACCAGTTACTCAGTGCTTGAAGTAGAAGCAAATTACTGGTGGTACTCCTTTTCATGAGATACGGGTTCATTTAAATGCTGGTGTACATAAACACTAGATCAAAAAACCTGGGTGGGGGTAATCAATCCCCTTTGAAAATAATGTGTCAGCAGCTTAAGGGAGGCTAGGCAAACATTGCCAGGGCTAAGTGTTAATAGACAAAGATTACTAAACTTTAGTATGGCTGTTATTCAGGAAACAAGTGCTGTTTTTATAGTGTATGTAATTTCTGATGCTACTTTTGCATTTTTTTTATATTCCAGAAATAACTAAAATGTTAACCACAAAATGGCCAAACTGAAAAAATTGTTTTGGTTTTACAAGACATTTTTAGAGGGGTCTAACTCTATACTGTATATACCTTCTATGCGCAAAGAGTGAGATAAAGGTCCTTGAAAAATATGAGAATACTGTATTTGAAATTTACACCTTCTGCATTGATTTATTTTCAGGTAGTGGCTAGCAAGTGAGTGGTTCAACATCGACATGCCTATGAATCAAGGCTTCAATATTTATTCATAATATTCTCTGAAAAAAATCATACTTAATACCAGATAGCCAACTCTGCCATCTGCTTACCAGTTTACAGTTTTCTTTTGTGTTATTTACCTCTGCATCACTGGATACAATACACAGATGGTTTTTTATGCATCTCCCTAATGAATCAAAAATAATTAATAAATTGTCTGCTAAAACAAAGATATACATTATACATTGTAAGTGGTTTTAATTGAGCTTTTCAAAATAATAACATTGAAAAATATAATCCAGAAACTGGCTTGGTACAAGAAAAATGCATTAAGTATTTTGCTGACACCACTGCAGCAACTACAGAAATAAGCATTTTAGTGGATGATTGACGGAAGCAGCTATATCTGATTATGACGTATGGCACAATTTTGCCACTCTGAATGCAGAATTAGAGCTCCTTCAGTGATTTTAATTCTGGCAGGAACAAAAGACAGAAGCACTGGAACCATGTCAGGATGTTGATTTTTTTTTCTTTCTTTTTCTTTTTTTCCACATGAGTTGCCAGTGGGGAGATGGAAGTTGCAGAGGGTTTGGGTAGTGGAGGAGAAAGAAGAGAGAGCAACTTCAGAGTTGCAGGGCAGTAAACATGACCTAAATACCTCACAATTCATGATGTTAATGAGAAAAAGTGTCAGGCTTGGGTCTCTGCACACAATAGCAGTGCAGTAAATATGCAGGGCTCGGTTTAACTACATGCAATTATTCTTCTAGAAGTTGTTAGAGAAAATGCTGCATTCAGTTATCTTCACCTTAAAAAGTGAACCTAAGAAATCTATTGACACCAAGTACTTTCTAAACATCATGAGTCAACACCTCTTTATGAGATTTCCATTGGGTCCACCAAACATGGCAGATCAATCAATATAAAACAGAGATGGGCCGAGGTCTTTGGTTTGACTGATTATGCAGTACTGCACTGGCATAATAAAAACTAATAACATAGGTGATTGTTATTCAAAATTGACAAAGAAACAATTTGCTCCTGTAGAATAAAGCCATAAGAAAACAGTTTCAGAGATAATGCTGAGAAAATCAAAAAATGTTAAGGGAAATAAACTGTACCAGCCCTGATTTGCCCTGGCAGCTCTTATAAAAGTAACTCTGGCATCCTTTTAAGCCTGCCCCCTATTCAGATTTGTAACGTTACATTGCAATAAACATGGCACAGAAGAATCGAGCCTATAGTAAGTAATAACATATTTCATATCAAATTCACCATCTCTAACCCATCTGGAGAGCTATGAAATCAGATAACCCATTATGTAGTTGTCAATCAAAGGTATTGAAGCATCTAAAAAGTTAACATAGGCCAAGAATGTTTATTTAAGGAAAACAATAAATTCTTGCCAATTTCTAAACGAGTTTTGGACTGTTACTCCAATTTAATCTTTCCTCTTTTTTAATTCTACTTTAAAAAGAACAGATCATGTTTTCCCCTCTACGTTAAAATGGATAGACTTTAGAGTTTTCCAAATTAACAAAAAAAGCATGTAGTGATCAATAATATCACAGGATATTTTTTATTTTATAATAATGTCTTGTCTGGCATTACTCTGAACACTGCTGTAAGTGCATTAGGAGGAATAGTGGTTCCAGTACTCTCTGACTGATATGAAACGATATTTACCCAGGATGGTTGAAGTGTGTGACTGCCTCCAAATTCTATGACTGAGTGACATCGCTCACACTTAGGGTCTTGGCCTAGATACATTTTACATAACTAGAAATTAGGATAAGGGATAAGGATAAGGGTTATATCATGTTTTGCACAGATTGAAGAGGTGTGTGGTATTTTAGTGGTAGATTTTCATTCATAGCTTCCTGGTGTACACTCAAGTCATCTACAGAGGAACCTTTGGGAAGGGCATGATAAAGGGAAGAAATGCGGCCTATATGTTCAGTATTGAAAGATAGTATAGTCTCAAACAAATATAGAAGGGAAATTAGGGAAGTCTTAGTTATCTCTTAACAAAATTCGTGACTTGCACATAATAGAAGAAATTGGTTACAGCAATATTAAAATTGAGATGTAGATGTCCCAAGGATGTAAAGATATTATTAATGTAGAAATCTCTAAACGTTCCATTTTGTCTTCCATTAATTGAAAATTTTGTAAGTTAAGGACTGTTGAAAAAGATGATAGTCATGTACAGGTACAGATTGAAAGTAACATCTTGCCCTTAAAGTGTCTTCCACACTAGCTGCATGTTCTGATTAAAGGCTGAACCACTGGATTCCTATTTAATTAAAAGTAGTTAGTGGAAGCCTTCTCCTCAGTGCTCCCTCTTGCAGTCTCAGGTCTCTTTGTATACTAGATAACTGTTATTTATAAAAAGAGACCCAACTAGGCATTTTGTTTTCAGCCTCACCTTTAGGGCAACTATTCCTGGTTTCTGCAACTACTTAATAATCGTTCTAGTGTCCTAGAGTACAAGTAATAGCTTCTGGGACACTTAAAATATATGGCTTTTTCAAATAGATGACGCTCCATATTATATAATCTGTGGCTTCTTACTTATGAATGAAGCCATGCTCTAAACGGTGTCTCAGTGAGGCTCCCTGTATCAGAGAGAGACCCCCAAGTCACCACTGTGGGTTTTATTCGGTTTCTTCTTGTTCAAGCTATCCTTGACAGTGTCTTACTGGGCCAGTACCCAGTCACTGCTCATGAATATTCATTAAATTGAATGAAAGACTGAATAAAGCTTTATTGCCAACAATGTAATTGCTAAGAAGTAATGTTATAGTTAGAGCCATGAGTTATAGCAATAGTATCATAACACAAACAGTG